>NW_028084643.1:909307-1509307 GCF_014824575.4 Sturnira hondurensis
CGGGCCACTCGGGAACCGGGGAGGCGTGAGCGACTTGCAGCTGGTCAAGCTGAAGATCAATGCTTGACTCACAGTGTCTCCTAGTCTGCGCCAGCTGAGCAAGGATGTAGACGGTCTGCGCAGCCTCGCCACCGGCGAGCTGGGATGGAGCTGATCTGTGCCGGCTGAGTAGGGATGGAGCTCGCAACTGACCCACTTCTGGAGGGCCTGACAGCAGTCCGAGATTCCCCGGGACTGCTCGCAGGCAGGCACAGGCCCCTTGAAGCAGGGAGTGCTCTGGCAACTCTCAGTTCTCCCAAGCCAGCAACCTGACTCCACGAGTTATCGGAGCTTGCTTCCGAATGCTCACTCCTCTCTCTGCCACTACTGGAAGACCGATCTCTTATGGTGTTTTCCAATCTGTGCCCTGCCAGACAGGGGTGGTGCCGGTGACCAGTTCTCTCCCAGAGACGGTGTTGCCCACCCTCGGCTCTCAGAGACCGGGGCGGCCGGCCCGGGCCCTGGCTTGGCCTGGCAGGGGGCCCCCCCGCCACCGCCTCTGTGCTGCTCCCTCGTACCTTGTTGATTTGTGGTCGTCTCCTCTCCTCAACTTCTGGTCATTCAGTGTCCGCTACAGTCTCTGGAGTCCTGCTTTCTTATATGCTGAGTCCCAGTTTAGCATCTGCTGTGTTCTTCCGCAGATCAGCCAGGTCATTCTCCGGCGCGTGGAGAGAAGCGAAATCCTTTGTCCTACTCTGCCGCCATCTTCCCCGATCCAGATATTTAAATTTTTTATCGACCTTGAATTTATTTTTGTGTATGGTGTAAGTTGGTGCTCGAGTTTCATTTTTTTGCATGTAGCTGTCCAGTTCTCCCAATACCATTTGCTGAAGAGGCTATTTTTACTCCATTTTATGTTGCTGCCCTCTTTGTCAAATATTAATTGACCATAGAGACTTATGTTTATTTCTGTGTTCTCTGTTCTGTTTCATTGGTCTATCTGTATTTATGCCAGTACCAAGCTCTTTGGATTACAATGGCCTTGTAATAAATGAATTTGGCAAAACAGCAGGATACAAAGTCAATATCCAGAAATCAAGGCATTTTTGTATACCAACAATGAAACATCAGAAGCAGAAATCAAGAAAAAAAATCCCATTTGATATAGCAACAAGAAAAATAAAAATACCTAGTAATAAACCTAACCAAGGATATAAAAGACCTGTACTCAGAAAACTACACAACACTGAAGAAAGAAATCAAGGAAGACACAAACAAATGAAAACATACTATGTTCATGGGTTGAAAGAATTAACATAATCAAAATGTCCATACTACCCAAAGCAATTGAAATGGCCAGATTTCAATGCAATACCAATTTACAGATTCAATGCAATACCAATTAAAGTACCAATGGCATATTTCACAGACATAGAACAAACACTTCAAAAATTTATACAGAACCATAAATGACCCCAAATAGCTGCTGCAATTTTGAGAAAGAAGAGCAAAGTAGGAGGGATCACAATACCTGATACCAAATTGTATTACAAAGCCAATTGCCTAAGTTTAATCTGCATCCATCACTTATCATCTGTGGGAATTAGGAAAGTTAGCTACTTAACCTTTCCAACCCTGTCTCCCTACCTGTAAAATAGGGTTAATAAAAGTACCATGGTAGGTTACTGTGAAGATTAGGGCTTTGCAGGTAGTAGGGACTTGAGCACAAAGATAGAACTCGGTAAGCACTCATTCAATATCATCTTCTATTTATAGTTAAAAACTCTACAAGCACAGACAGGAGTTTCCAGGAGGTTCATTATCTCCTGATAACAGGCAAATCCTTGCCTCCAAGGGAGTAGAAACAAAAGTTCATTAACCAAGAGAAGGAAGCTTAAAGAGTCAGTTGTTCTTTGTTACATCTCACAACATTCTGGTCCTTAGCCCTATGATGAAGACAATCTCCTCTCTACTAATTATGTCTTCTTTCAGATTTATATAGACATATTTAGATACAGATATAAGTTCAGAAATCTACATGTGTATCTAAAGATCTGCATGGTGGTAATCAGAGAATGGTAAAATGTCACTTAGATAAACAAAGTCTGTCCTGGAATGGCAGCTATCCCTCTAAAAGGTTAACTACTTCAAACCTAGAAGTTCAATCAGCAGCAGTCATATAGCCAAGCCTTCCTTTGTAGAAGTATACAGATCATTGAGAAAATCTTCCTAGCATCGAGTTTTGAAGAAAAGAGGGTTCATTTGATGCCATCAAAAATCCAAACCAATTTAGAAAAATTCTGAGGCCCGATTCTAGGTCTTCTGCTGAGAGTGTTTTGGTATTTTAAAATTAGTTTTGTCAGAGAGTGATTAGAAATCTGGTATCCTCTGACCCTGTTTTTAGTATCTCATTAATCTTTATGCTTATCCCCTAGATCCATTATTCTCCCATGATAATCAGATGGTCACCTTTGGTCTTAGTTTAAAAGATATTCAGAGTGTCCTCAATAGTGAATGTGATGTCTGATCCTCATCCACTATATGGTTCAAGCTTTTGGAGAGCAGGATTACAGGTACATCTTCTTGGACAGATTTCCTTTTTCCTTCCCTTTTTCCTTCCCTTTTTCCCACATTACTCTTCATTTTTTATGTAAGTAGACATGTGGGTAAAGGAGAGAAAATTCAGAGCATAGTTTTCAGACTCTGCCAGAGAACTCTCACTTGCTGTGGGCTCTCTTCATCTCCCTAGGTTGCTGACTGTGGCTACTCTGTCTCCATGTAGGATTCCACTGGACTTTGGGTTGGTTGCCAGGCCTGGGTCTATGTGAACTGCCCTCTCTACTTGTTTTTGTTCTAACTACCACACTCTCTCTCACTCTATATTCAATGTCTAATTTAGAATGTTAAGTTGAACCAGATTTCTGTTCTCTCCCTCTCAGCCAAATTAT
Source organism: Sturnira hondurensis (assembly GCF_014824575.4). Taxonomy (NCBI): domain Eukaryota; kingdom Metazoa; phylum Chordata; class Mammalia; order Chiroptera; family Phyllostomidae; genus Sturnira; species Sturnira hondurensis. The sequence continues at coordinate 912,235 of NW_028084643.1, forward strand.
AATATACTACATGGAGCTAAGGGATGTGTCTGTATTTATATCTTTTAAAGACTTCTCAAACTTTTAATAAGTTATGTAAATATTTGATTTGTTGTTTGAAAAAGAAGTTGTCGGGGAAATAAGGGCAGGAAAGCTTGCTTTTGTAAACTCAATTGTTGAAACTATTATTTCTTATTAAACTGTAGAGACAATAAGGGCATTTCCAAAGACTTCCTGTATGCTTAGGTGAAAAGGATGTGTTATCTGAAACAAAAGAGGGAACAGGAGAAGATGGCATATAGGGAATAAAAGGGAAATTACTCAGTCACTCACCTTAATTCCATGGTGTGAACCTGATTTCGGCTGTTTGGAAAACAAACTATTTGTTCAACCATATAGCCTATCCTGCACTCAATTCCCTCAAATGCCCAGATACACACTTAGCACTCCTGGCAATAGAAATAAATTACAGATTCTCCACTTTGGTAAATAACTTGGGAAAACATTTCAAAGCCATAGAAATGTTCATATCCTTTGACACAGTAACTCAACTCTAGGAAATATAATCATGTGAAAGGAGCACTATATACAAAATTGTTTATTTTTAATATTTGTAATAACAAAAAATAAACAAAGAATAAAGGAAACCAAAATCCATTATGCTTTTTAAAATCTGTAAAATCGTAGGATCATTAGAAACATTCATTAAAATACAATACAGAGAATATTCAATATAATATTTTAAAACAATAAAATTGCACCCATACTCTAAATATAACTATATAAGGATCATATCTACACATGATTAAATATCTGAACAGACTAGGAAAATGGAATTAAAAGCATTTCCATGAGTTATTTTTGCCTTTTTGTTCTTTTATTATAATGTCACAACAGAAATAAAATTAGTATTGAGAGGATATGAAACCAATGCTCATTTATACATCTAATTACCCAAGAAGTGTGCTAAATGGGGATAATCTCTGCCCAAGTCAATCATTGCACCTCTTCTGAAAAAAAAAAAAAGTTGGGACAACACTGAAGGTGGAAAAATCACAGACCGCTCTTCTCAAAAGAAAGAAAGCTATTTATCCCTAAATGCACTTATATATAAAAGGCATAAAAAATGGGCCAATGGGCTCCTTTGGGTGGGGACTATTTTATTTTATTCATTTTTATTAAATATTTTGTTTTATTATAGTTGTCCAAATTTCCCCTTTTCTCCTCTTCCCAGCCCACCCCTACTCCCATAGTCAGTCCCTACCCTGTTGTCCATATCCATGGGTCAGTCACACATGTTCTTTATCTAGTCCCTTCCACTTCTTTCTACGATTATACCCCACCACCTCCCATCTTGTCAGTCTGTTGCTTGTTTTCATGCCTCTGGTTCTATTTTGCTCATTAGTTTGTTTTGTTCATTAGGTTCCTCTTATAGGTGATATCATATGGTAATTTGTCTTTCACCACCTGGCTTATTTCACTTAGCATAATATTCTCCAGATCCATCCATGCTGTCACAAAAGGTAGGAGCTCCTTCTTTCTCTCTGCTGCATAGAATTCCATTGTATAAATGTGCCACAGGTTTTTGATCCACTCATTTATGGATGGGCACTTAGGCTCTCTCCAGCACTTGGCTATTATAAATAATGCTGCTGTGAACATTGGAGTCCACAAGTTCTTTTGGATTGGTGTTTCAGGGTTCTTAGAGTATAATCCTAACAGTGGAATCACTGGGTCAAAAGGCAGTTCCATTTCTAGTTTTTTGAAGAAATTCCATACCGTTTTCCACAGTGGCTGCACCAGTCATATTCTGGTGGTAGAGTGTTTTAGGAAATATGAAATGAATACCTAATACTTCTGAGTTTATTCTGGAGTTCCAGAGAAAGATACCACTCTTAAAAAAGGGCCAACCAAGGATTGCTGGAACCAGATAGGTGTTCCTGAGGTCTGCTGCTGCCTGAGTCAGTGAGAGGGGCATCCATACTCTGATAACTTATTGAGTTCATCTCAATGTCAACCAAGTGTCTGAACACCAAGAACACACCAGCCAAAAAAAACAAAAGCACCTGACCGTCAGGCATCATCCTGGGATGTATTAGGTTCCAAACATGATGTCATTTAAAGAAACATCTGGATCAAAAGATCAAAAAAGCTGTCCAGTAGAATGGGGTAAAGCATAGAAAGACACAAATGACTAAAAGTTGAGTTTTACTTCTTAAGAAGACAGTGAGGTAAGCCCACAATTGCAAACTTTGGAGAACACATCAGAGAGCAAAAGAGAGCCACAGGAGACCTACTGTCATTGATCTTCAGGAAGAGATCAGTTTGAGAAAGCACAGAACTCACAAATGACTCCACTCTAACCTCCAAGCCCATTTCCCTGCTGTGGCCTGTAACTGAAATCTGTGCCTGTGTGTGCACGGAAACAAAAGCAAGGGTGGTTAACTATATCCATTAATATTTTCTTGTGTTTAAGGAAGAAACTGAGGCATAGAAAGGGAAGCTGCTCTATAAGAAAGAAAACCACTTCTCACTAAAGGACCTGGTCCAATAATTATCTGCTTCTGGCAGGAGACTGAGGGCAACCTGACAGATGCTAGCAGTTTCTGGTAAAGCTAATTAATGAATTAATGCAGATTTTTTAAATTATTTTTTTCATTTAGAGAAAAAACAGAAGGTTAATGTTCTCATCCAGAATTCTCAATAAAGTGAGATTATGAAGATCTCTGCCCTTTCACAAAGACTCTCTTCATTGTAGCTCCACAGTACCTAGAACCCTTCTGGTGCATGATGCTAGGAAGAAATTGGAGAAAAGCTGGGAGTGGAGCTAAGGAGGTAGGGGGCAAAAGAGAGCTGACGATGGCTAGGGCAATGATCATGAAACCCAACTAAGGCACAGCCACCTTGTGACAGGGAGTGAAGAAAGAATCAAGCAGGTTCCACATTCGAGGTAGACTTCAATTCCAGTGACAATCCTAAATCCTTCCCTCAGGGAAATGGAAGGTGGAGCAAGAGAGGCAGGGATCCATCCAGAGGATTCTTTTGGGAAATCAGGGGACAACATCAGAATAACAGGTGGGTAATATCCCTCATTCAGCAACCCTTGGATGTGCAACCGTAGAAGTGAAATTACCAAAGATGAGATCAGCATGGGAAATCCCAAATTGCAAAACCTATCATAGAAAAAATGCTCAAAAATGTTTTGTTTATTAATTTACTTCTTAGGGATCCTGAGGGTGAAAAAGGATACCATCCAGCCAAGACTCTCAGAGGTAATTAGAATTCAGAGCCAAGATAAAAATGTCCTTAGCTTCTTGTGGCTCATCTTCAAGCTGTCTCTTGAGAATGGGGCCTGAAGATGTGATACATGCATTTTCAATTGAAGAGAGGTGTATGGAGGAGGCTGTGGTAACTGACTTATGTTGAAGAGACTATGGTAATTACCAAGAGATTTCCCAGCATAAGCATACCCACAACAGATCTCTGCATCAATAATGAAGACTGAAAGTTATTAAATAAGAGACAACCAGAGGAACACACTTGTGACCCAATATTTTTTCCAAAGAGATCCAGAACCAGGACCTCCAACTCTCTAATCCCTAAGGAGAGTGGTCCTCATAGTAGGACCTATAGGTCTCTGTTCACCAACCTATAATACGGTCCTTTTGGGGTACACAACACATGCTAAGGGAAGGATTAACTGTGTAAGTTTAGGGTTAGGGTTAGGGTTAGGGGATGCTCTGAAATGAAGGGTGGCTCTTACAACCCAGCCACTCTAGTCACCACACCCCCAACAATATCCAATAGCCATACAATTATGCCAGGATTGAAACATCTCCATTCAGACTACCCACTGCCCTCAAAAGGGGTGAAAATACCACATCATCCTGGAGAGAAGCAGGCCCTCAATGAGGTCTTCTTTTATAAGAACCGTAGTCACTAACTCCAACTTCAACCCACTGATGAGGGGCCCACCTACATTGTACACAAGAAACAAAGGCACCAGGAGCAAGAAGGAACCCTCCACAGAGGCCCACAAGCCCCAGGACAGAGCAAGCAGGAGAGGTCCATCAGCGGGAGGTGCCAGTGAGTGCCCCCCAATATCTGGGTCACTCACTAATGAGAACAAGTCTACCTGCCTTCAGGTCCAGCAGATTCACACACTGGATCTGGAGCCCCAGAGACCTGTAATTTGTTTGTTAATCATAAAAGATACATGCAAGCCCAAGAGGAAACACTTTCCTAATAGATCAGAACTCCCTTTAGGGTTTGGTTTCTATCTTTGTACCATGAGAAGATTAGAATAAAGTCATCCAAAAGAAAGATATCTGTATACAGGGTGAAGATATGTATACTCAGGTGAAATGCCTGCTCAGGAGTATTTTCTTCCCGCATGTACCCTATATGACATTTTTGGTACATATAATGGTCACTGGCACAAAGCAGAGTGTTGAATAAATGAAACCACTCCCAATTTGGCTCTAATTTCTATGTCCCCTGCAAAGACAGCAGAAACCAGATCATAGGAAAAATGACTCCGACTCAGAAGACACAAGTTGGTGATATGAAACCAGGACAGAGTATCAGTTCAAATCTAGGCATAGGAGATCGCAGGGCCTGAGAAAACCATTCAATCAACAGGATACACCCAAGCACCCAAAAGGCTTTGAAAACCCAGAACAAATGCCCTCCACCCAGTGCCATCTCACTGACATATGTAACACTGGGTTGATATTAATATCTCAGACAGTTCTTAAAAAAAGAAAGAACCCAAAGATTCTGTGAAGACAGGTCCAATAGAAATGACTTTGCTGTCACTTCTAAGAATGACTGTGCTTCTCCTTAATCACAGATCTGTGCTAATGATCACAGTTTCCTCTTTTATGTGGGGTAACAATGTTTAGAGCTAAGTACAAGGGTAGGCAAAAGTAGATTAACAGATGTGATTACCCAACAGGTGGGTGGATAGGTTGGTGAGGACCAGTGGCATAGCCACCACAATCACCAGACCTTTCACTGCAATGAACTTCTTCCTCTGGAGTGTGGTAAAATATAAAGTCTTTTACAAAAACCATGTACTGTGGATGACACTGTCACCAGAAAAGGACTGGGCCCAGTGAGGGTCTATCCCGGACCAGCCTGTAGTGTGTGAATTCTTGACTTCATGCAGGTAAGATTTCACAAGAGTCCAGGTTATTTTGAGAGTATGTTTATTAAAGCTGGGACCATGAGACAAAGGAAGAACTTAAGATAGAAGAAGCAACAGGAGAGTATAGGTGATGCTCTGCTTTGGATCCCTAGAAATGTTATAGAAAGAAATGCACCATAGCAAGGCTGCTGTTAGCTTACTGAAAAGTCAGAGAAAAGAAGGCCTTGGAGACAGGTTCATTGCTGCCCCATTGCTCTCCTGCTTTCATGGCTCATGGGAATCCTTAGAGTTCAGGAGAGAAAACTAAAACTGCATGCCATAAGAGTAAGAAAGGCATGGGTGTGCTTCAGAGAGCCTGCTGCTGGACCTCCACCTTCATGGCTTTCGTCTGGCAGTCCCAGTGGAGGATTTCAACAGAATATGCATCAGCTTTCCAGGTGTGTTCTTTCAGGGTGATGGTTTCCAACCATCTCCGCGGCCAATGGACTCCAGACTTTGTTCCTAATAGTATTTGATGTGAGGCAGAACCACATGGTCTTGAGGGCTTAATACTTACGGGAGTGGTCAAGCAAGGGCTTATGTGGGAGTCATTTGAGGCTACTCTCCGGCCCCTGGTTCCTCCTCTAAGAGAGCCTAAGACCCCATGACTGGCATTATGCCAGGGGAGGAGGAAAGGTCAGAGAACAGTTTGAACTGCTTAAGCAGGTATATTAAAGGTCAGAAGATGGTCCAAACCATATGACTAGCATCTGAAAAGTCATGGTATTTAAACCACAGTGATATGTTCAGGGAGGAAAGGTCACCCTGGAGGCAAGGTCCTTTTGTTCCCAGTTTCATCCCTTGCTAGGCACCTGGGACTTTCTGCCCTGGTAACCTTCTGTACCTGGCCCATCATCCCTGCTCTGTTCATGTCTATCTAACTGCCTACCATAATACAATTTGCTGTGGAAGAGAAGCATGTCAAGAAATGGATGACAGTAGCAGTCCTGCAAATGAAGCATTTTAAGCAGCACAGAGCATGCACAGGGGACCATGGCCTACAGCCCGCACTCTGTACGGGCACCCACTGCACTCTGCCCACTAAGTCCCTGGGGGCTGTGGGCAGATGCCATCTGGATGCTGCAAACTTGCCCCAACTTGCTCTCACTGTGTAAATTCACAGAAAATGGTAATGGAACAGTGGGAATCAGCAATTTTGCTCAGGAAGCTTTGGGAGATATTGTTTATGGTAGTCTGCCTGAAATTGGGACAAAATTGAACAAACAAGATGAGTTCGGTGCTTTGGAAAGTGTGAAAGCTGCTAGTGAACTCTATTCTCCTCTATCAGGAGAGGTAACTGAAATTAACGAAGTTCTTGAGAAAATCCAGAACTTGTCAACAAATCTTGCTGTAAAGATGGTTGTGTGGTCAAGGTGACACTGAGTAACTCTTCAGAACTAGATAAACTAATGAGTGAAGAAGCATATGAAAAATACATAAAATCTATTGAGTGAAAATGGAACCTCCCAAAATAAAGTAGCATGAAACAACTTAATGTAACATAATTGTCTTAAGTTAGTGGAAGGTAGAAGATTTAAAATAGCTACTTATGATAATTGCAATGGAAAAAAAACTGCAGTGATGTTATTGGAAGAAAACACCCCTTAACTTTCTAATGATTGCAGATAAACAAAATATGTACCTTTTCCACAACACTATGATTTTTAGGCTAGGCTACAGTTACAATATTCAGAATTTCTGAAATTACCTGTGATAAAATCTAGTTATAAAATTATGTGTTTCAAGGATAACATGGTTATAGTAAGCCTTATATAGTAACTTGAGTCAAAATACTTAATGATCTTACCATTGGAAATAACTGGCAGTGGAGAAAAGTTTTTGTTAGTTGTTATAGCATCAGATGACAAACAATACTATCTTAATTTTGTAATATACTGACTTGGCTAATGCAATTTTTATACAGTGAAGCAGCAGCCTTGCAAGAAAACAAGAACGTTTAATAGAACATTGAATGCCTTCCTTAAAAAAATAAAAAAGAAGAAGAAATTGATGACAATAATTTGTTCTTGACAGTTTAGCAAGAACTCTGTGCCAGAGTGTGCTTGAGTATAGCAAGTAGGCTTCAATTAAAAATGTGTAAATAATGAGGCCAGAAATTTGAGCACTTTACAGATTGTACCTAAGTGCACTGTGCCATTGTGACATTGTTTTCCATTAATAAAGCTATTAAAATAATCATAACCTGCTTGTCTTTTTCCATGTGAACAACTATAAACCTACTTTTGCCCACCCTATATGTGTCTCCCCTTCTAGAAAATCTATAATGAAGTCATAATATTCATTTTGCATAGTAGTATGTCTTGGCATTGGGCTATTTTGACCTTTGTTTTCCTCTTGGCACAAGTTCTTTAAATATTCTTTAATTTCACATACCTCATTCTATTATAGTATCTCATCTATGCAACACTTTTAAATCCTTTTTGGAACAAGGCAATGGCTCTTTTTTTCAAGGTTGTGAAGCCCAATTTACAGTCTGAGGGCGCCTAGAAAGGGTACTGGCTATTCACCTTCTTTGTCCTGATGATGCTGGGCCATGTGTTTGCTCTGTATGAGAGACTCCTGCTTTTGCTAACAATGGCTGAAATAATCTAGCATGTTTCCCTCAGAATGCATCACTAAGTCCCTTTCTCACCTCCAACAGAATGTGCTCCAAGCCAGGTACCCAAGAAGATAATCATATGTGGTAGACCAAGAAGAGTTCTGTGAGGGCCTGAAGGGCAGTGACGGCAGAAGAGCACATGGAAGTGAGCCTAGGATGGAAAATTGAGATAAAGAGCATCCCAGTGGGAGGGAACAGAAGGCACAAATATTTGGAGACATTGTGGGGTAAGTATGGATCTAAAGGTCATGGACAGAGACAAGTGATGGAACAAGAGATAAGAAACAAGAGCTATGCAGGAGTCACATAACTAAAGGCTTTGCTAAGGAGTCTGGATTTTTGTCCTGTAAACAATGAGGAGCCAATGGAGTGTTTTAAGGAAAGAAATATCTGGATCATATTTGCACTTTAGAAAAGTGACTTTGACAGGGTGTGAAAGATTGATAATTTGGAGTAGGGTTATCCAGGCAAGATTTAGAGAAGGCTTAAAATACATTAATGACAGGCAATGATGAGTAAACTCTAGAAATGTTTGTGACATAGAATTGACAAAACCTGTTAGCTGCATTGAAGCAGAGGGTATCAATCTGATTCTTGGACTGGACTCAGATTGCTCAGACTTAAAGAACTGATTAGATGGTGAGATCACTGATAAGATGTTGGTAATGCTGAGCTGAGGGTGAATGGAGCAAGACAATAAATGTAAACAGTTTAAGTGAGGTGCCCAAGGTACCTTCTATGGAAAATGATAATGGTGGGATAAATGGCTGTTACCACATTTCTACAAAACAGTAAGTTTATGTACACTAAAAATCTGGAGAAATACCATTAAGGAGAGAGGATGAGGGTTTAGAAAGATGTACACACAAATGTTAATAGTGGTTGATTCCATGTTAGTTTTTTGTTTTGTTTTTTCACTTATTTGCATGTTCTGATTTCTCCATGATGGTAATGTTTTAGTCTCATAACAATAATTAAAAAAACATGGCTTTAAATTAAAAAAATTAAAAAGTGCCATACCCAAATCTAAAAAAGATAACTGAGGATATGGAGCACAAAACGTGTAAAAGGATCCTGAGTACACCTAGGGCATCCCAGAGTGTGCATAGTGAGATGAGAATGTGAATAGGTCTGCGGGCAACTAGAGGGACTGAGTAGAAATGAGGACCAATGACAAGAAAGTCTGCAATAGAGGAGTGTCCCAGAAGCCGGAAAACTCTAATACTATAGCTTCTAAGATATTGGTTATGGGACAACTTCTTACTTATACTTAACTACAACCCACTGGTACTCAGTCTTCTAGCCAGAGTAGTGGCTGAATAAATGCTTATAAATAAATGTGATCCTAATTTCCCCTTAGCCTCCATCATCTGTACTTCTGTGGAATATGTTCTCTGGGATATTTTCTCTTAGAATATACTCAGAAAGGGTTTGCAGATCTCACAAAAAAGAGAAATAAAACTCTTTACCCCCTAGGAGATTCATTCTCCCTGAGAGAGGCCATTTAATAAAGCTAAGACAAAATTTATCATGTTGATTCTCAACTATGGAGGTCAAACATCATAGCAGCAATACCAAGGCCCAAAGACAGAGTTTTACAGGCAAGTGTCACTTTCAGCCCTATTAAAAATACTCCTCACAAAATTGGCTATAAAAAGGGCCATATGGCTGATCCTTAATAATGACAACCCCTTGATGCCCCCTTGAAATTGATCCAAGTAGCAGATTATACAGAATATAAACATTTGATCAGGTATGAAAACTACATAAATATCTCATCCACTTATGAATGGGGCAGGAAGAGAACATGAAAAAAGAAACACTTCTGGGCTTGTTGGATGTACAGCTTTTCACTTATAAAATATGTATATTGTTATGTCAATGCCATAAAAATTTTAAAAAATGAAAACACCACAGTTGAAGGAAGGAGTGATGGTAGGAACAGGGAGCACCCACAGCTTTGTGATTCTAAGCTCTTGGGAGACAAGAGTGAATGGGAAGAGCATCTGAACTGTGACTCACAGAATGTGGCAGGCACAGTGGTGTTCCGTCCCGAGGAACAGTCAACTGGGGTCCCGAGTCTACCTGAAACGGATGAATAGGGATTGGAACAAGAGGCGCGAAGAATGGCAGCAAGACAAAGGATTCTGATCAAGCTGCAAATTTTATTTTGGGCGGGGCTGTTATATAGGGGGCAGGGGAAAAGGGGAGGTGGTCCTGATAGGTTGTCCTGTGCATGCTCACTGCATGCTCTTAGCGACAGTTGGTGGGTGGGCGCATGATCAGCATCTTGATTGGTAGTTAGTACTCGTGATCCAGGGATGCGCCCAAGGGTGGGGGCTACCTGGCTCGGCTGCAGTATCCTGTTTGGGTTGCCTCAGCCAAGCCCTCCTGGTGCAATCTTCTTGATAGATTGCATCCGCCCTCTTTAGGCCCCGACACAGTGGCCTAGAGGGAAGGAGAGTGGAAGTCAAAGGTCTTTCTTTCCTAATGCGAACAAGTTATTCATATGTATATCCAGCAATGGCTCAGAACGTGAAAGTGTTCTTCATGGAAAACATACTGTTAGCAAAAGGGAACTTCCCTCCAGAACATGAAAAATGAGTTTGCTTCATTTGGACCCATAGAAACCTCAGGATTTACCATCGAGGGAAGAGAGAATCTTTGATAAGCCCTGTGAACTTCCAAATGGAATGAGATTTGAGAATTTCCCCTCATTTTATTCCTGTGGAAATGACTACATTTACATAGCAAGCAAAAATCGTCCCAGCTGGAGGTAGATCATTTATCAACCAACTGTCCAAAAGTAAAGAACACAGCAGCTATAGGGACAAGTGGACAGACCCTTATGTGAGAAGTCTTCCCAGAAGCCATTCATGCCACTTCTCACAAAGCATCACCAAGAGAAAATGCCTTAGAAAAATGATGCTGAACCACATGCCCAACAAAAGGTAGTTAAGACACCTTTGGGCCAGAGGGCTGGACCAAGTTCCCTAAGAAAGGGGTGAAGTGGGAAAATCTTGGCATTCATAGTGTGATTTAGAAAACCTCCAGCACCTGCTTCTTGAGGGGTCTTTTGCAACAATGAACACATCAGTTTTGTGTCTGACATTCATGGTCAGTATAACATTGTCACCTAAGTAGAAACTAAGGTGCTGATAGGCAGCTTCCTTAAATTCAGTCACCGCCAAGGACCACCCAGAAAGCAAACAGGAAAATAAATATAACCTAAGTTCAGTCCTTCATTTTTCAAAGGTTATAATCAAGACCCAATGCTAAGAAGTCCTGAAGATTGAAACAGGGTAGTGGAAAGCCCAAGAAGTGGTTTCTATCCAGTAGTAATAATAGGTGTCACGTGATGTCACTGGAAGGCTCTGGCAGCTTCATGTTTCCTGATCCAAACTTAGGTTTTTGTATGAGGCACTGATCTTAATATTTCAGGGGTTCAATATCCTCTTGAGAGAAAGGACTTCACTGAAGGCTAGGTGCCTAGGAGGATCCCAGGGTAAAGATAATAAAGTGAGAATTGGTAAGAAAAGAATAAGATGATAATAGATAATGAGGAACACAGCAATATAGGAGCAATAGTTTTGTTTGTTTTTTTTAACAGTAAGAAGGGCTAAACCATTCCCAAAAAGCATTGTGAATACCCAAATTAAAATAAGCATAGGAGACCATTCTTCATAGTGTAGGCCCAGCCCCCAGTGGCAAACATTTACTGCAAAATAACTTCCTAAAAGCGATGCTTAACCTCCCAAGGAGGAGTGTAACCAGTTCAACCACTTTTGTCCTTTTCATTTGCAAATATCCCTCTTCTGTGATGTGATTAGTGACATTGACTCCTTTGTTTTCTGTAAAAGGTAACCACCAAAGCAACCTGTGCACAGTAAATGAACACCATCATGTAATGTGCTGAGAAACCCAATAAAGGCCAGTCAGGACTGCAGCTTTTGCTCCCTTTGAGAGAAAAGCCATGCTGACCCTTTTCCTCCACAGGACTCAGTAGTCCATGTGAATGTCTCATTTCATCCATAATGATGCGGACACTGTGGGCTATTGTCCACATCAGATAAGCAATTTACAATTGATGGTTGGAGAAGGGAGAGATAGGAGAGAAAGAGGTTGTCCTTCAGCTGGAATAAAGCATATTGAAGGTTCCTATGGAATCCTGCTTTTGCATTACTGGGAATAGGGCAGTAGCATTACCAGGCTTGACAAAGAGAGTATTCCAGGCTCCTAAAACAGAGGCCACCATTGTGGGAGACCTAGCACAGAGAATGGAAGAGAATGTTCCATCTCCCCAATCATCTCTCAAATCCTAAGGCATGAGGAAAATTATCAGACATGAAACCCATGATAGAAATAAGTAAACATAGTACCTGGTACATAATAGGCACTCAAAAATATGAACAGATTATAGATCGTATAGAGCTTAAAGACTAGCTCTTCCGTTCTTGAGAAACTTTGAGGAACTATGCTCCTAGACTGACCAGGGAGTTCAGCCTATACCCAAAATCCAAATCTAGAAGAGAAGAAGAATGCATCTTTCTGACTTCTCAGGTTATGGCCCCTGCAAATCCTTTCTAGTTATATTCCAAGAGAAAAAGGCCCAGTGATACATTATTCATCAGTTAAGGCTAGGTAATGAAGGGTGGTATGGTCCAGAACATATCGAGTCATTTTATGAGGAGACTACAACAAATTTTGCTCCCTGGAAAGAGGAAGTTTCGATAACAAACTTCCTTAAATCCAGTGGGATACACAAGGAAAAGGAAGACATTGAGGTAAGAGGACCTATGAAAACACTGCTCTGATCCTGGCTGATCATCCTGGACAGTGACCCCAGTGACCCCCTCCTAGATACCTGGATACTACTAAGGGTCTTCCATGATGAAGGCACTAACTACTGGTGCCCTCTCAGTTCCTAGTCAGTGAGGGCTTTGTCTGCTCTTGTAAATCCACTCCATCAAGTGACAGGGCAGACGGACCTGAAAGAAGGACCAATCAAGATTAAGACCTCATCATGAGCAGGAAGGCAAGAGGCAGCACTGTGGAATGAAGAGGGCAAGTGTTGGTCCTCTTTGTGTGGGCCTCCCAGGACAGTTCAAGGGTAGAGATGACTGTCAGAGGATAGAGACCTCACTTTCAAGCATCTCACTCCAGTTGTCACAAAACAATACCCTTCTCCACATCAAATAGTCACACCAAACATAATGAGATTGAAATACCTCCAAGAGCCCAATATTTCTAAGTCAAAAGAACACGAAAAAAACCCTGAAGTCCAGATCCTGGAGTGTGCCCTCTTTTTCCAAGACCAGAGGTACCACGTTCATCCCCAGTTGCAGAGAGAGGAGAAGGCTGCTATTTTTGAGAGCAAGAGAAGGTTTCAGTGACAAGAAACTGCCCTAGAGATTTTCCTCATGTTCTGAGGATCCAAGAGTCCACTCTTTGTTGAGAACCACTCATTCTAGTTCTAGTTCCAAGGGATTGTCTCTCTAGGTTGTTTATTTTGGGAGTTCTCCTTTATGATTTATATTACACATGCATGTCAGTCATAAAAAGGAAACATTTTAGAAATGGCACTGGATCATTCTTTTTGCCTCCATTAAGAGAGCAAATAGGATGAGGTCATCAGCAGGAGGGAAATATAGCCCAGATATGGGGAGAAGCCCAGAAATTTGGATTTGGAGTGATATCCTTTGGTCTCAGGCATAAGGCCCAGTGACTCAGAAGTAATCAGAGCTAGAAGTCAGTCTCAAACATAATCTTTCTACTTTATATAAAGGGATCAGAACTAGATCAAAAGGTTGGCCTCTGACTGACAAAGAAGTAATACACAACAAATTGAAGCATTCCAACACAAGACAGGAAATAGGTCCCCATGTGTTCTGAATCAGGGCTGAAATTCTTTTGACACTTGAATTGTCAGGAGAACTCATTACAGCAGTAAGGGCTTTCTTGATGCAGGTCCTGGCCAGCAGGCTTCATGTGTTGTGGTGGCTATGAACAAACACACACAGACTGAAGAAGTCCTATGGAGAGAAAGGGATGGCATGGATGCCATGTGAAACGGTTCCCTATACTTTCCTTCTTACAGGATCAATGCCAAATCTTTATCTCTAAGGTAAAGTAATTGCTAATAATATTAAGGTCAATCTTAAAAGGAAAAAAGAAAAAAAATTAAAACCAGCAATTCAAAGAGATCTGAGCCTTGCTGAGCAACTGCCTAATGCACTTTCCTTGGAGGATGCTAAAGATTTGGGATTGTCATTTTCTATGGAAACTCACTGCTTTATTATAGCACCAGGTAGCAGGAACTAGCTTCCTCTCCCTAGTTGGTTGCTTCCTTAAACTTCAGGCTAGTGACTGGCAGCCTTCAATTACAAAAGAAATCTAAGAGTGCAGACCTAGTAATCCATCTGATAGAAAAAGAAGCCAAAAAAAGGTTAGTTTGTCCCAGAAACAGTGACTACAGAATGAGTCACCAGTTACAGTAGAGGTATGCCCCTCATTCAAGTTCTAAGGAATCCATACCGAGTCTACTAACAGAAGCAGGAAACAGAAGATACCCATCCCCAATCATGGAGAACAAAGTATACAAGCACTTTAAGAGCAGCAGGAAGAAAAAAAACTAAGCAAAGGAAGCAAGAGTAGAGAAGCAGAAACACAAAATTATATTAAGGGGAAGGAAGGAGAGGAGCAGTCAAGAAGTCAGCTTCAGAATTTCTAGGGAAATGGCCTATGGCAGCCGCCAAATGGGCAATGTTGAAGTTCACAGGGGCTACAGAGAAGACAGGGAGTGAACATTGACACCGTACTCTATGGCTCACCAGATAGCATGAAAACAATTCTTCTAGCATGAGGAGGAGGTATCCCTCCTCAGCTCAGATTCTACTCCCTGATGGAGCTGCAGTCCAAAGAGAGAAAGCCTGGACAGTTGGATTTTACCCAGGGATCTCTTATGAAATACCTCTCTAGGGGTAGATTCTAGAACCAAGACTTTGTTGATATTCTGGGGAAGTACCAATTGAAGTAAATGTATTGCAGACAATTAGCTGAAACATAAAATAGTCAGATTTCTTGAAATCATCGGTGTGCATCTGAAGGGAGGGTGGAGAGGAACAATGAAGGTAAGAAGAAAAACAGAAGGAAAGAATGCTTCTCCAGCCAGGATATGGCTCCTCACAGGTGGAAGACATGCCAGTTCAGCTCAAACCATATTAAAACCTCTTGGCCTTTCCAGGGTTGCATGATAGAGTTCCCAATGAAAAGAAGGGATCAAAGGACCTCTTCGAGATGAAGGAAATGAGGTTCTGGGCTTCTTTTTATGTAGTAGGGAGTTTCTTCTGGTCTAGGAAACCAAAGGGTAGTGAATGAATATGTGAATGAATGATGATTCTTTCCAAAACCCAAAACCCATCATGACAAAAGAAGAGGCGAGAAGTAGACTGCTGCACAAGAGTTAAGCAGAACAGAAGGGAGAGAGAACTATTCCCAAAGAAGATATAGTCTCTCATGGAAGATTCCCTCTCAGCTAGCTCACAGGATGACGTTATCCCAAGAGGCTCAGATTCGATCAGGCAAAGTCTTCCCAGCCTTAAGGAGCAACTGGGGGAAAAAATAATACTGGTTCAGTCCCAGCCCCTATTCAGATAATACTCTTGGGTGTGGTCTCCAAAAACATGTCTATTTAATAGAGCCCACTGTTTCTGTGGACACTGACCAGCAAATGCACTTGAACTCAGTATTAGAGACAAGTTCCTCCAAAGTACCAGCTATGTTAAGGGCAAGATGGGCCATCAGTTGGGACCTTTGACTCTCAGAAGAATTGGTCAAGTTCCATTATCCCCCTTGGTATCAAGACCAGGGGTGCCAATTGTATCACCTACAAGAGGAGAAACTAAAAAGTATTGTGTAACTTTGTCCCACATCAAAGTTTGGCCCCTGTGGACAAATAAGATAACCATAGAGAGAAGAAGAAAGAGCCAGGCCCTTGGAATGGGCATCAAACTAGGACATAAATCTTGGTCTTTTGTTGAAGTTGCACCTAATTTGGGATAGTTTTTCATGTGCAATAATCTTTGGTATCTAAAAAAATCAAAAATCTGATGGAATAGTATATAAATTCATGCCATCCTTCATTGATTAGACCCCATCTTTTCTAAATATCTGTGACCTGACACAAAGAGCGAGGGAGGACCAGAGGTTTTATATTGAATACAAGGTTATAATTAGAATCCTGATATAGGTCCTGAATTGGTCTATAAGATTGAACTCTTGCCCATTTTAGACATTTTTTTCCCCACTATTGGTTCTCGAGACTGTTAATGTGTCTTATTTGGGGGGGGGGAGTTTATGTGCCTTATCCCCCCACCCAGGCCAGATTACAATTATAGACACACTAAGCAATATCACAGCCAAGCTCTTCTACTCTCCCATCTTTCTTCTTAGGTACCCTACTCCCTCTAAGAACCCTGGGCTATACCATAACTGGGACAGGTACAGAGGGACCAGCTCACACATGGAGTTTCTGTAGCATCTGCCTTGGAATCCTGCCCAACCCTAACCTGGAGACCCAGGCTTCTGTAGCAGCTAAGCCTGTGATTGAACATCCTTTGGATGCCTGTCTACAATGGGACCTCCAGATTCTTGTTTGGCTTTAAGACTCTGATGGTGAAAGGAATGTATTTCCACCATGGAAGGAAGTTACAAGGAGGCAGATTTTAGTTTAATATTTGAGGCAACAGTTTGTCCAGGCTGGAGCTGTTTTACAAAAGATTGAACAGCCAAAGAAGAGAGGGTTGTGGGAAAGGACTCAAGCAAGATAGGTAACCAGCATCAGGATCACCAAGGAAGGATTTCTGCATTAGGTCATTGGATTTGTACCCAAGATCTGCATTGCTAAACTGTCAGGGGCATGAACCATGTCTTATTCATCAGTTCCTAGTGGAGCTCTTTAAATGTTTTCATAAATCTTTTCATAATTGCATGTCTAGTGGACAGGCCATTGAAAGTTGCTCATCACCGAACTGTTGTACCTAAAAGGGCCCAGCCATGTCATGCCTGAAAGTCACCTATGATTTTTAGGGGAAGAGTTCCAAAGAAGTTTCTAATTCTTGCAGCCTTGGTAGAAAATGGATTTTATCCACAAATACAAAATCCTAAAGTTGGAAGAAAAAAGAAGGATACATTTATTTATAAATTTATAAAGGATAATAGCATCTGACAGTGCAAAGAGCAGAACAGAGAGTGTGGGTAAAGAGATCATTCATGTGGATGATACTTAGTTTCTGGAAAAGGTCCCTGATCCATCAACTGATTCTAGATTTATGCAAAAGTATACCCCTTTGCCCTAGATATAACAATGAGTGGATAAAATACAAATAGAACTATTAAATTTCATCCCTTTTGCAAACCTATTTAAAGTTCATATAAAGAAAACTAGAAAAAAGTGTTCACTATGGAAAAGCAATTCCAAAAGGTCAGCTGCAAGGTAATATTCATATAACTATTCTTTAACACAAATTTAAATTAGGGAGAGTATCCAAATGTTGTGTTAAACTAAATCAGTTCCTTCCCCCCTGTTAATCAAGTGCAGTACATACCCCTAATTACAAGATAGCACGTTTTTAAAATCCTGTGCCATTTTTTTTGTAGACACACAACACGTAATACCCAAATGAAATCATTCTTCAGGTCTCTTCACTGGATACAATACTATGTTAGCCTTTTAAATTCCTGTTTGTCTACTGCTATGAAGATTTATACATTCATGATGGTCATCACTTTTATTCTGACCTTGAGTTTACTATGAGGCCAAGAATGAAGGCCAGAAAAATATCATGCGGGAAAGGTGATCCAATAAACAACATGCTATATGATTGTTTCATCACATCACTAGAGCATAAAAAGGTAGATCTTATCCCTATCCACCCTGACTCTTTCTCCTTGTTTTATTTAGTGATATACCTTTCAGAAAGCACAATAAAGGGAGATCCTTCTCTCTTTTTCGGTCTCACACCACACATGCACACACAGTGCAAACTGTATGAGCTCCGAGCCAAAGGCTTGTGACCTCCACAAAGAGGCACCACAGAGCCCCATACACAACTTTAAACTTCTCCAAAACTGGAACTCCTGTCCAAATTTAGGGTCAGTCTTTGCAATATCCTTACTGATCCAGAGCCAAGAGTAAAACTATCTTGAAAAAAAGAACAGGAAAGCTTCTGAGTGCATATATCGCAGAGATACTAAAAGGCATGCAAAGGGGCATGGGAAATATGTTTTTTCTCAGAACTAAGACCCAGTCAGCTGTGTAGGTTTGTTAGGAAAACTAGAATGTCTGGGGCAGACCAGCCCTGGGAGGAAAACACAATATAGGAATTCCCCAGTGGTATGCAATAGGCAGAGCAAAGACCACAGTGGTCAGGTGCAAGTAGAGAAGCCAGTGAGAGAACAGAGCACTGTATCATGACAGAGTGGCAGCTAGGGTGGACAAGCATCTGGTGACATGGGGTACACACTCAACTACAGGGACTGAAGCCCAGAGTCAAGGCTTTTATATCCCAAGAGTGTGAGAAGATCCTGGCAGATCACGCAGAAATGGGAAATGTAAAGGTTACACAAGGGTAAGGGAAGGAGACAATTACTGGAATGTGGGTTGAACAGGAGGAAGACAATGAACCACCTTAGCATAAATAGTCACTGACTTGAAGCTGAAATATTAAACCTTGAACTCCAGGTTGAATCCCCAAGGCTGAAGGGCAATATAGGGGGCACTAAAATAATAACTGCATAATTAACAGCACTGTCCACTAAAAATTTCAGAGTATAAGAGTAACTAGTAGCCTAGCTGGCATAATTCAGTTGATTGAGCACGGGCTGCGAACCAAAGTTTCGCCGGTTCGATTCCCAGTCAGGGCACATGCCTGGGTTGCAGACCAGGTCCCCAGTGGTGGCCACGTGAGCGACAACCACACATTGACGTTTCTTTCTCTCTCTTTCTCCTTCCCTTCCCTTTTCTAAAAATAAATAAATAAAATCTGTTTAAAAAAGAACAACTAGTATAATACTTTGCATTCACCTCCATCCATCTTATGATATTTATAGGCAACAAATATTTATTGAAGGCCCGCTGTTTACTATGTACTGTACTAATTCTAGATATTCAATCCTGAACAAGACACAAATCCTACTCTTAAGGTATTAACAGAAGAAGTGGTGACTCTTTTGTTTCTGTTGTGTCTCTGATGGTTTTGTTCATAACACCAGCCCCCATTACTATACCACTGCTTAAGAGCTGGGACATTTTAAATAGGCCTGATGGTGCTTTAGGAAGGAGTAAAGGAATCTCTATGCCAGACCCTAATCTCAGCTCCTTTTCTTGAATAGTATCTTTGAGAAATCTTGGTTACTATCTCTAGAATAGTAACAACTAACCCCAAATCTAAGGCAGTGATCACCCAGTCTCCAACATTATTATTTTGGCAATCCCAAGCTCTGTCAGGGTGAAACACAACCTAACCAACATCCCAAGTGGAAAGTGGGCAGACTGTCAAGAGTCAGTTGGGTATCAAGTAACTGGTTGCTACGTGAAGACACAGTAGGCAAAAAGGACTGACTGACCAAGACTGGGTCAAGAATGCAGAGTAAGCCTCATGACCATCATCCTAAGAAGGAGGGCTTCAAAAAGGATGGCTGATAGGCAGGAAGAGTTCAAAGCAAAGAGAAAGACTAGCTTCCTTAGAAAAGCAATGCTATGTGGAGCATTCGACCAAGGTCTCGGCAGTTGGCCTCTCTCCCCATGTGGAACCTCTTTAACCCTAAAAATTCTAAGCCAACTGTTGTAAGGACCCTTCTCAGCAAAGACCTGCTTTCACCATCAATATCTGAGCTGGTGAATTATCTGGGCACATTAGTGACTAATGTGATGTGGCAGCTGAGCAACTGAGCTTCCTCCAGGAGGAAGACAATGGTTTAGGGTTGAAACACACCTCCCACATATTATGCTCCCAACTTGGCTTTTGAAAATTCAGCGAACAGAGCTGCCCACCCAGAATAAATGATAACTTCTATCTAAAATCACAGGGCATTGATGCTATGAAAGGGAGCATTTGGGGCAAGATGGGGGTTTGAAGAGGAACATACAACATTCTCCTTCATCCCCACAGATGTTAACAGAAACAGAAATTCAAAGTATTGTCCCAATCCATTAAAACTACTTGCTTTCTCTGTGTGTACATATATGTGTAGTGTTAAAAACTAATAAAATTGCTAGTCTTTCCTTGGTTCTTTATCCATAAGTGTTAAAAGGCAATATTAAACCAAAATTTTAGTAATTTTTATTTACTAAAATGTAATTTTCTATTTTTTGCACTTTTTTTACTTGCCTAATACTTTTGTAAGTGATTCCATTTAATATGATGATATTGGTTCACAGTTGATACTCATTTTCAGGTAATGGTTCTTTTAAGTGTCTTTTTGATTGTTTGCCATCAGCCAGGTCCCTTTCAACAGCATGCTTTTGACCAAAAAAAAATTTATTAGCCAGTAAAAAATGTTCTCTTTATAAATACATTCAAACCTCTCACAATCTACTTTACATTTCTGTTTTCCTAAACTTAGGGGTGAAATTTTTCTGAAGGTTAAAGTTATCATAAAAACTAAAGCCACATTAACATACAAATCTGGCTCCCATGTTGGCTAACTTGCCACAGGAATGTTCTCAGGATCCAGGTTCAATTCAAAACCTGAAGGGGAAGAATGCTGCACCCTGCTGAGCTTTCTCCTCTCTGCTTTCCTGAAGCAGAAAGAAGGATGCTTCTCTGCAATGCTCAGCACCTCCATTTACAAAATTATGGGGTTTATTCCCAGGGTCCTAATGAACCCATTTTAAACTTTAACAAATGCCTATTTCCAATGAGAAAGACTACATGAAATCTTTCCAGAGAGGCCAGTTTCTTCATCCTTCACAAAACTGTTGATTCACTTCTGTCTCAGGGCCTTTGCTATTTGCTCCCATGAGCTGTGGTGTCCTGCTGATTGAACCCTATTGCAACCAAGGCCTAGCTTCAGATCTACCTCCCCCCCATCACCCGCCCACCCACTACAAATTCTCTTGGTCTTTATAAATCTGCCCCCTCTGTCCTCCACCTTCAAACATGCAAGTATTTCTCTTGCAGCAGAGCTGGAATCCCATGACATGGTATTCAAAGCACAAAAGTGCTAGGGACACACAAGACAGCTTCAGCAAGAAGGTCTCACATCCCCTGTGCAGCTGAGTCCATGTAGTTTAGGGAAAAACAGACCTGTTGGGACTGAATCCTTCTCTGACACTTACAAGCTATGTAGCCTTAGGCAGATTACGTTTCCACCACATTTCCCATTCAAAAACTTCATGGACCTGTTAAAAATGGTTTAGGTGACAGTTGCTTTTCTAAATGCTGGAACTGCAAACATGAGTAGGATAAAGCCCCAATCTTGATAAAGCTCAGGCTGTAGATAAGTTGTTTGCCATAGCTTCAGGCTCTTCAAGGAAAATGTTTACATGGCATCTGGAGAATAGTAAGCTGAAAATTTGGGGGAGAAGTGGAGTGTGGGGCAAATTCAGAGTTGCATATATGTGCAAAAGGCTGGAAAAGGGTGACAGTAGTAAGAACAGAGATGGGGATTTAAGGGATATTCCAAGTGGAATAAAATTATAGGATTTGGTTCATTTCAGACTTAAGTGGGTGAAGAATTCTGCCTCAAATTTTTAGCCAAGAAGACAGGTATAAGCACTGATAGAAATGGGGTAATCAAGAAAGAGTAGGTTTGGGTGGTAGGAGAGATCACGCCCTACAGAGAACACCGAAGTGTGTCTCACAGAAGTGACTAGTGTCAATCTTAAAGTTCAACTTCTTCTTTCATAGCCCCACTGAGTTCTTTTTCTCCCTCTATCATTGTCCCTCCTGATTTATCTCTAGAAATTTCAGTGGTGAATTGAACAACCGGCTAGGTTTGCTAAACAGTAACCTTAGCATGGGCTACCCCATGTTTCCCTTCACTATTTCTCTGAGATTAAAAATATCCAACTGTCCTCTCAAGCTGCCTAGGAAAAGCAAGGCAGGCTGGTACATTACCATTGGAGGGTGGTGCTTCCACATTCTAAGCCAGTAACTGCCACCCAGGTCCAGCCAGAATCTACCTTTTCTGAAACCCCCAGCCCTGCCCCCCTCCCCAGCACTGATCATGCTCACTACAGATGAAGAAGGTGATTCCTTAAAAAGTCCCTAATTTATGTAGATTAAAAAAAATTAAGCATGTATTTGCTTTGATCTACTATGGAAGTAATCAGAAGTACACATAAATGTGTGGCTACAGAAATATCTATTGAGGAAGCCCTTTAATATTTCAAAAAAAAAAGCAGCAAAAATGCAGTGACATTCTGAACGCAAATCAATAAGAGAGTGTTTACAGTAAATAAATTGCCATATATCCACATAAGGGAATATTATACTACATCTAAAGTGTTGCAAATGCATTTTAATGGCACAGGGAAATATTTGAAACACATTTTAAGATAAAAGATAACAGAACTATCTGTAATTTTGTTCTCAATTTTGTAATATATATACAATCAAACATACACACACACAACCAGTGAAAAAGAACTTGGGAGGTTATAATTATTATTATCTCTAGATAGAAAATTACATACAATTTTTATTTTATTCTTTGTAGTCATTTTTTCCAGAAACATTTTTTGCATTTTATTTTTTGCATTTTCCAGTTATCTTTGAAATATTTTGTAGTCAGGAGAAACATTTCAAAATAAAGGGAAACATGCCACGAAATAGGCCATGTCTGGGAGGGACAACCTGTGGGGATAGCATGTAAGCCATGGATCATTTATTCCTTCAGCACTTAAGAGGATATTTTTTCCTATTTACAATCTGAGATAATCAGTATCTCTATCTCTTACCTGAGCACTGGGATTTCTAAGCCTTTTTTTCAGGCTCAGAGCTTCTCTCTATAAAACCTACATTAGTCCATGCCTTGGCAATAAGTGGCCACAGAAATCGACTAGGTATTTAGATACAGTCATTCTGATTTCCTTTATGATCACTGCATTAACTTTTGCTAAATGAAAAATGATTAGACTGGATTGGTTGGTAGTTTCTTCTTTGGATTAATCACGGATTAGATGGTAATAGAGTGGATATAAATTATCTTCCCATTGACCGAAATTAACTTTGCTTCCACAATCTGGCATAGCCTCAACAATTATCTAAAAAGGAATATATATAATCTCTCTGTACATATATGTCTAGAGAGGGAGTCTGTCCAGAAGGTATCCAGCTATGTAATATGAAAAACAAAGACATTTATTGAAGATAGAAGAAACCTTGTACATAGGACAATGATACCTCAGTCCCCTTCAAAGTAGGCACCTTGGGACCCCACACAGTTCTCCCAGTCACCATCATATTTTCCTGAATCTCATTGATGGTATGAAATCTCTTCCCCTCTAAGGTGATTTTAGCTTTGGGAAAAGCCAGAAGTCTCAGAGCACCAAATCTGGGCTGTAGGGGGGCTGAGTCAGCTGAGTGATGTGATGTTTTGCCAAAAAACTTTGTGAGACATGATGCATGATCCTGCGTTTTGTTGTGATGAGGAGCCAATCACCAGTTGCCCATAAATGTGCCCTTCTGAATCATTTGAATCTTTTCTGTGGAAGAATGTTCAGCCTTAATGCAAAATTTGATGCAGATTCATTTCTCTACTCACTTAGTCATTTTGAATGTGATGGCCACACAGTACACATGCTCACTCAAAGGCGTCTACTGTTCCCACTGACTAGTACAGTGAAGTCATCATTGTTCTTGCATGCACATTCCAGTCCACTCTCCTTGATTGCCGTATTACACTGATGTTGTGAAAACCATTCTTGTTATATTAACAATGGCTGGACTTTTTCTGGACAGACTGATATACATATATAACCATCACATGCAGAAAACTGTAATCAATACAACCACTGAAATATGTCTCATTAACAACACTTGGAATAAATTCCCCAAAGTCTTTGACTA
The DNA here is from genome assembly GCF_014824575.4 of Sturnira hondurensis. Lineage (NCBI taxonomy): Eukaryota > Metazoa > Chordata > Mammalia > Chiroptera > Phyllostomidae > Sturnira > Sturnira hondurensis. Next base: position 936,095 of record NW_028084643.1, read on the forward strand.
ATGCAAATCATTTTGGTCTGTAGGAGATGTTAAGGATAGGGAGTTACCTTTCCAACAAATGTTTTTATGTAGGAATCTATTTTTGTAGTAAGAATCTAATTGTTTCTTGTTTAACAGACCGAGGTACCACCATGTGCCTCTCTTCTTCGCAATACAACTTACCCATGCTAATGAAGTTGCCCTCTAAAATACCGCCTTTTGGCATACTTACCTCTGCTTCATACCTGACATTTGTATAGCAAGTGAAGATTCACCAAAGACTTTCAGATAAAGGATCTTGTGATCTTTGTAAGAACTCTCTCTATATGACAAGTTAAGAAAGTAAATTCAGAAACTAAGTTATTTGCCTACATACTTCTGCTAAGAAGGGGTAGTACATTTAACTTGTGTCTTCAGTAACCCTAATAATAAGATAATTTGCCTTGATATTGAATTTTATTTTTCTCATCTATATTCATTTAACCACTTCCACACAGCTTCTCAATAATGATGCACATGCATTTTGTGCATCGCTTCAAATTCATTCTACTAAATACCATTTTTGGATGGTGATAGCAGTGTCCTTGTCCAGGGCACTGCCAAGGACAAGCAAGCCTGTAGACTTTCAATCCTTTAACACCCTCTGTGTGATGGTACTTCATTCACCAGCACTCTAGATAACCTAGAGAGCATGACACACTAGATTTTGTCTCTCGACACTGTCCCTGCTCTCCCAGCCTTTGGTTCCTTCTCTCTGACTCTGGTACATTCCTTACTGAAATAGAATGTCCTCTAATGGAAGTTACTTTACTGTCTTGTAGCATTGCTATTTGTGGATTTCTATTAATCTCCCCCTTTCTGCTCACCTTGTACTCTGCCCACATTCTACTATATGCACACACCCACACATAGACAGCCTACAATTTCCCTTAGAGAAGATACTGCCTTATTCATCTTGTGATATCACCCTTGTTGCCAGCCAGTGCCTAAAATGTTTTGCTGCATTAAATTAATTAGTACCCTTTTAAATTAATTATCTGAGTATCTACTAGAAAGTACAGATATGTAATTTTAATTGTATATCTTATGACTCACTCTTCTCCCACCTGCTTCTTCTGATATTTCTTGCATCACAACTCTTTTCATTCATTTTAATAGCTTTCAGAAAATAACTTGGTATATTACTTTATGAGCAGTCATGAGATCTCTAAGTTCTTTCATTCTAAGTCTTCAAAATTTGAACTAGTCTGAGAAAAGTTTGAAAAGTCATTATTTATTTATTCTATGGCTCCCATTTAACTTTTCTGGGCAGAATATTCTCTACTCTTCAAAAAATGTATTGACTTCTAGATGAAGGTGAGGATTTCATTTTCCTAGGTCAGTGGGACCAAATGAATATTCTTTATTACTATGCTCAATTACAAAATGGAAAAATTGGAAGAAAACCTAATTTTATTATATAACATTGTCACACGAGCCAGATTACAAAATATTGTTTATCATGCTCTTTTAATCATGTTTTCAAGATTTTTTCAAAAACAGCTTGACAGCATTTAGTTTTATTAGTAGAACATATTGTCTAGGTTCTTTCTTTCTTTCTTTTTTTTGAATTGTAGATCTGGTAGCTAAGACATTTTAGAGGGCGAATATACAGTCAAAGTTATGTTACAGGACTAGGGAAACAATCTCTTTATATATGACTCATCATTTAGACATCACCATAGAGGGTTGATTAAGAGCCAGTTTAAGAGAGATAGCTAGTGCATGTGTCTTCCCAACACACACATACTCACATGCTCACATATCTTTGGGTAATGAGGTTCTTTTATAAAACATGGCTAAGGCACTTAATGCAAACTTTAAAATATTTATCCTATAGCTTTTATTAATTACTGTTTCCAGTACATATTGCTGCTGGGAAATTAAAACCTAAAAGTAAGCTGTCTTTGTCTTCTATTTACTGAGCAAGAAAAAGAAATGGAACAATAAGAGATACACTAAGGAAAAGTTCCTTGTTCATAATATATTAAAGGCATTGCTTTAAATGTGAATCTTTGTTCCTCATGGGCCAGCTCTTCCCTGGAACACAGAATAATTCAGCCCAGCCTACACTCCTGTAAATGTCCCTGGTTTTGCCAATAGTCCTCCGCATATCTACCCCTGCTTTCCCACAGCCTTTCTTTTAAAACAGCTAAAGCCACTAGGGATTTTGAGAGGGAATCATGTCACATTGAGACAAGTAAGTTTATGACTTCAAAAAATAAAATGAAGTGAGGATAAATGTGTTGACAAAGGGAAGGGGTTATTTGGAGTAAGAGTTTGCAAAGTTTCTTGCCTAAAAGCTATAAGTAATTATATTCATATTTTCACCTAGAAAAATCCACCTTTTCCCCTGTGTTTCACTTATGCTCTAAAACAGAATTATTGTATAGGTGGAATAAATACTGAGATTTATGAATTGAAGGTGTTACATAATTAACAGCACACGAGAAATTACATATATACACTAACCTTCTCCAAAAGTACTCATGTCTTCCCCTTAGTCCCTGGTACCATGCCCCTCTGCGCCCAGCTGACTTTCGCATCTTTAAGTTACAGCTCACATCTTCTAAACACCTCTGTTTAGTTTTCCTCCTGGCCAGATAACTTAAAATCCCATGTCTGAAGTTATTGCTTGTCCCTGAAGAAAATAACCATGTTGCATACTATTTCAAATGTTTACACCATTGTTGGGCCCTGATTTTTTTATCAGAATCTCCAAGTCTTGTAATTCTTTGCCCAGTTACAATTTTCCCTTGCTTCAAGGTCTATTCCAACAACCTGCCTCCTTTCTAAGCATCAAATTGACAATTTTTGTATTCACTTGTTACTAATACTGTCTTCTGTTTCACATTTCTTCATAGTCGCTTGTGAAGAAAACGTATACAGAAACCAGACCACCTCATTTCTTTCCAGAGCATGAAGTGTAGTACAAATGGATGAGAACCTGACAGTTCTGGTTTCAGACCACAGTTCTATAGCATAAGCAAATTGAAGAGCCTTTCTGAATCGCAGTGCCTTCATCTGTAAAATGTGGGTCCCAATAAGTGCGTCATAGTGCTGCTGTGGAGATTCAATATGATTGTACCTGCAAAGACTTCAGTACGCTTTCCAGCATCTCACAACTGGCCCCTCCTAACCCTTCTTTTGCCCTCATTAAGTTCTCAATTAAATATCATTATTTCTTCTGCCTAAAAACTTCAGAAGTAAAGTCACTCATGTTTTCTCTAACTCTGGAAATTCTTTGGAAAGTAATATCTCCTGTAATGTCATCTCATTTATATAGCTCATGCAAATTATAAATCTATTCTAAATGCTGGTTGAGACTCAGGATCTTACTCACTCCTTACTAGAAAAACTACGGAAAAAAACAGAAAGGAAATACAATAATGGTTTCTTTGCTTTTTTTCCAAAAGTTTGGTCAAGCACAAACATTTCAAACTTGAATTCAGCACTTTTCCCAAGCAAGGCAATCAGTGTACAGCAATACCAATTTCGCATATCCTTGCACAATGTGATATTCAATACAAAAGGAGGTGATAAGAAGCAAAGAATCAGAAATTGTAATAAAGTAGAGGAGGGGGAAATTCTAATGGATTTCAGGACCAAAATTGAGCTGTCCAAATCTATTGTTTATACATGGACTTAATTTCACCAGAACTGCTCGCTCAGCTTAATATAAATCCAGGGAGGGGGGAAAGCCACTTTCTATGAAGAAATATGAACTGGAATTCATAGACACAGTGAGAAGAAAAGTTCCACTCTTGTCTATCTACATGAGCAAAATTATTTCACTAATGTATTTTCAGAGTCATGGTTTCTACTTTGTGACAGTTTTAGATGGAGATCACAAAAACTGTAAGGTCTCTTGTAGCAGAAGAGAACGAGCAATTTTCTCTTCATATTGGCAGAGGGATGACAACCGGGTTATTACCAGCATCTCCAAAGATAGGATACTGCTGGTTTTACAGATTTGTCCCTGAACACTGATGCTCTTCAGTTGGGGTGGAATCAATATATTCAGAGATCTCTCCAAAGAAAGCGGGGAGAGTGCAGATTTTTCTGATGCATGCTGTATATCACTCTGTTTTAGATCTTTGAGTTCTCAGTCCAGTGAATACAAATGTGACCCAGGACATTCAAAAGGGAAACTGGACAGTATCCTCACCACACCCTCCACTTTTTCACTCACCTTCTTTTACAGTTCTAACTGTAAAAGAAAGAAAAAAATAACACACTGCTGATTCTATGGGAATCTTCCACAATCTGGAACACATATTACTAGACTATGAAAAACTGCCTCAAATTATGGACACATTTTCCCAGGTGTCAACCCCAAGTAAAATTCCCAGAGAAAAGACAGTTAAGGGGGGGTGCTTAATTTTTCCCTAAGCATCTATTCTTTTGGAATATTCAATTGAAATGTCTTTTGTTATTAGGTGCCGTAGGCTGCTTATGATTTGGGCTACCAGTTTGGGTTTTGCTCTATTGAGTTGTAGAAAAGTATATTTCTTCCCTATCACAGCTTTTCAAAGTCCTGAAGTCTCCTCTTAGGTTTTTTTTTTTTTTTTTTTTTTTGCTCCTTGTTAAAGAGAGCAGCTTCATTCCTTAACCTCAGAGAACATCACAACTCTGCACAACTATAAAAATATGGCATTGGTATCTCAAGTAGCACCAAGGAATCTATGTGTAGGGGATAGCAAGCTCTAATCTTTTCTTCTGTATAAATTTTATTTTTCAGTACAGCTGAAATATAGATGCAACTGTAGATATCTAACAAAATAAATGCTAGAAATATTTTTTAAAAATCAGTTTTCATGGAGTTAAGTTTTATCCCAACTAGCAGAGGAAATTTCTTGTTCTTACTTGACATCCACACTTCCAGATTATAAAGTCACCATCCATTAGCTGCATTAAGTCAGTAAGTTAACAATCATGAGTTACATTTCTGAGTGAAGTCTACAAAGGAATTTAGGAAAGTAAGAAGGACTAAATCTATCAAAGGTGAACATTCAATGCAACTATGGTAAATTAACATTTTCCCATCAAAAATGAGAAATTTTACTGAGTGGCATCATAGATTCTGAAGCCAGATGTGCTATGTATTCATGTCATAATAAAATATGAATGTTTTCTGCATACGTCATTCTAAATTTGGTTCTTTGTGAAATATTGAACAATTTTTCCCTTTGCTTTTGAGTTCATCAGAGCCAAAAGAGCTAACCTATTCTTTACATAAAGAAACAGATTTTGAGTTATTATTCACTGAATTTTTTTTGCAAATGCCCAGGCTTTTCTTTCCCTGTTCCCAAGTTGAGACAGTCTGTAGTCTTACTGTGTTGCTTATGTTCAAGGCCAGACAAGTTCATGCTATTCATGCACATAGAAAAATATTCACAGAGTAATTGGGTTGTCTGACATGCCTTTATTCATGGGTGGGAGAGCCATGAACACTGCAAGTTGCATGTCTCCCTGAATTTCACACATCATGGCCCTTGCTCCCCAGCATGTCACCCATTGTGGCACCTGCCCCCTTGTGTGTCTCCCATCATCATCTCCCCCAGCAGCGAGTCCCTACTTGTTTAAGTACTAAAGGAGAACAAAGCTGGAAAACTGCCAAAACATTACATAACATAACGTAATTCTGCACATGCGAGCCCACTTTATGTTATGGGAACAGTGTATCAGACCCAGTCTCCAAGCTATGAGAACACTGATTATCAGGTCCCTCTATGGGAACACTGCTCTCCCTAGTTACCCAGACACCTAGGTGAGGAAGTCAGACTGCCTCCACTTACCCTACACTTACCTAAGCTATAAAGGAGATAAAGAGTTATTTTAAATACTGACATTCAGTACTAAAAAAAGCAAAAAGAGGGCTTGATTCTTGGAAACATTTTGGTGCATTAATTTTCTACAAATTCCCATCAGATGTCATCATATTCAACACACTGTACAGATGGAAAAGACTAACTATTGAAACAATTATTGTGAGTCATTTCCTCAATCTGCTTTTGTTTTAGCCAATATGTCAACTGGTGACAGACACTGTTAAATTTCACAAGCTCTACTGTCTTCTTGAAAATAGTACAATACAATTGACACAACTCAGCTTGATAAATGTGCCAAACTAATGGTGGAGCCTCTTTCCTTCTATTTTTCAATGTCAAACTCTAAAGATATTATGCAGAACCCATTCAATAAGAAGAGCACAAAGTCCATTTTATTCTCTCTGAATATCCCCACTTGATCACCTGCTGGCTCTTAGCTCCCAGATTCCTTCAAGTTGAGCTGAAAATGAATAAGGTAAAATTTTTATTGATTCGGTCTTCCCTTTCTCAGAAAAATGGCATCACGGAGCCTGAGTTTTCCTAAAGTTGGCTACTCACTTCAGCTCAGTCTGAAAGTTTACTACTTCAGATAACCTAGTTTACCACTTACCACTTTAGATGACTTTTTGATGACCAAAATCCACTTGCCCTAATCTGACTAAAACATTTTCTGATCTTGGCAAATGACTTTAATATTCATGCACATCATGGCTTTTGAATACCTAAATAAGAGAAGGGGGAAAACCATGATGGTGTCCCATTACAGTCGTATTCCAATCAGGAAAAGAAACTCCTTAGTATCTTTTCTCACACAAACTTCTTTCTCACTGAACATTCATTTATCATTCTTTCATTTGTGTGGCAGAGTAGCTCACCACCTTCAGCTCTGACTTTCTCTAGAAGTTAGTACAATGAGTCCTCAGAAACTCCGGTAAGCAAGAGGCCAGGCCAATGTCCATCCCCTAAGGCCAAAGAGGGGCGAAGGGATCCAAACCAGCTGCAATGACCATCTCAAGGAAGATGAAGCATTATTCATTTGAAAGAAGTGATACGTCAGTTAATATTTGACAAAGGAGCCAAGAATACACAATAGAAAAAAAATGACATTTTCTTCGATAAATGATTTGGGGGAAACTATAGAACCACACATAGAAAAGTGAAATAGCACCCCAATCTTACATCACTCACAAAAATTAACTCAAAATGAATTAAAGACTTAAACGTAGACTTGAAAAAAATAAAACTTCTAGAAGAAAAATAGCAGGGGCATGGACAACAGGGTGGCAATTGCTGGAGGGAGATGTAAGGGGACTAAATGGTAATGAAAAAATATAATGAAGATTATATATTTTTAAAAAGAAAAATATAAATGGAAAAAAGCTCCTTGGTATTGGTCTTCATGCAGTTTTTTTTTAATATCACACCAAAAGCACAAGCAAAAATCAATAAATGGGACTATACAAACTAAAAAGTTTTAGCATAGCAAAAGCAAAATCAATAAATGGTAAAAGCAACCTACAGAATAGGAGAAAATATTTTCAAACCACATATCTGATAAAGGGTTAATAGGCAAAATATATAAAGAGCTCATACAACTCAATAACAACAAAAAAGAACTAGCTAAAGAAATGGTCAGAGGAACTGAATAGACATTTCTCAGAAGAAGACATAAGAATAGACGAGTACATTTAAAAAGTGCTTCACGTTACTATTCATTAGAAAAATCCAAATCAAAACCAGAATGAAATATCACCCCACACCTATTATAGCAGCTATCATCAAAAGATAACAAGTGGTGGTGAGAATGTGGAGAACAAAGATCACTTGTGCACTGTTCATAAGAATGTAAATTGGTGCAAGCAGTTATGGAAAACAGTGTGACACAAAACTTAAAAATAAGAATGTAGATGGCATTACTGCTAAAAAAGAAAATACAACTACCATGTTCCAGCAATCCCACTTGTAGGTGTATAGCCAAAAAAAAAAGGGAAAACAGGATATTGAAAAGATATCTACATTCCCATGTGTATTGTACCATTATCCACAATAGCCAAGATATGGAAATAACCTAAGCTCGCATCAGCAGATGAATGGATTTAAAAAGATGTGGTATAGATATACAATGGAGTGTCATTCAGCCATTAGAAAGAAGGAAGTCCTGCCATTTGCTAAATCATTGATGAATCTTGTGGGCATTTATGCTAAGTGAAATAAATTAGACAAATAAAGGTAAATACTGCATAATATCACTTATATGTGAAACCTAAGAAAGCTGAACTCATAGAAACAAAGAGTAAAATGGTGGTTATCAGGGACAGGGAGTTGGAGAAAATCGGGAGATTTTAATCAAAGGGTACAAACCTCCAGTTGAAGAAGATTATGCTTTAAGGGTCTCATACCAGCATTGTGAATATAGTTAATAATAGCACATTGTATACTTGAGAGTTCTTAAGAGAATAGATCTCACATGTGCTCAGGTCAAAAAAGGTAAGGAATTATGTGATATTTTGGAGATGTTGGTAATTGTATTGCAATATATATAAATGTATCAAATCAACATGTTTTACAACTTAAACTTATACAAAGGTATATGCCAATTACATCCCAATAAAGCTTGATAAAATAGACAAAAGGGGTAACCATTTCAGATAGTGCAAAGGCAACAATTGACCCAAGATTAGACAGAACACAATGGCTGCCATGCAGGAAGAAACAGTTTGGATTCTGGCAGCCATCAGAAAGACTTGGACAGTCGGCAGGACTCCAGGCAGCAAAACGCATGCAACCACACTGACTCTTCCCACTTGAAATTCACGCCCACCAGCCTAATATTTCTGGCAGTCATTAAACATCTTGCCAGTACATTTACTCTCCACTCTCACAGATGACTTTTCATGCCTCACTTCTTTTAAAACCTCTCCAACACCTCTTTCTCATTCCCATGACCTTGCTTCTTCATCATTAAAAAATATTGACATGACCAGAGGAGAACTTCTGTGAATGTCTACCACTGCACCTATCTACCAGCCAAATTTGGCACCCACATGGCATGGTTTTTCCACTTGAAAACATACTCTGCACGCACCTGTCTAAAAAGAATCTGTCCACCTGAGCACTAGATCTTTCCTTCTTAAGGATAAGGATCCAGTGATTTTTCTGTATCATCAGACTTCCATCTCTACTGGGTTTTTCCCTTTTCGTGCAAATGTGAACTTAATTCTCTTATCTATGATAGATGGATAATAGCTAGCTAGCTAGCTAGCTACATGATAGATAGATAGATAGATAGAAGATACATATAGATAGATTGGATAGATAGATATTGATATATATCAATACATATATGAGTATATTGAATTCTTAGAGATCACCTAGGTTAGTGTTTCTCAAACCTAAGTGAACATTGAAATTTCCTGGGGAGCTGTAATTATAATGCCAACACCTAATTAAAGGAGCCTCTGCTCCTCCAGATATTCTGATTTTGTTGGTCTATATTATAATCTTGGCATTAAGATTATACATAGGTGTTGTACATTGTGTGTGCATTTTAATGTGTATCCAAAGTTGAGAAGCACTGATCTAGCCTAGATTTATCATTAAGTGAGGTAACAAGAATTGAGAGAGGTGAAACAGCTTACACAAGCTAGACAAATCATTAGTGATAGAACCAAGACAAAAAAATACAGCAAGGCCGATTCCTGGTCCAGTGCTCTTTTGTCAACGTCAGGCAAAATGTTATACACACAAATGTAATCTTTGGCAAAGAACTATGAATGCCACTGTGAGTAATGAACTTGCTAATTGTTCCTCTCCACAGAGGGTATTGGCCTTTTAGTCTTCAGTCACAATAGGAGAGCTTAATACCAGGATGAGAAGGTGAGTGTAATGGGGAATATGAAGAACCCCAGCCATGGTACCCACAGCAGATGTTTCAGAAGTTTGGGGACGGTGAGGGACCTGGAGGAGGGTGCTGAGGAGCAGCATGAGGTGCAGTGTGATAAATGGAGCTGTCTTTTTTCCATTATAGGAACATAGCAAGTTTCAAGAAACAAATCAGAAACCTAGAATGATTAATTGTGTGGTCCACAATGAGTCCTGGTGTGTTTGTCTATGAATCCCTTTGCTCTGCAAATCAGACACACCAGGTGCAGAGAAACACCTGGCTATGATGAACCCTCTGAATTTCTTAGTAACAAAGCCCAAAAAAGGTGAACAGTAGTTCTGTTTACAGGTGAACAGTAGTAAGGGAATCAAAGCTGGTGAGAAAATTGATATGGTGAATTAAGAACAAAAGCATCCCTTACCACCCATCCAAGCCACTGTCATATCTCTAGTTTTTCTTTCTTTTTCTAGACCTGCTTGGCATCAGTGAGAAACAAATACTTTAAGGAAGTCAGAACTTCAGTCTTATGTATTCCCACCCAGTCATTCAGCTGACCTTCAATTCTCCTAAGGAATTTCAGCTAAGCCTTAGCAGTGAAGAACATAACAGTTGAGCTCTTGAATTCCTGGTCCAAATCCCACATTTTACTGTTCATGTGGCATTGCACAAGTTATCTAAAGTTTCTATGCTTCTCCATCTGCCCTACCTATAAAGTAAGACCAATAATACTCATCGGAGATTCCTTGTGATGACTAAAAGAGCCATGAATGTAAGATGCATCGAACAATAAATGGGAGCTATTGTTATTAACAAGATGGCAAGGGAGATTTCCTGTGTTTTTCTTTAAACTGTTACAAGAACGTTAACAATACTGCCTGCATGCCAAATGAATATGTTAATTACACACAGTTGTTGACCCATCCTTACTGATACGAGGCACACTAATATTTAGCTAACTGATTTTGTTGACCTATAGAACAGCATAGCTTGGTAGAGAGATCTAGATTCAAATACCAACTCTATTGTTTACTAAACTCAATCCTTGAAAAAGTTGTTTATTCTCTCTATGCTTCATCTGTTACTTAAAACACGGGAAGAAAAATATCTCATTTTCAAGGATGTTGTGGGAATTAAATGAGATAATGCTAATGCCTAGAACATAATGGGTTTCTGTGGCAAACGATAATTGACAAGAGATATGGTAATATAACTGCTCTCCATTTTTAATGTTCTCCAATGTTTTCACTAATTCATGACCACATACCTCCAAATTAATGTGAATTTGTTATGTTTTGTCATTGTTTAATTCCAAGTAAAGTGGATGATAAGTGACCATGTCAGAACAGCTTCTAAGCAGAGACATTGAAATTAAGAACAAACTGACAGCAACCAGAGGGGAGGCGAGAGGGGATCAAGGTGGGGCGGAGGGGGAAGGTTTGTCAGGAACACGTATAAAGGACACATGGACAAAGCCAAAGTGTGGTAGGATAAAGGGTGGGAAGTGGGGATGGCTGCTGTGGTCGGGGAGGGGGGGGGGGAGGAGGGGAGAAGTGTTGGAAAAGAAACGGAGAGAACAGGCCTTGAACAACAGTAAAACAGGTGAAAAAATAAATAAAAATTTTAAATGTCAAAAAATGAAAAAAAAAGAATGGCTTCTAGGGAAAGTATTTTCTAAAAGAGATTAATGTCAATGCAACTCTTTAAAAAAAGAAAAAGAAAAGAAAACATCCAGGGGGGTAATCTAAAACTTATTTTAGTCACACTTCAAACCCTCAAAAAGAGAAAGGTTTTACATATCTCTAAGGGAAAACAATTGGATTTAGGGTAATTGAAATCAAGGAGGGGAAAAAAACAGAACATAGATCTATGTACAACAAAGTTATGACAAGTGTTTTTAAAAATATGGTAAGAAAATTCATACATTAAATGTCTCTTGTTTGCCTGATTTCTAAAAAGCTGAAGAAGTTAAAATAGGTTAATTTATTTCCCAAAGTGGTCATTCAGATTATGCTGCCAGTAATGAGGCATCAGTATCTCTGAAAGCAACAGACTTAAAATACATAAAGACATTTTTATGGTCTGCTATCCTGTGTCTAAGATACTCTAAATCTGATACTGCTTTACACTGAGTTCCCCAGGAACAGACACTGAGACAAAGATTGATGTGCAAGTGGTTTATTAAGGAAGTGCCTCCAGTAAAAGCACTGGGAAAGGGGGAGGGACGCAGGACAGAGAAGGGAAAAGAGGCAAGAAGGTTCTTCAGGTGGAGGCTAGCATGGGCCTGATCCTGAGGAGGATTCTGGAGGTTTGATTTGCACCTCAGAGTGGTCCCCACTTGAACTAAAGAAGCTGGAGCTTTCCTACAGCTACACTGCTGGTCATTGACCAAGGCCATCCTGGGGACTGAGATATAACCTCCCAGACACTTCTGGACCTCCAGAGCAGTCCACCAAAATGAAGATCATAAGCGCTGCCCTTGGAATTGAAAGCACAAGGACATACTGAAACAATGAAGGGTGACTTTTCATGGAGCAGAGGATGAGAGAAACTATAAAGTCAGAAATGGTTAGCTTTCCTCACAATTATTCAAGAACAATATTTTTCTGTCATGATACCTGTTTTTCTGTTAGGAATGTGATACACACAAAATATAGGAACAGTTGAGGTACACATTATCCCATGTAAGTAGTAGTGTACCAGTACAACCTAAATTGAATAAATTAAGAAGTAAGCTAGTATATTCACATCAAAACATTTTATACTATAAACACGGCTAACTGAAAGTATGAGCTTAGGAAGCTTAACATGAGAAAATTGCTATTGTTTAATTAGGATTGTGAGACAACAAAATTTTACAAGTATAACAGTGATACTTTCTATTAATTTTCTATACACACACTCTTAAGAACAACCATATGGCTTTTGTAAATCTTTTTCCAATGTCATTTTGTTGTCATTATAGTCATTAAAATGTAATTTTATGCCTGTTGAAACTAAAGTAATAAATTTGGCTTGTATATTGTATGTCTTTTTTACTCTAGTTTCCTAGTTATTCTTTTTTTTTTTTTTTTGTAGTTGTTGGATGATGTCGGCCCTTGGCAGATTTTAGCAAACTTGGTCCAGCACCAGAGCTAGTTTGGGAATCATTGCTGCTCCCTGATGCCTCAGAGGAGACGTAGCTCGGATTAAAGGGGGCGGAGCGGGCAGCCCCACATTAATAATAACGATCCCACAAAAAACACAGCTTGATCTGAACCATGAGAACACATGATTTGAGGAAGGATATGAAGTCAGCCACATATATTATGAAAGCTAAGTCAAGACTGCATTTGTTCCGCGGTGATTTGAACAAGTTTTTCCTCAAGTCTGAAACTAAAGACAAAGATTAAGAAGTAGGGGTGCCATCTTGTGGACAGATCGACCAACTCCAGGTCCAGCTATGCCCTCATCGCCACCCCCCCGCCCCAGCTTTATCCTCCGCGCCTCAGAGCCTCAGCGTGTTATTTAGAACTCCAGCACTTTCTTTCAAAAACAGGACTCAAGAATAAGAAAAAACGCCCCTGCGGGCCCCGTTTTCCTTCCCAGCAGAGCTGCATGTGGTGAGATGGGCTTTAAGCCAGCCTCTTTAATCATGGGACAGAAAGATTCCACCTGTTCCTGGCTGGAGGGCGCCCCTCTGTGGAGCGGAGCCCCTTCGTGACCCCCACCCAGCTGTTTGCCTCCATCTTTCACCTGTCACAGAAAGCCGACGAAGCAGGAAGAAACCTGGGGGCCAGCCCGGGATCAGCTTCACTGTGTGCAACAATAGATGGTGTGTGGGGAGGCCTTTTAAGTCAAGTGCTGCCACAAGCAGTACTGTTTGGAGGAAATAATGGTTGTGAGGGATTTAGGAAGTCATCTGTCACTTGTTTTGAGCAACACCACACAAAAGCAGGCTGGATATCAAATGGCAATCTCATTTCCAACGCCTTTTTTCCTCAACCATTCCTAGAGACTTGGTTTAATATATAGTAGCCATTCATAACCAGAAACTTAACATATGTCTTATGTTGAACACATGTCTAATTCTCTGCTTTCGGTAACCAGAGGACATGAGGAGGAAAAAGAGATCATCTCTTTTCCAGGTTCAAATAATCAATTAATTTACTTTTTTCTGGATTTCTAATTTTTCGTCAAAATTTAAGGTCATTTACAGAGTACCCTTGTAAGAATTTGGGTTGCAAATAATAGAAATGCAACTCAAATACCGTGAGAACAGGACAAAAAAAGAAATGGATTGGCCTGGCTGGTGTAGCTCAGTGGATTGAGCGTGGGCCTGCGAACCACACGATCGTGGATTGATTCCCAGTCAGGGCACATGCCTGGGTTGCAGACCAGTTCCCAGCAGGGGACTCATGAGAGGCAACCATACATTGATATTTCTCTCCTTCTCTCCTTCCCTTCCTCTCTAAAAATAAATAAATAAAGTCTTTTAAAAAAAGAAAAGTGGCACTGCAGAAAAAAAAAAAGAGATGGATTAAAAAAAGAAGAAATGGATTGAATCACATGACTTGAATTCTAGGTGGGCTTCAAACAGGCCTAGATTTAGGGCCTTAAACGGTACCCCTGGAGATCTGTTTTTATCTTTCAGCTACACTTCCTATAATATGTGGCTTTATTTTGAAGATAGACTTCTTAAAACAGTAAATTAGATCTTATTGTCCCCCTGCTTGAAAGTCCCCCAGAGAGTATGGGGGACTTTCTTGCTATCAGAGAGTAAAATTTGAATTCCTTCCTAATACCTGCATGGCCTTACCAGGTATTGCCCTGGACTCCTCTCCAGGCTTCTCACCTTCCCCTTCTACCTCCCAACTATGCTGGCCTGGTTCTTCAAGCCTGCTGAACTCTTTCTGTCCTCAGAGTCTTACATCTGTTGTGTCCTGTCCCCGAACGCTTTTCTCCACAGCCTACTTTTACACCACTTTCAAGACATGACTCAAATACCACCACCTCTTCAGAGAGAACTCCAGGATCACCCTTTTCAAAATCATTCCCACTTCCCCCCATCACTGCACCCCTCTTCTAACTTTACATTTCTAGCACTTATTAATAACTCAATTAGTTTCCTTTGTTTAATTTCTGCCCCACTCGAATATAAACTCCAGCTAGTATAGAAATTAGCACATTTTATCTACTACTAAATTTCCAGTGTCCAGAAAAATATCTGGCCCATAAAGGGAATCTTACAGAAGGAAGGAAGGAAATGGAAGGAGAGGAGAATTCCCTTTCTCCCCAAACAGCCAATTCATTCCATCCCTCATAGCCTAATAGCCTGCCTAATTTTTTATACATGTTCCAATTATTGTCTTTTGGAGAAAAAAAAAATATATATATATACCTTCATTTGGCATGATAAATACTTTTGGATGGATGGATGGATAGATGGACAGATGGGTTTTGGTCTCAATATGTGATATATCAGAATCCTTATACAAGATTCAATCATTTTTGTCTAGTAAATAAGTACTCAAAAATAACTACAATTTTTTACATTCTTTTGCTCCTCATCTGTCATCTATCTGAAAAGCCATAGGTTTCAGATAATCACAGATTGTGTACTTGGCTAGGAGTCTCCCATGAATGTCAGGCCTTAGGAAAACATATCTGAATATTATTATGAAGAGAAAACTGTTACCACGATGCCCTCTCTCCACAAGTCTCTCATACATTTCACTTGTATCAAGTGAGCTTTCTAATTTCATCTCCCAAGCAGTAAAACTGCCCACCTTCCGCACAGAATCCAGTCATTGTCCTTGGCAGTTGCAGCAGAGAATCCTTACTTCAACCCCCTTCTTATCATCGACACGATCCTCTACCCGTCCCTGACTGGCACCCTGCCCCTCCTTGTGCACGACCCCACCCTTTGGTTGCACAGCTGTCACTTCTCTTCACTGGCACAAAATAACAGCCGAGTCCTCCTCTCCCTTCGCAGGTTCCACCCACTTCACAGGTTGCATCCTCAGCATCGTGAGTGATCAAAGCTCACGACTTGACTCTATCCATCAAAAATTGAGCGACATGTCCCAGCTCTGTGGAATAATTTGTAGTCATTTTCATGTTACAAGAAAACTAAGCATGTAGAGCATTTGAGGTTAGATGAAAGAGAAAAAAAGTTATGGGTGCAGACTCAGTTCTGAAATCTAATCAAGAGAGGTAAGGAATTCCTTCCAGAGAGGATTCAACATTGCTTCAGTGACTTTCTAGATGAATGACACCACTCAAGGCTGACACTCTTTATCCAAAAGACAGTCAAACTGGCTAAGAACTCAGGGTTGTACTTGAACCGTGACTCTTGCACTGTCCTCTCGAGATGTCCCAACTATACCCCTGTCATACATACACATACCCATGGGTACACTCAACTCATGGGTACACACACACACACACACACATATTTTGCTCACTTTCCAGCACCTCTAGCCCCTGAACACAATATTGGCCCATCATATTTACCAAGATTTATCATCTACCAAAGCCTGTTCTAATATTTCACAAAAAAGGACCCCATTTCACCCCTCCAGCCACACTATGACTAGAACTATTATTATCTCCATGTTATAGAAGAGGGTGGTTTTTATGTACTTATCTCTTTCCTGTTTCTCTTATGTAACCAGCATCTACAAAGAAGCTGTTATTGACTATAATTTTTAGACAAGGGAACTAAGTAGCAAATAAATTAAATCATTTGAATAATCAAAACCACCCACCTGGTAAGTATTGTGGGATGGATCCAAAACCAGAACTCTTCAAATCTGCCACTGGTGCTTCCTGTTTTCTTGGCTGCCTGCTCCCCAATAGTAGCCTGCCATAAAAAATACAAAATCATGCAAGTTAGTGATCAAAAGTACATTTTAAAGAAAAGGTAGGTAAATGTACACAGATAAGCTAGGCTGAATTTGTTGCAAGTATTGAGCAAGAATTTAACTGTGAGCTTCTATGAATAACTGGAGTAAAAACCATCAGTACTGGCTTGGTCCCATGGGTGAGCCAGCATACAACCACATGGGAGGCTAACTTTCTGCACCTGGCAGGTTCAGTTTTTAGTTACTAAGAATGAATTTGCCATGCCCTGTCCTGATGTATTAAGAGGGGTGTATCTGACTCTACGTACGTAGCCACACAACATTGCCAGAACTAATATACACACAGAATACAGGAGTGACTCTCCTGTAACATAGAAGAAAACTACAGGCCACTATGGGCATTTGCTTAGGCGCTCTGCCCTCTCCTCTCATTCACTCAACAGCACTGTAAAGCAGGTGTTAACAGTCACCATGTTACAGTTGAGAATGCTGAAGGCCAAATAACAACTAGAGGAATGAGATTTAAGATGTCACTCCCATTTCTTAAGAGTGAAAAAACTGGTGTCTTGCGCCAGTTCCTCCCCTTACTAGTTAGTTGCGTGACCTGGGGCGAGTCACAGAAGCTCTCTTGATACCTGAGTCATCATCAGTCATCTGGTAAAAGGACTCATCGGGTTGGTGAGACGGTGAAAGTAAAATATGGGTAGAAAACCTCTTAGAAAAAGAATAGAGCCCTTGATAAATTTTAGCCTCACTGCTTCTTATTCATCTTTCAGAGCTTACCTCAAAGTCACTTCCTCAGGGAAGCCCTCCCCAACCTTCTCTACTACACTAGATCCCCATAGGACCTTCTCCTTCGTGTGCTTTATTGGAGTCGCAATTTTACATTTATGAGCTGATGGGGGAGTCTGCCTGCCTCCAGTCTGTGGCTCTGTGAAGGAAAAACCCAGTTTTGCTTAGCATTATTGAACTTCAGTCCTTAGCACCACGTGTGGTGCTTAGAAGACATGAAATAAATATTTGCCAATTAAATGCATCGATATATTACTATTAATGTAAAATTATACTTTTTAAAAATCATAATGTGTACAATTATAATTCATAAAATTTAAAATTATAAAAAAGTTAGCACCCTGTTTATTACCCACAAGCAACACTTCTAGTCATCCTAAACCATCGAGAATTTGGAGATAGAAAAGAAAAATATTTCTTCTATGTAGAAAATGACTGTCATAAAGTCAACACACTTGACTCTTGAGGAAAGATAGATCCATCCTTGAGCCATTATTCTGACAGTCGGGTATAAAATAAGGCAGGAGGTGACAGCAGCTGGGACACCTTACAGCTGGTAAAGTGACAGCTGACAGTGGCAAAAGGAGGCAGAGTGAAAGTGCAGGCTAGCTCTGCAACGCAGCAGTCCTGAAGCATTTAATGTCAGGGTCAATGGCCTGCACACCTGCATCCCCTGGAGACATGCTGTCCCCACAAAGTACAGCAGCTGATGTTCAAGGAAAAACCTGAGTCTTTAATGAAGGGAAATACTGTCTGAGACACTTAGTGTAGGAACAAAGGGATGTGGTCAGAGATCCCAGCAATGTCTGTGTCTGCTGGAATGAAAGCAAAAACTGTTTCAGCTGTAAATAAACTTCCCTAAAAAGGAAAATATATACATCACCCCCATGACCATTTGGCATAACTGAGGTGTTGGTGAACACATGTGTTCAGCGAGCATCCGTTAGGGACAATTATTTGTGATTACACCGCTTCTGCCCAACACCTGCACACCTTCTGCTAAAGTCCTATAAGTGATTCCCCAAAACAAATCTCAGAGCATCACATTTTCTTATACAAGTGACCTAAATAAGATACAGCTCTGAGCCCATCTCTCCTTGCCAGTCAAGAAAACACAGAACCTAACACCAATTTACAGTGCAGCGTGGTAGGGGGTGGAGGGAGGTTCAGGGTCCAGAGAAAAGGAACAAGATAGTAAAGATGAAACTATGATCCTTTGCCGATTCAAAGAAAGAAAAATTTTAAGTAGCACTAGAGTAAGAATGTCTCAGTCACAGCCAAGGCAGAAGACAAGTTGGCTGTTATGGTTGAAGTTCCTATGTTCATTCATATATTCACTTTTCTAGTTGTCTAGCCACAGGCAACTCTCTGCACTATTCTTCCCCTTGGTTTCTATGTCTATAATGTGGGGAAATGACAGTACCACCTCATAGAGTTTTGAGGAGGATTAAACAGCTCATGTTTGTAAAGAACAACAGCTGGCAAGAAGAGCTATTGTTATTATGAGCATTATTGTTATTATGATTAGTATTATTGTTAGTATTATTATATTAAGTACCTACTCTGTGTTGCATACTAAGCTATGCATGGTATCTAGAGCAGGGGAGAAGAGAGGTGATAAACAGATAAACAAAAACTGTAATTATAGCTTTAGATATGGGAGAAAATAAAATTAAAAGTTGCTATAGTGTAGCAAACAGGGAGGAGGCTACCTCAGCTATAACGATCAGGAAATGTGTCTCTGAGGAGTTACTGTTTAAGTTGAGAAGTCATTTATTCTGAGACTGAGAGGAAACTTGTTCCAGGCGTAAGAATCAGTAAGAGCAAAAACCTGAGAGAAGAAAGGACAGGACAGAATAGGACATGTTCTAAGAACAGTTAGGTGGCCTGGAACTGAGTAAGCCAGAGGGAGAATAAAGTTCAGGAAGGCTGGAAAATCAGGCTAAGGAAAAGGTGTAAGGCCTTCACCCCAACAATGATGTACCCCAGGTAAGTCACAAGCCTTTAGGCACATCACTCAGAGGAAGAGTGAAGTGCCCCACTCTCCACATTTTGCATAAGTATGACTGTGACAGCAAGGCCCATCATGTAGGACCATACCCAGTGGTAATTATCATGCTAAGAATCTCTTCCTTCAGAGATTCTTAAATAAATAATCCTAAATATACTCCTAAATATACATAGATACTGCTGGACATTTTGTAAATATCCTATTAAATTCTCAAAAGGATAATACATTAGAGAGAAGAATCAACATTTATCCAGCTCCCTCTATATATCAATAACTGTTCCAGACACTTTAAAGATATATTAAATTATTTAATTCTCACAGCAGCCATAATGAGGGAAATATATCCATTTTGCAGGAAAAGATATTGAGCTTAACATCAGAGCTGTTAAGTAACTTGTCCAAGACAATCCAGCTAATAAGGCAGATCCTGAATTTGAACCTACAGCTCTCTGGCTCTATTATTTATTTAATAAATAAATGAGATGCAGAGTTCAAAATACTGATAATCAGGATGCTCACAGACTTGGTTGAATTTGGTTGCAAATTAGATGAAAAAATGAAGGCTATGCTAAGTGAAATAAAGGAAAATGTACAGGGAAACAATAGTGATGGGAAGGAAACTGGGACTCAAATCAATGGAGTGGACCAGAAGGAAGAAAGAAACATCCAACCAAATAAGAATGAAGAAACAAGAATTCAAGAAAATGAGGAGAGGCTTAGGAACCTCCAGGACATCTTGAAACATTCCAGCATCCAAATTATAGGGGTACCAGAAGGAGAAGAGGAAGAGCAATGAGTGGGAAAGTTATTTGAACAAATAATAAAGGAGAACTTCCCCAATCTGGCAAAGGAAATAGACTTCCAGGAAGTCCAGGAAGCTCAGAGAGTCCCAAACAAGTTGGACCCAAGGAGGAGCACACCAAGGCATATCATAATTACATTAGCCAAGATTAAAATTAAGAAAAGAATCCTAGAAGCAGTGAGAGAAAAGGAGAGTTACCTACAAAGGAGTTCCCATAAAACTGTCAGCTGATTTTGTGGGGGTGACTTTGCCCTCAAGTACCCCTGTCCACCATGGGTGAAAGTAACACTACCAAGACATGATCTTCTTAGGGAGGAGAGGTGGCCAATTTCTCAGAGGAAAAAGGCTGGGAGCCCCTTCCTCCAGAGGCTTTAATTGGGTTGTAAGACACAGGAATACAGGGCAGCAATAATCAAACAGTAGATAATATTTCAAAGAAATCTGAGGGCTTAGTCTGAGTCAACATCTGTAAGGAAAGGGGGTTACAGAAAATTTGGGAGATATACTCATTTCCTGCTCAGACCTTTAACATATGAATGAAAGCACTCTTATCAAAGCAGGTTTCACAGGATTTTTAGGAATTCTTTCTTATGCCTGATGTACCCTGAATACCACTCTAGCAAAGCAAGGAGCTTCACCGCCTTCCCATCACAGGTTTTCAGGCTTAAGTGGATTAGAGCCAGAAAGCACTTCTCCCAGAGGGAAATGGGGACTTGGACTATGTCAGAATAGCCAGAGGACAAGAGTCCATTGCTCCCTCTTTGTCACAGCCCCCAAGTCCATCCATGATGGCCTCCCAAGTGATTTTGTTTGGCTTAGGTTGCCCCTCGCTGTGAAGAGTCTTACTAGTCATGGACATCAACTATGCTTGGGGGGGTAGGGTAGTAAGCTGAGGCAGCATTTGCTACCAGAGACAAGCTTTGTCTTCTGTGACTCACATTCCAGAGGTTGCTCACTCATCCTTAGCCATGGGGGGGGGGGGGGGGGGGTAGTTACAATTCCTGAAACCAGGCAGAGCAGTTCCCAACAAGCTGATTTCTCAAAAGAGATCTTACAGGCAAGAAGGGTCTGGAAAGAAGTGTTCCAAGTCATGAAAGGCAAGGACCTACATCCAAGATGGCTCTATCCAGCAAAGTTTTTATTTAAAATAGAAGGGCAGATAAAGTGCTTTTCAGATAAGGTCAAGTTAAAGGAGTTCACCATCACCAAGCCCTTATTATATGAAATGTTAAAGGGACTTATCTAAGAAAAAGAAGATAAAAAATATGTACAGTAAAATGACAGCAAATTCACAATTATTAACAATCACAC
The DNA here is from genome assembly GCF_014824575.4 of Sturnira hondurensis. NCBI lineage: Eukaryota > Metazoa > Chordata > Mammalia > Chiroptera > Phyllostomidae > Sturnira > Sturnira hondurensis. The sequence goes on from NW_028084643.1 coordinate 957,585, forward strand.
CTTAAACAAAAACAAAAGCAAACTAAGCAAACAACTAGAACAGGAACAGAACCCCAGAAATAGAGATCACATGGAGGGATATCTCGCAGGGGAGTGGGAGGGGGAAAAGGTACAGAGAATAAGTAACATAGATGGTAGGTAGAAAATAGAAAGGGGGAGGGTATGAATAGTATGGGAAATGTAGAAGCCAGAGAACTTACAAGTATGACACATGGACATGAACTAAAGGCAGGGAATGTGGGTGGGAGGGGGTGTGCAGGGTGGAGGGGAGTGATGGGGGGAAATGGGACAACTGTAATAGCATAATCAATAAAACATATTTTTTAAAAATAAGTGTTTTACTATGAAAGAAGAAGTTTAAAGCTTTTGAGCACCTCACAAATAGAAAACTAATTTGCCTTATCAATTTTTTCTCTACTGGGCTTGGTCTGCAGGATAATTTGTAAGCCACTGTATCAGCCTCACTTATATTGTAGTCTTTTATCATATGGATGCAAGACATACTTCTTGCTGTCAAAACTAATTGAAGCATCTAAAGAAACCAAGGCAACCTTATTTACTTCCTCAAAGATCACAACAAATGTCCTCCTGGTTATATATCTATATCTATATCTATATCTATATCTATACATCTATAGACATAGATTTTGGTTTTTGGCTGCACATCAAGACACTTAAATTAAGAACACTATATTTTTATTTCAAATGGTTGATATCCCTTAAATGTTTGCTTTTAAAAAAATGAATTCAAGTCTAAAGCTGTCAATAATGGGCACTGTATTATTAACAATTTAAATCAAAGTTTAATGCTTTTGACATCACAAAGACATGGATACAACATTATAATAAGCTCTGGAAAATGAATAGGAAACTAAACATAGGCTTCCCAGGCAGCTAGTCTTAAAAAGGTATGTTACAGATGAGAGTAGTTAAATACAGTGATTTTTGATATATGCTCTAATTCCAGTATAGGGGAGGGAGAGAGGTTGTTTAATTTTAATGTCCCCAGAGGTTGACTTTTCTCGTATCATTTATAAAATATTGAAAGACAAGAAATGGTACACATGTGAATTCTGCAGTTGTTTTTTTTTTCAGTTGCCCTTGAAAGCAGCTGCCATAAATCTTGGATGAAGCTAAATAAGGCTGATGATTTTGATCTTCAATTCATTCTTTTCTATCCTTCAAAAGGTAAATGATCCTGATGGAATTAGAGCTAAGCAGAATGGCTTTCTTCTGTGATCTGCATAGCCAATGATGCGCGCTGCCATCATTAGCAAAGTGGAACCAGTTCCCCCATGCAGCCGTGCCTGTGCGCTTGGCCTTGAACAACCGTTTTGAGTGAAGCACTTAAACCCTGAGCTCCGAAACCTGCCATTTCCCTTGCCCTCCCCCCTTCCTTGTACTTCTCCCTTCTGTGTCGGCTCAGCAGAAAGCCAAAGTGTGAACTGAATGTATGAAAATCAAACACAAAGCTCTGTCACCAGTTCCTGGTTTGGTATTTGAAAAAAAGTCTCAGCAAAAGATTTTTTTCAAACTGAGTGTGAAAAAAGTATTATAAAAAGTTGTAGGAGACGCAGGATTTAAGGCAGTCCCAGGCTTCCCTTGCAGGAAACACTGAGGCCTTTCCCATTGAAACATGTAAATTGGATGAATCCTTTCCCATCCCTATGGTAAAACACAATGTCACTCTCCTAAGTCCCACTCAGTCATACAGAAGACATCATATCCTGTCATTAGGGATGGCAATAAATGTATTTGTGTAGGTTGCAACTCTGCTTCAGACTGCAAGGCAAATCCAGTTAAAACCACCATGGAGAGAATCATCTATCTTCATAAATTCAGTTGCAAAGAGAAATTCATCATGTTTACTGTCTTTAAGAAGGAGCGAGTCTTATAATAAAACGTTCCCTGCTCCAGATTCTCTGTATTTATGGGGTCTTTTTCTTTCTGCCTTTAACAAAACACAGCACATTCTAAACCACAGGCTGTACCTTCATTAACATAATACAATAAATAAGTTATATGTCTTGAAATGAAGAACGTGCTTAGAGAGGGTGAGAAAGGGTGTCTCTTGCTTGGTAAATGACATCTTTGAAAAGTGTCATGTATAAGAAACTGCAGAGCTGAGCATTTTGAACCAAAATAAAAAAAAACAACAACAAAAAACAATTGGCCTTTGTGAAGATACACATCTTTTCCTCCTTCCTCACTCTAAAATTGCAGAGAATTGTTGTGAGAATGTGTTCATTCATTGAATGAACAATTATGGAGCATGACTAAGTGCCAAGAATTGCAAAAATAAGAATATACAAATAATGCAATGGATCAGGAACAATTTCTTTTGAAACATCCTGCTATTGTATGTATGCACACTCATACACTCTCACAATATAAAATTGACTACTTTTCTTAAAAAAAAAAAGTAAAAGAAATGGGCTTTTAGGCTCACTGAGATCTTTTTCTTCCACCTTTCCCCCATTCCCCACAGGCCTCAGAAAAGGAATAGCAAACATTGTAAGCCAATCTGGGAGCAAGAGATGGTCAAGGGCTGGAAGAATGTCTCTGAGCCATAGTGGTCTTTGAGCACTTTTATGGCCCATTTGTCAGAAGCTTTGTAGGGTGTCCTGTCCTTTAGCTTTGTCCTTTAAATTGTGTTATTCTATCAATTCCTGCTAGTGTCCTAGGAAATTTATATTACCTTCATTTTATTGTCTAGCTTTAAATGATTGTCTAGGAGGAGAGTATTTTTGAACTTGGCTTCTTTCATTTCCGTTGCTTTCTTTTCTTTTTTCTTGTGTGTGTGTGTGTGTGTGTGTGTGTGTGTGTGTCAGATTTCAAATGGAGAAAAGACTAAATTCTGGAAATTAGTACAACAGAGTAAAGACTCTGGAGTCTGTTTGCCTGGGTTTGAATTCTATCCTATCTTTTATGAGCTCTGAGACCTTGGGAAAACTGCTTAACCTTTGGTAGCACACTTTCTTTACCTGCAAATTGGAGTCTCAATACCTACCTCAGAGTTAAGGTGAGAATTAAGTGAGATAAAACTTGTAAAACATTTAGACATAGTATATATACAATAAACAAAAACTATAATTATAGACTCGTAAATATAAATTTACTTCTCAATAGAAAAAGAAATAAAACTTAGATTACTTGCAAACAGAATGTGAATACTAGGAACAATAAAAATGTTCAGAAAAATTTGGCAAATAAATCTCATTTTGTTGTATGATAGGGCTAGTAGATTGGAGAGTCAGTCCAGAGAGCCCCAGGAATATGTTTCTAGAGTTCCCTAACTGGTTGGGAGTGGTCTCTGACAACTAGGGTAACCAATTGTCTTTAGCCAAACTAGAATAATTTTGAGAGTGAAAGAAGGCACTATCTAGTTAGTGTTAAACAACAGGTATAAACCAAAAATTTTAACCAGTAAACCAGGGCATTCCTGGGCAAACCAGTTCAGATGATTATCATATCTATAACACCTTTTGGATACAAAAACAATTAGATTGGGTGGTTTAGTTGACTTGTATGTAGTTAAATAATCCTAATGCAAAGGATATAATTTGTAAAATTCTCTAGGGATCTGTCCTTCCACCTACCTCTATAGCATTTTTATCAAGGAGCTGGATAAAGATATAGACAGCATATTAATCAAGTTTATAGATAGCACAAACTGGGACAGAATAACTAATATAGAGATGTCAGAATGCAGGTTTAAATGATCTTTAAACTGGAAGAATAAAACAAAGACAAATCAATAAAAATTTTAAAAGAATAAATGCAAAGTCCTACTTTTAAATTCAAAATAATCAGTTGTACAAATGGGATGCAGGAAAGGCTTGCAACCATTATTTTATGAATAAAAAAAATGCTCAGGGGTTTTAGTTGACCACAACCTCACTATGGACATTTAAAAGGCTGCCAAGGTAGAGAGAATACATTTGCCTTGTTTCGTACCAGAGTTGTAATAGAACCAATAAATAACAACAACAACAAAAAAAAACCAAACTCACAATGCAAGTCAAGACCACTGTCAAGGTGGCTGTTGAAGGGATTCTAGCATTGAGGAGACTAGATTAGATGATCTCTAGGATTACTTCAAATTCCTATGATTTTCCACATATTGTTCACACTACATCCTCAGTGCCAGGCATCCAACACATGCAGAGCTGCTAACATTGACTGTATCTCGGGAGCTCGTGAAAACCAAGGTCTAACACTTTTTCACTTCATTTTAAGGATTTACCTACCCTCTTTCAAGGCAGTTTCTCACTCCAATCTGCCTTCAACTAGCAAACTAGCAACATTCTAAATGGCAGGGTCTGCCTTCTGTGGTTGCTTAATTGTTTGAAGAATAAATCATTGGATTTAGAAAACCAAATAAATGAACATTCATTCATTTTTTGTCTTTCCTTGAAGATATTTCTGTCATCACTGTTAGAAACAAGCCTCTTTCAGAAAAAGGAAAAAAATGTTAGAGGGGCTTCAGGCAGACTTTTGCTTAAAATGTCCCTTGAACCTGATATAATTCAATCTAAGTGTTCTCTATGGAATCAAAAGTTCAATTCTCTCACAAATTACAAACCAATGCAATGATTTCCCCCTCTATATAGAGTATTTTTTACTAAGTGAAAGAAATGCATGGCGATAGGAGAGCTAATGTTTGTGTTATATTGGTTTTTAGAATTTAAAGCAATGATGGCCAAATACACACTCTCCTGGAATATCAGGAAAGGGTCACACATTCACTTCCCCAGCGAGTTAGTTATTGTAGTTGTAAAAACCAAACCCTCTGCTGCCTACAGTAACACTGATTTAAGACCTAATTCTCTGAGCACACAAAATAAATCCTTCCAGCCAAATGTCCACTGATCTGGAACTAGAATCCACAAGACAATCATCTTCAAAGAATCTTATAGTGCAACTAATGTAATGCAATAAATTTAAAAGACCGGCTTGCTTTTCCCATCTTCTGCCACAATGGAAAAAAACAACTGCAAAAAGACATGAACTGAGACTATTGCAAAATGAAGCTGAATCAGGAATACATGTAATTTTTAAATTCGACTAATTTGAATATCTGAATTTAATTCTTCCCCAGTTGTTTTCTGAAAGTGTTATAAAATTGCACAAGTTGCTAAGACACCCATATCCATGGTCTTATGGTGTAAAGAACAATATTAATATCTGATAATACCAACTCTCTATACAGCACAATTTCTTGAGTTTGGTTAAGCATCTGTTAAACTTTTTATATGCCTTACTGACACTATGGATTTGATTCCATTTGCTTAATTTCAACTAAGCATCAACACAGTTCTTTTTTACCTAAAAAAAAGCTCGCTTTCTTGCTTTATTTTTTTCTTCCTTCCTTTTCTCTTTCTTCCTTCCTTCCTTCCTTCCTTTCTTCCTTCCTTCCTTTTTTCCTTTCTTTCTTGCCAAAAAGAAAGAGGAGTGCTTAAATCCTTCACTTATCTGTAGATAAAATGTTCAGTGATCTCAGGCAAACAATAAGTCATAAAATAGACACAGTGATTCAAGCAGTAATCTATGAGCACATAGATCATTTTGCAATGGTATATTAATCATTACACTTAAAGACAGGGTGAGAGGGATGACTTTTTTTAATTCTGTCTGTTGCAACTCAGTGACATTCACATATTTTTAATCTGGGCCATTTCTGCAAAGAGCAGTGACTGTACTTTAATCTAAAAATATTTTCCAGCTACACCCTGTGCATGATGAGAGTAGCACCAGGAAAGGAAAACTGCTCCTGCATACACAAAACATCTTTATTAAATAGTTAAGAAGCCAAGAAGAATCATGTTCCTTTCCAAAAAGATAGAATCCTAAAACTAAAAACTGTGCATGATAAAACCCAAGGTTGGCCATCTGCAAACAAGATGACCTTGACCAAATTACTTAACTCTCCATCCCTCAATCTACTTATCAATTAAATTCAAATAACTGGTCAACCTCATAGCATGCTAGTAAAGAGTGCTGGTTATATATGAGAAGACTCTAGTAATGTGCATGACCTATAGTAGGCACTCAAAATATAGTCCCAATTATTATCATTTCAAAAGTTTTTATCTTAGACATCCCTTGTACTTTTGATTTGTGTACAGAGGTCTCTGATTCAGCAATGGACACTCTATACAAGGATAGCAGTAAAATACCTAAAGCTCCTTCATATCTCGGTGACTAAGTCACTACAACAGCCACTACTTCCCCTCCTCACTATCATACCTTTGTCCTCTTCACAGTGGAATCTAAAACTGTATGCCAGTGTCTGGTACCTGCTCCAATATGACCTATAGTTGTAAGGCTTTAGTAAACAAAAAATAACTTTACCCCAAGAAAAGTTTCAGAACTCCAATTCACTCTCTGCTAAACAGGCTATTTGTTGAAAACATCAAGATGTTATGAATCAGCCCTGGCTGGTGTAGCTCAGTGGATTGAGCGTGGCCTGTGAACCAAAGGGTCCCTCGTTAGATTCCCAGTCAGGGCACTTCCTGGGTTACAGGCTTGGTCCCCAGTGGGGGCCACATGCGAGGCAACCACACATGGATATTTCTCTAACTCTTTCTCCTTCCCTTTCCTTCTCTCTAAAAATAAATAAATAAATAAAATATTTTTTAAACTTATAAAAAAAGATGTTAAGAATCATGTAGCTCTAGCTTATCAACAGATGACCAACTACTTGACATTATGCGAAGAGATACTATAATTGCTTAGAAATAGCTGATTGCATTCTACTGAAGAAAATTAGATTTCTTTAAATCATCCTTTTCAGGTTGAAAAATTCTTAGTCATTATTTTCTAATGTTATATTTTTAAAACTTAATGAATTCATAAACTATAAAGATTCAGCACCATTCTGGTTAGAATTCCAGCCTTTGAGTCAATTCCTAGCTCTTGGGTGGAATCAAAAGATTTCTGTATCTTTTAATTATATAAGTCATATTTATATCTCCTAACTGGATCAAGTTTGGGTCATCCAAAAGTGAAAACTGGCCAGTCATTGATTTGTTGAACACAAGCTATATCATTTTTTTTGTAGTTTCAAAGAATATTAGGTTTGGAAAACACAACCTCACCCAGCCTTTGGAGAATTGTAGGGTTACACAAACTTAGTGGTTAACCAAGAAAGGGCCCTGCAGATACTGAGANTAAACTATAAAGATTCAGCACCATTCTGGTTAGAATTCCAGCCTTTGAGTCAATTCCTAGCTCTTGGGTGGAATCAAAAGATTTCTGTATCTTTTAATTATATAAGTCATATTTATATCTCCTAACTGGATCAATCCAAAAGTGAAAACTGGCCAGTCATTGATTTGTTGAACACAAGCTATATCATTTTTTTTTTAGTTTCAAAGAATATTAGGTTTGGAAAACACAACCTCACCCAGCCTTTGGAGAATTCTAGGGTTACACAAACTTAGTGGTTAACCAAGAAAGGGCCCTGCAGATACTGAGAATATTCATCATTGGGAGAAGTAAGAACTGTGGGGCGGGGCTAAAGAGCAAATAAAAGTTTGCACCACTGGAATAAAGATATGGGTAATTCTAGAAAGAAGAGCCTATAATGAAGATAAATGAATCAAATTAATGTATGCAACATAGTTAGCACAATGTTTGACACAGAATATGTACTCAGTAAACAGTGATGATGATGAGGAGGATACTATACCAGTACAGTGAGGGTTCAGGGACTTCCACATATAAAGACTGTATGTTATTTACTTCTGTGTCCCTAGTATCTAACTCAGAGACTGGGAGTAGAGAAGCTCAATTTTTATTTGTTAAGCTGACTTGACTTGACCTGAACAGAGAATTGCCACTGATCAGGAATTAAGAAAAGGGAAAGGACAGAAGAAAAATCAAAGACTTGTGGTGAAAATAAAGGCGTCTAAGAACAAAGTGGAAGAGCTGAGCATCAGGCCACTGTTGAGGGATGCTCTCAATAAACACTGCCCAGCAGGTCATGCGGCATTCCCATCTTTGGCTTTCACAGCCCGTGGTCACCTCAAATCCGCATGAAATAAATTGTCGTTTTAAAAAAATGGACCTCTCTGCTTTTTAACGTTTAAAACTAAGTTTTCTCAAGTAGGATGAGTCTTAGTAGCTACGTAGGAGAAGCTTTAAAAAGGAGGGAGCACACGTTCGGGAATATCCAACACAGTCTGAAGGAAGTCCATCTTCCCTGAGATGGCAAAGGTAACTGACCAGCAGGGGAAGAAAAGATGGCTGCCTAATTCAGAATAGCACTCCCCATTATTAACAACAGGAACAACCATTAGTATATTTTTAGAGCTGATTGTATCCCAAACCATGTGTATATCTCATCAACCTACTGAAGTATATGGCATTACCCTGTTTTTAATGAGGAAACTGGAGTTTAGATAAGTTAAATAATTTTTCACACAGCTAGCAATTAGAAGAGTAATGTTTAGACTCAGGTCAGACTAACTCCAGAGACTGAATCTTAGTCATTACCATAAGCCAGCAGTGTCTTATTCTGCAAACAATGTGCTCATAGATCCTACTGTATACTTTAATTTCTCCACTGTTTCAAATGCATTGTATTTGACCATAGGTTTTAAATCTGGGACAACTGACTCCACAAAGCAATTGCTTTAGTGTGTTTGTGAATTCCCTAAAATCAAAAGTAAGATGAGTATGAGTGTGTTGATATGAACATATTTCTGGGGAGAGGAAGGTTTATTGTGACAAATTCTTAAAGGGGTTTATGCCCCCCAAACACATTAAGAACCACTGCATTACACTATTCATTTGAGAACAAAGAACACTTGTTCTCTATCATTCTGCTATGATAATGCTTCTCTGGAAATAGGGAAAGTGTTACCACTGTCTTTGTATTCCTAAATTTAAAAGTACATGTGAGGGTGAGCAGAGAAAGAAAGAAATAAAAAAGGTAAAATAATCTTCAAAGAAAAATAGGTGCTATTCAAGGAAAGCCAACTTTTTTAGCTATTCTTAAACTATTGTGAATATTCTGAAAAAGAGAAGAAAACTGCCACTTGTTCATTTCAATGCCCATTCTTATTTATGCAAAGAACTGTTTAACCACTATGCAAAGGTAAAAATGGGGAGCTCTCTGGCCCTGCACTCTCAGCACAGGGCCAAAAAAGGACCTGGCTCACAGTAGCTGGTAGACAGAGCTTCCAACTCATTGCGTAGACCTGTGCAAGATTCTACTAATGGTATAGATTGTGGGCTGTGGCCAGTGATAACAACAATCCTCTTTAGCACCTGCTGTCTTCTCAGGGGGATTCAACTAACCCAACTGCCAGACTCACTCTCCCAAAAAGTTGCAAGTATAGATTATCACAGACAATTTTTTTCTCCCCGGGCTTTTTTGCCTAGTAGACATAATACTTTCCACATATTTCTTGCAGGTCCTTTTCATCATTCAATTTCTGTTGGTGGAAAGGATTTCTGTATGCACACACATACACTATCAGTCACACACAAATACATATATACCCACACATGGATGTGCTCACAGCACAACTAGATACTATGTTTGTTACTAGAGAGGATGTTCACCTGTAGCTTCAAGTGCTTGTCCAATCAACATCCCAATGGCATCCTGCCTATAACCTAAACACATTGGCCTCTGCAGGAAAATTATTTTCCCTAAGGGAATCGGGAGTTTTTTTTTAAGGTACCAAAAAAAAGGCTAAGCATAAGCATGTTAGATTTTATTTTATTTGAGACAAAGAGGTTTTTTTCTTTCTTTTTCCCCATTGAAAAAATAAGATAAAGAGATATGGCCTTTCCAATCTTAATCCAACCCTGAGGTCTTGAGTTCAACCTTTCTCCAAAAGAGAAAAATGGCAGGGCTGAAATGCACCCAATTTCACCTAATCTTCTGTGCTTCACTCTTCAAGAAGATGAATTGAGATGGCTCACCTCACAAAATGGGCACAACTTGATAATATAAGAAATGCAAGCCAGTTGTTTAAGTCACTGCATCACTCTGGGGCAGGTTTTAGGCTCTCTGTGCAATTCACATTTTACAGCTTACCAGGGCCAATTGTGTAATTACACAGAGCACTCCTCCCAATGGCAGGATCCATTGATCCTTAAGTGTACATTTTCTGGCACCCAATAAACCAGGACTATGAGCCAGCAGTGTCTCCAGCTCCCTGAACAGAGAAGGGCTAATTAGTTGCATTTGCAGATTAATGACTTTCAACTAGAAAGGGCAAATGCAAAGGGATAAGCCACAGCTACAATGACAGAATGCAAATAAAGTATTTATAAGGGCAGGAAGAAGGGTGGGGGCCAGGAAGGGCCATCGATTGATTTTATCCTCTGCACTGTGACACATGACAATGAGAGAGGGCACTCCACCAGCTCAGCAGTCTTCCACAGAGCTACTGCCTGAACAAAATCTGTGGATAGATGCAAGGGAGGGCAGGAGGAGAGACAGAGAAATAAATTCTCTACAGAAAGAGCAACAGGGGTCAAAAAAAACCTCTCCCTCTTTTCACCCCAGTGAACCTTTGCCTTGTCTTTGTCTGAGCAGCTTTCAATTACAACCCCCTTTCCTCAGTCCTGTCTCTCAACCTCATCTATAGAAAGATTGACTTCCTAGCAAGTAAATGAAAATATGTTGAAATTCTCTGTTTATTCCCATTTCCTGAAATAACATTATGCTTCTGAGTTTGTCTTATTATTTTTAATCATATTTCCCACATAAGTACAAAGGTGTGTAATATCTCATTCCTGTGACTTATTAGGTTGGTCCAAGCACAGGTCTTCCTTCCAGTCATAAACTAAAAAGGAAGAGTGAGGTCGAGGGTCGTGAAAGGATCTATATCACTGATTCCTAGGCTTTGAGATTTCATTGTCTAAAAATATTTTAAATAAAATTGAAGAGATGATGTAGGATTTGAAATTTTTATAGCCCCAAGTAATTCACTAAAAATTACTTATTAATCATAATGATCATTGAATAAAAGAGTGTTCTAAAACTATAAGTAAGAAAAAACAACCTCAGAAAATTAGACAAATTTTTAAATACAGTTAGCTTGATAAAAAGCATACTACCATTTTATTATATTTCTCATTTCTCTATAGACTGGTAGGGCAAGATTTCTGGCCATGGAACCCTAGTTAATATAGGAGCTAGGACAATGATCTGGGGATATAAATGTCACTTCTTTTGACCAGCCTTTCTGATCCAAACCCCACCCCTAGGCAAGGTTAAGATCATCTTACAAATTCTCATTGCAATCTATACTTGCATTTGCACATAACAAAACTGTCTTAAACATATTTATGTTTGCTGTGTGTTCCACTCTTTGTCCACACTTGTCTCTAAGATCTAATACAGTGCTCACCTATAATAGACAGAGTAAATTTTTTAAAACTAGATGAACTAAAAATCTCATTCTAGTTTCTGCTTTACACTTACCAGGTGACCTTTGGTAAATCATTTAATCAATCTATTTCTTACCTCATCCAGCTTGTTCTGGTGATCAAATCAGATGATGCATATGAAAGAGCTATGTCAATTATAAAACTCTATGTAGCTAGAGTGACCAAACTCTATGTATCTCAATTGACCAAAAAGAGCAATGAATGAGCAAAAGTCTTCTCTTTCCTCAAGTTATGGTTCTCCACCTAAACAATTGGTTAATTGACCTCTGAATAAATTTTGTCAGTAAAATTTCTTCTTCTAATTAAAATATAACACCTGAGTAGACCTGAAATTTCTTGAGATGAGTAAAGAAAACACAAGATTGAACATAATGAAACCTGGTTTCCAGTTTCTCTGTTTCCACCAAATAGTCATAACATCCTCTTTTGTTCTCAGTTTCTTCATCAATAATTTGGAGAATATAGGTCAACTCCAAAATTCTAGTTCCATTGGAATGGTTTTATCAGGATGAGTATAAAGAAAATAAGCAGCAGCAGAAAAGAATTTACTCCTTGACACCTAAACATTCCTAAGCATCTGCAATTTGCTTAAAATTCAGTTTAAATTATTCCAAGATAATTTAGCTACATAATTTTTTATTAAAACAGAATATTAGCCCATCCTTCAGACTATATTTGACTATCTTTCTGGTATGGGTATCCTGAGCCATCTATCAAATCACCTTGTTTTGTTTTGTAATAGTATTGTTCCCAAAGACTTTTATCTTTTATAAACTGATGCTATATATGATAATTAAAGGTTGAAATGCCTCAAATTCAACTCAACGGATGTTGACTGAGTGCTATAAAAGAAAAATTGCATCAGATCAATTAAATAGGCAAGGAAGACTTTATTCAAAACTTGCAGTAATGATACAGGCTGCAGCCAAGGGGGGGCCCAGAAAAGATTTGGAATGGTGTCCAGAACTCAAAGTGTATAAGAATATTGGAGAAAATATTATTAAGGTGTCCTCACCCCTTCCCCCAACAGGTGTGAGTTGGGGGAAGGGACACATAGACTAGGAACATGCAGGGCTGTTTTGTACAGCCACAGCCCTGCAGCTAATCCATGGCCTGGTCATTTAACATATCTATAGTCTTTGGCGGGTCACTTGGATATGTTAAATGGCTGTGGCCATGCTTGAAGCTAGAGGAATGAAGTCACTTCCCCCCAAGATGTGACTGGGGGGCAGATCCCCTGAGTTACAGCGCTTGTGTGGGAGCTTGGAGGAGATTGGCTCTAGGACCTGGGGCCATACCTGCCCAGACTAACAATGGCAGCCCAGTAAACTAGTAATAATACAGAAATACTGGTAGGTGTAACTGATCATGGGAGGAGTCGGAAATAGGGGTACAGAGGAAGATGGGCACGGGGGGTTTAAACCCAGACACGGCAGCCATTAGGGGGAGAGACACGAGGTTTCAGCAGAGTTAGGACCCCCTCTTCTAGCCATGAAAGGGAGAGACACACAGTTTCAGCAGAGTGCAGACCCCCTCTTGGCCAGGTGAAAGGGAAGACCACGCAGCTTTGCCAGAATGGAGATCCCTGCGGGTAGGTGAAGGAGAAAGATGCGTGCTTTTGGTGGAGTGCGGCTTAGGTGGAAGAGGCCCACGCGGCTTTGGGGTGCTCCCTTTGGCTGAGTGGCCTGGAAACCAGAAGAGACTTTGACTGGAACTTGGTACAAAGAACTCTTGCCAGTGAAAGGTGCCACATGACTTTGGATTAATTGGAGATCCTGCCTGGACAGGCAGGCGACACAGCTCACAGTGCCAGCAACCTGAAAAAAACGGACATGTGCTCTTTTCCTGATTTATGGTACCCAGAGTTGGGACAGTGGGAGAAGGGAGCGCTGTGTGTGTGTGTGTGTGTAGGTGTATACCCTTAAAGACTTTAATATTTTAAGGAAGGCATTAGGCCTGAATAGCATTAAATAAACATTTTGTTTCCTTTTCACAAATCTCTGGCATTGAGAGACGTCTTTCCAATTGGCGGGGGATAGAAGAGCCCTATAGATATTGGTGTATCGTCCTTGGGAGGGGCCCCTGTTTTCTGTAGCAGTTTTTGGCATCCCTGGGTGGGCCAAGTATTGCCCCTCCCACCCTTGTTCGGTAACAATAAGAGACATTGAACTCAGCTCCTCTGAAAGGGCAGGAGGAATTTTAAAGCTGGGGTGAGTTAATGGAAAAGTGCTGGAGGAGTTTACTATGGAGGAATGAATGGTCAGTGTGATGAGGCCATCTGTGTTTGTTGTCAATTACCAATGTTAGGCTTCTACACCTCCCCAGAGACTGGCAGTAGGAGCTCTTTCTTTACATTTTTTAATTAATTTATTTATTTATTTTTCAATTACAGTTTGCATTCAGTATTATTCTGCGTCAGTTTCAGATGTACAGCATAGCATTTGGAAAATTATGTACATGTACTTCACAGAGTTTTAAGTACTCCCCAATGTTTCAAACGTAGTTATCACAATATTATGTGGCTTCATACGTAGTTATCACAATATTACTGACCACATTTTCTATGCCCTAGTCTATATCTCTCTGATAGTTCTTCAACTACCAATTTGTACTGCTTAATGCCTTCACCTTTTTTGCCCAGCCCCCTAACCACCACCACTCTGACAACTGTCAGTCCGTTCTTTTTATCTATGAGTCCGTCTCTATTTTGTTTGTTTTTGTTCTTTAGATTCCACATATAAGTGAAATCACATTGAATAAGTCTTTGTCTGACTTATTTCACTTAGCACAATACTCTCTAGATCCATCCACATTGTTACAAAAGGTGAAATTTCTTTTTTTATGGCCAAGAGTTATTCCATTGTCTATATGTACCACAGCTTTTCTATCCACTCATATATTAATGGGCACTTGGATTGTTTCCATATCTTGACTATTGTAAATAGTATTGTGAATAGATATAGACATGTCTATATTTTTTTGAATTAATGTTTTGAGTTCCTTCAGATGTATTCCCAGAAGCAGAATCACTGGGTCATAAGACAATTCCATTTTTTATTTTTTGAGGAAACTCCATACTGTTTTCCATAGTGGTTGCACCAATGTGCATTCCCATCAACAGTGCCTGAGGGTTCCCTTCTCTCCACATCCTCACCAACATCTGTTGTTTGTTGATTTATTGATGATAGCCATTCTGACAGGTGTGAAGTAGTATCTCATTTGGTTTTGATTTGCATTTCTCTGATAATTAGTGACATTGAGCATCTTTTCATATGACTTTTGGCCATCTGTATGTCCTCTTTGGACAAATTCTGCCCACTTTTTAATCAGGTTGTTTTTCCAGGGTTAAGTTGCCTGAGTTCTTTATATGTTTTGGATATTAACACCCTATCAGATGTATCATTGGAAAATACCTTCTTCCATTAAGTAGGTTGTCTTTTCATTGTGTTGATTTCCATGGCTGTATAAAAACTTCTTAGTTTGATATAGTCCCATTTATTTTTCCTTCTTTTGTTTCTCTTGCCCAAGAAGATACGTTGAAAAAAATATTTCTAAGAAAGATGTCTGAGATTTTCCTGTCTATGTTTTCTTCAATAGTTTTATGGTTTCAAGTCTTACATTTAAGTCTTTAAATGTAAACTAACATGGATCTCCACCCTTATCCCAGCTTCCCAGCTTCACCTCCCCAAACTTCTCACCCTTGGTCTCCAGGTCCTCTGGTCTCACTGGTTGACCATGGACATGGTACTCCATGTTGTAGTCAGAAATTGTGAGCTACCTGTGGAGTCTGGGTGGCTTCAGGGAAGGAGTCCTTCTCAGGCTATCCCTGAGTCCAGGTTGCCCATATCCCTGGTGGCCACACTCAATTCACATCTTCTCTGGCCCTCAGTGCTGTTGAGCACCTGCTCCTCACTGGTGGAGATGGAGTGGGTGTCTCCAATGAGCAGCTGCTCCTTGATGTCCTGGGTTGAGCTTTGCAATGATAGTGATCAGTATCCATTGCAGAGACTTCAAGTCCTGCCAGTCTCTACTTGCTGCTGCTTCTGCCCACTAGACCTTCTCCTCCCCAATCAGACCCAGCCTGTGGTTTGCTCAGACCTCTAACCAGAGGAAATTAGATTCAGTTCTAGGGCTCAAGGTAAACCTCAGGCAGAGGGCACCCACACTCAAAGTCTACCTAGTCATCCTTAACCAGGGGTATGAATATAACCAGCCCACCAAGAGGGGTCAGAGGGGCTTCTGACCCCTCTTCAACCTGTTCCTGCTTGGGGCAGGCCCTCCCCACATGAAAGGAAATGTAAGACTGCTCAAGTGGGATCAGAGGGTGGCCTAGCCTGAACAAAACTACTCTGGGCCCCATGGTATCTCTGCATCCCACCATGAAAAGGCCACAGGCATCAGGGTGAGTCTGGGGCCAGTGGTGGCAGTGGTGGGATACACTATCACAGCTGGCTTTTTTGAGGCCAAAGCCTCAGGACACAGGCAGACAACAAGAAAATATCCCGTCTTTGCCAATGTCTATAGCCAAGTGAGCTGGGTAGTGTCTTTTTTTAGAATGTGACTTCCTGGTTACCAAGGTTACAAGTTCAGTTGGGCTCTACGGTGTGAAAATGAGATCAATGCTGTCATCAGGAAGTTAAGTCATTGCTCTTTTCTGAGATGTTCAAGGTAGGGAACTTGGGCAGTGACCAGCCTAGGAAGTGGATTCCCCAAAAAATGAATCCGAAGAAGCCCACATCAAGACACATCATAATTAAAATGCCAGAGGTTAAAGACAAAGAGAGACTCTTAACAGTGGCAAAAACAGACAATTAGTTACCTACAAGGGAGCTCCCATAAGACTGTCAACTGATTTCTCAACAGAAGCATTTCAGACCAGAATGGATTAGCAAGAAATATTCAAAGTGATGAAAAGCAAGGACCTACAACTAGGATTAGTTAAACCCAGCAAGGCTATTGTTTAAAATGGAAAGAGAAATAAAGAGCTTCCAAGACCAGAAAAAGTTAAAGGAGTTAATTACCACCAAACCAAAATTATAAGAAATGTTAGAAGGATTTCTTTAAGAAGAAAGAGAAAGAAAAAAGAGGAACACAATTATATAGAATAAAATGGCAATAACTATGTACCTATGAATAATCACTTTAAAATAGATTAAATGCTCCAGTAAAAAGACAATAGATAGCCAAATGGATAAGAAAACATCACCCATATATATTCTGTCTACAAGAGACCCACCTCAGAACAAAAGACACACACAGACTGAAAGTAAAGGGATGGAAAATGATAGTTCAAGGAAATAAAAACAAACAAAAAGCTGCAGTACCAATAGTTATATCAGAGAAGATAGACTTTAAAACAAAAGCTGTAAAAAGCAAAGAACAACATTACATAATGCTAAAGTGATAAATTCAACAAGAAGATGTAACCCTTATAGACATTTATGTACCAAACATAAGAGCAGCTAAATATGTAAAGCAAATCTTCATGGACATAAACAGGAGAGACTTGTTGGGAACCTCTCTGCCTGATTTCAAGAGTTGTAACTGCCCCCCATGGCTAAGACTGACTGAGCAACCTCCAGTCTGTGAGCCACTAAGGATACAAAGCTTGTCTCTGCTCCCTCCCCAGCCCCCAATGCATGGTTGGTTAGTCAATAATGGGTATGACCCCTCAGAGGGGGGCAACCTAAGCCAGACACAATCACTTGGGAGGCCATCATGGAAGGACTCGGGGGCTGCAACAAAGAGGGAGTGATGGACTCTTGCCCCCTGGCTATTCTGACATAGCCCAAGTCCCCATGTCCTCTAGGAGAAGTGCTTCCTGGCTCTAATCCACTTAAACCTGAAAACCTGTGATGGGGAGGCGGTGCAGCCCCTTGCCCAGCTAGAGTGGGTCATTGGGCATAAGAAAGAATTCCTAAAAGTCCTGTGAAGCCTGCTTTGCTAAGAGTGCTTTCATTCATATGATAAGTGTCCAAGCAGGAAATGAGTATGTCTCCCAAAGCTTCTATAACCCCCTTTCCTGACAGACACTGACTCAGACTAAGCCCCCAAATTTCTCTGAAATGTCATCTACTCTTTGATCCTTATCACCTGTATTCCTGTGTATTACAACCCAATAAAAGACATTGAGGAAGGGGCTCCTGGTCCCTTTCTCCTCTGAGAGATTGGCCACCTTTCCTCCCCAAGCAGATCATGTCTTGGTAGCGTTACTTTCATCCATGGCGGACAGGGGGACTTGCTGGCAAAGTTGCCCCTACAGAGACTGACAATAATACAGTCATAGTAGAAAATTTTAACACCCCATTGACATCAATGGGTAGATCTTCTAGTCAGAAAATCAACAAAGGAACAGTAATGTTAAATGACACATTAGACCTGATGGGTGTAATTAATATTTTTAGAGTATTTCACAGCAGCAGAATATACATTCTCTTCAAGTACACATGAAACATTTTCTAAAATAGACCACATGTGAAGATACAAAGCAAGACTCAATAAATTCAAGAAGATTGAAATTATATCAAACACCTTCTCTGACCACAATGATACAAAAGTAGAAATCAATTACAAGAAAAACACACAAACACCTGGAGGCTAAATAACATGTTATTAAACAATGAATAAGTCAACAATGAAATCTGAAAGAAATCAAAAGTTACCTTGAGAAAAATGAAAATTAATATACAACAAACCAATATCTCTGGGATATAGTGAAAGAAGTCCTAACAGGGAAATTTATAGAAATACAGGCCTACCTCAAAAAGCAAGAAAAATCTTAAATATATTATATTTATGTACTACATAATGTATAATATACAATATATCATATATTATAGATTAATTATATAATATATATAATATATTAAGCTGTAATGTATAATGTATAATATATAATATAATATAACCTCTCAACTATAAAAACCAGATAAAGAACAACAAACAAAGCCTTAAGTAAGTAGAAGAAAGGCAATAATAAAGATCAAAGCAGAAATAAACAATATAGAGTTAAAAAAACATAAAATATCAATGAAACTAAGATCTGGTCTTTGAAAAGATAAACAAGATTGTCAAACCTTTCACCAGACTCATCAAGAAAAAAAAAGGGCCAAGTTAAATAAAATCAGAAATGAAAGAGGAAAAGTAACAACTGACACCACAGAAATACAAAGGATTGTAAGAAAATATTACAAACAACTACATGCCAACCAATTGAACAATGTGAAAAAATGGATAAATTCCTAGAAACTTTCAACCTTTCATAAATGAATTAGGAAGAAACAGAATATCTGAATAGATCAGACTGATTACAACTAATAAAATCAAAACAGTAATCAAAAAACTCCTAGCAAATAGAAGTCCTAAACTGAATCACTTCACAGGTGAATTTTACCAAACATTCAAAGAAGTAACACCTATCCTTCTCAAATCATTCTAAAAATTTCAAGAAGAATGAAGACTCAAAGCTCATTTTACAAAGCCTGCATTATCCTAATTCCAAAACCAGATTAAGACACTACAAAGAAAGAAAATTATAGACCAATCTCTTAGATGAACTTAGGTCCTAAAACCCTCAAAAAGTATCATCAAACTGAATCCAGCAACACATTAAAAAGGTCATATACCATGATCAGGTGGGGTTCATTCCTGAGATGCAAGGTTGGTACAATATCTGCAAATCAATTAATGCAATACATCTCATGAACAAAGTGAAGGATAAAAAACATGACCATATCAAGCCCACAGCCAACATACTGCATGAGCAAAACCCCCAAATATTCTCCTTAAGATCAGGAATAGGACAGAAATGTCCACTTTCACCACCTTTACTCAACATAATACTGGAAGTTCTAGCCACAGCCATCAGACAAGAAGAAGAAATGAAAAGCACCCCAATTGGAAAGGAAGAAAGAAAAGTATCATTTTATCTTTCTCAATGATTACTTTTTAAAGGGATAACTCCCAGGTCTTTGAGAAAGACATTCCTGGGTTGTAGAAGATTTAGGTCTCAAGGTGGCAAAGAAAGAATTTACCAGTGCAACTTTTCTAAATTAGCATATTTTGCCATGCATAATATGCACTTTTTTGCCCAAAATTTTTAGGAAAAAATAAAGATACGTGTTATACATGGGTATAATGATTACATACCATGGGCATAATAACCCCACGTATACTGCACACAAAAATATAGGTGGGCATTATTCATGATAAAACACAGTAAATGATCTAAGAAAAGAAAGGGCCAAGGGGCTATAATCAAGCAGAAGCCTGTCCAAAATTTAGTCAAGCTGAGAGGACTCTAAAGCTGTGTCTGTTGGCATTTGGGGAGCTAGATAAGATACTGCGTAAGACAGCACCTACCGCCCTCATCAAGCTTGTATTGGCGGGGGCCAGGGGTTCTTTGTGACTCACACCTAAAATATTTAATATAGAGATTTGAGTACCTGTTCTTCCATGGGGATAAATAAACTATACTATCGTTCATCTACATGGTCCAAATTCAAAATGTCATGAGCCAAACAGCTCCCTGCCATAGCTGACCAATGGTTTATCTCTGGGTCATTCATCTCTCTGACGGTGTGGTTTTTTTCATGATTGTCTCTAACAGACAGAGTTTTATGATAAGACAGAAGGCAAAAATCTCAGGCTTTGGTTTAACCAAATATTTAGTCAATAATAATATTTTCTTGTTTACCACAAATACAGTGATAAAACTTGTATCTGTTTTTGCAGTGGTATATTTTAACAAGGGTCTTTTCCATTCTCCTCAAATTCCTCTGCAACTGTTACTAATCTTTATCTTTTGAAATGTTTACTCACCAATATTCCATCAGATTTATGAGTAGAATAATGTTCTAAAAAATGTCACCTTCCTTTGGTGTTTTTATTTCTGTCACTTGCAAATTTGGTTCTTCCTGGTCCCAGAAACCTTTGAGTCCTCATCTCTTACCAAAGCACTCAGCCACATTTTAAATGCTCCCCATCTCCCTTTCATTGCATTTAATCACATGGTAAAGAAAAAAATGAGTCTATATAAAGAAGGCTTGTTAACTTTAATAGGTCATTTTTATATGTGGTTGAAGGTCTTAAACCCTTGTAAATCAGGCAAGGATTTATAAACCATGACAAATGTGAGGACAAATACTGATTTTTGAGTAAATTCCTTCAACACACTATATCCCCATGCATGATAAACTGATAGTACCCTTTTCTGTTATTATTTACACAAATGACTTATACATGGTCTCAATGAATGGGCAATATACTTAAACCCATGACAGATATCACAGATTAGGGTAGAGCCATATATTCCCCTCATTTGACTCCTACTAAAAATATGACTATAAATGTATATTTATGTGTGCATACAGAATTAAAAACATACTTTTACCATGTTTAAAAAAATAAAAGCGGACCAATTTGAAATGGATTCAGAGTTTCCCACATAACTGCTCAAATTACTGAGATTGTGTGGTTGTATTTCACAAATTATACCTCTGTGGTAAGATTCCTCTTCAAGAAAACTATACAGATCAATCAGCCCCAGCCGTAACACCTTTAATCCTGCTGTCAGACTTTTATAATTTTCTGCCACCAGTGAGTTACTGCTTGACAAGTGTTTAAACATTATACATTGTGAAGTTTAAATAAAGAAACTATTTTACACAGGAATATTTAAAAAGTATATTATCAATTACATAGTCCCCTGAACACTTAATCGTTCATCCAAGTGGAAAATCCTTCAGGAAATCTGTCCTCTACAATTTCACCATAATGAAGGTCGCCTCCAGAAATATTCTTTTAATCTCTGCAGCCACATTTCAAGCACTGAATCTCACTTTGCAGTGTACTCTGCCACTTCTTGTCATCCAAACAAAATGCAGGTAAATGATGGAGAAGCTTAGCTATACCCTTTAAATATTTACTGGCTGGTCTACTCTTAGTAATACATTCTGTAGTGTTAGACTCAATTTCATCCTCGAGTGGCTGGCAGACAATTTGCACAGGCTTACTGAGAAGTGGAGGATCTTGCCTTGCTTTGCCTTTGAGGAGAATCCATTCCCTTATCTTAAGTGAATTTAAGAA
Source organism: Sturnira hondurensis (assembly GCF_014824575.4). Classification (NCBI taxonomy): domain Eukaryota; kingdom Metazoa; phylum Chordata; class Mammalia; order Chiroptera; family Phyllostomidae; genus Sturnira; species Sturnira hondurensis. Next base: position 979,086 of record NW_028084643.1, read on the forward strand.
CTTCCCCAGCTAGTTCAGCACATCGACAAATCAGGCCTGCTGCACTGACGGCTCACTCAACCCAGCTCTGCGAGCTAATGGGAGGAGTTGGACGAAGCTGCCTCTGAGGAACAAGAGTCCTCTGTGCCCCACCAGGCCCTGACAGATGAGAATCCCATTCACACAGGGTTCCCTCATTTCCCATGTGAAGTTGATGCAATTTTCCAAACAGAAAACCAACTTGATTAAATTGTCATTTTCTTTCACAACAGGGGTCTGTCTGTGTGAAAAGTAGGCATGGTCCTTAACTATGCCTTCGGGCTGCCTTTAAAAACAGAACCATTTCCAAGGTCGGCTGGGTCAGAGACAGAGAGTTCTAACTGCAGGTGCTGGTGGAACCTCTCCCCTGCTGCTAGTTGTCTGGCTTTTTATTGAAAGTCAAAAAGAATTTAAAAGAATTTATCCCCTTGAAATATAATTCTCACTCTTAAAAATGAAATATATATGTGGAAAGATATCAAAAATACAAAAGAAGGAAAAGAAAGTCATGCTCATATTTTTTAAAAATGTGTGTGTATATATGTATATATATTTATATGTACATATGAATGTGTGTTTGTGTGTATTTGTCTGTACAAAGGAAAACTCTGCCTGGACCCACTTTGAACTGTTATCAGTGATTACCTTGAGGAATAAGATTCAAGGAATAAGAAAGAAGAATTTGCTATGAATTTTTGCACTGTTAGAATTTGTACAACAAGCATATATTGCCATTATCATTTTTAAGTGTTAGTAAAGAAGTAAATTCTCCTGCTTATTTAACTTTCTAACCCACTGCTGAACTCAAGCATTAGGGTTCAACATTAGACTGCAAGTAGGAAAGGCAAAGGCCAATCCTCTTCCCTGCTTAGAGACAGCAGATAATCTGGTGGAAGAGGCGAGAGAACAGATTGTAGACATTAACGGGAGTCACCGAGTGGGATTTTTGAGATCTCATTATGAATCTTTTCCTGAATATTCTGATACCATTACAAACCCAGCTCTGCATGCTTTATGGCTAATGAATTAAACACATTTAGGGCTTGATCTTATCCTTTTTTTCAAAGCATCTTTTCTCAAACACAGCCCACACTTTACTGGTATTAGCTTATTTGTGGTTCTGTGAAAATTTTAAATAGTGTTTTGTTGGGCTTTTAAAAAGGTATTTATGAATAATAAAAGAAGATTAAATCTCCCAGTCCCAATTCTGCCTCCAACACACAACCCCTCTAGACACCAGAAAGACTTGCCTGTTGCTTTTCTGAAAGCAAAGAAGGCTCATCATTCCATAATTACTCTCTTGTGCAGATTGGCACAATATCAGAGCTAACACAACAGAGTACATAAAGGACCAGGTTATAACATCTCTGCCGCTGTAAATTGAAATAATAAACTTTGGCAAACACAGAGGACAGCAAATTCAATTTGACAGTCCTCTCAAAGCAGACTAAGAACAACAGAGGGACGCTGACTAAATAGAATTAGGATCTATTTTATTTGATTATTACATCATTGGGTGAGGCAACATGTAATGCAATTTCCTCCTCCCCAATCGTTAATTCTGTGTTCATAAAATAATGGTAGAAATCAAGTTATCATTATATTCTACACTCAAAATCACTGATTTTCAAAGTCACTGATTTAAAGGAGGAGAAATTTTCACTTCCTTTAGCTTCAAAAGTTCTTCCGCTAGGCACACATTCAGGTGAAATTCCAATACCTAAAACAGAGAGGTGGGAGTTTGCCTTCTTCCGCGTAAGAGGGAGGGCTGTGGCCGTGCCTCCCGCACCACTTCCCAGCCCCTCCCGAGGAGTCTCTGCTCCTGTTAGGTCTCGGTTATGGACGGTCGTTGGGAAAGCGACAGCTCTAGGTCACTCTGCCTTCTTTGGAAAGAGGCAGATGTTAACGCCTAAGATTTCCAGCTAAAGATAGAGTCGGGGAAGGAAGCAGAAAGAGAAATCACATCCAGACGAAAATACCTGTGGGGAGATCAATAGAGAATTCACCTTTTAAAGCGATTAAGTGATAATAGTTAAATTTTATTGACCATTTGGTACATGCCAGAAATAGTGCTGAGTGCTTCACGAGCAATCATTAACACATTTGACTTTTACAAAATCCCCATGAGGTAGATTATTATCATCATTATTATTATCATCATTAAACAGATAAACAGGCTTAGGCTCAGAAAAGTTAAATGAGGGGTCTAGCATCACACAGAAGTGGCTGCATTGATTCAAACCCAGGCAATCTGGCTTTAGTGGCCATGTGATGACCATCATGCTGACCATCGTGCTCTTCTAACTGTTCTATCTCCCTTGCCATCACCACATTTGTTTGCCCATTGCTTTACCACAAAATGGTAGAAAATGACATTTCACTGGTTTCACCATACTCTGTGGACATAACTGTACACCTTTCCTACTAGAATAAATATCCTACTCAATATATATGTATTGAATAATAGAATACTTCTGTTAAGAACAAATCCTCCAATCCATTGATGCGGTCAAGTGAGACAAGACTGAAGACACTCTGAAAGATAAGAAAGAAGTCCAAAGTGACCTGGATATCTGGAATACACTCCTAAGAAAACAGTCCAGGTCAAGATAGACATTTAGGGACAAAACCAGTCATGGATGAATACAGAACGGGAAGAGACAACCAAGGACCAAGTCACAATAATCCTGGCAGGAGTCAGAGTGTATAAGTTGCATGTGAGTCAGCAATGAAGTCATCATCAAGAAAGAAAGGGGAATAATCGCCCTGGCTGGCGTAGCTCAGTGGATTGAGCGCGGGCCTGCGAACCAGACGATCGCGGTTTGATTCCCAGTCAGGGCACATGCCTGGGTTGCAGGCTGGTTCCTTGCAGGCTAACTACCAGCACGGGAGACACAAAAGGCAACCATACATTGATGTTTCTCTCCCTCTCTCCTTCCCCTCTAAAAATAAATAAATAAATAAAATCTTAAAAAAAAAAAAAAAGAAAGGGGAATAGTCACGGAATGCCCTGTGTGACCTGCAAGGACTTCAAAATAAGCCTTCCAATGTTCCATTCATTGACTTACACCTTACATATGTTCTGCGTCCAGGACTGGCTATTATACATTTTAAATAGTGGAAAGAAAATAGATCAAGCTGAACAGGCACACAAAAGTTAACAAGAAACAGGAAATAATCTCTGGATAAAGACTAAAAGATATAGGGCTATTTAACCTACATGAGATAATACTGAGGAGGAAATACAAAGGTGGGGGAATATCAACTGTATAAAATATTCCTGCAAGAGAATGCTGACCACTTGCTCTCTATTTACACAAAACAATGTATTCACTGGCTCATCAAGGAAACATTTATCAAGTACCTACTGTCTCCTGGGATACAAATGTGGAAAACATGTCTAACTTGTGCCCTGAAAGGAATCTACAGTCTAGTAAATAATTAACATTTCAGTGTGATAGGCACAATTAATAAAGGCTTTTGAGAAGAATTCAGGGACACAAAGCAGGACTGATAAACATCCTATTGCATTGTGGTTAGAGGAAGGCAGAGTTTGAAGGAAGAGGAGATTTTCCAGAAATTCAAGGAGGGGGAGAAAATTCTAGGCAGTAGAATAAGATATGCAAAGGCATGAATGTAGGAGACCTTTGAGCACATTCGGGAAACTGCAATTATTACACCAAAGTCAGAGAGACTGGAGTATAAGAGAAGAAAAACAGAATGGAGGAACTAAGCAAAAAGGTAAAAGGACTCATTGACATGAATGACAACTGGATGGTGATTGCTGGGGGGAGGGGTTATAAGTGGACTAAATGGTAATGGAAAATATAATAAAGATTATATATCAGAAAAAAAGAAAAGAAAAACAGGAGACAAGCCAGAGATACAGGCTGGGATTAGATAATGGAGATGCCTTTATGTCAACTAATAAGCTAGTTACAGTGTCTTGTTACATTAAAATACTTGTAAATGCATTGGAATGGATCTCCTGCTTGCTATCGCTTACTCCAGACAACTGTCCCTGCACTGGGATGTTCAGACCTCCTCAGTAACTGAAGAGTAATGCTTCCAATCTCCTTTCCAGTTCTATACTAGTGTCCTTTTTTAGGTCCTGATGGTTGCTAAAATGTTCAACATTACCCCTGCTAATATTGTGGGATCTTATCCATAGATAATGGGGAATCACTGCAGAGTTTCAAGCAAAGGTGCCACATGATCAGAATGACACACTTAAAAAAAAAAGATTCTTGATTGTCAAAGTGACCAAAAAAGAATAGGACTTCTCTCTATGTGGATATTTAAAACATACAATGTTCTCTCTCTGGTAGGTGGACACTCTCAGTGCTGCCGGAGCTATAGATGACTGGATAAGATAACCAACGTGTTTTCCCTTCATTTCTGAGACTATCCTATTGTCAAAGACAGTGGAAACACTGCCTGCTCAAGTCTTCCTCTCACATCACTGAGGAAAATGAGAAAAGTGAGAAAGGTGGCTGGAGACTGGCCTCTTTGAGTGACAACCTCTATCTCATAAGCTAAAGAGCCATAAGTATTGTTTTGTGTTGAAATTCTTTTCACACTGGTGTGGCAAGTAACCCCTGGCAACAGGTAACCCCTGGCAGTGGCCTCTCCTCTCAGAGGTCTCCAGACTGTTGCCCTCCCTTCACCAGAGATAGCGGCAAGACTGAAGCATGGCACCAACTTGACATTTCAGGAGCCTCCAAGGGAAGGGAAAGAACTCCAAGGTCACCCAGTGAAACAGGTAACTAATGTCAGGGGGATCAGAATGTACATTTTAACCCTCAATCTTGCCACATACGCTGTATCTTTCCAAATGCACTATATTTCACCTAAATTCAAACATTTCCAAATGTCACTGTAAAAAATAAACACTAACCTCTTTCTGATAAAAACAAAAAATTGCATTTCTTGATCAACATTATGAGTTCTGAATTTTCTTTTGCTCCTTTTTACTTATCTTTCAATTACCTGCTGATCTACCACTGTGCAAGCATTTTTTTCTCATTTACTGAGGATACCACTTTTTTATTGTTTTTTTTCCTCCTAATGCTCACCTAATTAACAGTCAAGCAGCTTTTTATACAAAATCTCCAAGCTTTAACAGTTTCCTTCTGATTAGAAGTTTAAAGAAAGAGTGACTGCTTTCCAAAAAGAAATTTTTTCTGAGAGCTCTATCTGTGCCACCAGCAGGCTATCCATCCTGAACAGGCCAGTGTAAGCAGCAGCCTCTAACACTCCCAGAGACTGAGAGAGAGATTGGTGCTGCCTGAGACAATCATGGAAGGTTTGAAGGATGGGCTCCTGCGAGGCCATGCTGTGACCATAGGAGCTTGATGACAGGTAACACACAGGAACCATCTTCAGAAAAAGCCTTATTCATTTAATCTTTTTATTGTGCTGCCCTCAAGACAGAAAGCTAGCCGCGTTTTCACATGTTTATTAATTGAACAATTATTTATTAAGCACCTCCTAGATGCTAGACACTGAACTAGGTGCTGGAATATTATGGTGAGCAGAACAGGATGTGCCCTCCACCTAGTGTTGTTTATCATCTATAGCAGCAATTCTGAAACTTGGTTACATATTGGAATCACCCAGGGAGCTTTGACAATTCCCAATGCACAGCCAACTCCAGACCAATTACATCAAAATTTCCTGGAGTAAGGCTCACATACACATATTTTTTTAAGGGTCCCCAAGTGATTTCAAAATGTAGCCAGGGTTGCAAACTAGACATCAATCAAACAATCATACAAATAGATGTAAAATTATGACATTAATAAAGGCAATAAAGAATTAGTCACACCTTAACAAGACTTCAATATCATTCATTGAACCAACAATGGCTGTGCACCTTCCACTTGTCAGAAGCCACAAAGCTAACATAACCATGGGTTGTAGAAACATTGGTCATCTGGCCACCCTTGGTGGCAATAGTTCAGAACTGAGCGCTGAGCACTGAGCACAGGGGCCTTTCTGATCATTCCCACCTGCTCCAGCGAGTGAGCCCACCTGCGTCACACCAGGCAGACACATTAACCACAGCACACAGGCACAACGGAGAGCCTGGTCATCCTAAACACTAGCGGAAGAACTGAGCTTTGTCACTTGATTAAGATTCAGTGCTTAAGGGACCAACAGGAAGACAGGGAGGTGGTATGATATCTGGACTGGCAATAGATGCCCAGGAGGAGGAAACAGGGAACCTGATTCACTAGGTCTGTTTGCAGATTTAAAAAGGAAAAATAAATTCCCTAAGGCTCTAGGCAAGATTGTCTCGGATTTGCTAAGGGATATGTGTAGAATCCTTACATAATGAGCTTCTTTAAATAAACAAACAGCATTTGGCTTTACCCAAGCTTCTTGATACTGGAGAGGTTATTTAAAATAGGAGAGGTGGTTATTCAGCCCACCAGTGCTGCCTAGATGGACCCCCAGATGTAAATGCCCTCCTGCTCCTGCTTGTTTAAAAATCTGTCCCTCAAGAGAATGCAATTTTTCTCATGTTTTGTCTTGTGATTTTTGTACTGTATCAGATAAAATTATACCTTACGAAGCTCTTATTTGTTTGTAATAGTCTTCTCTCCATTATTTCATCTTTAGACTGTCTTTAAGTTGTAAACCTGACTTCATACAGGTCACCGCAGTGATCCCCGAACTGTCATAAAGACACAATGTTTACTATTAAGGATCAATGATATGTGGATATATACATATCTCTAATGAGTAGTAATTTTTTAATCATCATCCAATTTTAATTACTCAATGACAATATAGTATTTTTTTAAAACACTCAAAATGCTTTAAGAAGCAAATGGTCTGAGAATTTAAGATGCTTTTTAAGACTCCAAGCAGAGAGAATAGCTAAGACTATTTTATTAAAAAGAGGGAAAGAGCTTCAATTTTAATAAGTACAGGAGATTTGCATTTAGTTGAAACAGAGCACAAGATCCACACTGGGAGCTTACCAGCTTTATTCTGATGCCACATCATTTGTCTGTCCTATGAAAGGGATAGACCCTAAGTCTGATTTTCTGAAGACTGGCATAAAACAGAACCCAGAACTTTTGCATGATCACACTGCTAAGCAAGACTCACCACTTACACCAATCCTCACTGAATATAAAATTTAATAAATAAATGTGGAAACTGGGGGGAAAGATAAAGAAGATGAATCTCTAAGGTTAGTACCCAAAGCTCTGATACAAGTTTCCATACTAAAGGTAGAGCCTTCTGCACAGAGCCTCCTAGAAAGTACGCATGTCCACACAGTGATCTTCAGCAGCTTCCTCAGGCCACCGAAGCCCTATCTATTCTGCTAAAGACCTCAAAGAATTCTCCTGTCATGTCACCTGAAATGTCTCTATCACTTCAAGTTCAATACTCAGTTCTGCCATCCTAAAACAACTCATCACAATGCTATCCATTGTTATATGTATTTGGCTAAACTATGGGCCAACGTAATCTTCCAAAATAGGATTGCATAAGTTATATGTGGTGTGGTTAACATTTATCAAAAATACAACCCAATTTCCTCATCCTTATTTTATAATAGGTTTCCTTTCTCATGATTTTAGGATTGCCACAAAAGCATCTACTCCTCAGGCCATCTTTGGTAAAGCAATACCTGACCAATGTATGTAGAATTTTTTTAAATACAAAGCATCATTAGGATTTCACACAAGATTATGGATCCAAAGTAGAAATAAACTATAATGAAGCAAATCATTGAAATAGTACAAACAAGCTATTAAACTAAATACATGAAAGTCAAAATGGCAAAAATATTATATGAAAAAATTTTCTGTCTTTCCTTCCATTTTGTTCTAAGGACATGATTTTCATTACTTAGTCATTTGTGGCCATGTTACCTAAATCTAAAGCTTTCCTTCCTTTGCATATATCACAACTTCATTCAAAATATAAGATCAAAATTCTTAAAATCATTCTTTTCAAAGGACAAAGAGTTCACCCAAAGAGTTCAGCCCAAGCACCTACTACACTTGAAAATCTGTCAATAAAATGAGATTGGGTTAGTTTAGGAAACAAAGCCTTGTGAGGAAACAAACTACAACAACCCAAAAACTTTTAATTAAGCAAACCACTACAATTCTTACTTAATAATACTTTCATAAATTCAGACTAAAATTAAAACAAAAATGTGCACTGACAGAGTTTTTTAATTATATTAAATTTTAAAATAAATAGAAACAACAAAAAAATAGATTTGGACTTTAATGAAAGTTTGGAGTCAAACATTCCAAGCCTATTTATCTAAAGATATATTTGAAAAGTCTTGGAATAAAAAGAATCAAAGAATTCCAGTCAGCAATTCTCAAGCCGTGGAGGTGCACATCACAGAAGCTATAACCCTCATCTCTCGGGATCACTGAGAATACTCTCTTCCTCCAACTAAACTCCACTTTACCAAATCCTAGGAGGATCTTATACAGCAACAGGAACCTGCCCTATGATGATTTTTCACTGAGACAGCTACTTTAGAAAGATTTGCTGTGACCCTCAGGAAGAGGAGTTGTTGAGTAAAAATGGGGAAGCATAAAACTCTCCTTTTTAGAGTAGAGTTAAGGTCCAGCTATCTGAATGTCTTAAGATAGCAATTATCATATATTACATACGCTGAATATTCTGGTCTTTTGATAAACAGCAACTTTTTAAAAGGGAAATAAATATGCTTAGAATTTTGCACATGAAAGGAGTGAACAAAGGGTTGAAAAAATAACAGTCTGTGCATGGCAAGCATTTTGTCCAATGTGCTAGATATCTTCTGTCTGCCTCTCCAGGTCCATTATTCAACCCCTTCCAGCCTTCTCAGTGACCTAGGAGGATAACCTACATGGTATGCATCAGTGGGCATCCTTGCCCTCTGGTTTCCAGCTGAGTTAGATCAATGGAAATTAAGGTCAGAAGGAGAGTGGAGATAGGAAGTTGGCTGGAGTATAGGAAATAGTAAAGTGAAAAGGAACTAAATCAGAAAGATAGAAAGAACTGAGAAAGGTGGGGGATACCAAATCAGAAAGAGAAATTTTAAATGATGCTGAGAACCTAGGGGAGACAATAAAGCAAAAGATGAGAAACCCAGGAGGTGAGCTTAGCTGTCCCGGGGAGGCAAGGTCTGGGCAGCAAGAGGAACTGCTCAAGTGGGGTTGCAAAAGGGGTAGGGCTCTCTCTGCAAGCGGATCCGTGTTCCTGAACGCCATCTAATGGTTATAGTCTCAAAAGGGTTTCACGAAGATGTCTCTTTTTTTCCATGCAAGGTCTCCCTCAGCCTCTGAGAGCTACTTGAGACATGGCTTAAGAAACCTTGTTATAAGCCATAGTTGAAGAGAAGGGTTTCTCTTTCTCTGTGTCCAGGTGCAAAGAGAGAAGCAGAATAAATGATTCATGAGTCCCCTGCAATGCCACACTTCAAGTATTTCATTTTCATGCACTCTATTTAGAGAAAAGATGAAGGAATTGGTCAGTCATTACATCCAGAAATATCTAAATGTCTTAATATGACTGGAGATATAAATCTGTACTGTACTCTCTGATTTCTTCCATTCATCCAATCCTGTTCTTATTATTCATAAATGCTCACCAAATTCTACTTCATGAAGGGAAACATCCAGTGCAAAGGACTTACGTATTCTCAACATAATACCCCAAACTTGAATGATAAGCAATTGTGTTTCCACCGGATGTGCATTTGAAGTCTAGCAAATAAGAACATAAAATTATGACAGGAAGAAAACAAACCAAAAGCTAAAATTATCAGTGGAACTGATTAGCATATGTATAAGGGACACTTGTACAGATGCGGGAGGCTTTCTTTAGAATGTAAGTTCTCAGAGCAGTGATTCTTAATCATTTTTGGAGTTGTGACATTTTATCATTTATTTGCTTTTTATGATCTCCCCCAACCTCCTCCTAAAAGTATATTTTTAAATGAAAGGGAATCATTTTATTCTCCAAGATTGGCTTTTATTTTTACTTTCCTTGAGAATCACCCTAGAGGATTATACCAGTTTGTGCAGTGATCAGTGCTTAAGAATCCAGAGGCTTCCGCTATTTGCCTCTTTTTTCCTGTGGTAGATATTTAATAATAGCCACTGACCACAGCCCAGAGTGTGGACAAAGGAAGAAAACTGAAGTAAGAGCTGTCAGTACAAGAAAACTTCAGAGTCTGCATAGGATATTTTTCATTAATTTTTTTATTGATTGATTTTAGAGAGAGGGGGAGAGAGAGGGAGAGAAACATCAATCTGTTGTTTAACTTATTTTGCATTTGTTGGTTGATTCTTGTATGTGTCCTGACTGGGGATTGAACTGCAACCTAATCAACTACCCAGCCAGGGCTTTGGACGGGACATTTAGAAATAGACCGAGAAAAAGAAGGAAAGGTTATTGACATGCATTTACCATATACACATATATTTCTACACCATCCCATTAAGGCATATGTTATTAAGACAAAATCAATGATTCACCTCATTGCAAACTCCATTGTACTAAAACATTTTCATAGAACTTATTATTTGCATGAGTGTGAAAGAGGCAGCCATGTACCGAACCTTTGGTTTTATTATTTAAGATAAGGTTCAGCTCTTCTTTTTGAAATTTCCTTATTGTATTTTTTCCATTTACTTTTTCCTATAGCAGCAATTCTGAAACTTGGTTACATACTGGAATCACCCAGGGAGCTTTGACAATTCCCAATGCACAGCCAACTCCAGACCAATTACATCAAAATTTCCTGGAGTAAGGCTCACATACACATATTTTTTTAAGGGTCCACAAGTGATTTCAAAAAACCATTTATCCCCCTTATACCCTTTTCCACCTACACTCACACCCTTCCCCCCAGCAACCATCACACTGTTGTCTATGTCAAAATAAGTTTTTTTTCTCTTGATCCCTCTACCCCATAACCCTCACCCTAAAATTGTCCACATGCTCTCTATCTATGGGTCTGTGTATATTTTGCATGTTCAGTTTGTTCTTTAGATTCCATGTATGAGTGAAATAATATGGTATTTGTCTTTCTCTGACTGGCTTATTCCACTTAAGGTAATGTTCTCCATGCATATTGTTGCAAAGAGTAAAGTTTTCTTCTTTGTTATAGCCAAATAGTGTTCCATCATGTAAAGTTGCCATAGCTATTTTATCTGCTTATCTACTGATGGACACTTCAGCTGCTTCTAAACCTTAACTATTGTAAATAACACTGCAATGAACATAGGGGTTCACATATTCATTCAAATTAATGTTTTGGGTTTCTTTGGATAAATTCCCAGAAGTGGAATCACTAGGTCAAAAGAAAATTCCATTTTTAATTTTTTGAGAAAACTCCATACAGTTTTCTACAGTGGCTGCACCAATCTACATTCCCACCAACAGTGCAGAAGGGTTCCCCTTTCTGTACATCCTTGCCAGCACTTGTTGTTTTTTTTAAATATATCTTATTGATTATACCATTACAGTTGTTCTATTTCCCCCTTCATTCCCTTCCACCCTGCACACCACCCCCACCATTCCCCCTGCTTTAGTTTATGACCACGTGTCTCAAGTTCTTTAGATTCTATATTTCCCCTACTATTCTTGCCCTGCCCCCTATATGTTTTCTACCTACTGTCTATGCTATTTTCTGTACCTTCTCCCACCTTCTCCTCCTCCCACTCCCCTATTGCTAACCCTCCATGTGTTCTTCATTTCTGTGATTCTGCTCCTGTTTGTTGATTTATTGATGATTGCCATTCTAAGAAGTATGAGGTGGCACCTCATCATGATTTTAATTTGCATTTATCTGATGATTAGTGATGTCACACACCTTTCTATGTGCCTATTGACCATCTGTATGTCCTCGTTGGAGAGGTGTGTATTCAGGTCCTTTGCCAATTTTTTAAATTGGATTGTTCATTTTTCAGAGGGGAGGTATTGTATTTTATATCAAGATGCCAATGACATATTTCACAGAACTAGAAAAAATATTCCAAAAATTTATATGGAGCCACAGAGGACCCTGAATAGCAATAGCAATCTTAAGAAAGAGGAGCAAAGTTGGTGTAATCATACTACCTAATATCAAAATATTCTACAAAGCCATAGTATTCAAAACAGCCTGGTACTGGCATAAAAACAGACACATATCAATGGAACAAAATAGAGAGCCTAGAAATAATCCCATACCTTTACAGACAATTAATATTTGACAGAGGAAGCAAAAATATACAGTGGCATAAAGATAGTTTATTCAATAAATGGTGTTGGGAAAATTGGACAAATTTATGCAGAAAAATGAAACTAGATCACTTTCTTATGCCACACTCAAGAATAAATTCAAAATAGATCAAAAACTTAAATGTTAGACTCAAAACCATAAAAAAACCTAGAGGAAAACATGGGTGGTAAAATCTCAGCCATTGCTCATAGCAGTATTTTTTCTGATGTATCTCCTCAGGCAATGGAAATTTTTAAAAAAATGAACAAATGGGACTACATCAAACTAGAAAATTTTTTCATGGCAAGGTACACCATCAGCAAAATAAAAAGATCCCCCACTGAATGGGAGAACATACTTGCCAATACATCTGATAAGGGGTTAATATCTAAAATTTATAATGACTTCGAAGCTCAGTTCTTCTTATAAGATTATATTAGAAGCTCTGTATGGACATAAATGAAAGATGATGCAGAGTAACTCAGTTCCTCTGGGAAAGACGAGTAACCTTAAACTGGTTTCTTAGAGTTAGGAGGGACATTGTTTATTGCATAGGAATAAGTCATCCAAAAATGGAACTCGAAACTACATACTGCATTGTATTTCTTCTGATGAATTTTAACTTCTTAGTAATCTTCATGGCATTTTTTGCTAAGTGTGTGGCCACCAGATATTAATTGCTATTACCTAACAAAGGTGGTAGAAGAAGAAATGTCAAGTTCTGGATCATGAAACAAGCAAAACACACATTTTCCTGATGGTCTCTACCCATGCTTTCCAGTGATTCTTTTTCTCTCAGCAGTAAACTGATAGGAGCCCAAAGGACCTATAACTAACTTTATTGGAAAAGTTAGGTATCAAGGGGATGGTGTCAGTGAACAATACTGAAAAAAGACAACTGTGAGATCTACCCAGGAGCTAGAGATTGAATACAAGACGTTTGTCCACACACCAACCCACAGAGTGGCATATCACAACCCAAAGATTGAAAAACGCTCATCTACCCATTGTCAAAACAAGGGATCTGTTTGGCTCATTTAAGAGGGAAAATTCATGGGGGAGAAAAGACCTTTTGAATTGCCTGGTTCCTTACACAACTTATTACCCAGTCTAATCCAAATCACGGACTTTTGTGATTCCAAATACATTAAGAACAATTCCAATTTTTATCTACAGAATTATTTAGTCAAGCAATGTTCTGCTTCTCTCCTAGGGAAAAGATATTCAAATCCTTTGAAAATAAACTTGGAATTTAGTCATAGCAAATTAAAAAACAGACAAGGCAGTATAATATCATTGTGGAGCAAAAGCTAAATTCCATTTGGAGGAAGTGCCATCACTGCATATCATATTTCCAGTTGAAGTTACATCAGTCTAGTCAGAATGATGCCACCAAGACAAAGAGCAAGGAGAAGGGTGTGCCAAAAGATGGGGAAGAAAGCTCAAGACAAATATAATGAAATAAGGGAATAACCTTACAGCTAAACAGTTTACTTTTCAAAGGCAGCACAAGGGCAAACTGCTTTGTGCAAAGAGAAAATTAGTTTCCAAAGTGTATGCATTCTACAAAGAGCCAAGTTAATTATTCAAAGCAGAGGCCCATGAATTCCCACAATTTACTTATTCTATTCTGACATATTCAGGCCCAGCGAGCTGCTTCTTATCACTAAGACTTTGATAATTGGCTTAGACATATCAAATAAACTTTCTGGAGAATTCAGTCATAAGCAGGTATGACATCCTAATAGGGGTTTTATTAGGCCTTTCTCTGAGTAGTAATGTATTAACAATCACTGTGACATTTTCTGCTCTGGGGGGTTTTGGCCTTGCTCATTTTTAAGACTTGCTAGAAAATAAATTTATTCATGGTAGAGACCTAATCCAATACACTACTCTGTTTACCCTGGTTTATAAAAGAACAGGCCTCTCAGAATTAATGAAAAGTGACATATACATCATAGAAGAAAATGCACTATCTTCAGCCAGGCATAACTGAATAGTGAGAATCCCTTATGATTTTACCAACTGGGGAATTCGGTCAGTATAGCTTTGGTGTCCCCTTTCCCTGGTCACACTACTGCCTGCCATTCTATCTAGGAAAAAAGAAATGTCAATAACACGTGTAGATTACATTGTCCCTCTTTCATAGCAATTGTATTTTTTAAATTTTGCCTGAGAAAATATCTACTGGATATTATCTGATACATTGAAATTTGCTCCTTTGCATTTAATATTTCTGATAACCAAAAAAGTTAAAGTCCTATTAGTGTATATGTACATATTGAAAATGAAGTTATTATTTGGGTGGATATCAGTGGGGACTAAATATTGAACTTATGCACTTTAGGCCAAGATGGAAATGTAGGTAGACATCTCCTCTATCTAGCCTCTTTACACAGCCATAAGAAGGACCACAAAAAAATCTCAAAACAAAATACAAGAACTCCCAGAAAATCAAACTGTATGTCAGAAGTCTAACAACTAAGGATTTAAAGAGGAAATATTCACCCAGACTGGTAGGAGGAGCAGAGACAGGGAGCTGGGGTAGGAAAGATGCAGTGCAGCAGCTGCAGTGGAGAGGCGGCAGCAGTGGTAGCCAGCAGAGTGGGCCTTTTCCCATTCACCTTTGGTGGATAAAAACCTGGGGGGACACCTGGGGAGCAAGCCATCCCAGGCCCATGCCAGACCACACAGCTCCGGGTTCCAGCACTGGGAAATAAAACCCCATAACTTCTGGCTGTAAAAATCAGTGGGAGTTGGAGCAGAAAAACTGCTGGTCTCCCAGGAAAGTCTGTTTAAAGTAGCTACACAACCCTAGAACATAGGCATACCCACCCACTCTGGGATTCAGCACCAGGGCAGCAGCTGGAAGGCTACTGGTCACTTACAGGAAGTGGAGGAAGTGGCTGGAAACAAAGCTAGAGCCCAGAAAGCAGCATTGTTCCCTCTCAGACCCTCCCCCCATATACAACATCACGAAGCAGCAAAGCAGGTTCCTCACCCTGACAAATACCTAAGGCTCTACCCTTACAACATAACAGGTGTGCCAAGATGGAGTCAAAGCAGCTCTACCTAATACACAGAAGTAAATACAGGGCAGCTGCCAAATTGAAATATGGCCCAAATGAGAGAACAGATCAAAACTTCAGAAAAAAAACTAAGCAAAATGGAAAAGCCAACCTAACAGATGCAGAATTCAAAACACTAGTGATAAGGATACTTAGAGATTACATTCAGTATGCCAATGCATAAGGGAAGAAATGAAGGCTAAACTAAGTGAAATAAAGAAAAATCCACATGGAACTGACAGTGAAGGGAAGGAGGTCAAGGTTCAAATCGATGATTTGTAACATAAGGAAGAAATAAACCGTCAACCAGTACAGAATAAAGAAACAAGAATTCAAAAACCTGAGGAGAGAATAAGAAGACTCTGGAACATCTCCAAATGTGCCAGCATCCTAATCATCAGGATGCCAGAAGAGGAAGAAGAACAAGAAATTGAAAACTTATTTGGGAAAATAGTGAAAGAAAACTTCCCTGACTTGGTGAAGGGAATAGACATACAAGTCCAGGAAGCACAGAGTGTCCCAAACAAGTTGGACCCAAAGAGGACCACACCAAGACACATCATAATTAAAATGCCAGAGGTTAAAGATAAAGAGAGAGTCTTGAAAGTAGCAAGAGAAAAGAAGAGAGCTACCTACAAAGGAGTTCCCACAACACTGTCAGTTGATTTCTCAAGAGAAACTTTCCAGGCAAGAAGAGACTGGCCAGAAGTATTCAAAGTGATGAAAAACCAGGACCTACAACCTAGATTACTCTATCCAGCAAAGCTGTCATTTAGAATGGAAGGGCAGATAAAGTGTTTCCAGAGAGGTGAAACTAAAGGAGTTCATCATCACTAAGCCCTTATTATGCAAACTGTTAAAGGGACTTATTTAAGAAAAAACAAGATCAAAACTATGAACAGTAAAATGACAACAAACTCACAACTATTAACAACTGAATCTAAAAAACAAAAAGAAGCCCTTGCTGGTATAGCTCAGTGGATTGAATGCAGGCTGTGAACCAAAGGGTCACCAGTTCGATTCCCAGTCAGGGCACATGCCTGGGTTGTGGGCCAGGTCCCAGTGAGGGCCACGTGAGAGGCAACCACACATTGATGTTTCTGTCTCACTTTCTCCCTCCCCTTTCCTCTGTCTAAAAATAAAAATAAATAAAATCTTCAAAAAAAAAACTCATGGTCACCTCCATTTAAAAATAAATAAATAAATAAATAATAAAAAAACAAGAACAAAAACAAAAAAATTAAGCAAACAACTAGAACAAGAATAGAATTGTAGAAATGGAGATCACATGGAGGGTTATCAGTGGGGAAGAGGAAGGAGGAGAATGGAGGAAAGGTACAGGGATTAAGAAGCATAATTAAGCAGGCACAAAATAGGGGAATGTTAAGAATAGTATAGGAAATGGAGAAGCCAAGGAACTTATATGCATGACCCATGGATATGAACTAACAGGGGCAGGGTTGTCCCTGGAGGGGAGGTAGGTACCTGGAGGTAGAGGGAGGCAAAGGGGAATAAAATTGGAACAACTAAAATAGCATAATCCAAAATACATATTTTGAAAAATTAAGTTAAATTAAAATGGAACTTATGTACCTGCAAGCAACAAGCAGGACAAAATGGATGACAGAATTTGGCATGTTTCTGCATTCATTCATTCTCTTCATTTGCGTGAGAACATTACTGATGGGAAGACACACAGAGCACCATCGAAGTATTAATACTTTGGTCACCATGAAGAACATGCTGAGATAATATTAATGTAGACTTTTATCAAATTACAAAAGAGGTAACTCTATAATTTAATGCTAGATATTCACCACCAATTTCCCACTTGCCACATTAATGAGGATAATGTTAATACAGAAAAATATACAGGAACTCTAAATAATTCATTTTAACCATTGATTTTCTTTCTCTCTTTTACCTAAATCCTTTTTGCCCTTAAAATATGTTTTAACTCAGAAGCACTGGCAAGGGCTAGTATCCCCTCAAAAGACTTTCTCTACCTCCTAGGTGATATGTGAAATTCCCTACTTAGACCTTTCATGTAATGTTTGCTTAATGTTAAAATTTAAGCATTTCTTATATGAAAGATACTAGGATAAAGTTTGATCAGTTATTTATGTCTTCATGGAGACTATGCAGCCCTCCACCCATCTCAAAATCCTGACTGAATAGGCAAAGAGTAGGATCCATGAAGCTGTGTTTTAAACTAACTTTCTAGATGATTCTAAGGCACACTAAGCTTTGAAAATCCCTGCATTCATGTAAATGACTTGTAATGCTTTCACGAGAACAGGCTTGAGGTAAGGAAGTAAACTAAATTTAACAGATGACTTGCTATGCATCAAGGAGTGTGCTAGCTAATAAATTCATGCTTATTTATTTTAACTTCATCCCTCCTATGAAGAGGATTTTATTATTCCCATTTTACAGGTGAGTAAATGTAATCTCAGAAAAAAAAAATGAATAACCAGCCATGGAATCCATGCCTCTAGTAATAGAAGCAATGGTTATAAAATATTTATAGGCTTTCATAGATAAAAAGGAATGGTGATGAAGCCATCTTATTGAATATATATTCTTAACTAGACACTGTGTTAAGCATTTTCCATGTAAGTCCTAGCTACATTCTTATAATTACCCTTTGAGATATAGATTCATTTTTTTATCAAAGAAACTAGATCTTAGAGAGTTATGTAACTTGTCAAAGTGCACATAGTTGTACTATGAAGTGGAGAAGCTGGAATTCAAATCCAGAGACTGTGCCCATTCCCACAAACTAGCCATAAGAGTACTAAGCATCTTAGGGTGAAAATGATATCTGCAGTAGGCAGAATAATAGCCTTTTAAAGATGTTTACACACCTAATCTTCAGAACCTGTGAATATGCTAGGTTTTATGGCAAAGGAGAATTAAGATGGTCAGCAGAATTAAGGTTGCTAATCAGTTGACCTTGACATGGAAAATTACTCTGGATCATCCAAGTGGGCCCAATGGAATCACAAGGGTCCTCAGTAGGAAAGGAAGACAGAAGAGAGAGAACCAGAGATGGCAGCTGAAAAAGACAGGAATTCTCTAGCAGAGCCTGGAGAAGCAATGCATCCTACCAGGACCTTGATTTGGTAGTGAATTCATTTCAGGCTACCAGAACTAGAAGATAAAGTTGTGTTGTTTTTAACCACTAAACATGTAGTAGTTTGTTATAGCAGCAATGGGAAAACAATACAGGATCCCTTCAAGTTGGAAAGGTTGCAGACTTGCTTAACAATTGTGTTAGGATTAACTCTGGCAAATTTAACCGAGTGACTGATATGTATATCATGGTCATCATTTGTGCCAGACAACCACAGTGACTCACTGAACAGCCACTCCTTTCCTTCTCCCTTGCTTTACAGAACCTCAATCCGGGTTGGCTCTCAGGCAGCTAGGGCTTCCGGAGAGGTGGCCACTTCCAAGGCTTAGCGGATGCCTTGATTAACATTAGGTAATTGTGTCAGTTCTACTCTTGTCACTGAGTGGGTTAGAGGAGGGAATGAAACACAGTCCTGCACATGTGGTAGGAGGGAACATTTCAAGGAGGCTTCTGGCAAAGCTTTTCTTCCTCTTCAAATGATCCATGAGGAAAGACTCTTTCCTCTTCTGGCCTTTTGATACTGTTCTGTGCTTGAAGCTGCCATAGAAACTGGAACAAACTAGGAGACAAGCTTGCCAACAAAGGTCAACACCTCGAGAGTGAAAGAGTAGAAAAATGGAACAAATCTAGCTCTTTGATGATATTTGAAGCACTGAATTAGCCAGCCCTGAAGCTAGCCTAATTCTAACCTCCTTTTTTTCTAAGGACATAATAAATGGCTTATCATTTAAGTCTGTTGAGTTGGGATTCTCTATTACTCACAGAAGCCTCCCAAATGATACAATGACAAGTCAGTTAGTCACCAGTCTTAGTGCACCACCCATTATGCATGGTTTACCTCCTTTCCTGTCCTGGCTAACTGTGATGCTAAGCTATTCCTTAGGGGACAGCAACTATCATTACAGCTGACCTCTTTAAAAGGTGATACATCAGTATTGTCAGAACTATTTAATTCTTGAGTTAAAGCTTCCTCCCTAAGATTTCTCACCCTTGCAGGTTTGGATTCATTCAATAATTGTGGAAGCAAGACTTGGTTGCAGTTGATGTCTACTAGTGGTGAGTATGAGATTTGGGAGCCATTAGATTACATTTAATCAAGGAATGGAGAATATCCAACTCTTACCCAACTATCCATTAGATTCTGAGATTATATGTGCTCAAACATTAATGGAAAAGGGGTGAAAAGTTATATTCCTTTATTTATTAAACTTGGTCCCCAATCCCCAATATATAACTCCTTGGTAAACTCAATTGAAATCCTTTGGCTCGGGTATAAGGGCCTTCCATTTGGGGAGAATGCAGCTCAGTGCTCCCATGCCCACCTGTGTGGGAGAGAAAAGGTGAGTATAGGCTGGCCTGGGCTTCTGCCAGCAGAAGATGGTTTAGCCATCTTGCCCTGAAGCCAGATAGGAAATGAAAACAGAAGAGAATCACACCTTTGCGCATGGTTTTTGAATGTAGAGAGAAATAAGACAGCATGAAATAAGACACTGATTAGGCAACTTCTCTTCCAAAGAAAGAGACAAAATAATGCAGAATGGGAACTGGGAGAAGAGTATAAGACAAGTTCCTTCTGAGAAGGCATCGGGATCTAACTGTTAACCATCTAAGGCTTTCCTTTTATAAGATAGTCAATATTGCCCTATTCTTAAAACTTAATGGAAGCTTTGTGCATCACTGATTTATACTTTCCCCTATGGCTTGGGTCTTCTCTCATAATTTATTATATTTATATGCATTTATTTCCCTTGGTTCCACTAAAAAGTGAAAAAGCATCATCATAACAAGCCCAGACAACATGCAGAATAATAGTACAGTTTAAAATCCTTACTAGCACGCTGTATCATTCTAAACAGATGGTGTCTGCGCAATAGTTAGTATACTCATGGGATGAAACAGCTGGTCTTACTGATTTTTTGCCAAAACTTTACTTTGGGGGATTTGGTGAGAACTTTTTAGCCTCACCAAAAATTTAGCCTCACCCAAGTTTAGCCAGGTACCCCAGAGTTCACCAGTGTTCAGCAGTTTGAGCTCCATCCTAAACCACAAAAGCCAAGAAGATGGTGTGTTCCAACAGACACGCCAGCTCCAACCCTCAGATTTCATCTTTCATGCCAGGTTCTTACCAAAGTCTACGAAAGCTCATTTTCTCATTTCTGCTGTCCTTCTCATTACAGTCCTTTCATACATGAACAGCTAAAATAAATGTTCACCACTTTGGCATGAATGCTGTTCCTCAATATTGTTCTAATTTACCTTTCTAGAATTAGATTATATTTCAAAAGGCTCTATTTCAGCCAAACAACTTTTCTTAACATATTTTATTGTATCCATAAACAGCTTCTGTGTTCTGACCTTTACCAAATACGCCTTTTCTCACTCTATTCTTAGTAATGCTAACCTTAGTATCACTAAAAATATCCTTGAAGGTGATCCAGATTACTCATTATCTTTTAAAAAAATATTTTATTTATTTATTTTTAGAGTGAAGGGAAGGAAGGGAGAAAGTGAGAGAGAGAAACATCTATGTGTGACAGTAATGTTGATCAGTTGCCTCTCACATGCGCCCCAACTGGGGACCAAGCCTGCAACTCAGGCATGTGCCCTGACTGGAAATCAAACCAGAAACCTTTTGCTTTGTGGGCCTACACCAATCAACTGGGCTATGCCAGTTAGGGCCCATTTTCAATTCCATCTGAGGAAACAGTTCCAGAATTACTGGACCTAGAGAACACAGTGTATCGGTTAGCCTTCACTCTATAACAAACCACCCTAAAACTAAATGACTTAAAAACAATGACTCACTATTTTTCATTATTGTGTGGTTTGGCAGGGTGGTTCATCTGATGATTTTTGCCTAGGTCCCTCATGCAGCTGCAGAGTCAGCTGGACTGGAAGATCTGCAGAAGTTGTTGTGGTGGTGGACAAAGGTCCCTTGACCTCTTCTGGTGGCTCATCCTCCAGCAGACTTCCTTATATGGTGGTCTTGGCCTTATATGGTGGTCTTGCATTTGTGGTTCACAAAGATGAACGATGGAAGCTACATGGCCTCTGGGGGCCTAAATTCTGGAACTTACACAGTATCACTCCCACTATATTCGACTGGTCACAGCAAATAACAAATCCAGCCAGTTTCAAGGGTGTGGAGAAACAGACCCTGGATGACGGGAGCAGCAGAGCCATGCTGCAAAGCGGAATGTATCCCGGGATGGGAGCAATTGTGGCAGTAAATGCTCTTTCACTCAAAACAAAAAGGAAAACAGTCATGTTGTACTAATTTAAAATCCATAGCATTCTGAACAAAGGTTCCTTGGAATGTTTCTCCTGGGAACAGGATGGGATCCAGGAGTCAATGCAGATTAGGGCATCTAGAAGCAACCAAGTGAATCATTACCAAGCAACTTGCCATTGCTGAATATAGTTCTGATGCACTTTGAAAGGGTAACACCACAAGATCCACTATTACTGAGGGAAAGGGGGGAGTCAGCTATATAGACACCTCTGCCCATGCTGGCAGTAAGTAAGAGCAGTTCCCATGTTCTTGAGTCTGGTCATCTAATTTTTAAGCCACCAAATTCAACTGTCAATATGCCAAGAGATGATTAGTGTCTTGGAGACCGGACCATGCTGATCAAACCCATGAGTGGCTCTTGTGTAAAGAAGATTGCCCTAATTTGAAAACATAAGGTGTTCTTTAGAGCAGTGATTTACAACTGCCGTGCCACAAGAATTTTTAAAACATGCAATATGTGACTATTTAGTCAGGGGCACATACTTCTTTTTCCTTAGATTGTCAAATTAAAAAAATGACAACAGACAACACAATAGCCATCTGGTGTGAATGAGTCAAAATTATACCTTTTTTTGTCAGATTGACAAAAAATGTGATACATATTCTAGTGTGCCACAGAATTTTAGTAATTAGTTTGTGTGTGCCATAAGATGAAAAAGGGTGAAAATCGCTGCTTTAGAGGGTTTGGCTGCTTCATTTCCTGCTGTAAAGCAACATGAAGATCTAACTCGTGCTTAAAAAACCAGTTAGTAAGAATAAGATTCTAGTCAGGGCAGCCATGTGGTAGAAGAAAACTGTTAGAATAAAAGATGATTTGAATTTTGTCCCTGTCAACTACTAGCTCTGGAAACTTTGGCAACCTCTCTTTAGAGAAAAGTTCTCTCTCGACCGTCCTCAGTTTTCCTCATCTGTAATATTTACCTGCAGAGCTGCAATAAGAATTTAAAAAGGACCTAGAACATGGAAATATGCCGTTTCTGTTACTGTAAATAGTAATTATTAAAAATAATTATAAAGTGCTTAATCCACTATTAAAGTCATTGTTAAATATGCATGTTGTTTCAGATAACACCAGATCAAACTTCTGGGTGATCTCTTCCCCCAGATTCTGATCGGACACTAGTGGTAAGTTTAGAAAAAGACAGATCAGCATTTAAGGCTTGACACAAGTGCCACTTTTTCTGTCAAACCTCCCTGGACATCTCCTATCTTTGCATCCTCATGCAACTGTACCTTTGTTTGTAAAGGGCTTGAAAACAGAGGGGGAAACGCACTAGAAGTGCAAATCAGTCTCATCATTTTCTGTGACCTGATGGGATATATGCATGGAGGTGTGGGACACAATTCAGCTGATCTCTCATGGATGATGTCACTAATGAGGTTTTATTGTATAAAGTTCCAGTGGTAGCCTTAATAGCGACCACATCAGAGGCAATTGGCCCATCTTAACACTAACATGGAGAAATTAGACGTTTAGGTTAATTTCCCATTATCATTCCAGAGAAGAGAAGGAGGATCAATGCTCTGTTAAATAAAATGGCATTGTAAGGCTAGAGTGAGGTGAAAAAATACATAATTTCCTTAAAAATAAAAAATGTTTAAAATTATATTTCAACTATAGCTCTTTCATTTTCCCCATTTTTCAAAATAATTGAGTAATATATTTTCCTTCTTTTATTCTCTTTCAACAGTTCTCCTCACTCATATTCTTGTTGAAATAACAGACTATACCAATCATTTCAATGACCACTTTAGATGTTAATCTTCCCATGCTAGCAGGAAAAAAGTCTTTTTCAGTTGGTTTTATCAAACTAATACTTTCAACAAGGAAAGGGCATCATCTTCACTCATTACTTCCAGGGAAACTTCCCATAATTCTCTAAACACTGATCATAATAAATGAGCTTGGCTCTCAGGCATACCGGAAACCCCCTGGACAAAGGACATTAGGCAGGATCAGGTGATGCTGAGATTGAGGGAAAACTCATCAACCAGCAATTCAGATCACTGAATGGAAAATGAAGGGATTTTCCAATCGTTTAAAGAAATATCCCTGATAATAGCTGCTTGTCTTGGTCTACTCAGTATATCATAACAAAATACCACAGATTAGGTAACTTTAATGACAAAAATTGATTTTCTCACAGTTCTGGAGGCTGGACACCCAAAATCAGGGGGCCATCAGGGTCAGGTTCCTGTGAGACTTCTTTGCTTGTCTTGCAGGCCATCTTCTGGCCCTGTTCTCACTTCCTTTTTTCTTTAACACTCATTTTTAATAAGTACATGGCGAGAGTCACATTAAAAAAACTCTTAACACTTTGCAGTTTAACTTTTAGTTCTCACTATGTCTTCACATCACAGAGGGAAGGAGAGCTCTCTTCTTTTTTAATACTGGCACTAGCCCTACTAGATTAGGGCCCCCACCTTTGAGCCTCATTGAACCTTAGTTACCTCTTTAACGGTCCTATCTCCAAATACAGTCACATTGGAGGTTAGGGCTTCAGCATGAATTGGGAGTAGGGAGACATAATTCAGTCCATTGCAATACACAATAGATATTTAAATAACTGACAAGCAATTCAAGGCATAAGCAAAGACATAAAGGCAAGGAATAAAGGAAAAACTAATAAGTCTGTTTACCATATAGGCTACTTAAAGGGGAATGGTGAAAGATATTATTAGAAGGCTAGGTTGGAACCAGATGGAAAAAGACCCTGAATATCAGTGGCCAGTGGGGGACCCAGTGGCTGCACCAGTCCAGGTCCCTATGGATGATGGTTAGATAAAGAAGGTTTTGGAACTGACAAGAGCCATGGTTAATGTTGTACTTTAGAAAAAGCAATATGGCAAAAGTATGGAGAACGGCTTCACAAGGTGGAGATCAGAGAAATGAAGAGTGAATGAGACTTGACTACAGAGATAAACTCTACATTGTCAGAAGTCTAATAGGAAGCATATCACAATGGTTAAGAATGTGGGTTCCAGCAGGCAGCAGAGTCCAAATCCTGGTTAAGCCATGTACCAGTGTGACACCCTAAGTCTCATTCTTCTTGCATATAAGATGGCAAGGGAATTAAAACGTACCATAAGATAATCAGTGAAAAAGCTGGCTGCATAGCAAATGTTAATAAATCTAAACCATCATAATTAAATATGTTATTCTCTGTACTTGATATTACTAGCTATATGCAATAGGAAAACATATTTCAACTGTTAGAGCAGCACAAATTTGTTAAGCAGAGTTTATGCTAGTGTGAGAATCAAATGTGTTCTCATAGCTGGAAGAATGTCACCTGTTGCCAGGAAGGGGAAAGGAGACTTACCTTAGCAATGGAAAATGTTCCTCTGAGCATTTTTGTTTAATTTCAAATATATACTCAGAGAGGCAAAAAAATGCTATTTATAAAATATCATATATCTACTAGGTCAAGCTTGTAGATTCAGTCTCCCAATGGTATATGTTTATGCTAATTTATGAAGATACATTCTGTTGTTTACAAATGAAATTATTTTGCTTGGCAGTCAAGTGCAGAAAGACAAATATCAAATCTGAGTAGCTAAACTTCCAACTATTTTGCAAACAGATGTAAAAGATAATCCATGACTAAGTAGCTTCACTGTCAAGATAAAAATCAACTTTCAAGTTCCCTGTATTGAACAAGGGAAGCCAAAATTACTCAAGAAGTTTCCAGTAACTGGGGCTGAACATTATTTATTAGAAGAACTTGGGCACTGTTTCGAAATTGACAGGAGTGGTGCTTTTTGGCACAGCATGATGCTAATACCTGTAATTAAGGAAAAGCTTAGAGAGCATCTGCAACGTGAGTGCTTAGTTTGACAAATTTCTTTGCAAGTAAATTTACTGTGCTTTGTTATTTGTTTCCAACCAAAGACACATAGAAGAAACTTAAAGGTCACGTGGCATGACGTCTCTTCATAAAGATTCATGACTTCTAATCCCTACAATCACTTTTGGAATTATCAATATCATTACTATCACTTCCTCCAACCCCATTAACATCCTCACTTCCAACACCAGCTCCACTCCCAAATCATTATCTTCACTCTACAACTTCCGTTACTACTCTTACAACCACAAACTACATCAGCTCTACCTCCAAAGATACCAGTTCAACCATTTATGTTGCAAACTCCACCACCACTGCCATCATCCCCATATTCATCTTCACATTCTCTTCACCATCATTATCAGCATTATCTACCAAACGTCACCACTGTGTCCTCTCCATCTCCTCCCCACGACCTGCTCTCTAGCACTCCATCGCTCTACTCTTGCCATCACCACCACCGTCGTCATAGCCACAACCAGAGTTTTGGGGGTTTTTTGAAGATTCTTGGGGTTTCCCCTTCCTTCAGGTCTGATTGTGTAACTGGGACAAGTGGCAGCAGGCTTGATAGTGTAACTGGGACAAGTGGCAATATTGCAATCTGGTCATTTAGAATTTAATCAATGTAATTTCATATGGTAATCCCAAATGCAATTTCTGCTGAACTGCTAATAATTTAGGGTAGAGAATAATGTACAAAGAAGCATTTTTAATTCCATTTTTTTATTCTAGCCACTCTACCACTGCCTTGTTGATATCATAAATTTTTATGTGGACAATGGATTTTTGTTAGGAACCACCCTGCCTGGTTTCAGAAGCTGTAACCCCCCATGGCTAAGGCTGAGTAAGAGAACTGGGGACCATAGGCCACTAAGAAGACAAAGCTTATCTCCCTGGCAGGGACACCGCCTCTGCCCCCTTTAACTGCACCCTGCTTGGCCCCGGGCACATGACTGGTTAGCAAATGATGGGTAAGATTCCTCAAGGGAGGGACGTCCTAAGACAGGCACTGTCATGAAGGCACCCTCAGGGAAGGACTTTGGGGGCTAAGGAGAAAGGGGGTGATGGACCTTCACCTCTTGGCTTTGACATAGCCTGAGTCCTCATTCTGTCTCCAACAAGTCTCCTAATCTGTTGGCTGCCTTACTTCCCCTGCCTGACTTAAGCCTGAGACAATGATGTGGGCAGTGCTGCCCTGGGCAGGAATGGGTGGTTCCCCGGGGTGATCAGGCCTAAGAAAAAATGCATAAAATCCTGTGAAACCTGCTTTGCTAATACGTTCAGTTTAAATGATAAAGGTCCAAGTACGAAATGAGTTTCCCAAAGTTTTATAGCTTTTTAGCTAACTGACCCTGACTCAGAATAAGCCCTCATAGTTCTTTGAATGTTACCTCTTGTTTGATCATTACTGCCTGACAAAGTTGAATGAAGACCCTCCTTGAGGTAATGCCCCCAGAAAAGCAATAAAAGCCTGTCCAGGCAAGGGTCAGGGTGCTCTCTCACTCAGAGAGTAGCCGTACCATCCCTTTTTCTCCACAGGACTTCTGCAATCCATGTGAATTTGTTCATTGCATCCACAACATCATGGACCCTGCTGGCTGGAGTCTGCATCAGGTTTTGAAACTCACCCATTGCTTATCCTATCCCTCTCCCTCCCTTTATAATATATTCATGGTAGTTTACACATTTAGTAATATTTTAATAAAATTATAAAATTCAGTGATAAAAACATACTTCAGTCAAAGGAGCCACATCAAAATCACATTGTCAAGAAATCTTTGGCATCAGAAGGCTTACACTGAAATGCTCACTTTAAAAACCTTCATTCACATGTAGACAATTGACAATAAAATGTGTTAAACACTATGATACCACTAACAAGTTTTCCTGTGAAATATCTTACCAATTTTTTTCTGATGTCAAAGAGTACAAACTGACATAGAAAATGTTTTCATGTCATTTAGAATTTTCCTAATTTCAATTTGTTCATGTGAGAAAATTTCATCAACTAATATTTCTCAAGTCAATCACCATAGTCCTGTATGACAGCCAAAAATACTTTAACTTAAATAATCAATAATAATTGTATGCTGCATTATAAAAAAGAATTATCTGGTGAGAACCATTTGAAAAATTTAAGCAAATGAGGGAAAAAATCGTTGGTCGATACTAAAGAACAGCAATACTAAATATCCTTCATTATCTTTCCCTATCCCCAGTCTATTCTCTACCTTTTTTTGTTCTGTATCCCAAGACACTGAGCCTTGCTGACTGCATCATCTGGGCTTTCTTGCCAATGGATTCTAGTTGGATATAGCCAATGGTGGACAATGGAAAGGGAAACTGAGTTCTCTCTTCCTGCTTCTTGACAACTTCAGTCTCTGTTTGTGTGCTTTTCACTACCACAGTTTCAGCCAGACAACCTCTCCTCAGGATTCTCCTTGTTACTACACTACCACACACTATTTCCTTCTCTTGTTCATTTGGTCATTTGGGTAGCAACAATTTCTTACCAGTGCCAGTATCTGGCTGACTCCACTTCTCTCAGCCTGCCCACATACCTGAAAGTAACATTGCCATGAGGCTTCCTTAATTTGAGCAATCTGGGATGAATCTTATCTCCTGATAGCAACCTGATTGAAACAGCATTATAGAGACAGAGGCATCATCCTTAAGCTGCTCTTCCAAACACTTCTAGAAGAGGTCATCACCAAAATCCAGCGCAGGCACATCTCATTTTATTGTACTTCACTTTATTGCACTTCGCATTTTTTTTCAAGTTGAAAGCAAGACCCTGCATCAGCAAAAAGAGGATGACTAACTTTGTTGTGAGACACCCCACTCTTAACTGCAGCAGTCTAGAACTGAACCTGCAATGTCTCTGAGGAATGCCTGTATGTGTACAAATAACAGCTCGAAAGTCTGCTTCAGGCTATCATTAAAGAAAATAGTCTCGTCAGGCAAGGTGTTTTTCCCTAGATGTATCTATCTCTCCACATTCAGCTCCACCCCCTGGCCCTGAATTTATAGAAGAAAAAGGGAAACTCTGCATTCTAATTTGCTCGGTTCAAGCTACAGAGTAGAAGGCAGTGTTTGGGGCTATATTCCACCTCGGCTGAGAATAGTGTATAACCAGAATATCCTTCATGTCAACCTATTGAGAATCTAGGTATGGCACAGAAAGTTCAGAAGAGAATCAAGCACTATAGATTATAGTTTAGCACTGTAGCACTATAGTTTCCAAAATGCCTTTATATCCTTCATAGTATTTGACTTAAATACTGCATAATTAGGAAATCAAATTCTAAAGTCTCCAAGTTTATGTTGTGGGTGACTTTGGCGAAGGCTAACCTAAGAAGATAAAGAAAACCCTGAAAAAATAGCTATTTGTAAAAAGTAAGTAACATTTGGAGGGTAGGTATACAGAGCTATCTTATCTAATACAATTGTGCCAATTTTTGTCTAAAAACTACTATCAAGCAATTTTTTAATCAAAACCTGTTTCTCCACTGACTTATGTTACAAAATGGGAGGTGTACTCCTCACAGAAAATATTTTAGCCCTATATCTAAATAAAAACCACATTTAACAATGCAACAAACCCTTCTAAAGTCAATTACCTAAAATAAAATATTTAGTTTTCTGACAAAACAATTATCACACTCAAAATAATTCAACAAATAAAGTCTCCAGAACAACATTCCCTAAAGGATAGGTCCACATGGAAGCAAATTACCTAACAAAGCTTTAATATAAGGCAGCCTGTGATGCCTGTGATTTATAGGAGAAATCCACGTTCGGTCTTCCTTCCATTCTCAGCACAGAGTCAAAGCTGGATCTGGGCAATCAGAGGCTCCTTGCTGCCTCCACATCATTGGAATGTATGTCCAGACCACTGTTCCCACAGTGGGAACCATTTTCAAGGATGAAGCCTTGAGAGAGTAATGTGTTGTGGAGGCTGTCAGGATGTTGCATGTGAATGAACCCCCTTAGGGCCTCAATATGTACTTTAAGATTCTGGCTGGCAGAAGTCCAGATCTACTTATCTTGTGGCACCCAACACAAGCCTCAAAGGTTAGTAGTTCCCTTGCTTATTAAACCTG
Organism: Sturnira hondurensis; assembly: GCF_014824575.4. Taxonomy (NCBI): domain Eukaryota; kingdom Metazoa; phylum Chordata; class Mammalia; order Chiroptera; family Phyllostomidae; genus Sturnira; species Sturnira hondurensis. The sequence continues at coordinate 1,008,789 of NW_028084643.1, forward strand.
CCACCTATCAGTCTGGAATGGCCCACCCTTTGCTTTCTTCAGTCTCTCCTTGTGTATGGAGGCCTGTTTGGGACAATTTTCTAAATGATATTAGCAGTAAAGGTAATAGAAGTAATCATTTAAAAGTAATGATGTTTGGAATGAGCCAGTTCTAATCACAACTAAGTTTATGTTGTGGGTGACTTTGGGAAAGACCCCCTAAGCATAGGGGCCAGCCTGCCAGGGGCACCAAACACATGTTTAGAAGTTAGAAGTTTCAGCCTTAATCCCTCACCCCCATCATTCACTACTGCCCTCTATATGAGATATAGTTTGAAGGACCCTGGGGAGGTGTCACTAAACACTTTGCTACACTGCTGTCTATCATTTTATTCCTAGTGACTTGTTCCTTTGGGTTAAATACTTCCTTCTCCCAGACTCTTCTTGTAAACTAGAAATACCCTTCAAAAGGATACCTTGTTATACCTTAGAAGCCATGTTCTCCAAACTGTAATCTTTGGGCCATTTATGTTAGAATCACTAGGGATGCTTATGAAAAATGTACATTCTTACTTCCACCCTAGACCTTCTGAGTAAGTATCCCAGAGATTTGTCTGGGAGTCTGAATCTTAACAAGCTCCCAGGGGCATGCTAACACTTGAAAACCACTACTTCGTGTGAGTGGGGTTATCAAACCCCTTCCCTCAGTGCTGTTTCAGAAGGGGGAAAGACATTACCCTATCCTGCTTGTACTCTGTGCTCTGGGCATGCAAGGGTTCTTAATTCTCCGAGACACTAGAGCCCTCTGAGAATACAATCACAGTATCTGCCAGCTGCAGGAGCTTCACAGTTTGTAAAGCATGTTTTAATTTACTCTCGTTTTTCATCTTCACAGCAGTCTCATAAGGATTACTTTTATGCCATATTTGTACATGAAAAAAATAGATTTTCAGAGGAATTAAGTGTCTTTCTTAGGGTGACACAGAACAAGATTCAAAACCAGATCTGATTCTAATTCTCATGTTCTGAGTCTGGCTTGCATATCTTAAAAAGTTAAATAATCCTTCAAAGGGGGAGGGGAAAAAGGGTAAAATGGTACTTGGACTAAAATCTCAAATAATCAAAACCTGAGAGCAGAGAATGGGATTTTAAAAATCTTGTGTTGGACACTTACAATTCAAAGTAAATCATGCTGACTCTCCACAGCACAAACAGTAATGCCAGAAAAACACTGGACTCTAATCAAAGGCCAACAGCACTGGTGGTTCTGTCATGTGACTTTACGCTAAGCTTTTCTCAGTCTAATATGGAATTTTGTATGTTCTGCAGTGAACAGACCACTATGAGCCAGGCTATACTTTGGCTCTAAAAATAGAATTCTAATCAAATTTTTATTAAGCAAAATTTCATCATTCACAGACAGAGAGAGCAATGTAATGACCCCACATGTATCCATCACCCAGCTTCAAAAATTATCAGATTCTGCCATTCTTGAAGAGAAGAAGGTGTCTTTAAAAACACCCTTTTAAATCATATAGCAATGTATAAATTCAGAATTACCCACTAAAATCTTAAAATACTTCCTGAATAAAAAAATGAATACATATATTAACAAATAATGTATACACACTCACACACAAACATTTTTAAGGGGAACGAGTTATTTCCCTGGTGGGGAGGCATGCAAAGAGCCTGCTTACACTAAAAAATGTGTGCATTTCCACAATCTGTTTGATGGCAGGCACTAATGGTCAGAAAAAATAAAATTTAGTCCTTACAGTCTGTCCTGTCTTTGAGCAAAATGTGTGCCATTTACTTGGGAGCTATATAACAGATGTGGATTTAAAAGAAAGAGACCGGGTATAAAGCACTAGGGGAAGCTGGGCAGATGTCCCTGTTTTTAGTGTGTTACTGTGTGGGTCCAATTTATCCACTGCCAGTGATCTAGGACTTCCTGAAACAGCTCCACTTTATAGATCACCAAACCCTTTAAAAGTCTTACATTATAAAAGGAAAAGCATTCTTAACTTGGCCATTAAGGCACACAGGGCAGTGTTCTGGACACTTGAGATCTGATAGATAAGATGGAAGGAGGGAAGTGCCTGAGGGGACCTCCACGCAAAAATAAAGAATACAAAGGCACACATGGACAGGCCTTCACCCTTTTCAGGAAGGTGATTTCTAAGATCTCCTGTGGAAAAGAGCAGTAGATAGTTCATCACACCAGACTCCTGAAACATCTCATTCTCATGAGGATGAAAAAGGTTTTTGTTTGGGTTTTTTTTTGGGGGGGGGTTCTTTTCAGGAGCTGTGGTTTTCTATGAACCCAGTAACTATCATGTATCAAGGATTGTTTTGTGCCAAGCACCCTACTAAAGCCTTTATATATCAAGTTTATCTCAATTTATATAACCCTTTGAGACCAGTGTTACTAATGGATTTCAGGAATAAGGAAGCTGAGATTTGTGTACAACTATTGGAAACAGAAAATGGCTGATCCAGGATCTCCACTTGGTTCTTGCTAATTACAAAGTCTTTTCTGGAACTCTCAAAAACAATAGAGTTAGTGTTATTAATACAGTCCTTTTCAGGACAATCTAGCAATATGGATCCCCTTACTTGATTCTAGAAATTTAACCTGTGAGAAATAGTTGAATAAGTTTCCAAAGCAATATTCACATAGAGAGTCACTACAGTGTCATTTGCAATACAAAAAAAAATGGCAGACTTCCAGTCAAGATGGAGGCATGGGTAAACACACCTCACTGCCACAGACAACTACAGCAAAAACTGCAACTAGAGTACAAAATAAATATCACTAAGAATTAGAAAACCAAGCTGTATGGAAGTCCAACAACCAAGGGTTTAAAGAAGCCACATTCATCCAGATGGGTAGGAGGGATGGAGATGCAGAGACACACAGAGAGGCACAGAGATGGGGAACAGGCAGTCCTATATCCACATGTGGTGGATAAAAATTGGGAGGAATACTTTGGGAGTGAGGGGTCCCAGCCACAGACCAGATCACCCATCACCAGGAATATAAATCCCCATAATTTCTGGCTATAAAAACCAGTGGGGGTTGGGGCAGTGTAAGAAACTGAAATTATCAGAAGACTTCTCTTAAAGGGCCTACAATGGACTTAGGACTTATGCAAATACACCTTGGATTCAGCACCAAGGCAAAAGCTGGAAGGGCACCAGTGGCATATGGAGAAAAACTGAAGTGACTAGCAATAGACAGTGCTGCGAGATAGCTTCCCCCTGGGCAAAGTTCCAGAAGCTAGGCTGTGGCATTGTCCCCTGTCCAAAGCCTTCCCAAACCCCCAGAGCCACAGATGTGTGACACATGTTGCCCTGCCTGGGCAATTACCTAAGACTCCACCCCGTATAACTCACAGGGGCACTTTTCTACAATAGGCCGCACTACTAAGACAGGGAGTCAAAGCAGCTCTACCTAGTACACAAATTGGTAGATATGAAATAGACAGGGGTATGTTAAGAACAGCAGAGAAGATGAAGTAGCCAAAGAACTTATATGTGTGACCCATGGACATGAACTAAGGGGGTGGGTTATTACTGGAGGGAATGGAGATACTGAGTAGAGGGGACAAAGGGGGAAATTGGAACAGCTGTAATAGCATAATCAATAAAATACATTTTTTAAAAATGGCAGCCACCAAAATGTCTATTGAGACTGAAAAAATTAATTTTGATAAATACACAAACTGAAATAGTATATATCTGTCCAAGAGATTCAAAGTAAGGTACATACTGATATGTATAATCTCTTTTTATTTTGAGGTGAAAAATAAGTTATAGAAGAGTATTATAATAGAATAAGGCATGTATATGTGTGTGTGTTGAAAGATCACAGCAAATGTGCTAGCGGTTTGAGTTTCTTCAAGTCACTTAAATTTTATTTATTTTTTAAAAGATTTTATTTATTTATTTATCTTTAGAGGGGAAGGAGAGAGAAGAGAAACATCAATGTATGGTTGCCTTTCGTGCGTCCCCTGCTGGGGGCTGGCCTGCAGGGAACTGGACTGCAACCCAGGCATGTGCCCTGACTGGGAATCGAACTGCGATCCTCTGGTTCGCAGGCCTGTGCTCAATCCACTGAGCTACACCAGCCAGGGCTAAGTCACTTAAATTAAAAAAAAAAAAAACAATTATAGAACCACATAAAAAGGATACATTTGAAACACTAAGTCCCTACTCTTTTCCCTTCAAAAGTGAAACTCTGCGTGCAATCCTGCCCAGTGCCTGACAGTGGTATCAGGCATATTTTGTAGGAGAGGAAGGGTTTGTCTTTATTCAGATTGTCACCTAATTTGCAAAATTAGGAGGCAGAAATAGTTGCTCCCTCTCTGGGCTCCCAGGACATCCTGAGTTTTCTCATTGCTGCAAACATTTGGGTTCCACATCTATTACCCACACTTAACTCTGAGATCCTCAAGAACAGGACCCGTTTGGTATATGGCATATATTTAATAGATGTTTGCTGAGTGAAGAAACAAGGAAGGAAGAAGGAAGAGGGAGGAAGGAAAGAAGAAAAGAAGGAAGGAGGAAGGAAGGAAGGAAGGAAGGAAGGAAGGAAGGAAGGAAGGAAGGAAGGAAGGAAGAAAGGAAGTTCGTTTAACTTCAAAAAGCTGGTGAAATATTCCGAGCCCACGGCACTGAACCATGGCAGCCCAGTATGAATCAATCAAAGCCTGACCTAAAGGTGCCACAGGGTTATGAAAAGAACATGGGCTTTGGGATTGGACAATGGATATAAATCCTGGATTTTTCATTTTGAAGTTTTGTAAGAAAGCATCTTTGTCTCTGAGGTTTAGTCTCACCATCTATAAAATGATTAGGATAATAACGATGTTTCAGGTTTGCTGTGAGGACAAAATTAGATAAAATATGCATAATGCCAACACATAGTAGACATTCGATAAATATTTGTTGTCATATTACACAGCTTGTTAATTATGCTATGAGTGGATCATAGGAGCATAAGAGTATATAATTCAGGATTGCTTTTAAGCTGCTGCTGTTGACTTTAGATCCAACACTGTCAGTTACGGTAACAGCAACGTCCCCCACTCCTCCAGGTGCTCAGACAGATCTCCTGGGTGATCTGTCTGTGGGCACCCTACCAGACCACATCGACTCTTGGGCAAGAAGGAATGACACAGACACAGCATGTTTCCCAAACAAAGTTCAAGTGTCTGATGACCTCTAGGTTTCACATATCAAATAAATTTTCTAAATTACAAAAAAAATGAAGATATTAGGGACTCTAATACATTGTTAGTGGAAGTACAATCTAAAACAAAATTTCTTAGGAGAGAGAGGGGGCAAATTGACAGTGTCTATCCATGTGTAAAATATGCATTGCCCTTTGATTCAGCAATTGGTGGTGTAAAAATTTATCCTGTAAAAATACCTGCAAAAATGTGCAATTCTACATGAACAGTGTGAAAGACTGTTTGCAAGAGTGAAAAATCAGCAACAGCCCAAATCAATAGGGAAATGGCTAAATAAATTATGATATGTCCCTCCGGTGTTGTATACTGCAGCTGTTAAAATGAAATTGATCTATGCACACTTCCATGACAAATGTACCAGATGCATGGATAAGTGAAAAAAAAAACTGCAGGGCAATATGAGCTCAATTTTGTAAAAAAATAGTAATAGTAATTTTTGTATACCCATATATAAAACCTGGGAAAATGTATTCAAAATTATCCTATCTGTGGTGATATGAGAAGTCTTTCCCTTTCTACTACATGAAATGCCTTAGTATTTACATATTATAAATGAATATGCATTATTTTGATAATTAAAAAACACTATTCTTATATTTTTAAATCAAAGTTATTGATGGGAAGGAAGGTAAAATACAGAGGAAAGCATGACTTGGTTAGGGTCATAACCTATCCTTTCTGCTGATTTGAGTCCCAAGGCCCTTTGACCTTTAGCCAGAGAATTGGTTGTGCCCAATAACTCTGTTAGCTAACCTGCTACATCTGACTGACTGTGAATGGGACAGGAGAATCCCTGGGATGGGTTTCCTCCCCTTTTCTTCAAAAGGTACAAAAGCCTACTTTACAGCCTGGCTGTGAAATAAGTAATTGGAAAAAGTATTGCCCCTTGGTTAAAGTAACCTCCAATGGGCAATAATTTCTCTAGATTGAACATTTTGTTACAATTGTCCACAGAAACTTAAAGAGGTTATTTCCTTGATCTGCAGGGCATTCATTTTCTACTATAAGCATCCCACAGTGTAATGTATATACCCTACATATAGAAGATTAATAGCATTTCTCTAGTGCTTTTACCCTGAACTTCTCAATATAACTGGTGTTCGTGGAAATGATTTGATCAGAATCACTTTTGAGCCTCAGTATTGAAGCATTCCTAGCTATTCTTCCCTCTTATTTTCACTATTGTTGCACATTCTTTCTTTAAAAAAAACACCCCTACTCACTTATATATATTTTTTAAATGTAAATAAAACTATGTGCCACCTACCAAACTGGAGAACATTGACGAAATGGACAAAATCCAGGGTTGGTGAGGGCACACTCAGGCACTGTTCTGGGTGTAAACCAGTATCTTCTTCCAGGAGATAGTTTGGCAGTGTGCACCAAAGTGAGCGGTGTGAATCACCACAACCGAGCTATCTCATATAGAAGTCACAAAATGTACACTTAGTACAAAAGATAGATATAACCTGTCCTGTCATAAGTATAGAACACATTTAAAATTGTAATATTCAGACAATAGAGCATGAGTTCTGATATATCTAACAGATGAAAGGATGCTACAGTGCCCCTGCCGAATCCATGCCTACTCGAAACTTAAGAATGAGACCTTATTTGGAAAGAGGGTATCGGTAGATGTCATTAAGTCTCAAGATGAAACCATCCTGGGGTCTAAATTCAATGATTGTTGTCTTTATTGAAAAAGGAGAGGACCCTGAGACACACAGAGACCCAGACGGACACACAGCGAAGAAGGCCCTGGGGCGACAGGGGCGGAGGCTGCAGCGATGCAGTGATGAGCCAGAGAGCTCCGAGGCCTCAGCAGCTGTGGGAAGCTACAAGGGAGGCGTGGAGCAGGTTTTCCCACCAAGCCTCTAGAAGGAACCTTGCTCACATGTTGATTTCAGACTTCCGAAGTCCTAAATATGAGAAAATAAATTTCTACTGTTTTAAGCCACTTCATTTGTGATCATTTGTTATGGCGGCCTCAAGAAACTAATACAGATATAATGCCTGGAGTTTGTTTTAAAATGACCAGTGATGAGGGGGCTTGGGGGAGACTCAGAGGGAGGTATAGATAAGATAAAATTAGAAAATAAATATAAGGGGGTTATATAACATTGTGAGTGGTTTTTTAATATATTTGAGAGTTTCTATAATCAAAAGTTAAAAGGAAATACTATGCAGGTTTAAATTTATTGACATGGAACACTACCTGTGAACATCTTGTTGGATAGAATAAAATAGGTAACCAAACTTGTTAGTATCTTATGTTTTATCCTCAAGAGAGATTCCTAGAAGAATATCAAAAAGTTATGCCTCATCATTTCTGGATAGTTGGATTTGAGTAGATTCCTTCTTAATTTTTTTTTGTTTGTTGGAATTTTTTACAGGTAGCATGATTATTACTCCAAAATTTAAGTTATTTTCAACAACAATAATAATAATTATCTCCATAAAATTACTGTATAACAAAATTTCCAAGAGACTTCTGGCCATGATGGAGGTGTAGGTGAAAATACTGTACCTCCTCGCACAACCAAGTTTATGAACAACAAAGATTTAGTAACAAAAACGTTCTGTTCTTTCTCTCAGAACAGAGAGAAAATTGAACTGTGCCGAAGTCCAACAACAACAAACCATTCAGCCAGACTGGTAAGAGGGGTGGAGTCTGAGGCTGGCAGAGAGGGGTCGAGCAGGAAAAAGTGGCCAGATTGACTCAGGTGTGCAGGCTGGAGTTGGCACATCCCAGGTGAGGGGTGGCAACAGGCAGACCCAGTGAGGGCGTAAGGCAGCTGGCTGACTCCAGTCACATATTCGAGCTCAGATAAACCAGGCAAAGGAGCGAGCAGTGAGACAGACCATGCAACCTGGGGCACCAGCACCAGGAAATAAAGTCTAAAAGCATCAGTTGGAAAAACTTTCGGGGATCGAAGTTCCGGGAAAGGCTACCAGGCTCACAGAGAGTTTGTTGGTAAGACCCACAGGGTCCTGGAGGGTGCACAAGCCCACACATCCAAGAACAAGCACCAGAAGGGCCCAATTGCCTGTGGGAAGCAACAGAGGGGACCGAAATCCAAGAGAGAGCAGAAAAAATGCCATTGCCCCTCTCTGACCCCACCCCCACATACAGCATCACAGCCCAGCAACTGGGTTGACCCGCCCTGGTGAACATTTAAGGCTCGACCCCTCATATATAACAGGTGCAAACAGACCAAGACATTATGTCTCAAGAACAGCTCAAAGCCCCAGAGCCAATTATTCTAAGTGACCAAAAGACAGCCAACCTATCTGATGCACAGTTCAAAATACTGGTGATCAGGATGCTCACAGAACTGGTTGATTTTAGTGACAAATTAGATGAAAAAATAAAGGTTTCACTAAGTGAAATGAAGGAAAATGCCCAGGAAACCAATAGTGAGGGGAAGGAAACTGGGACTCAAATCAATCGAGTGGACCAGAAGGAAGAAAGAAACATTGAACCAGAACAGAATAGAGAAACAAGAATTGAGAAAAATGAGGAGAGGCTTAGGAACCTCCAGGACATTTTTGAACATTCCAACATCCGTATTATAGGGGTACCGGAAGGGGAAGAGGAAGAGCAAAAAGTGGAAAACTTATTTGAACAAATAATAAAGGAGAACTTCCCCAACCTGGCAAAGGAAGTAGACTCCCAGGAAGTCCAGGAAGCTCAGAGAGTCCCAAAGAACATGGACCCAAGGAGGAACACACCAAGGCACATCATAATTACATTAGCCAAGATTAAAATGAAGGAGAGAATTCTAGAAGCAGCAAGAGATAAGGGGACAGTCACCTACAAAGGAGTGCCCATCAGACTGTCATCAGATTTCTCAAAAGAGACCTTACAGGCAAGAAGGGGCTGGAAAGAAGTATTCTAAGTCATGAAATCCAAAGACCTACAGCCAAGATTGCTCTATCCAACAAACCTTTCATTTAGAATGGAAGGTCAGATAAAGTGCTTCTCAGATAAGGTCAAGTTCAAGGAGTTCATCATCACCAAGCCCTTATTATATGAAATGTTAAAGAGTCTTATCTAAGAAAAAGAAGATAAAAAATATGAACAGTGAAAGGACAACAAACACACAGTTATTAACAACCACACCTAAAACCAAAGCAAACTAAGAGGACAGCTAGATCAGGAGCAGAACCATAGAAATGGAGATCACATGGAGGGTTAGCAACAGGTGAGTGGGAGAAGGAGAAGGGGGGAGAAAGTACAGAGAATAAGTAGCATAGATGGTAGGTAGAAAATAGACAGTGGGGAGGGCAAGAATAGTGTGGGAAATACCAAATCTAAAGAACTTATGACACATGGACATGAACTAAAGGGGGGGAATGGGAGGAGTGGGTGTTCAGGGTGGAGGGGAGTGAAGGGGAGAAATGGGACAACTGTAATGGCATAATCAATAAAACATATTAAAAATAATAATTAAATTTTTTTTATTTCCTTACTTCCAATGTGTCTGTGATAAGTCTAACATTTTCATTTTTAAGAAGATGAGAGATCAGAGAAATAAGTTCTCTATCATCATTTTACAATGTACACAAATATTGAATCATGTTGTACACCTAAGACTTATATGCTATTTGTCAATTATAGCCAGGTAAAAGAAATACTTGCCCTTTTAAAAGAAATGCAGGGCCTTGGCTGGTGTGGCTTAGTGGATTGAACACAGTTGCCTGTGAATTAAAGGGTCACTGGTTCGAGTCCCAGTCAGGGCAACATGCCTGGGTTGTGTGGCAGGTCCCCAGTAGGTGCTGTGTGAGAAGCAACTACACAATGGCATTTCTCTCCCTCTCTTTCTCCCTCCCTTGCCCTCTCTCTGAAAATAAATAAAATAAAATCCTAAAAAAAAAGAAAGAAATGCAGGGAATTCAAAGGTGCTGACTCTTTACTGATTATGGACATACTCAGTGCTTTCATTTGTTGAGCAAGTGTGAAGTGCATTCCATTTACTGCCTTTATCCTCAAGACAGCTCTGCAAGGGAGGTATTATTATCTTCGTTTCACTCATGAGAAAATTAAAGTTCTGAGAACTGAAGCGACATAACCAGAAAATAGCTTGGGGTGGAGATGAGACTTAAACTTAGATCACACTGAGCCCAGGTGATTTATACTACCCCACACTACCTCTGAAAAGGGAAAAAATATGTATGGGAGTTTGTGTGAACAGGTACACACATGTACATGCATATGGTATATATATATATGGGCATATACCCAGCAAGGGCCAAAAATGATACAGCACTCCCTGGCTGGTGTAGCTCAGTGGATTGAGCATGGACTGTGAACCACACGTTTGTGGTTCGATTCCCACTCAGGGCACATGCCTGGGTTGCAGGCCAGTTCCCAGTGGGGCACTCACAAGAAGCAACCATACATTGATATTTCTCTCCTTCCCTTCCTGTCTAAAGATAAATAAATAACATCTTTAAAAAAATGATACAGCACTGGGGAGGAGGACACCTGCTTCTCACTGAACAATCAGAACAAAACACTAACAGATGCCATTAACACACTGACTGCAGGCATACACATTTAAGGAAGTGGCTTTTGATTACAGTCAGTGCTCTCCAAAGCACTTGATTCAATGGACTCAAATCAGAAAATTTCTCATTATATACATTCTGCAAGGCTGAGAGAGCAACCAAGAACCTAGTCTATTATTTGAAGATGCCAGACTCTAAGGAAAGAGAGCTGGCAATGTATGAAATCATTTCAGCAGAACAGCAGCAGGAATGTTTCTTTTCCACCACCTTGGTCTTGGGTTTGCCAATGTTTTCTTCTAAGTTCTTGTGCAGCAGAGGAAATGGAAGTCCAAGTGGAAAAACAGAAAGGCAACAAAGAGAACTAAACAGAACCAGCAGACTTCGGAGGAAGGAGAGATGAGGGGTAAAAGACTCCCGTCTTCAGCCCAAGGGCCTCTAACTGGAAAAATAATCTAAGAAAACTAGACCAGTTTGATTCAAAGGCACTGCAAAATGAAAAAAAAAAAAACCTTTGCATCAAATAAGAGCTTTCTTTCCTAAATAAATTGCTCAGATTAGTTAATAACCCAAAATTCAAACACAAGGTTCTTATATGTCATTTTTTTTATTGCCAAGATGTTTCAATGTTCAAGTAGAAGCCAAAGATTAAATGTCCTTGTATTTTTGTTGTGATTTTACTGCCTAATGTAAATATCTAAGTGTAAGTAAGTCATTACTCTCCTGCTGTTGAGGTCTGATTAATTCTCAGTATTAGCCAGCAATTCATTTTATCCCTTGGTGTCACAAGTCCAGTTGAAGGAGATAAGTGGCTGAAAAAAAGATCTCTGAGAACAGTTATAAATGATTCACTTTAAAAGAATAATAAAGCAGCCACTGGATAAGCACAGCTGAGTAAACCTTCCATACATTGCACAAAACTAATTTAGTTTAAAAAACTTTGGCAAATTATAGTCAATAATCTTCACTGTCACCCTGCTGCTCACAAAACTTTTGAGAAGACACTTACTGCTGAAATGCAAATATTTAATTAGATTTTAATGGTGAGGTTTATTTTTCCTAAATCTGGTCATCTGTCTCAATTACGTTCTTCATTTTTTATAGTTAACCAGGAATTGTCATCCCCATGGGCTTTGGGGGATGTTTTCTCTTTCCTAATTCCTGTTTAGCATCACTTTTTTTCCACGAGTGTAGTTCTTGTGGAAAGAGGTTGGTTTTTTCTCTTCCCTTATGAAAAAGAGAAACATTGGGGAGGAAAAGTGTGTGTTCTGAGCGACACTTTTGAAGGTAAATGTCCTCGTGTCATCGTAAAAGAGAATCTTCAGTACCTAAACGAATCATTGTCTTTTCTTACCTCACTGCACAGGGCAATTAATATGCATTTTATTTACTTAAGGCCCAATTAAAGCAGTTCTGTATATACTTGACATTTTTAAAGCTATTTTTCTTCCGAATATATTCTGAAGCTTAGATTTTACATTAATTTGTAGAAATTAGTGTAATGTGGCTGTCCATGCCCCTTTCAACAAAACCAATATTAAAATGGGTCATAAGATTCTGCAGAACTGGTCCTGTGTGGAGGAAGGAAATAGAAACCGCATTTCTGAGCTTCTCTTCTTTGTTCGAATCATCAACCAAGCATTCTGCATCGGACACACTCTGGGCCTTGTGATAGATAGGAGGACTGGAACTCTGAATCGCCTTTCTCATCGGCCAGCTGCTGTTACACTCCGCTAGCAGGGGGCGCCAAAACAACTGGAAGTCAGGAAGAAGACGGGATTTCAGCTTGCAGTTCCTGTGAGCATCAACCTAGAAAGCTTCTTCATCCAGCAGCAGTAGTTGATTCCAGTCCACAGTTTTTCCAGCACTAGCAGAAACAACCTTGTCTCGCACTCCAAGACCCCAGAACCAGCCAGCTGCTCGCCTCCACCTGAAATCCAGGTTCCAGCCCCAGGGACCCTTCCTCCAAGCCTCTAGGTTTGATAATCCATCCTTTCCTTTGTAGTCACTGCTTCCTGCCGTTGCTACCTCTGTAACACCTTAATGTTCATCTTTTGCGTTTTCAGTTCTTTAATACCTTTCCTACAATTTTTCGTATTGAATTCTGCAAATTAATTGGTGTCATTTGTCGTCCTGACAACCCTGACTGATACACCTTGTTTATTTTCAAATCAGATAGCCCTGGGTAGAAATGCCATCCCTAACCATTCACCAGCTGTATGTGACCTTGGCAGATTTGTTAACATTCCTGAGCTTTCCTTTGTCTTTGTATAAAATGAGTGTAATATCCTAGAGTTGTCAGGATTAATGAGATACTCTGTGTCAAGTGGCTTATACATAATAGGGGCTAACAAAACTGATTCCTTTCCCCTTCACCTTCTATAGGTTTGAGTTCTCTCATTTATAGCAGATAAGAGTTTTATGCTCTTTCCTTCCTGAGAATAAATTCATTCTTTATCCTTCATGACAACCCATATTATGCCAATTGTAGTTCTAAAATCACCCCTGTTAGCTCCTCCACAATGCCTTAATTCCAGGTGCAGTCATCACAGTAACTCCTTCCATCCCGTCAATACATTTTTATGTTAACCATATTCTTCTCCATTGCTTCCTGGCAGCCTATCTTATCTTCGAGTTATTTTGCCAATGCTCATGACATCTTTTTAGATATTCATGCATCTCCTATTCTCTCTCCTTATGGTTTCTGGAGTTGTCCTTACCCACCCCCACCCCCACACCATCTCACTCTCCCAGGCAACCCTCAGCTTCACCCCTCACTCCCCACCGTCTTGCCCATGCTTTTTAGAAATATCACATGTCAGTAAAATAATTACAAATCCAAAATTAGTAGTTATACAATAGTCACGGAGGTATAAAATACAGCATAGGGAATGTAGTAAAAAATATTATAACAACTATGTGTGGTGTCGGGTGGGTACTGGAAACATAAAGGAGAGCACATTGTGAGGTGTGTGGTTGTCTGAACACTGTGTGGTTCACCTAAACTAAGACAAAATAATACTGAATATGAACTACAACTGAAAATAACTTAAATGGTTAAAATTTTGAAGAATAATTGCACATCAGATCACATACATCTTATATGAACATGAAATTCATCTTTGCCCACTCACTTTTCCTTTGTGAAGCTTTTAAACTATGGTTTATAATAGGTTCCTGATAAACATCCACCGAGAGAAAACATTAGTGAAATCTCCATTTATTCCAATCATCAATCTTTCCTGTGCTACCCCTCCCAAATGCCTTGGCTTTTACTTTTTGAAAGCTGATATTTTCTTATCCTGAATAAGGAAGAATAAACTTGGGTCATATTCCCTTTTCTATTCTACTCTCTCCATTAGTATTATAATATAAAACAAAACTTCAAAGACACAAAGATGTAAGGTATTCAAAGATCTAAGGCAGTGTGCTTATGTCTAATCCTCTTTCACTAGAAAAACACTCTACTTTCAATTTTTTTGTATGATCTATTGATTGATAAGGCACTTACAATCTCTGCATGGGCAAGCCATATTAGGTTACTGATATCCAATTATAGCTTCTATAGCTGTGTATATGAGTATATGCACACAAAATATTTGGTGAGTTGCACTAATTTCTTAAAAAATCAATGTATTTATATCTTATTACCTACTACCAAGGGTGTAAGGCAGGCAGATACTGTTACAAATGGACATTCTTCCCATATGAATATTTTTAATTGCTCAGTGTGACTGACTTCTTCTCCTCTGGTTAGGTCATAGAGTTTCACAGTTTAATATTTTATATTAATATTCCTATGACAATGTTATGGCATCTTTGACTCCTAGAGTTTCACCCTCAGTCTCTCTTTTTCAAATAGAATCCTCATGTCATGGATTTATCACTTGTTTTTCTTTGTTTTTTTTTTTTCCCATAGAACTCTGCTTTTAAGCCTCTGGCAGTGACACTCAAAGAATTAGGTGTTGACCTTAATTGTTTCAAGATTTGAGTGAGACAATGCAAGTCATCTGTGCAATATCCCTCCTACACCACCATTTCAGGAAAGATAGAACCAAGGCTCAAGGGGCTGGTGCAAATTGCCCAATTTTCAAAGTGGGCATGGCAGAACCAGGAAAAAGTTTAGATTCCCTCAATCTCAAGTCAATGCCTTGTTCTTCACTTTCATCATTTTACTTCTTGGGAGAGCCTTGAGGCTTCTTTCGAATCTTGACTTTTTGGAGGGAAGTATTTTATTATTTTTAATCTCTTTTCATTCCACTTGATGTATATTTTTCTGTTCCTTTCCACTTCATGATGAATACATAAAACCTTGACTATATTTGTGACTATATTTATTCCTTCTCAGTATCACACTGCCCTACCATTGCTACTGTGCACAGCCCTCTTGACTGAGAGGCAACTCAAGTGAAAGGAAGAAAACTAAGCTTTTAAAAGTATTTGCAAGCATAGGACTTTCAGGTTCAGGATAGTGGACTGAACACATTTCCCTTTATGGATCAAAAGAATACATGCTTTTCAAATAAACATAGTATGTGTGTATAAAGGGTGCCTGAAAACAAAAAAAGGGAACTCACAACAGACCATGAAAAATGTGAGGAATCCCTGAAATATACAAAGCATCTGGGAAGCTACAGAGAAATTCTGTATTCCCATTATAATACTTTATTAACTACTTCATGGCTAAGCCACCCAGCACACACCTTCTTTAAATTATTTTACTTTTAAGCATAGAGCTAAAAGGAATTTAAAAAACATAACATTTTTATGTTATTTTATTTAATACTCGACATAACTCTATAAATTTGGCATTATTAACCCAACTTTTCAGAAGAGAAAGTTCAATTCCAGGGAAGTTAAGTGAACTGAGGTCTCACAGCTGCTAAGTCACAGAATAGGGATGGGAACACGGGTGTTTCTGGCTCTGAGGCCTTAGCAATTTACATGACACCAAAATGTGCCCCCACACAGTGGAAGGACAAGCACTTGCCACACACTGCACTGCATACAATGGGCACAGAACCAGATACAAAATTATTAATGACATTGCATTGTGTAGGTAGTTTGATCTGCTTAAGGATTTTCAAGAAAGAATTTGAGTAAGGCAAAAATAGCTAACAGTGAGGAAAACTAAAGAAAGCAAAGGACACATCAGTGGCTGAGGGTCACAGAAGTCACAAGCTTCATTCAGGAACAGAAGTCATCTCATCTCCAGGTAATAGTCACCATCGACGGTTTCTCTTATACTCCCAACTTTGACCCAGAGTGTACATTCGTGAGATGACCAGTCAGACATTAGAATGGCAGGCTATGGCTCTGGAGCCTGAGCCAGACCAAATCCATGGTCTTGTTCTCACTGACACATGCCCGTGAGGGGGCTCAGACATCAGCTGCATTTTATTTCCTTAAAGCCTTAAAGCCTTCACTGAGGAAACTATGACAATTCCCCAGGGAAAAGCAAACCAAGAGGCACAAATGCCAATCATTCTCCCATCCCACGGAAGTCCTAGCAACCGCCGCAGAGGTTGGCTGCCCTTGCACCCATCACCGGCTTAGAGCTCAGTCATCTCACAGGTGGCCCTTCAAGGCTGGAATCTTTCAGTTAGCATTTTTTGATCCATAGCGTGATTCATCCCAACAGACTGCCTTTCTGCAATAACAACAGATTCTTATCTTAAGGTACTCTCCTCAGAGAAAGAGCTCAACAACATGGAGAAGAGAAGGAAGAAATGAACTACCACTTATTAATTGTCTACTATGTACTAGACCCGACATGGAGTTCTCTAACTATGTTATCTCATTTAATTTGTACAAAAACTCTACAAGATAAGGTGAGTGTCTCATTCTGACAGGTGTTAAAACTGAAGATGTGTGAGATTTGGAAACCAGCTCTGGTTATCACAGTTATTGAGTTTATATAAACCTAGATTCAAACATGGGTCTATTTGACAATGAAATCCATGATGTTCCAATTGTTATCTTCTATAAAATAGAAAAATTGTGCCCATTTTCTATACAATGGGCCATCCTATACATCTGTGGATTCATAAGTAAAAGAAAATACTATCCTTATTTTTATGCTAACTTATGCTTAGAAGTAATTTTATGTAAAATATCATTTGCCCCATTTTGGGAGAATGTCTGTCTAAATACAGAAAATATTGTACCATCACCTAGTAAATTGTTTTTACGTACCATAGTTTATCATTTGCGGATGCTGTCAGGGTCTGATGTTTGAGTCATTATGCTTATGGAATTTAATTTTTAATGATGCAAAAATTATGCACAGTATACCATCATTTCTCTCCCCAACCCAGAATCTGATAGCTAATAATTGCTCCATACTTAGTTTGCTAACACTCCGTGATATTAATTAGAATGCAACTGAAAGCAGAAAAGTGACTCTCTGTAAATAGCCTTTATGAATTCTGTGCTCATTCTCCTCCAATAATATCAAGATTAAAGTTGTTGGGTGTATGCACCAGCAATTTTCTTCCTGACATGGTTTTCTGCGAATAAGCAGTTGGTGACCTTTCCACTTCACGCAAGAGCAAAGAGCTCTGTAGTTGTATTGGTTAGAATAATACTAGCTAGTCTAGTTTTGTAAGAAACTGCTAAGCTGAAACATTTTTAGTAGTGAAGACTTAGTACAATAAAAATATATTAAAGAATATTTGTCCTGTAACAAATTGCAACTCCCATCTCCCAATTACAGGCTGCCTTTCTCTTCCACATACTTTGAACAGGAGTGCCACTCTTGGACTCAGCAAGAGGGGCCCGCCCTGGATCCCAGGCTTACAAGGGACCCTGCCAGAGTCCTTCTCCAGCCGCTCTTCTTCCCAGGGGGTGAGAAGTTTGCACGGCCAAAAAGACCTGCCCACCCCAAACCCATACCTTCCCTTTACCAGACTACCTCTGGGGCCCAGAGATGCTTAGAATCCCCAGCTTAACCTAACCCCAAACCTCTTCTAGGACCAGTAGGGTTTTCTTCCCCAGGTCTGTCCTGAAGGATACAGACTGCACCACCAGGATACACAGCCCTAGGCCCAAGGAGTGAATAGAGAAAGGATGGCTATTGGTGGAGCTTGTGGACGGAGCTTGCACATTTAGCCTGGGAAGTAGTCAATTCACCTGTGGGTGCATCTGAGGCCTCTTACAATGCAGGAGTAAGTAGGCTGGGGAGTGAAGGGAATGGACCATCCAGGAACTGGGCCTTCTCTTGCTGTGCTCACACATTCTAGAGGACAGCTCCATGGGGTCCAAGAAGTCTAAATTCGAGCCTGGACTTCCACACTACTATGAAGGCATCTTTAAAAATAGAATGATAGAATATATTTCATAGTTTGCTGGCTTGATTTACAACTTTAAATATTTAGACGTATGGTACCTAGGCCTGTATGTGTACTTGTGCCCCGAGCTTCATAAATATTTCCTGTCAGAGCAAAGAGAGGGACAAGAATAAAGGGGGGAATTTATTCTCTCATAGCTCATTGCCACTTTTTCTGTTTATAAATCATCAAAGGAATAACTTCCACTTCTTAAATGTCTCCATCAAGTCAATGATTTCTGAAAGGTGAAAATAATTTCATTTGCTGACTACATTTTAATATTGGCTTACTCAATATTAACATTAAATTAACCCCCCCACATCTGCCATGGAGCATGGTAAGAAAGCCACAGAGCACAGAGAAGAGCCTCGTGAAGCTCCTTTGAAACGACGGGTCCCATCACGGTCTATTCCAGGAACACGGTGCACTGCTCTGCTTAGCAACTGCTTCTGTCACAAACAGCTACAGTAGCCACATTGTCTCTGTGTCCCCGAAGTCCCAGTGAATGAGGGAGGGATAATGCAGCTCTGAAATAATGTTTCCAAAGTTCATTTCTGAGAGTGCATTTTCGAGTAATTTTGAGAGGCAGCTTGGACATGGCAAAGACTGTGAACTTATAAATCAGATAATTTAGAGTTGAAGTTTACCTGAGTCATTAGAAGCATGTTCACCAACCTTTCCAAACCCCTGATTCCTCATCTGTAAAATAATACAGCTTAGGCCACCAGGCTATCACCTGGGCCAAATGAGAAAACAGGTAACATACCTACTGGAATCTCTGGCACACAGCAAGGGCACAACAATACTTATTCTCTCTTTTCCTTTATGTTCCCTTCTCAGTTTGAGTCTTTGGTTCTTACCCAGATTCTTTACCTTTGGAAAACAAATTGCCTTTAATTCTTCAATCTGCAACTAATATCTGCTTCCTGGATATTTCCATCCTTTGACATCTTTTGGAGTCCATCCCTTTTGCCTGATTCCCTTCTCTGTGGGAGTTTCTTATTCACTCTCCCATGTAGAGTCAGGAAAGCAAGGGAGGATGAACAAGGAATGGGAGGCAGGATCACTTGTCCCTCACATCAAATTGCCATTACGAGTTTTTCCTGACCCCCTAGATAAACACTAGTGCCCACCCTCCTGAATTTGGTACATGTTTTCAAATTCACAGATGATAGGAGCTCTGCAAATTTTTATTCTTCCTATATCCAGATAATTTGCATAACAATTACAGCTACCAGGAGACATTTGACTCTGCAACAGGCACCATTTGCAAATCCCTGCAATGTAGAATCACTTTTGCAGTTGATGGAAAGGAGAAGGTGGGGGAGTTGGTCATTTACCATAATGACTTTTTCATGATAAGCAGCGGGCATCTGTGATTATTTCCAAAGGCAATGAACAGGTTCAAAATCTTACATTGTTGAACTTTAATTAGGAGTCTAGTCTGCATACATTTTAAATGTTAATCACTGTTCAGTGAGCTGGTTAACCCAGATAGGTCACCCACAATCTATTCTCTCTCCAGAAAGAACACATCCTCTTCTCCTTTTTGTTGAGATGTAAAGTTCTGTGGGACAGTGACACAAGATCCTGTGTCTCAAAAGAAAATAGCAAAGGACGAGCAGAATTCGGAATGATGACTCAGAATCTTGGGATTTGGAAATCTTACTATTCTTAGTCAAATTCTTATAACATTCCTCCCTACTCCCCAAAATGTGGACTCATATATATTACTTACAAATTTCATTGATTTTTAAGACTGGGGAAACTCTGAACATCATTTGAGGCACAGTAGCAAATAGAGAGGCAGAGTCAAATGTTTTTGGCCTAAAATTAGTCAGAACTAGATTTAAGCAGTTCATTTGAAGAGGAAATTTTAAACCTGGTCTGTCACCCTGTTTTACCCTCTGGCAAAATGAGAAAACCAAAGAGTAATGTAACAACTGTATTTTCTTTTCTTTCTTTTTTTGAAAGGGGCCTTTTTAAAAAACTTCCTTTTTTAAAAAGATTGTATTTATTTATCTTTAGAGGAGAAGGGAAGGAGAGAGGGAGAGAAATATCAATGTATGGTTGCCTCTCGTGTGTCCCCTGCTGGGAACTGGCCTGCAACCCAGGCATGTGCCCTGACTGGGAATCCAACCACGATCATCTGGTTCGCAGGCCCATGCTCAATCCACTGAGCTACAGCCAGCCAAGGCACAACTGTATTTTCTTGGATAAAATTGTCTATTGTTATAAAATTATGCCCTTCCTATTTTTCAGGCATTAAAATGTCCTTTCTTTTATAAAATTGGTTCTTAGTAGATGGTAGTCATGTGTTGTTTGCTTTATAATAATTTCTTGCTTAGTGAAATGTAGAAGTTTGTGGGTGTCCTAAATGTAGGGGGAAAATGGCTGATGAGGGGAATTTTCCAGTCTGGGGAATGCTGAATGCCTGCACCCCCGGCCCCAGCACTCCCGAGGCACAGAGCTGTGCCTCCGCACCAGGCTGCCTAGACCAGCATCGTGGCTTTGACTCTGCCATTCTGGGATCTTTCTTTCTGTCCAAGACAATGTTTAAAAGTCAATATTACTTCATTTCCTGCCTCTTTTTTTTAATGAGAAAAGACAAACACTTGAAAACAAAAATGTACACAAGGTGCTTAAAGACAGAAATTATTTCTTCAAAGTGCTTTAATCATGCTGTTGAAAACCACTTCCCCTAGGGGCCTAATCACATAAATTATAGTAAAAGGTTAAAAACAAAGTTCAATTGTATTAAATTGCCCACGATGATTTCTCAGAAATGGATTTGTTTCTATTAAAAGGTGAAGTCATCCTGCTCCCCATTGCTTTGCCCAGTTGGTCTGGATTGTAATTTCACATTTCCTATCCAGATAGTGTGCAGGGGTGTTTGGTTTTGAGAACTGCTGGTGTAGGTTCCATCAACATTTGACTCGAACATTGGACAGAACTTCTGTGAAGTGTAATTACATGTCATCAGCACCAGGGAGCAGCACCCAAGCTTTGCAAGAGGGTAATGATGGTAATATGATTTTATTTCATGACTTTTGCCTTGATGAACTCTTAAAATACTATCTAAAGCAGTTTAAATTCTTTATTGTGCAGGGTAACAAGGCACTAAGCATTATAAAGAGAAAAGTTCCTCAAGAATGTGATATATTTACTTAATAGATATGGTAAGTTGGTTAGAGAATGTATTACAATGATTCTTAATAACTTTGGAAGGTTATTTTGTACCTTTATTCCTTATACAAGTATATTCCACTGTCTCCTGTGTGACCAAATACGCATACATTCACCAGGCTCTAAGTATCCTTTCAACTCCAGAATGTTTCCTTGTTTTCCTAAGGCATGTTTTATTGTTCATTTTTTTGGAAAGAAAGTACATAAAGCAGAGTTTCTTTTTTTAATATGTTTTATTGATTATGCCATTACAGTTGTCCCATTTCCCCCCTTCATTCCCCACCACTCTGCACACCTCCTCCCCCAATTCCCCATTTAGTTTACATCCATGTGTCATAAGTTCTTTAGATTCGGTATTTCCCACACTATTCTTGCCCTCCCCGCTGTCTATTTTCTACCTACCGTCTATGCTACTTATTCTCTGTACTTTCTCCCCCCTTCTCCTCCTCTCACTCCCCTGTTGCTAACCCTCCATGTGATCTTCATTTCTATGGTTCTGCTCCTGATCTAGCTGTCCTCTTGGTTTGCTTTTGTTTTAGGTGTGGTTGTTAATAACTATGAGTTTGCTGACCTTTCACTGTTTTTATCTTCTTATTCTTAGATAAGACTCTTTAACATTTCATATAATGAGGGCTTGGTGATGATGAACTCCTTGAATTTGACTTTATCTGAGAAGCACTTTATCTGCCCTTCCATTCTAAATAAAAGGGTTGCTGAGTAGAGCAATCTTGGATGTAGGTCTTTGGATTTCATGACTTAGAATACTTCTTTCCAGCCCCTTCTTGCCTGTAAGGTCTCTTTTGAGAAATCTGATGACAGTCTGATTGGAACTCCTTTGTAGGTGACTGTCCCCTTATCTCTTGCTGCTTCTAGAATTCTCTCCTTCATTTTAACATTGGCTAATGTAATTATGGTGTGCCTTGGTGTGTTCCTCCTTGGGTCCATGTTTTTTGGGACTCTCTGAGCTTCCTGGACTTCCTGGGAGTCTACTTCCTTTGCCAGACTGGGGAAGTTCTCCATTATTATTTGTTCAAATAAGTTTTCCACTTGTTGCTCTTCCTCTTCACCTTCCGATACCTCTATAATTCAGATGTTGGGATGTTTAAAGATGTCCTGGAGGGTTCCTAAGCCTCTCCTCATTTTTTTGAATTCTTGTTTCTTCATATTTTCCTTCTCGTCCACTCCCTTGATTTGAGTCCCAATTTCCTTCCCATCACTATTCGTTTCCTGTGCATTTCCCTTCATTTCATTTAGTTTAGCCTTCATTTGTTCCTCTAATTTGTGACTAAAATCAACCAGTTCTGTGAGCATCCCAATCACCAGTATTTTGAACTGTGCATCAGATAGGTTGGCTATCTCTTGGTCACTTAGAAGTATTGGCTCTGGGGCTTTGAGCTGTTCTTCTTGAGCCATAATGTTTTGGTCTGTTTGCCCCTGTTTTGTATGGGGTGGGGAGCCTTCGGTGTTCACCAGGGCAGGGCAACTCAGGTTGCTGGGTTTTGATGCTATATGTGGGGGTGAGGTCAGAGAGGAGCAATGGTGTTTTTTTGCTCTCTCTTGGATTTCAGTCCCCTCTGCCACTTCCTCCAAGCAAATTGGGCCCTTTTGGTGCTGGTTTCTGAGTGGGTGGGCTTGTGTACATTCTAGGACCCTGTAGGTCTCTCCAACAAACTCTCTGTGAGCCTGGGTGCCTCTCCCGGCACCTCGACCCCCAAAAGTTTTTCCAATTGGTGCTTTTAGGCTTTATTTCCCAGCACTGGGGCCCTGGGTCGCGTGATCTGTCTCACTGCTCACTCCTTTGTCTGGCTTATCTGAGCACAAATGTGTGACTGCTGTCAGCCAGCCTCCTTGCACCTCACTGGGTCTGCCTGTTGCCACCCCGGGGTCTGCCAACCGCCACCTGTGCACCTGGGTCAGTCTGGCTGCTTTTTCCTGTACCACCCATCTCAGTCAGCCACAGACGCTGCCCCTCTTACCGGTCTGGCTGAATGGTTTGTTGTTGTTGGACTTTGGTACAGTTCAATTTTCTCTCTGTTCTGGTTGCATTCTGGTTTCTACATCTTTGTTGTTCATAAACCTGGTTGTGCAAGGAGGTACAGTGTTCCTACCTATGCTTCCACCTTGGCCGGAAGTCCCAGAGTTTCTTTATTTTTCCCCAAGCTCTCTCACTCAAAAGGCAGTTCATATTCACACTGTATGATCTAACAATTCTACTTTTGGGTATACATCCAAAGGACTTGAAAACAGGATAGCAAAAGGATGTTCACACTCCTGTGTTCTTTGCCGCACAACAGCCAAGATATGGAAACAACTCAAGTGTCCATCAACAGATGGATTAATAAAGCAGATATACTGCACTCATACAGTGGGCTATTACTCAGCCATGAGAAGGAAGGAACAACATAGATGGACCTTGAGGGCATTGTATCATGTTAAGTGAGATAAGCCAGACAACGATAAACCATAGTATAATTTATATGTGAAATCTAAATAAAAAGTCAAACTCATAGATAGAATAGGGAAGTGGTTGCCCAGGGTTGGAAGATGGGGAAATAGAAATAACTTTCTAAGGTTTGAGGATATAATGGATAACATGATCACTACAGTTAATAACACTGTATGGTATAATTAAAGTTTACTAAGAGAATAGATCTTAAATGTTCCCACACACAAATAAAAAAGATAAATATGTGAGGTGATGGATGTGTCACTTAACTAGATAAGAGGAGCCCTATCGCAATGTGTGTACGTGTGCGTATATCAAATCATCATGATGTACATTCCAAATATCTTGCCATTTTAAGTGTCAATTTTACCTCAATAAAAGCTGAAAAAATACCTGCTACGAATGAACCACCAGGTTAGGAGTTATTAATGATGTTAATACGTAAAAGGGCAACTTTTTAAAGTATATGATTGTATTAACCACTATGCTGTACCCCTGAAACTAATACAAAATCATATTGAGTATAAACTGTAATTGAAAAATAAAATTTAAAGCTATGTAATGGGAACAGAACACTGCTCTCCAGGGGTTTAGGACCCACCAGCCGTAACCAGACCATCTGATTTCTAGCTGACCTGGAATTCTCCTACAAAGAGAGAAAATTGACCACGTGACTCTGAAAAAAGATTATTTTATAAAAAGATTTGCTGTGCATTTCCTAATGGATGTTTAAAATATGAGTTGCAATTGGATGTTTAAAATGTGAGTTGATGTGTACACAACTCTTGGGGGCAAATAGTTACTTTTGCAATACTGGGAAGAATTTGGTAGTTTGTTTTTTTCTGTTTGCCAACAGTAGGATTTAATAAAATTAATTTTTATTATGTAAATTTTATTACATAACTTTTAAATGTTATTTATTTTTAGGCAAAATATGACCTTGGAAATAAGCAATTTATCTATTTTGAACTTTTGTTAAATGGAATCCTGAGTGACAGACACTTTTTCTCTTCCTATAGCCTCTCTCATTTAATATGCTTTTAAAATATGTTAAGTGTTCATTTGTTTTATAGACCATCAATTTAATGTGACCATTTCCATTTAACCTATAAAAACTACAAAACTGTTATCACAATCAATATGATATCAAGAAACAAAAATGAGATCTAATTATACTTTACTGTAGTCATATATTCCCTGAATAACTTTCATAAGTTACTAGCTATATAATTAAATGCCAGAGGTGTTATCAAAGATACATTTTAAGGTCTAATTAACTGATAATAATTATGGTTTAATGCTAAGACTACATGATAATTAGTGAGACATTAACAGAGAAAGGATGCTAATCTGAAAATTATGAAGCTCTTTCTTACCCATAGCAGCACAGATGAAGTTTTGCCTCCAAAGAAAGGGCTTTGGGCCCTTCAGCTGGACTCAGAGAGAAAAGATGTGGGTTTAGGTGCATCTGAAATAAAATAATAATCATGGCTCCTAGACTCTTTTCTTTTTTAAATTTTCATTGTGGTAAAATACATATAACATAAAATCTACCATCTGAACCATTTTTTAAGTGTGATCGTTTAGTAGTAGTGTGATACAGTGTATCTACCTATGCCTCCCTCTTGGCCAAACAGTATTTGTCTTTTATGACTGACTCATTTCACTTAGCATGATGTCTTCAAGGTTCATCCATGATGTAACATATGTCAGAATTACCTTCTTTTCTAAGGCTGAATAGATATTCCATTATATGTATACACCACATTTGTTTATCTATACAAATGTATAGATCTTGCAAAGTGATCTTGCCTTGCAAGATCTTGCCTTGTATAGATTTGTTGATGTATACCTGAGTTGTTCCACCTTTTGGCTACTATAGACAGTGCTACTATGAACATGGGTGTATAGCTGGACCCTTCTATTGATTTGGTATAAAAAGAGACTTTCTGGGCCAGAAACTTGACCCTGACTTCAGTCTCTGGTTGCCCAGTTGCTTCTGCAATGCACCCCCTGCAGCTGGTGAACCAGACTTCTCTTTGAGATTGATGTGCTTCTTCCTGGGAGTGGGTTAGAGGTCCCGCTCTGTGAAGGGTGCTTTTGCTTTCTATTTCTAATAATCCTTTGAAGTAGATGTTAATCTATTTGTTTTAGAAATTCGGAAACTGAGGCCGAGAATTTAACCATTTGTGCAAGATCTCTATGTAATGTCAGGGAGGAATAGTATGTCATCAACTCTCTTATTCAGAGCATATGGAGACTTGCAAGTTAAGCTAACAAATCTAAATTAACAGAAAATAAAGGTGGGCAATTTTTATTAATATTTACATGTACAGGAGTCCACAGAAAAGAAATAAAATTCAAAGAATAGGTCAGACTCTGGGACTTATAAACCATTTTAACAAAGGACAGGGGATTTGTCCCCTTGGGGTTTCACAAGACAATAAGTTATGGGTAAGTGATAAGAAAATGTATGATAGAACTAATGGAAGAAAAGGATTATTTAGCAAGGTCTGTTATGTAAACTTGTCTCTGCTTCAACTCTCCATCTATGATAATAATAGGGCTCTCTTCTTCCTGTTACAGGATGATTCTTTTACAAATGGGAATCTGTGCCCTGCCTCCAGGCAGTTAAGAAGAGGGCTGAGAAGTCTCTCTGCATCTGTTCATTCTCAGTAGTCTTTAACTCAAAATAATTCTTATTTCAAAGTGGTCCATTTGGGGGATGGCAAAATCTGATCCCCTTCAGTAATAAAACAATAAAATGAGATTAAACCCAAGTCTTTCTGGGCTCTAAATCCCATGCACTCTTCCCACTACACAGAAAACTGATAAGAACAACTCTTCATAGATACAAATTATGCTGTTTAAGGAGAGTCATTCTGCACATCACGTTTCTTTCTTTCATCTGTTCTACCCCTTCCATTCACTCAGCTACCCCCTATTATGTGCATAGCACTATCCTAGGCCCAATGGGACTGAGGTCTGCAATGAGTTCATACCTATAAGAAAGTCAGGGTCTGTCTGGGAAGAAACATGAAATAATTTCAAGGGAGTCAGTCTCTACAGACACAGTAGAAGGCTTCTCACCCTAGCGCTGTCCACCATGGGTCCTCTGCTAGACATTTCACCTCCTAGTTTCTACATGAGTCTGGAAAATGGGGGCACTGGATTGGATTCCCTTTAAAAGTACATTTCTGGTATGTCATGCATATAGACAAACAGGTGCATATTATCATGTGACTTCAGGTAAGTGCTTCAGGCTTCGATGCCTTAGTGTCTTGTCTGCCTTTGTAAAAGGGAAGGTGATCTTGCCTTGCAAGATGTAGGGGAAATTAAATACAGTATATCCAAAAGAGTGCCAAGAATATTCTTTGCTACCAAAAATGGTAGCTAGTGTTACTGTAAATCTGCATGGAATACTGATAAAATCAGCAGCAAAGTTGCAGGGTGAAGATAGTGACAGCAATGCACTTAAGGTGTAGTTTTAAGATTATTGTTTCCTCATGGAGAAAAATAACCCATTAATAGGTACAATTTTGTTTACCATTCTGACTCCTTTTATGAAAATTAGATAGTGAGTTACTCTTCAAATTCTATTTTGCATCTGCAAGGAAAATATCTAAGTATTTCATCAAAGCCCCATAGATAGATGGGGTAACAGTTATTTAGTCAGTAGTAGAGTGGGAAGATAACTTGAAAATCACAGAGTTCTGTGATCTCCAAACCGCACTGGTCATCAAAAATACCTGACTGGCATAGCTCAGTGGATTGAGCTTGGGCCTGCGAACCACAAGATTGCAGTTCGATTCCCAGTCAGGGCACATGCCTGGGTCGCAGGCCAGTTCTTAGTGGGGGACTCATGAGAGGCCACCATACATTGATACTTCTCTCCTTCTTTCCTTCCCTTCCCCTCTAAAGATAAATAAATAAAATCTTTAAAAATACCTGGAGATCTTATTTAAAACTACATATTCCTAGCCCAGTTCACAGAAGGATTCTGATTCAGTAGGTAAATCTGGGATAGGTAGTTCTCCAACTACATTTGGACTCTAACTGCTGTAGCTATGACCTCTTTTACATCTTGCTTCCACCTCATGCCAGGCTACAGCTACACTTTAAGTACAGTTTTGTGAGCAATTCCACTTCTAGGGATATACCCTAAAGAAGTAAAAGCAGCCACTTGAATGGAGATTTATACACCCATGTTTATAGCAGTAGTATTCACAATAGCCAAAATGTGGAAGTATCTCAGGTGTCCATCAACAGTTAAATGGATAAACAAAATGTGGTTTATTCATACAATGGAGTATTATTCAGTCTTAAAAAGGGAGGAAATTATGACATATTCTACAACATGCATAAGCCTTGAGGACAGCATACAAAGTGAAATAACCAGTCACAAAAGGACAAGTTTTTTATGAGTCCATTTACATGCAGTATCTAGAGTACTCAGATTCATAGAAACAGAAGAATGGTAGTTGCCAGAGATGACTGGAGGCAAGAGTGGAAAACTACTGCTTAATGAGCATGGAGTCTCAGCTGGGGAAGATGAGAAGTTCTGGAGACGGGTGGTGGTGATGGCCGAACAATAATGTGAATGCATTTACTCACACAAAATGATATACTTAAAAAGTGGTTGAGATGATAAATTTTCTATATATTATCGCAAAGAAATAATAAAAACAAACTAAAGCAATAAAATAAAAATGAGTAAAGTTTCTGTCCTTGGGTGAGAGATTTCATTTGAGCATCCACCATAAAATAGGCTCTCTTTTAAGCCCTGGGAGGTGATTCCTTCCATCAAAGAACCCATGCATCTGATGGAGAGAGGGACTGGAATATGTCAATCAATCACATCCACAGTGGAAACACTACTTCAAGAGAACAGCCTGTAAAAGGCTTCTTTGGACTCAGAAAAGGAGCAATCAATTCTTCTAGGGAAGCCTGGGCATGGGCATGGTGGGGAGCAACTGAAGCCATCTCAGGGAAAGTGACATAGGCAGTACTGCCCCGCAAAGGTCCGGCTCTGCTCCTAGTCCTGTCCACCCCAGTACCTCCAGAATCAGCACTGCACATCCCTCTGTGCCAGCCTCTGCATCATCTTCTCTGTTCTCAGGTTGTTTGCCTCATGTCCGGAAGTCTCAGCTTGAACTTCACCAGCACCAATAGATTGGCACTTTATAGAGGACTTAGAAATTCTTTCTCAGCCAAAGGTTAGGTCTTTCAGTGAAGTCCTTTCTTATACCTAACACCCTGCAGCTACTTTTGTTTTGCTTTGATTTTTAATCATCCATATATCTATTATAGAAAACATAAAAACAGACAAAAAAGAAATAAAAAATGAAAATCACCCATAATTCCTCCACCTCCCTCTGGAAATACTAACAGGTGCACAAATGCACACATGCACACACACTTTTTACATTAATGGTAACACTCTGCATTATCATTTTGTAATCTGCTTTCCCCCTCTCTACTCTGTCTTGAGTGATGACTGCTCTGGAAAGAGCACTGAAACAAGATCCCAATATTTGTTACCCTCCATGCAAACAAGCAATTCCAATGCCCAGATTTTCTGAAGGGCTTCACTTTTAGATGATCAAGATAGACTGAAAGTGCAGGGTCTGCTGACATAACGGGTGAGGAACCTGCAAATGGGGGTAATGCATGAGAGAGACGCTTCCTGCAACCTTTCTCTTCCTGAGCCCTCTCCCTTCCCCATTCCTCACAGCCATCCATCCAAACACAGGGCACTGAAACCCCAGTCCTGTGGAGCACGCACACCCTGCCAGGAACCAGGCAAGGTGCCATCCCAGCAGATGGGCTGGAGAATAGGTAGTCAGTGTTGATTTCCATGAACTAATAGGAGTATCAAGTGTAGATGTTGAAAACAGGACTCCTAGGTAAGAATTTATCCCTCAACACTCAAATCAAAACAGACACAATCAGAATTCTAGCTGAGGGACAAATTCACTCTAACCTGAGAGAACCAGCTGTCAAGACTTTGGGAAAAAAACTTTCTGTGGAGAGGAGAGAGTGGCAGTAAGGCCAAGGAGGTCTCTAGTGGGCTCCCCTCACATTCTGCAGAATTCCTCTCCACGCCAAAACAAGCTTGCTGGGCCCAGGCAGCGCCTGGTTAAGCAGGCCATTAGAATGCACAGCGATTCTCCAGATCCATAAAGAGTCCATAACATTTGGGCTTCAGCCCTGACTCATTATTTGCTATGAAAGTTTATGCAGCCACAAAATTAAATGAGAAAAGCACATTAGGAAGGGTTTGAAACCTATTTAACTCATGCCTGACAACAGCAAAAGACCACAACATAGCTGTCAGCTTGGTTGTTCTTCTTTCCACTTTAAGTCATGATTAGTCCTTCTGGGAAAGTTCCATCCAAGCAGGAGACTGTCACACATCCAATGGCTGCCTCCTGTGGCCTGGGGAGGAGAAGGACATGCCACCTGAAAATACACCACTTTGGCATCAACATTATTTTGGGCTAAAGACAATCAAGACAATAAAGACAGCTGACTCAATAAAAACTTTTACATCTCTCTTAACTACCTAAAACAATTTAGATAAGGAACCTGTAGCAGAAAAAGTTATTACCAAAGATAACTTTTTATCAAAAAGACCTATCTCTAAGGCAGGGCAAACTTCTGCTTACCAATCATCTATCCGTTCTTCTCATTGCCCTGGGAATTACTCTTCTTCCCTTGGGAGTCCAGGCCCAAAACTCATCCCCTAGCTCAGTATGGCATGCAAGCCTCAAATATCCCACTCATCCTCTGGTCTCATCTCTTTGAGGCGTCTGTATATAGAAAATTAAATTTGTATTCTCTCCTATTAACCTTTCTGGTGTTGAGCTAATTGTCAGACCAACCAAAGAACCTAGAAGGGAAGAAGGAGAAATTTCTCCACCTTTGTTCCCTGACAGAGGTAAGCTGGCCACGTAGTGGTGTGCTCTTGCCGAGACCCTGATAGCTAGGGCCCTGTCTTCCAGCAGCCACTTTGCAAAAGTCCCAGGCTGATTTCCACAGGTCCCAGGGGGCCACTTTCAGTAGGATCTGGAGATCCTCATCCAGCCACAGGTTAGGTCTTCTGAGATCTTTTCGTTAAATCATGGGTCAGCAAGCTATGGGTCCAAGGCCAAATCCAGGCCCCACCTGATTTTTAAACAGGGTTTTATTAGAATACAGCCACACTCTCATGTACTTATTGTCTCTGCCTACTTTCACCCTATCAGCCAGAGTTGACAAGATTTAGCAGAGTCTGTGTGGCCAAGAAACTTGAACATATTCTCTAATCTGGTCTTTTAGAGAAAAAGTCTGCCAACTCTTCCACTAAACTATCATGGGTATCAACTCTCACTTAATATTGATATATAAGAATTTTATGTGTTCTGTAAAAAAGACCTGAAAGCAGTGGTTTCTTAGGAATGAAGAGATTATGGATCATTTTATCTCCTTTTTATACATGTATATGTTTTACAAATATTATGTATTTCTTTTTAATTTGAAGATAAAACTTAAAAAAAAAAGGTGAGTAAGCACCATTACTATGGGAAAAAAGAATCTGCAACCTGTACAACAGGTTGCAGTTGTACAGACGATGCTGAAACAAGACCAATTGTTCCATTTTCCTCCATGGACAAATGTGAATTTCTAATGATACTGAATATAGATTGTATGTGGGTCCAGGTCAACCAAGAAGCAGTAGCTAAGACGTAAAAGAACTTCATTAGGGAAAATGCCTGTGTGAGAAAATGGGAAGGAGCTGGGCAAGCAGTCAGACTGTCATGCAGGTCTGACCCTAAGTGAAAGGGAAGGGGAAAGAAGGGAGATTGAGTAGAAGCAGTTGGAAATGCAGTGAAGTTCTAAGAAAAGTTCCTCAAGGCTGATGAGGAGCTTTTGAGTCAAAGTCACCCACGGGTGGAATGTGCGTCTCCCAGCCATAGGTGTCCTATACAACCTAGCCACTCTCCTGTGGGAAGTATGGCCTCATATAATCGCAGGCCTGAATTTTGGAGGCTAGCAGCTTTAACAATTACCCTGCTTGTCAGAGATCATCATTCAAAGAAAACCATAGAAAATATACGTATGAAAGTGTGTCATTCTATAACATGAATAATTTTAAATCTCCAAATTCAGCATATCGATAAGGTTCCAAAGAGACACTTTATTTTTAGAAGGAGAAAGAATGGACTTAGCATTCCCTAACCAATCATCCTTCTTTTATAGATGAAGTTATTTCAGATCATCCACCCTATAGAAAATGGCCCACCGTCCTCTTTCTCAGCAGAATATAGTGTATATTCTGAGCATCATTGATTTGAGAGATTGAGATATCCTGACATTGGCTAAATCCATGGAGAAAAGAGAGTTTCAAAGTAAAAATAAGCCTCAAATGTTGGAATCATTCTTTAGATTTGGACCCAGTGATAAGATTTGCAGGCAAAAGTCAAATGGAAATTCTATCCTCTATTTCTTAGGGTCATATAAAAGATCATAGTGAGGCTGGATTTTAGAGGCATCCTGTCTAAACCTTT
Organism: Sturnira hondurensis; assembly: GCF_014824575.4. Classification (NCBI taxonomy): domain Eukaryota; kingdom Metazoa; phylum Chordata; class Mammalia; order Chiroptera; family Phyllostomidae; genus Sturnira; species Sturnira hondurensis. The sequence continues at coordinate 1,041,043 of NW_028084643.1, forward strand.
CAGTTGACCATGTAAAGTTACCAAAGCCAAAGAATAACGAGACGGCATTTGCTGGGCAACTACTCTGTGAAGCAGCTCTTCCAGCACTATCATGAGTCCACCTGTGTTTGCACAAGTTAGCTCTGGCAGCAACACAAGGGCTGGGTTGAAGCAGAGAGACCAGTTTTGTGGGTACTATAATCTTCCAGGCAATATAGCAAGAAAAGCAGTAAGGAAGATGCATGTCCCCTTGTCAAAAAAAAAATGAAAGTGGGAAACCTACAAATTAAAGACCCTAGTGGAGGAAGACATGTTTTTTTGACTGAAGGAGTTGGAAGAACATGAGGCCTTTAAACAAGACAATCAATAAGAACAGAGTAGGTGAATAGAAGATGAAGAATGGAAGCTCATAAGCAAAACTGGACTTGGTCAATCTGAGAGGCTGCTGGAACATTCCTATGAAGCCATCTGGTGAGTGGGTGAAAATTCAAGACTGAATTTCATTAGCAGGGATAGGGCTAGAGAGGTAGGCTTAGGAGTTACCAGTAAAGATCTGATCATGGAAGCTGGACACAAAAAGGCCTGGAGGGTGATGATGTTTCAGGAGTAGATGGAGGCACAGGAGCCAGCTGAGCACCATGGGAAGAAAGGTGAAGGAAACTCAGGAAAGTGGGAGCTGAAGATGCCAGAGAAGAGCCTCTAGACTGTAACAGAGCTAATGTACCAGAGAGATCAAGTCTGACAAATGGTTTGGAAAAATCCTGGAGGCTGCCCAGAAACCAGCCCGAAGAGCAAAAGTCAGGCTGCAGAGCTAGAAGCGAGTGGATTATGAGGAAGTAGAGTGTAGTAGTAAAGGGAGGGAATGGTGGAATAGTAGAATATCCATGTGAGAGATGAAGGTGTCCGTTGATCAGACACTTGGGTCTCATTCACTATTACCTCTGAGAGTTCAGTTGGTCCAATCTGGTCTCTAGATAATGACACTCACATAATCCCACTGCATTAAGGAGTAAACAGGACTTTGTGAGCCAGCCCCAGCACAGCTCCCTGCAACACCCTGCTACAGAGCAAGCTAAGCCCTTCAGCGTGTGGCCTGTCTCTGCCTCTGTTCACAAAGGCTCAGTCTGTGTCTCTTTGGAGCCCATCCCTTAGAAAAGGAAAGGGATCGCAGTGAAAAGGCTTATACATGAGAAAAAAAGTATTTTAAATATTTTAGTAAACTGACCTATAAGCACAATCATGTCTTGACTCTCTCTCTCTATTTCTCTCTCTCTCTCTCTCTCTCTCTCTCTCTCTCTCTCTCTCACACACACACACACACACACACACACACACAGAGTAGATGTTTGTTATAGAAAGCGATGTGAGTTTTTCTAGCTCTAGGATCATTATTACAGGTAGTAATAATAATGGTTTTCAAAACATTTTTGGGTTGGCTCTGTAGAAGATCTTAACTATAAAGATGTTAAGCAGTAACTGTTATGTTACAAATAAAACTTACAACTGTGTCTATCTAAAATGTTATAGTTTATTGTTATTGGTGTTGTTATAAGAAAAGGAAAAAGTAACCCTACAGGTATAACCCTCCACAGAAGAAAAATATCATGCTGGCAACTCATTATTTCAGGTTGTTATTATGTTAGATGATAGTGTCTAGGTGTAAGGCATAGACCTATAATGATCACATTAAGGCAGAACCTCATTAATAATAGATGAGATCTGATTATATCCATTCCTGATGTTAGTTTAATAACCTGTGGCATTTTTCAACAAAAAAATAACAATTTAAATCTTTTTGCTTAAAAAAAATCATTCTTGGCACATCTTAGTATCAACCTGGAGAAAACAGGCTGCGTTTGAAACAGGAACTCCTGACACGGGTCTCTCTGGTGCCTTTTAACTGGGAGAACTGACATTTCAAAGACATAATAATAACAATAATTTTAGACTGAATTTCTGGCCTTGTAGAGATTTGGGGAGGAAGGACTTGACAGTTTTCATGGTTGTGTGTTATGATTCTGTTTTTTCTTTAATAAGCTACATCAGCTTCTACGTTCACACCAGACCCAAATGCCTTGTCGTTCCTGTCAGGGCACTTGGTCTGGTACGGTTACAGCATGTAAGAATCGAATAGCACTCTGTAGAGAGGACCTGGCTTGTTACTCCACATTATCAGGAACTTTGTCGGTGTGTTTATTTACTCTTCCACCTGTTATGTAAGTCCCCTGTGTTAGGCTGAATGGTGCACCCCATTCCCACACCACCCCCATCTGCCACTAAAAGATGTGCCTGTGTTATCGAATATGGCAAAAAGGACTCTGCAGATGTGAATGGGGATTTTGAGGGGGGGAGATTATGCTAGACTATGCGGATATGTCGGATGTTATTATAAGGGCCCTTACAAGGGGAGAAGTTGGTAGAATGACAGAAGCAGAGACTGCAGTGATGTGCTTGAGGATGAAGGAAGGACACACAAGGCAAGGAACATTGGCAGCCACTGGAAGCGAAAACAGGCCAGCAAGCTGATTCTCCTTTCATAGCCTCTAGAGGAGCCAGCCCTGCTTGCGCCTCAATTTCAGCCTGGCAAGATTCATTTCACATTTCTATTTCCAGAACTGTAGGAGAATAACTTTGTGTTGTTTTAAGCCACTAAGTTTGCCGGGTAATTTGTTTCAGAAGCAATTGGAGACTAATATACCCCATATGTTTTCCCTTCAAAAGAGGAACAGAGAAAAGTGGATTACATGGGGCAAAAGAAAAGGAATTTCAATAATTATAATCTATGTGCGCATGAAAAAAATGTACCTTTATAACTCATACTTTTCCTATCAAAAGATAATGCTTACCTATATAGAAAGTTAAAATGTTCAGGAAAGAGGAAAAATAAACAGCTATTGTTGACATTCTATTGTCTCTCCTCCCAGTCTCTTTTCTATGCATATTTTTAGACTTAAGCTTCTGCTCTCAGAGTTACAAATAGGCATGGATGACAAATAGTTGTTGCTTGTTTTGTAGATAAGGAATTTGAGGGTTGAAGCAGTTAGAGCTACTTTGCCCAGTTACACTGCTCATGAGGGGCAGAACCTGGATCCCCACCTAGATCTCTCTTAACAACAAACCTCTTTTACCCACTGCAGACCATGATGTTAGGAGGTGAGTGTGAAACTGTGGGGGAACACCCATCACTTTTGAGGAAGGCTTTAAGATTCCACTGTTGCCCGAGGTGACCCCCAATGTTCCCACAAGCCCGGGGATGAGGTGCTGATCTTCCTTTTTCCTAAACTGACTCCCAGTCTAACAGGTCAGTGAGGCTACAGGACCTAAAGTCAATGTAATTCATACTGAGAGAAAATTCATAAATTAAAACCCCTTTCACACTAGCAGCCAAACTGCTCCATCCATGAGCTTAAGGAAAATAGGCTTTTAAAAGGCATTTGCACCTTGGAATCCTCCAGAGAAAGGCTTTCACATCTGTGCATTTTATTAGCTGTGTTACTAATGCTACACTACTCTCTTTTGTCCCAATGAAATGTATTCGCTTTGTCTTTTCAAAACAAATTTCGGAGGATGGAGAAGGAGGGAAAGAGGGAAGGAGGGAGAATAGGAGTTTGTGGAGTTCTCGCCGATGAGAAGTGTTGATTAATGCGCTCTCACAATTTTGCGTATCGATGTCATCCACAGGCTCCTTTTTATTATTATTCATTAAACATTTCTATCTGTGTCAAGCAATTGGGAATTGCTGCCGTTTAACAGTTTAATGCCTCGAGTGGTCAGTGATGCAGAGAAGTTAATGTAAATGAAAATAAATTGGGTATTATACCCAGCAGGAAAGCACCCAGCCTGGACCCCTCATCGAACTCAATGCCTAAGCCAGGGTGCAGAACTTCTAGTGCAGTGTAATTTTGTGTTCGTAAGGTGCAAAATACAGCCTCCATTAATGGTCAGTTTGAAGGATGTTTCATATAAAGGGATAGTATCAGCATCCCGTGAAATGCTTGGAACCTAGTGTCCTCTATACAGGTTCCAGCTGGGACATTTATCCTGAAGGCAATTTGGACAGAGCGAGAATAGGCAATAAAACTAAATCATTCAAGAGACATCAGAGGGCTCTCCTCTGGTCTGGGTGGTGGAGCTGGGCGGCAGCCAAGGCTGTTCCATCCACTCCAAGTGCATTTCTCCCTGCGTCAAGGTCATTTTCCCCAGTAAAGCAGGGAAAGGGAAATGGGGCTAGAACTGGGATGAGACCCCTGACCCCTTTCACACAGAGAGTCTATTGCCAGTGTGCTGCTCACATACTGTCATTGTGCCATGTGCCCATTTCTCATATTCCCAGGGCCGGGCTGCTCCAGAGTAATCTGACCACACGGTTACCGTCTCTTTTTTGTTCATGTTGGGACCTGCACTATGTGATGATGAGGATGACAACGGCAGAAGCCCGCCCCGACTGAACACTTCCACACAGCATGCACTATTTTAAAAGCCGCATATATGTGGTTTTTTGTTTTGTCATTTAATTCTCAAACCAACCCAATAAGGCAGGCACTATTGCTATCCCCATTTTCTACACGAGGAAACTGAGGCATAGAGAGAATAAGCAAATTACCTGAGATAGCAGCAGCTATTAAGTGGGGTTAGGATTTGCACCCTGGCTGCCTGCCTCCGGTTTTCAGCCACTATCTCTTCTGCCTCTTATACATTTATTTTAGCTAATTCTCAGAGCAACTCCTAGGACAGATAACATTATAATTTATAGATGAAAAAACTTGGCCTTGCCCAAGCTCACTCAGCTTCTCACGTTTATTTATAATTCCATAAGGCAGTGGTTTTGCAAACATTTTTCTTCTGCTGAAGACTTCTTACAAGTGAAACTGTGTGGGGAACTTGAGGCCAAAAAAACTTCTGAGCAGAGCGAGAAGACGGCGCCCTGCCACTGTTCACATCCCCACTCGGAGTGGAGGTGCCTTAGCTTCACAACACTTATCGTAAATTCCGATTGTTTTCTGTCCTTGTTTGGTATCATTGTCTGTCTGCACAGCTGGCCTGGAAATTCTGAGAGAACAGGAGCTGAGCCCATCTTATCCACCATTGCCTGTCCAGCACCTAGCAAAGTGCCAGGCACAGAGTAAGCATTCAATGACTATTTAATGAAATGTACAACTGAAGTAATAATATTTTTCTCCTCAATCCCATTACGGAGCAAATCAAGACAAAACAGACCTTCCAAAACCTGGAGAACAGAGGGAAATGTTAAATGAGGTTTTCCACTGGTTGAGGTTTTATTCAGTCTCTACTGCTACACATCACTTTGCAGGGCCCCACGCCTACCCTGTTGCTGCTGCCTCGGAGGGGAAAGGATAGGGCTTTTGGCCACAGGCGAGCTCCAGTCACTCAGCCCAGTGGTGCCAGTAGGAACAGGACGGCAGCGGGGCCCAAAGAACTTTGTTCAGGAAGGTCAAAAACTACGCTCAACGTGTAGAGGGATTATTTTCTTTTAATTGGACAGGTCTACCCAGACCACACATGGTGATTATACTTCAGAACTTGAAGTAAAATTTATTGAAACATTTCAGTGTTTTAACAGTTTTTATCATGAAATTGTGTTAAAAAATTAAAGAAACCACTAAAGCAAATATCAACAAGTTTGGCTATATGAAAGAAATACATAAAATATTCACTAAAAATTTTAAAAATTAGGATATCTGTGGCAAGTATGACAGACGATATTCAAAGATTGTGCAAATTAACAAGAAAAAACTCTCAGACTCAGTAGACAATTCTGCAGAAGAACAAAAAGACAATTCTCCACAGAAGGATTATAAATGGCTAACCACAAGGCACTTTTTAAAAAGTCAGGTTTATTGAAATATAACTTACATACAGTGAAATTCACTGTTTTCAAGTGTATAGTTCAGTGAGTTTTGACAAATATATACAATCTTGAAAGCAGCATCAAAATCAAGATATAAAATATTTCTATCACCCCCCAAAAGTTTCCTTAGGTCCCTTTCCTGTCAATCTTTCCTCAAGCCCAGATCCTGACTCAACTTTTTTCCCCATAGTTTTTCCTTTTTCAGAAATGTAATATAAACAAAATTGTACAGTAAGTAGCCTTCTAAGCCTGACTTACTGTCTTTTTCGGTCTATCAAATTAATAAAGATGTAAAAGGTAGTAACAATGTTAGTGAGTGTGCTCAGACACAGCTAATGTGTGTTTTAAACTGTTATAACCCCTCTTGGCTGCCAACTGACAGTATGTATCAGAAGCCTAAAAATATTGATGCACTTCCACCACTAATTCCATTTCTAGAAAGCCCTATACCAACAGTACCTGCCAAAGATGTGCACAGACTTATATAAGCACAAAGATGTTCATTATAGTACTACTTATCATAGTGAAAATTACAAACATTCTAAATATTAAACATAAAAGAATGGTTAAGTAAATTTATATAATAAACACATTTACATATGCCAATTAGACGCAAGGCTTGCCAAAAGTTTTTGATGGCATGGAATATATTTATGATATTGAAATAGCACAAAAGCAGCATACAAAGATGTGTGTGTGTGTATAAAGTGATACATGATATCAGAGTAAAAACGCATAGAGAAAAGACCAGAAAAAATCACTGTCTCTGAGTGATAGAGACTATGACAAGCATACATTCTGTATTCTCCTAATTTTCTTCAATGAACATATATTTATCTTTTGTAAGGTATAAACGATAAAAAGCTCTGCTTTCTATCTAACATAAATCACTTTTGCTCTACTCTAAAGAATATTCAGATCAACTGGTCAATTACTCACACCTTTAATTAATTTATTAAGTACCTAAATAGATCGCGAGCACTCTGTGAGGTGCTAGAACTACAAACAAGAAGAAGACTCACCCTAATCTCAAGGGACATTAGGACACTATGTCAACACATAATATTAATGATTTCTAGTAATTTAGCTTGCATTTTTACTCTGTGCTAGATACTAACCATTTTTCACACACTACCTCATTTCCTCATCTGTAAAGTGGGGATAATCCTAGGTGGTTATGAAGCAATTAGCCAGTTGCTGACATAAGGTAAGTCAACAGCTACTCATTATACTTTGAAAGGTGTTATAACAGAGGCAAGAACTAAACAAACTAAGAACTAAATATTCTAGGGGAGCAAAGGAAGGCAGTTCTCTATAGCAAAGAGAGGTGAAAGACACTTGCACTTTGTTTAACAGATGTTCAGGGTTTTGCAGGTGGCCAAGTAAAGGAAGGATATTCCAGGCAGAGGGGCCAGTGTGTATCCTGCTCTCTTTGAAGATGACATTTTTAGCATTTCTCTAAGAAAACAGATCCCTGAGTGATTCATAGGAGTCCATTTAAAACAGTGCTGCATCCTTGCATGAAATTGCTTCCAGTGTTAAGACACATCCAACAAATGTCCAGATTCATTCCATAACCTGATTCTATGAGAAAAAGAGACAATTCCACCCCATGCACTGGAACTTGATCTGTCGTTGGCCTTAACTTCACACAGAGTAGGACCTTCACAGAAACTTGTCAGAACACAGATGTTAGGTAAGGGCAAACAGGTAAAAAAAACTTTGGGGGGCAGCAAAACATCAATATTATTTTTGTCAACAAAAATGAGTTTGCTTGTTTTCTTTCTCTCTTTACTCTTGCCTTGTACTTCACACTATCTACTGGGAGCTCTTCTAGAGCACAAATGACATTGACCTTCCAGCCATTTTAGCAAACTCTGGAAGAGGAAAACAAGAGAAAATAAAAATTTTAAATAAAACTGTCCTGGTTTTATTTCAGAAACTTTAGTCACAGGCAGAATGGTGTGACTGGTTATATCACTGGCTTGATCAACATAAACTGAATACACAAGTTCAATGAAGACAAATAGCAAACATCCGTGGTAGTTATGAGCCATACCAAAGACAGAGCTGAAGAGAAACTCCATGTCAAGGGACAAAGAGGCACAATGCACGCTGTCATCACTTTAGCTAGAAATTAGCTTCATGTAAACACTTTTGGCAGCAAATGGAACAATTCTTTTACATTTCAATATGCATACTCAATATATACAACCTTCAAGTTTTCTTAACTTTCCTTCAAAATGCCATTTATTTCAGCAAAAAATTCCAAACACCACTGCTTCTGTTAACACACTGACCCCAATTTAAGATACTACTTTTTCATTTAGAACCTAACTCCCACTCATCTTCCATTTTTCTCACAAGCACAGGAGGTTTCTCACAGGAGGTTTATCTATAATGGAGTATGGAAAGTCACAATGGACTAACAAAACCAATGACATCCCTAGAAGTGGCCAGTTCAGCAGAAGCTGGCATTTCCTTTACAGTCATCACCTCCTTCTAGTGAGGGCAGGGGAGGTGGAGATGTAATATATGCTGAGAAACACGAGTTGCAAGAGAGGGTATAAAATATCTGTTCTTAGAAATGATAAACATATAAATGAGGCCCATCTGTCTTGAATTGTTTTAACGTTTTTCTGTTTTAACTGTGGGGCTGACTTTGGGAGTTTGCACATTGCTGTGTTTTTGCAGAAGGTAAATTGGGTAATTCTGAAGGCATTTTCCCAAGTAACCAATTAGAAAAATGTGTCACTTTAATGTGGTGGACTATTGAATCCTAGAGACAATTGCCCATGTATAATAGAAAATATTATACATGGTGGAAAAAAAGGTTCTTTTTTCACCTTCACCTATAAGGTGGGAAAAAAAAGTTTCCACTCATGAATCCTTTCCTAATACCTAGGACCCACTGGACCATCTGGATAAATATGTCCCATTTCATTGCAACTCAGCCAATCTACCATGGCCTTGAGAAGAACACATAAATCCACCTATAATTTATTGAAGACCTTCATGGCACTCCATTTAGCCAGTGTACACAGTATGCTCTGTTAAAAAATGATCCCATCACGGGAAATGAGAAAATAGAAGACAGGACCACATAAGTTTAAAGTGACTAGATTTAAATGTTTATAGACAGTGAATTTCAAGTATATCTTTTCTTGATGCTGACAAGGAAAATAGCTCCACATTTAGCCACAAGTGATAGAAGATGTGACTCTGGACACTTCCCAAAGGATGGCTGAACATAATTTCATCCACAACTTCCCCTGCGTTCAGAGGATCCTCAACTTCTAGGGTAAAATTAAAAACAATAAACACTCAGGTTTTCTATGTAATGTTAATCCTTTGTTAGCATCTTCTTTTTGTATTTTGTGTCCCTTAAGAAAGAAATGCTTCAGAAATTGGAAGCCTATTTGAAAAAATGACAGAAAACTTCCCTTACCTAGTATAGAAAATAGACATACAAGTCCAGGAAGTGAAGAGAGTCCCAAATGAGATAAACTCAAAAAGGCCCACACCAAGAAACATCATAATTAAAAGGTTAGAGTTAAAGAGAGACTCTTAAAGCAGCAGGAGAAAAGCAGTTAGTCACCTACAAGGGAGCTCCTGTAACACTTTCAGCTAATCTTTCAACAAAAATTTTTCAGGCCAGAAAAGATTGGGAAGAAATAGTCATGATGATGAAAAGCAAGGGCCAAAAAACAAGGTTACTTTACCCAGAGAAGCTATCGTTTAGAATCAAAGGACACATAAAGAACTTCTCAGATGAGAAAAAGGCAAAGGAGTTCATCATGACCAAATCAGTACAACACGAAATGTTAAAAGGTCTTCTTTAAGAAAAATAATAAAAGAAAATAAAAATATGAACAATAAAATGGCAATAAATACATATCTATCAACAATTGGATCTAAAAAACAAAATAAATACACAAGCAGAACAGAAACAGACTCATAGATACAGAGAACCATTTGGATGGTTGCCAGATGGAGGGCAGTTAGAAGAATGAGTGAAAAAGGTGAGGGGAGTAAAAAGTACAAATTGGCAGTTACAGAATAGTCATGGAGATGTAACTTACAGCATAGGGAATATAGTCAATAATATTATAATAACTGTATGGTGTCAGAATGCTATGAGATATAATGGGATGATGACTTAGTAAGTTATATAATGTGTAATCACTGGGGTATACACCTAAAACTAATATAATATGTCAGCTGTAATTGAAAAGTAAAAAATGATTAATAAAAACATGTTTCTTGAGCAGACCATGTAGAAAGAACCCTACTGCTAATGTGTTGTTTCTATTCTGTATAATATATTTTTACACAGGGCCAGCAAAAGGAGGAATGAACCATAGATTTCTTTAAGGGGAAAATCACTGAGAACACACAATTATGCCACAAGAAAGTTCCATGGCCTCTGGATAAGTCAGAAAAGTTTGAGCCTTCATGAATAGCATATCTTCCAAATTTCTCAGAGCTGCCAGTGATAACACTAGAGGAGGCCCTTAGGTTCAGAGTCAATGCTCTATATAGTGACACTAGACATTGTGCTGGATCATATGGCTTCCAACATGGCCACTTGCAAAGCATTCAGAAATGACCAGAAGAAGACTTGGCTACCTTTTGCTCACCAGTGAATGCCACAGGACCTAAGTTAGGAGGCTCCCAGGATTGTGAGTCCAAATGTCAGAGAGAGACCAGGTGGCTAACAGTATGACTGGTGCTGGTTGCTATTTTAGAACAATCACTAATCTTCAAAACAATTTCCAGTGGCTAGAAAAATTCAAAGGGATGAAATAGAAGCTCAGGTTCAAAGAAAGCCTTCAAAGCAAACTATGTATAATCACTAAGGTCTCCTAAGATGTCACCATGGGACATTACTCATTATCTTGAAAGTATACCATGGGTCCCAGTAGGACAAAGTCAGAAATGAAACTTTGTCAGGATCCTGAAAATGAATCCACATTTCACATTAAACAAGATAAAGAAATAAGCTAATGCATATAACTACAATGCCAAGATATTGTTTTCACAGTGAGAAATTAGTATCAAAGGGAACATAAAGTCTATGTAACCATTGTTTCCTAACCCTGTACACAGTTGTTTACGGAGAGTCCACTGGAATGCACTCAAAAACAAGTAATAGAAAATCCAGCTCATATCTGGTTAAAAAATAAAGAGAATTTGTTGACTCATACAATTCAAAAGGTTTGTGGTAGGAAGTACTCCAGGCAAGGCTAAATCCTGCAGTTTAAGGATGTCACCAAGAATCAAATTCCCTTCAATGTATTGCCTCTATTTTCCATTATATTGGCACCCTCTAGGGCTACTTGTTTTCATGGTTGTTGGTAACAGTAATATGACATGTATTGTTTTATTCAACTTTAATAAAAGAAAAAAGGGTTCTTTCTGGCCAACCATCAAATACAGGTCCCAAACGTCACTTTAATTGAGCTAAATTAGATAAGTACCTGTCCATGAACTAATCACAGTAGCCAGAAAATTGGTTTAAGCCTAGGTCAGTATCCATCCCCGAATCAATCACTGTGACAAAGAATATGGGTTTGTGAAAACTGGTTTAACACCGATCTCCAGAGTTAAGGGGTAGCAGTACCACCCAAACTGTACTACAATGCTATATAATACAAAGAGGATGGGATGCGTGCTCAGAAGGCAATTAAATGCATCTGCTATAAGAAGCCATACAATAATCACAGGGTTGCTTTGTGAACATGGAATCAGAAGAAATCCAGACACACAAATGTTTAATGTCATCCAGATAGACAGCAGATCCACTCGACTCTTTAGAAATTTCCTTGCCAAGGATCCTTAAGTTACTGGCTAGCTTCTGATCTTATCAATGTACCCTGCAAATGAATAGGACAAAATGACAAATATTGCATGATTCCACTTACATTAAGTACCTAGAGTAGTCAAATTATAGAGACAGAAAGTAGAATGGTACTTTTCAGGCACTGTGAAGAGTGGGAATGGGACTTACCATTTAAGGGGTACAGAATTTTTGTTTTGCAAGATGAAAAGAATTCTGGAAATAGATGGTGGTGATGGTTACACAACATGACTGTACTTAATACCAGTGAACTGTACAGTTAAAAATGGCAAAAAATGGTGAATTTCATGTGTATTTTATCACAATTTTTGAAAAAGAAATGAATGGATCAGATGAGGTATATCTTGCAGGCTCCGGAGTTGACTTTAGGTGTCTCCACTCTGAAGTGCTATGTGCTGTGCTTTTTTTTTAGTTGAATTATGAGTGAATGACTATTATTTTTCTGTTGCAGAAGAGATAGGGTTAAACATCACAACGACACACAATGAAATGTCAACATTTGGACTCAAGGAACAGGATACACCTAGCAGACGCCTAGACTCTGGCCGTCCCATAGCTTCAGCTGAGTACGTCCTGCTTACACTGGCACAGCTTGGAGATGATTTAAATTGTGCTTCTTCAGGACAGAGACCTTCTAGTTCCCTGTCACTCATATATTTACAGATGGGAGGTGACAGTGATACCTGGTCCCAGTGGCTCTGAAAATGAGGCACGGCCTTGCCTGTATGGAGAAACTTTCTATTCTCAGGGCTCATCTTCTGAGAAGTTTGCATATCAACACTGTGCCAACCAGTAGAACTTTGGCTCTCTCTACAGGGCCAGCTCATTACTGAGCTACCTAAGAGGAAGTTGCTGGAGGCATCCCATGGAGAACCTGGCTTGTCTCTCCTCATATAATCGTACATCTAAGTGCTTGGAGGAAGCTTCACTGTGTAAGAACTGACTGAAAACACTGATTATGTTTCAAAAAAAAACACAATAAGACAGAGGAAAATGTATCATTGGTTGGAAAAGTAGCACTTCCAGGGGTCTGGGAAAAGAGCTTGTGGAGTTAAAGCAGGTAAAGGATGCAGGGAGTATACCGAGTGTGAGTGCCTGATAAGGCTTATACGCCACACAAAACCATGGCCAGGCTTTAGTCATCTTGGCATGAGGAATGGTGCTCCCTAGGGCCCAGTTACTCTGATTTCTTTATGCCATGAATATCTAATAACTGAACTGTAAAACTCCATGCAGATACTCAGCAACCATATATATTCCTTCCGAAGAATGTTTCTAATGTTTATAATTAAAGGATAAATATTTCACTGACTTATTAATAATTCTTATAGACTTAAATGCCCCACCATTTGTTGGTGAATTATCATTTCTTCAATGAAGGAGCAAGTCCCCAGAGAGATGCAAAACATTAGTGAATAATGATTTAGTATTTTATTTAGGCTCTGTAGTGAGTGAGAAGCTTAGCACACCTATGCTTAGTGTGGATATACATTATTGTTTGTGATATGGTAACAGTGTTTGAGAGTGTATTAAGTACAGGATATTGTGGTAAATACTATATATACATCAGTCCCTCTAACCCTTTAAACACTGTAAGGTCAGTGTTGTTCCCACTTTATAGACAAAGAAAGCAAAGCTCAAAGTGTTTAGCAACTTGTCCAGGATTACACAGTAAAGAAATAGTAGATCTATAATTCAAACTCAGACCTGTACAAACCAGAAATAAAAACAACAAAAAAAGAAAACCTTTTCCTTAGTCATCATGGTTAGACAGGCCTAGATATTTGTTGGAGCAACTTTGGTGTGTGTCCTGCACCTTGAGTGATCTTTTCAAGAGGAATCTAGACAAAGCCAGATATTGAAAAAACATAAATTTTATTTTTTAGGCAAAATAGGTGCCAAAACTTGAAGTTACATGGTATATACTGTGATGGGTGGTAGGCTGTCCCATTTGAGAGGAAATGGGAATCCTATTCCTGGGTAGTGAGTGAGTTCTCTTTTTTCCTCCAAAGGATGCTGCTGGAGCAGCACAGAGGTTAGGTGGGGGTTAGCAGGCCTGGATCCAAATTTAAATTCTACCACTGGTTAACGCTGGTTACTTATTTCCCTGAGACTAATTTTTATCATCTGTAAAATGGAAAGCATAATAGCATAAAATTATTGGCTCCTTTTTAATGTCAGCCATTGAAATAAGCATGCCATTGTGGTTTTAGTATTCATTTCTTCAGTGACTATATCCTTTTAGAAAATTACCTATTGAAATCTTTTACCCATTTTTAAAAATTAGCTTGTTAGTCTTCTTAGTTTTTAAAAAAACTAAGAGTTTTTAAAAACAAATTCTGGATACAAACCAAAAATATGGAATAAGTGGGACTCTCATACCTTGCTGGTAACAATGTAAAATGGTACCAACACTCTGGAGAACTGCTTGGCAGTTTCTGAAAAAGTTAAATATACACCTATAATATGACCCAACCATTCCATTCCTAGATTTTTACCCAAGAGACATAAAAAACATATTTTCTTGAAACAAAGACTTGTGCATGAATTTTCATAGCAGCTTTGTGGTTTAATAGCCCCAAACTAGGAACAACCCAAGTGTCCATGAACAAGGAAATGGATAAACAAACTGTGTTATATTCATACAATGAAATATTATTCATCCATAAAAAGGAATAAAGTACTGATACATGCTACAACATGGATGAATCTCAAAATAATTATGCTAAATGAAAGAAGTCAGATGAGAAAGAATGCATATTGTATGATCCCATTTCTATATAATTCTAAAAAGTACAAAGTGATCTATAGTGACAGAAGCAAATCAGTGATTGCTGAGGGACAGGCAGAGGGGGTACAAAGGACACAAGGAAATTTTCAGAGATGATGAATATGTTATTTGCCTCATGATGATAGTGTCCTGGAGGGAGACAGGGAATGAATGTATCAGTTTTGTAAACTCTATGTATATGTAGTTGTTGGCTCCCAGAATTTCCCTTGCCTTGGGAATTGCCCCTGAGACACAAGAGGGGTCCCAGCAGCCAGGCCTGTGCCCCATGTCCCTGCCTTCCTGGCCAGAGCTGGTTCATCCAGTGGCAGGTCACTAAAGATTAGAAACACAAATATATTCAGTGTTCTAGAGAAAAGCTCTATGGTTTTATGCTTCTGAGGTCCCTGAAGTCACCCACTCCAGTCTATCCAAAGATGGCTGTTTTAGTTCTGAGACCTCAGGATGGGAATGTCTTGTCAATACATTCCTTTCATGTTAGCTAGCTGGAATTGGTTTATGTTGTCTGCCACCTTGGGGAGGAAATGAAATGGACATTTAACTAATTGCACTGATATTTCGTATGCTTTCTGTTACCAATGGCCACACCACTATTTAAAAAAATAGTGTGTTTAACTTGCGCCGTGAGTCCATCTATCCTCCATCTAACCAGTTTTGTCCGACAGCATACTATGGGTCAGGCACTGTACCTGATATTGTCACATCTTATTCAAATTATACAACAGCATGTATAATGTTCTCATTTTCACAGTTGAAAACCTGAAGTTCAGAGGGCTCAGTTACTGGCTTAAAGTCAGAGTTCCTAATAGGTATTGAATACTACCAATTAGGATTTGAGTCCAGGCCTGTCTAACTTCAGAGGCCACACTTCTTCCATCTTTCACACTCTGTTCCCTGGTAGTAGTAAGCCCCAGCATCAACAGAGAGCTGTCTCTCAGCATCTAGCCATTGTGGCAGCAGTTTGGGGAGCCAGGAGTGCCAACAACAGTCACCAGTTCAATTCCCAGTCATGGATCAGTCACATTGATATTTCTCTCCCTCCCCCACTCTCTAAAAATAAATAAATAAAATATTTTTTAAAAAGATGTTGGGCCTAGAATATTCTTGCTGAGAACTCACTGCAAGTTTGAATCTTTATTAAAAGCTCACATCAAAGCTCATTTTTACAGTTACTGGAAATATCCTTAGTAATTTCAGTCACACTGTTGCAGGTTAAAGCCAGAGACCTCACACCACTCTCCTGCCCTCAGGGAATAAGGCAGGGGGAGATTTTCATTTTCAATTTTACAGAATTCAGTATAGTTTAAATGTGTTTCTCTTGAATTTGAAATTATAATAAAAGGGGGAAAACCCAGATCTTCACATTGTATATTCTTCCTTGTGATCAGCCTATAGAAGTACGAAAGCTTCCCAGAGCTCATGTGCACTTAAAATCATCAGTGTCATTTGTAAGAAGAAAAATGGAAAAAGCATTCAGTAATCTGGTAATGTTTGCTTAAACTATATCCATGTGATAAAAACTATGTACACTTAAACATTTCAAACAGTAATTAATAGAACAGGGTAATATTTATGATTTGTTCAATGCTGAAAATAGAGTACAAAAATAGGTATGCAGTTTGAACCTACAATATATATGATGCATATTTATTTGAGTATGTTAGGGAGAGAATATACCAAAATGGTAACAGCAGTGATATCTGAGTATGAGGGGGAAAAATGCTTTCCCTCTTACTTTTATGTCTCATCCATTATTAAAATACTTGTAGGCTAAATGGAGTGTGGTATTCTAGGTTGTACCTTGAACAGAAAAAGTAATGGAAATACCTGGAAAATCTGGAAAAAGTCTATAGATTAGTTAAGAGTAATGAACCATGGCATTATCTTAGTCTGATCATTGCACCATGGTTATGCAACTTGTTAACATTAGGGGAAGCTGAAAATTTATTATGAGAACTCCTTGTGCTAACACTGAACCTCTTCTATAAATATAAAATGATTTTTCAAGATAAAAACTTTTTATTTTTTATTTTTAATAATGTAACTTTTATTTTATTTTTTAAAGATTTCATTTATTTATCTTTAGAGGGGAAGGGAAGGAAAGAGGGAGAGAAATATTAATGTATGGTTGCCTCTTGCGGGTCCCCTACTGGAAACTGGCCTGCAACCCAGGCATGTGCCCTGTCTGGGAATCAAACCACAATACTCTGGTTTGCAGGCCTGCGCTCAATCCACTGAGCTACACCAGCCAGGTATTTTTAATAATGTAATTTTTTAAAGATTTTATTCATTTATTTTTGTGAGGGGAAGGGAGGAAGAAAGAGAGGGAGAGAAACACCAATGTGTAGTTGCCTCTCATGCACTCCTTATCGGGGACCTGGTCTGCAACCCAGGCATGTGCCCTGACTAGGAATCCAACTGGCAATCCTTTGATTCACAGGCCAGCACTCAATCCACTGAATCATAGCAGCCAGGGCAAGACAAGAAGTTTTTAAAAATACTTGTATGGCAAGCCACATTAGAAACCATAATGGCAGGAAGCACACCATAAAGCACAATGGTGTGCTTTAGCTGTTAGGGCTGCATAATTTAGCATGCATAAACTTTTTTATTTTCTGCATGCATCTTGTTCTTCCTTCTATATTGTGACTTCTTATGGAACAGAGTTCCTGGGCTCTAGTATCCCCACTGCTTGGATAAGGATGACAATCAAGACCAGCTACTCATTGATTGGTGAACTTGACCCGAGAACGAAGACACTAAAAAAACACCATTAGTAAATGAGTGGATCTGAAAACTATGGTACATTTACACAATGTACTTAGTGGAATACTAAGCTGCAGAAAGAAGGAGCTCCTACCCTTCATGAGAGCATAGATGGAACTGGAGAGCATTATGCTAAGTGAAATAAGCCAGGCAGTAANGGTGTGCTTTAGCTGTTAGGGCTGCATAATTTAGCATGCATAAACTTTTTTATTTTCTGCATGCATCTTGTTCTTCCTTCTATATTGTGACTTCTTATGGAACAGAGTTCCTGGGCTCTAGTATCCCCACTGCTGGGATAAGGATGACAATCAAGACCAGCTACTCATTGATTGGTGAACTTGACCCGAGAACGAAGACACTAAAAAAAACACCATTAGTAAATGAGTGGATCTGAAAACTATGGTACATTTACACAATGTACTAGTGGAATACTAAGCTGCAGAAAGAAGGAGCTCCTACCCTTCACGAGAGCATAGATGGAACTAGAGAGCATTATGCTAAGTGAAATAAGCCAGGCAGTAAAAGACAAATACCATATGATCTCACACATAAGTGGAAGCTAATCAACAAGACAAACAAGCAAACAAAAGAGAAGCAGAAACATGGAAATAAAGAACAAACTGACAGTACCCAGAGGGGTGGTGAGAGGGGATATTGGATGGATTAGGGGGAAGGGTTGTCAAGGAACATGAATAAAGGACCCGTGGACAAAGCCAAATGGGGGGTAGGATTGAGGGTGGGAGGTGGGAATGGCTGGGGTTGGGGGGAATGGTGGGGGAAAAATTGAGACAACCATACTTGAACAACAATAAAAAAGTAAAAAAAAATCAAAAAGAAACACCAAAAAATCCATTATTACATCACTGTTCTTTTTACAAGTGCTTATAGCTCATTTTCAAATGCATTTTAGATGAGTGATAAAGTATATTAACAAGTTAATTAGTTTGAACCATATGGAATTGCAATTTTAGGCCCAAGATGTCAAATATTTGCACTCATATGAATCACCTTAAATAATTAGTATTTTATTTTAATCATTGAGGGAGGACATCAGAGGCAATGTCCTACATGTAACAGTAGACATTTTACTGCAATTATCCTTTTCATGGGTTCCTTTACTCTAAAGATTGCTATTTTGCACTCTCAACTCATGCAGTTTCTTCTTCCTCAAAAGTTGCATAAGCAATGACGCTCTACCCAGTGATTTGAAACTAATTTTCAAAACACCAGTTAAAAAATCATGCATCATGGCACACTGATGTGTTTTGATTATGAGTAATTCCTTACTATTAAAAATCCTAATTATTTTATTTTGCTTTTTAATATAAATTAGAACACATTTAAGTTAATTCCTCTGATAGCCTTATGTGCACACTCACTCACTTCTATCCCAACATGGTTTCTGAAGTGGGTTAGAAAGTGGTGCAGAACCAGCCAAGGCTCTGGGAACCATAGGCAGCACTGGGTGTGTTCACAGCACATTTCAACAGAGCTTTCACCTGTGTGCACATGCAGACAAAGGGAGGTCTAGAACCATTGTTAAAATGGCTTAGCAAATGCTCCTTGTTCTGAATCAGGTTCTCTTTAACTATGTAATTACACATAAGAAGTTTATTTGAAAGGCAGATGCAGCCTGGTCTCCCAGAAGTTTTGTGCAAAGCCTGGAAGGGAAGGGCTACTGCATAACCTGCTCTTGCTGGTGGGGAATAGAGTCCAAGAGCAGTTCTGAGGTTATGGCGGAGCTCAGTGGAGTTTGGAGTTCACAGGAGTATCTCAGGGAGCAGGGGATGGATCAAGAAACTACATCCAGGGTATCAGGATAGTGAAAAAATCATGGAGGATTTGCCCCTGGAGAGAGGCAAGCATTACCTAGGACCTGGGTGGGATACAGTTTGTACAGTGTGGAACAGAGAGGAGGAATGGCCACAATGTAAAGGACTGGTCAGCTTTGGCATTTCAGCATTCTGACTTTCCTTCAGAGGAGGAAGATCAGTGAAGTCGCAGGGCCTGGCTGAGGCCAGAGCTGTGCCATGGCAGAAACTGGGGAAGAGGGAACAATGTCTGCAGAGGACTCAGGATTTTCAAACTTGAGTGACTCAGTTTCTGGATCTGGAAGATACTCAAGTGTCGAGTGCTCCACTTAGTAAGCCAGCCCTTCTTCTGAACTCCCTGGGAAGAATGGCAGGCTCATAAGCTTACCAAAATGGAAAAGAGATTTGAATGTCTCACCGGCCCATGGAGCTATTCTACCTTAAATATTTGTGTGTGACTGACTTGTCTACTCAGAACTGCTGTGAACAGCAAATGGTATATGGGAAGGAGCTTCCTGGTTTCTTGGCATCTGAGAAGGCAGCTGTTTTGGACACTGGTGCCAGCATCCACTGAGCTAGAGAACTGGAAGTTCATGATCTTGTGACTGTCCCCATCACCAGGAAAGAAGAGGCTCGGGCAGTTAAGATTCTGAATATGTTATCAGTGATTCCTACCCTGCAGTCAGAGGATGCATCAGTGTTTCCAGTGTCTGGAGAGGTGGAGGACGTGATTGATGATGAGCTGCACTATACAGCCAAGGGGGAACTAGAACTGGTTAAACTCAAGACATGCAGTCGTCCTATGCTCCCTCTGGAAGCTCAGAAAAAAAAAGAGGACTGTTTTCAAGTCAGCCTATACAAAGGTATCTTTGATGCCATGGTACAAAGAAAAGTGACCACTGCTAGCCTAACCCACCACACAAAACTGCATCCAGAAAAGCCAGTGGGACCTTCAGTGCTGAAGCCTGTCCAGCAGGGAGGCTTCTCTGTGATGTCCTTGGGTGACCTCATGGAGCTGGTCTTCTTGCCTCTAACACTGTCTGACCTTCCAATCATTGATATTCTGAAAATTGAGTATAACCATCAAGAGACTGTCACTTTGCTGGGTTCAGAGACTGTGTCCTTTGAAGAGCAGAAGCTGAGAAACAAAGTGCAGCACGGTGTGGCCTACTGGGTGGACCACAGAGAGACTGAAGGGGTTGATGTGGAGGGGGCTTGGAAATGTGGGACATGCAGCTACACAGATATCTGTGAGTGAAGGAAGGGAAGTGGGGGGCACAGCTCCATGCCAGAGCCTCAAACCAAAAAGGCCAAATGAATAGAAGGTATGTCTTGAACTTTGATCCTTCCTGCCCCTGATGTACTCAACAGAGTAAAAGAGAACCAGTCTCTCTGAACTTGGCTTTCATGGACAGTGTTTTTATTTTGGTTCTTTTCATAGTTTCTCCATTTATAACCATTCAAATCTCAGTCCAAAGTGTAGATGAGTGGGAGAGATCTGAGATTATACTGTACCTGAAGCTTCACCATAGTTTGCCAAGAAGACAGATGCTCATCATAGCTGGTACAAAGCCATCGTTGTTTTCCTAAAAAGACTCTATAGTTTCTGTTAAGTCTCTTCCCTATGTTTTCTCAATCAAGGCTTTCTACATTTTATTTTTTATTGTTGTTCAGTTACAGCTGTCCCCATTTTCCCCCCATTTCTCTCCCCTGATCCATCTAACCCCGACTCCCAAAGACAATCTCCACCCCATTGTCCTTGTCTATGGGTAATTTGTACGTGTTCCATGACTTGATGTTTCCCCTTCTTTCCCGTTACCCCCTCCCCTACTCCTCTGGTCACTGCCTCTTTGTTCTTTATTTTCATGTCTCTGGTTCTCTTTTGTTTGCTTGTTTCTTTATTGATTAGGTTCCACTTATAGGTGAGATCATATGGTATTTTTCACCACCTGGCTTATTTCCCTTAGCATAATGTTCTCCAGTTCCATCCACGCTGTTGTGAAGAGTAGGAGCTCCTTCTCTCTGCTGCATAGCATTCCTCTGTGTAAATGTACCACAGTTTTTTGATCCACTCATTTACTGATGGGCACCTAGGCTCTTTCCAGCACTTGGCAATTGTATATAACACTGTCATGAACATAAGGGTGCATAGGTTCATTTGAACTGGTCTTTAAGGCTTTCTACATTTTATAATTAAATAAAATGAAATACTGTCTGGGTTGGGTATAAAAAGAAAAAGGAAAAGGAAAGGTATTTGCAACCTGACATCTAAGGATATCTCTTGGGTTATAACCACATTTATTTAAAGCAGTGCTTTTCATTAGGGCATGCTTTTTTTTCAAATGCAATCTCATGATTTATTATTTATACAAAAATTTTGCCTGAGTGCCTACTGTGTGTCAGGAAGCACTCACCACTGTAATTAGTAAAACAGATGCTGTCCCTATGCGTAAAAAATTAGTTGTGGGACAAATAATAAGTCAGACAAACACTAAATAAAGAATTACAAAAAGTGCAAAAGGCCTGAAATGAGTGAACAGGGGCTTGGGGAGGGGACCTGGCTTACACAGGGAGAGCAGGAAAGGAGTCTGTGAGATACTCACATTGAAGGGGAGACTGAAAGGTTCAGAAGAGAACAGTCGTGCAAAGAACAGGGAGACAGACAGTGCAGGGGGCAAACGAGTTCTTAAAGCTGGAAAATAAAAACATGAACTGGCACCAATTTGCAGAACCATGTGACTTTTGTCCAGTAATGTTCAGCAGCCAAGTAAAGAACACAGGAGGCATATTTGGATGGATACAGGACTGGGAATTGGCAGTCGGTGTCACTAAGGGTCTAAGTGGGGAATACAAACATGTTAACATTCTGCCAGAGAGCAGAGAGACCCCATCTTTACCTAAGCAGAACTTTTTCCTTTGCTCTGGTGCCATCTTCACAAAGATCTGAATGTGTCTGATCCATCAGAGACTCAGACACACTCAGAAATCTTGAGCAGGTTTCATCAAAATCCAGAAGTGTCTGAAATAGAAGGGAAAGTTCACGTCACTTCTTACAAGACTGTCACCTCTATCTATCAACAAATGCAGCTTAAGGCAGCACTTTTTTCAGTACTTTTCTATAATTCCCCAACTCAGGAAATATTATAAAATGTGTGATAACTTGTTATGTCCCATGTATTATCTACCATTAACATAAATCAAGCTTTTGTGTTTGTAATTTGTATTTCAGCACTTAGAGAATACCTTGATAGTTATTTTAAATAGATAAATCAAATCAAACATTTCTTAATAAAATATTAGTAGTATCATTAGACCTCTGATTTATTTAAAGATGTAACATTCCTGATCTTCATTTATTTAAAGTTGTTAGGAAGAAAAATGGTTAGCTGGAACATCTGCTCTTATTTTTATTCCTTCCTTCAGGAGATTCCATCTCAGCTCCAAACCATTTTTAATAATAAGATATGCAGTTTTTAACTGTTGATACTTTTTAAAAAGTAAACATGATCAAGATTAATTCATGTACTCCCAGATAGTCTCAAATAATGGATTAGTCTGCAAAGCACTTATGTATGATTCATGTCTGATGTTCAAGCCTTTTTATTTTAGCTTCCTCCATATATACAGAAATGTACTTTTTTGTTTGCTTAAAAACCAGAACTGCATATGCAATAGAAGGAAATGAATACTGATTACTAGGTAGCATATACCAATTACTGATCTTACAAATTATTTATTCTCACAGGGAATGACTAGGATATACCAGAATATAGCAAATTAACATGGTAAAACAAAGAAAAAATGGTGTCCATGAGTTACAGAATAATTCCTTTAAAAAACAGAATGCCAGCAGATAAGAATTAAATAAATGAAAAATAAATAAAGTTGGCAAGAAGAAACCTTTGGAGGTGATAAATAGGTTTAAGATAGAAATTGTGGTACTGGTTTCACTTATACACTTACCTCCAAACTCATCAAGTTTCATACACTAAATAAAATTACACAAAAATGTTTTATGTCAATGTCAATCATACCTCAATATTAAGTGGCTTTAAAAAACAAACAAAACAATTAAATAATGGAATATACTCAAAGACAAAAAATCTAGATAAGCACACAGGAGAGAAATAAAGTTATGTCCATACCAGGTCTCAAGTTAGAAATTGATCCTCCATTTTAGGTGCTTCCTTATTTATATTTTCCATCTAAGAGCCTGAAAGGCAAAAGATTTGTTGACCTTGGAAATGATTACCAACATTCTTCATTTACTACCTGAATAACTTTTGTCCTTTCTGCATTGGTGAACATATATAATTTAGATGCTGATACAAACTCAGGCAAAACAACATTATGGAGCTAGACACTGTTTTTACAATTTCAGAATGGCCAGCACAAGAATTCATAGTCTGACATCATTTTGGAAGAACTTAATGTATTGACATGTTCAGTATTTGCCAAATAATAATAATAAGTAGCAATGTTGAACATCAAGGTAACATTCACTGTGAAATGAGAAATAACCCATGATAGAAATGTTAAAAAATACAAAACAGAAATTGTAGTACATAAGGTCATTCCCACTCAGCATTCACTAAACATAATAAAGCATAGAGGGCCCTGGCTGGTGTAGCTCAGTGGATTGAGTGTGGGCCTGCGAACCAGAGAATCGCGGTTCGATTCCCAGCCAGGGCATATGCTTGGGTTGCAGGCCGGTTCCCTGCAGGCCAACTCCCAGCAGGGGACACATGAAAGGCAACCGTACATTGATGTTTCTCTCCCTCTCTCCTTCCCCTCTGAAGATAAATAAATAAATAAATAAATAAATAGTTTAAAAATAAAAAATAAAAAAATAAAGCATAGAATTAGGAGGAAAAATTTAACTGGGCTTAGCAACTAAGTAGCTGAGTGAGCTAGAAAAATTCAGGAGCTTCAGCTCCATCACGTACAAGGTAAGAGTACTAAAACAGTACAATTTCTTAGGTCCTCTTTTCGCCATGAAGTTCTATGATTAACTCTAAGAGCCGTGATACTGTTGCCTTCCATGGAGTATGGGTTCTTAGATATTAATTTCCAACTTTTAAGTATGCTTAACTGACAAATTACTAGCTAGTCTAAAAGAAAAGCACACTATATTTATAGTCTAGGTCTCACTACTCCTGAGAAATACTGAGCAATAGCATTGAAAGGGATCTTTAAAACTAGTCATATAAATTCAAGCCTGAAGCAACATCCTCCTTTCAATTTCACTTCTATTCCTTACACGACTTGCTCTAAACCAGAAGTTGTTGGGTGCTGTTCTCTCATACCACACACACGACTCACTGCACACTACTCCTTGCACATACATTACCTATACTCTCTGAACACACATTATATAAACTATCAAGAGTAACAAGAATCATACAGCCAAAGAACAAATGCTGCAAACAGTGCAGTTTACCAGTAGCAACTTTAAAACCTCCAAATAAGAAAGAGGAGGAATTGCTTACTATCCGCAAAGAGGCTACCTGTAGACAACCAGGGGAAAAATAACAGGGTTCTCGGGCATGCCTACCACATGGCAAAGCCATTTCTTAGGAAAAATAAAGAAGAAAAATGGTTACCACTTAAGCTTAAACTGGGCAAAAATCAAGTTGTCGAAACTAGGTTTAAACAGGGATTTATAGTATTAGACAGTCATTGCTGAGTTTCTTTTCTTCTATTTTCAGATTTGCTTTTTTTCTGGCTGACCTTCCAGTGAGGTGCCTGTAACCACAATGGTAATGAATAAAACAAATGAGCAACCAGCAGCTAAAAGAATGAGAAAAATCTCTGTATTCCTATAGCTCAAAGTCAAAATTCAAAGTTGCTATTTAATAGCCTATCCATAAGATAAAAGGGAGAAATTCAGAGACTTGAATTTTGTCCCCAAAGAAAAGCCATCTCATTAAATAAAGAACTTCACCAACCTGCTCTCTCTGAAGTAATTGTCAATAGCCCTTCCACCCATGTTCCAGTGAACACAATGGCATAACTGCCTCTGACATTCATTTGGAAAATGTACTAGCAGTTTGATCCAGCATTTCAGTTGCAGGAATGATAGAGAAGGTTGTAGTGGGGCCTTATGCCTTCTTGTTCAGTAATGCTACAGCTTTACCTATAGAGCTGTAATGGGTTGTGAAGATACAGTGGGTTGAAATAGCTGGGCAAACCGGGAGGTGGAATATCTGATTTCACCTATGATCTAAAGAGAAAGCCAAGTAGGTCTTGCAATGTTGTGGGACCAGGGAAAAAGGAAAATATCAGTGATCTCCCAATTCCTGGGACTTTGAGTATTATGTAGCCCTGAACAGAAGCCTCAAATACCCCATCTAGAGTACAAGGGAGGAGTGTGTTATAAGGAGATAGGAAGGTGCCTCACTCCCCTGCTCTAGCCATGGCTCCTTCACCGTACCCAGAGATACAGCATCATGAAACCAGACTCATTTGAACTTATTGCTTTCTGATGGTTTTCCACACTAACAACCAAAAGAAGTGAAACCTCATTAAACTACCCTCAAAGAGTACAGAGGCCAAAAAATGGGTGGGCGTCTCAGCCCTTCTTTGACCTGCAGAGGCATCAATCTGATAGTCATACCTGATCCACTGGAATTTCACCCGTGAACCATAACGTTCAGTGTCTCGGGTTGAGGCATCCTTTTTCAATTCTCAATTACGCCTCTTTCAAATCCAGGGTTTTGGATCTCCAACTGCTTTCAAAAGTATTTTGAGCAATTCCTGGTTTTCTACCAAGGTTGAAGGGGTTAGAGGAAATTGGTTGATATTAACAAAGTGTCCCATACACAGGAGGGCAGAAGAAGCTGGAATTGGCAGGGATGCAGTTATATGCATGTGACATGAAGGGGCTCTTATCTGAATAAACTGCCTGTGGAAGAGGTTTTCTAGCAGGACAAGCAAGAAAACAAGCTTATGATCTGGCGAAATGTTCTGAGAAGTATGTTAAGCTTGAACTCAAATTGAAAAAAAAACCCTATTTCAAAACATTCTTTTAAAGAATTGAGCCACAATATCATTAAGATCTCAACCTCTAAAAACAAATATAACAGATAGAAAAATAAGGTAAATAAATCTGAGGAAACACCGACCCCAGAATGTGATACATCCTACAGGACTTCTGACATAGATTCTCCAACAAGTTGATGGCATTAAAAAATGTGTGTGTGTGTGTGTGTGTGTGTGTGAATGATGTAACAACCAATGGCAATGTGGGGATCATATTTGAATCCTAATTTGCACAAACCAAATGTGACCCATGATATTTAGGAAAATTTGAACATAGCCTAAGTATCAGGTGACAGTAGCAAAAAGTCCTTACCAGTTACAAGTATATCCTTAAGTATTTACAAGTAAAATGAAAAGATACTTGAAATTTTATTTAATGTTCTCAAGAAAAAAGTGGGGGAGTAGATGAAACAAAATGGACAATATGTTGATTATTAAGGAAGCTATGTGGTAACTAGATGCAGGTGCCTTCCAGTCTCTTGTGAATATTTCAAAATTTCTGTAATAATATAGCTTTTAAATGCCAATGCATTACCTTTAATCTAAAAAATACATAAATATAATTATTATAACATAATTTATTGTAGAACTGGATGGAAATAATCTAAATGTTCTGAAGTAGAAATAAAAACTCTGATAAACTGATCTGATGAAAATCACACAGCCATTAAAATGACAATATGGAAGAGCGCAATGAAGAAAATTCTCACGGAATTATTATTTTACAATAAGGACTTTATCCACATTATGGTCATAACTCTTTAAAACAGCAGGTTATTATATCACAAACTATGGCAAAATCTCTTTTCTTTTTGATGGTATACTACTATTGATTCTGAAATAAATAAAAAGCTGCCGTGAACAACACAGCCACAAATTGACATGGCCTTGCCTCTGCTGAAGTGTAACATAATGCCATAGAAATGACACTGTCTTTGGAGACAGACTAGGTGGATGAGTTATTTAAACAATCGGAGAATCAGTTTCGTCATCGACCCTTCAGGGGTGCTGTGGGGATGAGAGGGTAAGTCAGTGCCTATCACAATATATGGCTCATAGGAAACATTCAGTAAATCATACTTATTGCTATTGCCATATAAAAGATGGAAGAGTTCTGAAAAACAGAAAAAAGGGAGGTGAACTGATGATGAAGTTGACACAGACTTTAATGGTGATACGGTTTTTGCACTAAAAATGAAGATAATCAATGTAAATCAATTTAAAGCCTCAAAATGCAGTGAGGCTTTAAAATCTCATCCAGGCCAGCTTGAGCTAAGGGCTAGTTGGAGAGGGGCTGCAGACTGTGTGAGGGGCTGTTGAATGATGCAAAGGTGGGCAGTGTATAGGTGAGTAGGGTCTCCCTATGCGAGGAACGGGAGAGCCATATTACCCCTCGCTATACTGCAACTATCTCTAAGCTTCAAGGCAAAACCTACAGCTTTAGATGGAGAAGACGAAGGGTATGAAAGGAAGAAACTAAGACAAAGAACACAGAAAACCCCAAATCTGAATAAGGCACGAGAATTGTTCAAGTGCCTTTCTTTACATGGTGGTAGAGAGATGAGGCTTCTGGGCAGTGACACACAATCCCTACTGGAGATTGTTAGGGCAGATGACGGAGTTCAGTGCTTGACGACATGGAATTCATGTAAGATCATCTCATTCTTTCTATCTTGGAGGATGAGAACAGTAGGTCTAGAAAGGGGAAGGCTGCAGGTACTATCACAAAATTCTATGGCAGAGCCGTGCCTGGAAGCCTGGCTAGTGAATCCTGAAACCTGTGCTGTGTCACACCTCAGGATGCTGTCCTTTAAGATGGGTTGTCCCATTACCATCACCTATTTCACCTATTTCAAAGTCAACTATTTCCCTCATATTTATCAAATATCTGTAGTTCTCAAGTAAAACACAAGCACTTATTCTTTTCACTAATATTTTTCACAAAGCTTCCTACTAATTTCAAATTACTTTGTTGTATATAACAAAAGAAAACATGTTTGCTGAACAAATATTCCATTGGCACTTACTATGTGCCAGGCATATAAAAATGAATGGCACAGGAAAACAAAAAGAAAAAAATAAACAAATGGAGCTACACCAAACTTAAAAAGTTTTTGCACACCAAAGAAAACCATTAGTAAAATAAAAAGACAACCTACTGAATGAGAGATGTTCACCAATGATAATCACATAAGGGGTTAGTATCCAAAGTAAATAAGGCACTCATACAACTTAACAAGAAAAAGACAACCAATCTGATTAAAAAATGGGCAGAGGTCCTGAACAGACATTTCTCCAAAGAGGACATACAGATGACCAACAAACATATGAAAAAATGTTCAACATCACTAATCATCAGAGAGAGGTAAATTAAAACCACAAAGAGATATCGCTTCACACCTGTCAGAATGGCTATTCTCAATAAATCAACAAACAACAATTGCTGGCAAAGATGTGGAGAAAAAGAAACCCTTGTGCACTGTTGGTGGGAATGCACACTTGTGCAGCCATTGTGGAAAGCAGTATACAGGGTCCTCAAAAAATTAAACACAAAACTACCATATGACCTACATATCCCACTTTTGGGTATTCCAAAGAAATCCAAAACATTAATTTGAAAAAAAATATACGTACCTTTATGTTCACTGCAGCATTTTTACAATAGCCAAGGTATAGAAGCAACACAAGTGCTTCCTTCAGTAAGTGTGGGTAAAAAAGCTGTGGTACATTTACATAACGGAATACTACTCAGCCACAATAAAGAATGAAATCTTGGTGAAAGACAAATATCATATGCTCTCACCTTTAACAGGAACCTAAACAAGAAAACAAACAAACAAGCAAAATATAACCAAAGACACTGAAATAGAGAACAGACTGACAGTGTCCAGAGTGGGGAGGGGAGGGAATTTCAAGGGAATTTCAGGGGAAAAAAGGAAGGGTTTACAGAAACAAGTATAAAAGACACATGGACAAAAACTAGGGGGGATGTGGAAATGGGAGGGAGGTGGGGAGGGCTGGAGGGTGGGCTGGGATTGGAGTAAAAGACAGAAAACTGTACCTGAACAACAATTAAAATAAAAAAATAATAAATTTTTAAAAATAAAAAGAGAACAAAATCTTACCTTTTGTGACTGCATAAATGGACCTACAGTGTATTATAGCAAGTGAAATAAGTCAGACAGAGAAAGACAAATACCGTATGAGTTCACTTATATGAAGAATCTAAAAAATAAAACAAATAAACAAACACAAACTCACAGATACAGAGAACATTCTGATGGTCACTAGATGGGAGGTGGGGTTGGGGGATGAGTGAAAAAGGTGAAGGGATTACGAAGTACAAACTGGCTGTCACAAAATAGTCACAGAGATGTTAAAGTACAGCATAGGGAATATAATCGATAATACTGTAATAACTACGTATGGTGTCAGATGCATACTCAACTTATCAGGGTAACCATTTTGTAAGGTGTATAAATGTTTAATCACTATGCAGTACACCTAAAAGTAATATAACATTGTATGTCAAGTGGAATTGAAAAACATTTTTAAATTAAAACAATGAATGGCACAAACCTTGTCATCAAGGAGCCAGCCATCCAGTAAAGAAGACAAGCATGCCTACATATGAGCATAATCTTGCAAACACACTTTATAATGTTCATTGTGCTGTGGAATTAAAGATAATAGAGCTCATCAGACCTCAGACAGAAGAGGAGAAAGAGAAAACTGCACTGACAGATGATGTTGGAATAAACTCTGAGGGAAAACATTTGGTCCTTAGGCAGGAGATAAGAAGGTGGTCACTTTTTAAAAAAGATTTTATTTATTTGCTTTTACAGAGAGGGGAATAGAGGGAGAAACAGAAGGAGAGAAACAGCAAACGTGTGGTTGCCTCTCTCATGCCCGTACTGGGGACCTGGCCCACAACCCAGGCATGTGCCCTGACTGGGAATCGAATCAGCAACCCTTTGGTTCACAGGCCCGTGCTCAACCCACTAAGCCATACCAACCATGGCAAACAGGAGAAGTTGGTCACTTTTAATTGTACCTGGCATAACAGCTTAGTGAAGGGTTGTAAGGGGTGAAACTGTGAAAATGATCAGACAACACAGCAAGCGCACATAGCAGTGGGAGCTGGGTGGGGCTTGTGGAGAGAAAAGTCAGCCAGGCAAAACGGCAGCTGAGTTAAGACCCAAATGAAAACCAACATATTTTAAATTGTAAGGCAATTATTTGAGAGACAGACAGACAGAGAGAAGGAATGTTTCTTTTTTCTGGGCTCTAACTGTAATCAGGTGATTAAAAGTGAGTCACTACCAGCTGAACTATAGGAAATCCACAAGAACAAAACTACAGTGATCCCTTAGCTATCATGGGAGTTATGTTCCAGAGACCCCCTCCATAGGTGAAAATCTACGAAGTAGAGGTGTTATATTTATTTTATTACTTATGTATATCTTAAGGCTTTATAAACCCTTCCCACACTCCTATAAACCTTTCCCACTCTCTTACCAACCTTTGTCACACTCTTATAAACACTTCATATGCTCTTAAACACTTTCTATACTCTTAAAGCTACATCATTTTACCAACATATAAAATTTTATATGGGTACTTACCAGTGAAGTATACTACAACTTGAATGATGAAGATCATGAATTAGGTAGCTGTGCAGTACTGATGGCGATGAAGGTGATGATAAGATGAATGTACTGCACAGCCAAGAAGAGCATCACGGCTCTTCTGAAGGCACCACTTCATCAGGTGCTTCATCAGGTGGTGCAATATCTTCGCCCTGGGCTATAACTTCTATTTCCACTAAAGGAGTAGGTGTAACTGATATCTTCATCCGAGTGATGAACATAGTTATTGGGGGGTTGCTGGCACTGCTTTTTATCCACAGAGGCAGCTTCTCCATGCAGAGCCGCCCTCTTGAGGCCAAAGCATCTGTGAAATTTGTCAAACCAGCCTTTGCTGGCACTGAATGGGGTTGGTCTGGTGGGAGAAGCACTCAACTGTCCTGCTTCTGCATCACCGTCCTCGTCTTTATCCTTGTCACTGTTGCGAATGTCCATGCTTTCCACAAAACTATCATAAAGTTTCTTGGCCTTCATCTGGATAGTGCTGGTATCCAGCGAGACATTCTTCTCCCTGCAGTCATTTATCCACAGGGCCAATGCAGACTCCAACCTCAAAGTGGCCTTATTGCAGGAAGTGATCATCCTCTATTCAGTCTTGTTAAAAGTCATTGTTGCCGCAGACCTAGTACTCTTCTCATCTTTCTTTTGTAGTGAACAGTAGATTCACTAATGGCGATCCCCTAATGGCGGCCTACAGCAGTGTAGCTTTTGTCTTCCTTTAACATGTTGAGAAGTTCCACCTTTTCTTTGATGATAAGCATATTCCTCTGGCACTTGGGTTCACTGCCAGAAGCTTAGAAGGTGCAGAATGTTTGGGTAGCATTGTAGGGCTTGAAATAAATTCAAACTTTTAGGAAAATTTCACAAAAACACAACATCGCAGAGCAACACTATTCACAGTGATCAGACCTCAATGTGAAGTGGACAAAGAGAGATGCTGAATGTATGGGCACAGTGCAGGAGAGCAAACAAACCGATGCTATGGTCACTGAGCCAATCAGCACCCAGGATACAGAACACAGTGCTGTGGTTGGTCGCCTTCCATTCCATCAGTCAACAGTGTGCTGTGTACAATCTCACATGGGCAAACTTGTGCAAGCAGTAGTGGCGCACTGCATTTTCATTGTGTACAGTATGGTATCCATCACTGATGAAATACATACTGTATTGTATTTTGATTTAATATTCTTTTAATATGTTTGAATTAACATTTTTTATATTTTTATATTGCCTTAAATTTTTAGGCAAAAATAATTAAAATAATAAATATTATATAAATATCTATATATCACAAAATCCTGCAATATAGTGAAAATTCTGCAATACAGAATTAGATATATATATTTTTAAAAACTGCAATACAGTGAAGATGCAATAAGTGAACTGTGATATAGCAAGGGACAACTGTCATGGTGGTCTCATACAGATACTGGCAACTGCTACCAAACCTACATTTTGGGGCATTCGGCCTGAAGGGAGCATATAAATTCTGGCTTCCTGGCAAAAGATCCTCTCTTTCCCTTTTTTTCTAGAATCATACCTCCTTTCTTCCAGCTCCCTGCACCCCAACTCCTTTCTCTCTGAACCCCTACCCTAAGTACTTCACATGTGTTATTTAGCATTTTTCTTTTCTTCTCTCCTTCTATCATTCAGTTTGATTCTTTCCAGTATTTCACAGTATTCTGTACACTTATATCATTTTTACTAAGGGTAAATCTGGGGATGATTAGAACAAGGAGACAGCCAGTGCTAGAGTCAGAGTAAACCTATTTCTTCAAGTTCCCAGACATATATTCTTTGTAAAAGTTCCACTATTTTTCAGATGACAGAGCATTTGAGGATATACACTGACAAGAATATCTTAAAGATTTTCTTAAAATACATTGTGGGCATTAAGAATGGTAAATACTCAGAGTGTTTGGCTTTGTACAAGCACATCCATCCTTCTGTTCAAAATCAATACATTTCCCGAAAGTGGGTGCTGACACGACCACGAATGCAGGAAGCAGTTATGCAAGCTTTACGAGGACTTAGCTCTCCCGCCTAGCAGACTCTTTCAAGATGGCACAGCTACCCTGACCACTGATTTGCATTCTTCTCTGCTGCATGCTTGCCGGTGCCTATTAAACTATTAAAATATTAATAGGGTCTTGATATCTGTCATTATTAATTTTAGAGAGTAATAAGGACATGCTGAACCATAGCACTGATAAATTTGTAGAATATGTTAATTCTAGCACTCATTATTCAGCTAAGTTACTATTTTTCCAGATAGTTTTTCTCTATTAATCATTTTTGATATTTAACAATTTGTCATGTGCATCTTTGCACACTTGTCCTTTAGATCTCTATTTATATATGTATGTTATAATGTCTTTATAGTAACAAATTAAACAATTATTGTGCCTCATCACATAATGACAAAACATTCTGACATATATCTAAAAATTTAGCTAAGAAATGAGTAGATTATTAAACCTGGCATAAAATCTGATGTTCTTGCTTTTGAAATGAGACAGCTGAAACAAAAAAATTAAAGAATGAACATGCATGAAAATCTAAAATTTTTTAGTTCTAGAAGGTTAACATATACTAAGTTTAGCTTTGAGACGTGCATTTGACAAAGGCACACTCAGAGCCCTGGCTGGTGTAGCTCAGTGGATTGAGTGTGGGCCTGCGAACCACACGATCGCAGTTCGATTCCCAGTCAGGGCACATGCCTAGGTTGCAGGCCAGTTCCCGGTTCCTGGTTCCGGTTCCCAGTTCCGGTTCCCGGCAGTGGACGCATGAGAGGCAACCATACATTGATGTTTCTCTCCCTCTCTCTTTCCCTTCCCCTCTAAAGATAAATAAATAAATATTTTTTTTAAAAAAAAAACAAAGGCACACTCAGGTATTTCTCTTGGTTAGAGTATATAATTCAAAGAGTATTGAAAAGTAACTAATAAGTATTTATTTTTGTTGTTACCTAAAATATAAATTCTCTCTTAAGGCAATGATTGTTATCCTTTTTAAGAGGTGAATACCATCACACACATGTCTCCCCAGTCTCTTTATTTTCTTCAATCTATTTTCACTGTCACTTCTAAGAGATCAGTACTTTATCTGCACAAAATGGGATGGTGGTGTGGTGAAATGTGTAACTCACGGTGTTTTAGAAAGTCTTATGCCTCATATCCAATTACACATATCACAGTCCACCTCTAAATACTCAGGAAGAATCCATGCTCACACTATACTGAAGATGACTGTGTTACTGCTCACTGACGGCATAGCCTAGCCCCCAGGAAGAGGGCACTGAGGAAAGGGAGAGGAATGCAGGTGCAGCCAGAGAATGATACGGCTGGTTGCATTACGACCATCACTGTTTATGAAATACCTCTTACTGTGGCTTCTAGCAGAAGCAAAACCATTTTCAATTTGGAGGCTGAAATAGCCTGAGTTGTGCTTAGATAAAAGGCTGCCTCTATCACAAATCAGATGGTGATACATCTCTTTTTTTAACATGGCCTGGGCTCACAAAATGACAAGTGAAAATAACAGTAAGTTGCTTTGTTTATTCCTCCTGGGCCACAAGTAAAATGAAAAAAAAAATAAAACCAAACAGAACAAAACAAAACACCCCAAAACCTCAACCAACTAATCCAAAAAGGAAAAAAGAAAAAACTGTTTGGGGGGATGTGTTTTCAATTTTCAATATTGTACAGTTCAACTTTAAATGGGTAATCCAGCTCTCTCCTCATGACCTTGAAAAAGCTCACCATGCCCTGGCTGGTGTAGCTCAGTGGATTGAGCATGGGCCTGCGAACCACACTATCTCAGTTCGATTCCCAGTCAGGGCACATGCCTGGGTTGCAGGCTGGTTCCCGGTTCCCGGCAGGGGACTAATGAGAGGCAACCATACATTGATATTTCTCTCTCTCTCTCTCTCTCCTTCCCTTCCCCTCGAAGATAAATAAATAAAATCTTTTTAGAAAAAGAAAAAGAAAAAGCTCACCATTTTTCAAAACCTGCCCACCTACCAAAAGCATTCAATGAAATTCTATGAAAGAAAAATATTACTTTTAATGGGAAGCTTGAGAAACAGTGTTGTAACTAACCCAGGATTCTCCACAAACTCCTTCTTCTTTCCACTCCTGTCATTAGAAATCTTCTGCAACTTAGTTTTCTCTCCATCCTTGGTATTCATATAACTAGAAACTTTTGGGGTAAATAAAGCCCCCTTAGGGATTAATTCATCATTCTGAAATCAGAGATCAACCCATGCTACTGCAAGGATAGAAAGTGTCATAGAAAGTACAAGAGAATGTTGATACCATAAACATTATGAAAGTTACTTTCCATTTTCCATTTAATTCCTGACACAGTACTTTCTCTTGTGATCTCGTTTTCTAAAAGCCAAAGTGGGTGTGGAAGGGATGGGCGAGTGCAGGTGTGGGAGTGTGTGAGAAGAAAGGTGAAGGATATGGCTCTGAGATTTCAGTTGGTTGACATTTGCTCCATCATGGACTGAACTATTATATACTAATTAAAAAAAATATATACTCTTCTTGTCATCCTTTTTGGCCAGACAGTAGCTTTCTTTGTCTCAGCCAATATATTACAATTGCTCATTACCTTGGCCACAGTAACACAGTTGGGTATGCTATGGGCTGAGTTGTATCTTCTGAGTTGTATCTTCTGAGTTGTATTCATTTGGGTGTAGCCCTAATCCCCAAAGTGATGGTATTTGGAGATAGGGCCTCTGGACAGTAAATAGGTTTAGATGAGGTCATGCTGGTGGGGGCTCATGGGACTAGTGTCATTATAAGAAGAGACTCCAGAGAGCTCACTCTTTCACTCTGTGCAAAGAGGTCACCTGAGCCACATCAAAGTGTCCACTGCCAGTATGCCAGGAGGGGAGCTCTCCCTAGAACCCCGCCATGCTGGTGCCTGGACCTCAAACTTTCAGTCTCCAGAATGATGAGAAATGAACTTCTGTTGTGTAAGCCAGCCAGGCTATTGTGTTTTGTCATCACAGGCTGAGCTGACTAAACCAGGTAGAGAGACAGACATTTTGGTAAGAGTCATTTCCATAAAAATAGAGTTGTTCTAAATGTATTGGTCAGTTATTTCATTTGCTTCATATTCATATTCATGAAAGTTTCATTCAAATAGACACTGCTTGGCCAGTGTCCAGGGCTGCCACCCTTTCTTTGTACAGCAAACAAAAGCATAAGAACCGAGGAACAAGAGTGAATACAGTCCTCCTCAGAAGATAGAGCAGTCAATTCTATTTGCTATCCATGATGTCCTACATCCCTCCTACTTCACTTGTAGCAGACAAGATGCAAAGGCATCTCCTGACCCCAGTGGGAAGGAGCTGGGGTCCTGCCACTGTGGAGGCCACTGCTGGGGCAGACTGTGGGCTGGGCAGGCAGGTTCAGCTAGACAGCCCTTCCTTACCTGGGCGCCCTCCCACACCTGCACGCACACTCCCCAGATCTTCATCCCGTAAAGTGAAGCGAATTAACTGAAAATATCATTGGCCTCCAACAAAGAGTTCCTTAAAAGGAAAGGAAAACTGCTAAATTCCAGTACACAAACCAGGTCTGTTCAGTTCTGACTTTTGCAAATCTGCAGCTTTCTATCAGACACCATAAGGTCCCATTACATTAGGGCTCCTGCAAATCTGACATATACACAACTAGGTGTACCTGCCACCCATGGTCAAAGTGAAGATGCTCTGAGAGACAAATCAGTTTCTAATAAAGTGTTTTCTCCTGCTTTAAAGAAAATAAGAATAAAATGTCAGTGCCATGCAGACAAATAGAGATGAAAATGAAAGCTCTGCTTATCCCTGCAAGCTTATTTTTTAAATAAAACTGGTTTGGATCACTTTGATATAACTGCTGGGAGATGCAAGGTTTTACTTTTAGATACATCATTTCTTTGTGTTCCCAATCTGGGCTCATACGGAACATTACCAGTGTTTTTCCAGTGGCACAATGCAGTCCTATAAGAGTTAAAATAAGAAACCCTACCTCTTTAATCTGCCAGAAAACACAGGAGAGGAGCAATCAACTCTGGGAAGAGTTGCTCTGAATGAGGTATGCCTGGCTGCTTTAGGCCATGCTGTTTGTCAGTCTTTCAAAATTCAAGTCATTACCAGATGCTGATCTACTATAATATTGTGATATTTTATCTGATTACACTTACCTGATTGTGCCTTATCTGCTATTTGCGTTTCCATTCTTCCATGTATATTAAATGCAGGTGCTTTTATTATTCTGAGAGCTAGAAAGTGTTGACTGCTCTGAATATAAATGGGAATATTATATCATTAACTTGCTCCGAAAGCAGGGCCATTCACTGTGTAAATCACATGCAAGGTGCCTAGTGGAGACACAATAAACCATAATGTCTTGAGAAAGAAAGCAATGAGGAATGAGTAAGGAGATAAAAATTTAAGGCATTGTTAAAGAAGGATAATCTCCAAAATCCTATTTGGTTCTTTCAAGCTAGCATTTGTTGATAACATAACCTTTGTATTAGAAACTTTTTTAAGTCCATAAAAAATAACTGGGGAGGAGGCATCATAACACAAAATGTTATCACTAATAGAATTGCATAGAAACACAACCACTAACATTCTATGGCTTGTCTAAGTTAGAAAAATGTTTTGAAAGTACAGGCCTAATCTCTTAAAGAAGTGTACAGCTTTGGCAAATACAGTCTTATCCTACCTGGCCATACTGCTTAAACGAGGTGAACAAATGACCAAATGCTTTAAGCATTTCCAGATGTTAAAAGGTGAATGGTTTAGACTCTGGGTGCAAATTTCAAAGGAAGTAAGATGCAGTGAATTAAAGCAGTACTGTGACTGTGTGCCCAACAGTCCGGGGTTATACGTTCTACTTAGTCTCCACTATGTTGGCCCCACTAAAAGTTAATCCACAGTTATAAGTGGAAAGTTTCGGAAAATCCATTTTCAGAGCAAATGTTATGTGAGAGTGTGAATGAGCCACTGACTTCTATTGGCTAGACTATCAGATGGCTTGTTCATTTATCAGTGTGTCTCATTCCTCTGCCCACGGAGCAGGTGGGAGCTGGCTTTGTAGAGGAACAAGTTACCCTCCCTCCCTGAAGCAGTGTGGCCAGTCACCTTCTGACGATCAGATCTGAATGTGTGAGACTGAAGAGAACAAGCATGAGGACAACTGGGAACATGAGGAGTGATGCTCTTTCTCCTGAGTAACCGGGAAGGACGTGGTCTCTGCTCTCACTCCCCTGCCAAGCGCCACGGGCGGGTGCCCTGAGCAGTATGGGGCTGCTCCTCTCTCCTCCCCGTTCACCACTGCACATAAACGCAGCAAAAGGGCGATTTCCTTTTAACTGAACAAATGTATGTTTAAAACACCTCTTTAAGTCAAGGATGCTCTTTAATCAAAGAACCCTTTATTACTCCTAAGCCATATGCTTAAAAACAAAACATTAATATGGAAAGTATTCAAACCTTTCAATAATTCTATATTTGCACACATTTTCTCAGGAAAGATGTAATAGGTCTAATAACCTGATTAAACTCCACTTATTTCTTTATATGTAAAAGTATATTTTAACTGAGTTTTTACTTAGTTTAGAAGATCTATTCTTGAAAAATGGTTAAAATTAGTGAAAAGGTAAAATAAACACCCCAAATATAAAAGTATAAGGCTTTCAAAGGAGGGTATGGGAGAATTTGGTCATGACTTATGGGTAGCCAAGATTTGTTAGATCACAGAAACCAATAACCATAAAAGAAAAAAAATTGGCCTCATCAAAATTAAAACTTTTTCTCATTACAGACACCATTACAAAATGAATAGTCAAGCCATAGACCTAGAGAAAACACTGACAAAACATATATCTGATAAAGGACTCTCATCCAGGATATACAAAGAACTGTGACAATTCAACAACAGAAAGACAAATGACCCAATATAAAGAGGTCAAATATTTGAAGAGTCAGTATATTTCACAAATGGCCAATAAGCACATGAAAAAATGCTCAGTGCCATTGTCATCAAGGAAATGCAAATTAAAACCACAAGGAGACACTACTACACACTGACCAGAATGTCTACAGTTAGAGACTGATACCACCAATCAAAGGATGAATGACAGAGCCCTGGGGCAGCGTGGATGACAGCAGAGTAAAATGACACAGCCATGCTGGAAAAGGTCAGGTAGTTTCTTTTATTTATTTTTTAAAGAATTTTTTTATTTATCTATCTTCAGAGGATAAGGGAAGGAGAGAGGGAGAGAAATATCAATGTATGGTTGCCTCTTGTATGTCCCCTACTGGGAACTGGCTTACAACCCAGGCATGTGCCCTGACTGGGAATCGAACCGCAATCTTTTGGTTCGCAGGCCCGCACTCAATCCACTGAGCTACACCAGCCAGGGCAGGTAGTTTCTTTTAAATGAAAGATACACTGACCCTATGACCAACAGTTCCACACATAGGTATTTACCCAATATAAATGAAGATACATTCACAAAAGACACGTGACAGTCATAGCTACTTTATTCACATGGCCCAAACCAAGAAAGAGTCCCAGAGCCCATCAATAGAATAAATAAATGGTCATATTGCAACTAGCGATACTAAAGAACAAATTGCTGATACACAACAGAACATAGGTAAATCTCTCAAATATTACTCTGAATAAAGAGATCCTTACATGAAAGAGTGCATATTACATGATTTTCTTTACTTGATACTAGAGTATGCAAAACTAATCTACAGTGGAAAAAATTCAGAGCAGTGGTTGCCTCTGGAGTTTGGGAGAGGGGTCCATGGGGGAGGGATTCACTGGGGAGGAGAATGAGAGAACATCATTGATAGGTACCACATCTTGACAGGTAATGGGCGTCTATATATTTGCCAAAACTCAGCCAATGCACTCTTAACAAAAATGCTTTTAAAAAATACCTCAGTTTGTCTAAATGTAAAAAAGCTATAAGAAGCAGTGCAATGAGGCAAACAAACTTTCAGAATCTGCTTTCAAACTTCTAAGCATTCTGGCCTGCTTACATCTGCCAGAAACTTGAGATGAAGGATGATGATACCTTGGAGATCAATTCCAGGCACTGGTACCACCTCATCCCTCATATGCAGAAATGGATAAAGGGCTGCTTGGGTTCTAGCTCACTTGAAAGTTCAAATCATATTCACTTGCTTTTAGATTATCTCATTCATGTGCAGAGTTAGGGAATGATGCAGATTCCAACCAGAGAGACAGGGGTTATTAGGCAACATACCTGTCAATCAGCTACAAGTCTGCAGTCCCTGCAGCACAGACACCAGAGAAACATGGCAAGGGCTGCAAATGTCTTTGGCTGCCAAGGTTATGCTTTTAGGCAAGTCAACTATGTGAAATAAATTGATATTTATGCATACATGGATATGAGTATAAGTATAAATAACAAAGCCACTGCATGACCCAGCCTCATAAGTATGCCCAAAATAAAACTAGACAAGTTTGTTTCATTGGCAAGTTTTTACAGATCACTGATGAAATCTATACTTTCCCATCCCATGACACTAGGGCCAAATTAAACTCACTACACAGTCAAGGCATATTTCCATGATAGCAAGTTAGAGTTTCTAGAAGTGGAATGGGGGTGTCTCCACTGAAATTAAAATGTGCGTCCATAGACCTGTTCACAGGTGCTCACCTGTTAGTCTGTAAAAATTTCTTGATCTTCTGGGACTCACTAGAATCTGGAGGTCTGGATTGAAAACACATAGAGCATTCCTAAAAGTCAGAAGAAGTTGAGTAGCTATTTGCTTACAGACTAACTCATCCATCTAGAGATTGATCTCTGTCAAATTCCCCACGTTCTGTAACTGTTATTAATGAGGTCTGCGGCACCATGATTCAGAGATTACCAACCAGTCCACATTGATAGGTAGGTATTTTTCTTGCTCACTCAATGGCAGGACACATATATAATACATTCTTAGCAACTTTATCTCTTTCACTTAGAGTCAAAATAACTGCTGACTCAATAATTTGCCACAAAATCTATTCCTGGTTAAAAGGGAGTGCCACCCTCTACAGAAAAGAAGTATTTCAATATTTCAGCATTTCCAAGAACAGAGGTACCAATGAGAAGCAAAATAAGAAACTAGGTCCCATGACTGAGAAATTGTGTTTAAACATTTATATACCATTTTAAATTTGTTCCCAATGGAAAAATTAAAATAAATTAATTGCCCACATATCTATCAGATTAGAAAACAACTTAAAAACAAATTTATTTTACTTTTATAGCTGCATATAGGATATCATATCTGTCTTTGTATTAACATTATACACATAAATATTAACAGTTATTCATAGAAGTATACATTTATTCCCCAATAATTCTTCTTTGACACTTTAATAAGGGCCTAAAGTAACCATGATTTCAACTCTTTTAAAAATCCATTGCCTGTAATACTAAGCAAAACAGCTGACAATACAGTATTTCATTGTAAATGAAGAAGTCCTTAAAGAGATTTAAAAATATTTGCCAGCAGTGCCAATGACCTCCTTTTGAGACAACAGTTAAAAATGAAAAGAACACCAATGAGCTATTGTAAAAGCTTCAAGTGCACTGTACACACGTGTGTAACTGGAGTCCTGAAAGGGAAAAGGGGGCAATAATAAACACTCAAGAAAATGATTATGGAAAATGCCCCAAATTTGATAAAAATCATACACAAATTCAAAATACCAATGAACCCCCAAGCACAAGAAACGTAAACTACACAAAGTCACATTTTAAGCAAATTGCTCAAAACCAGTAATAAAGAAAAGTGTAAAAGCAGTCAGAGAAAGACATGTTCTGTACAGAGGAATAAGGAGATTATTATTATTGGAAATGAAGGAGAACACAGTGAAGTAACATCTTTACAACAGTAAAAGAAGAAAAGATAAGCAGTGGGAAGTGTTGGCAAGGAAAATGGGACCCTGATAAAGTGCTGGTAGAAACGCCCAATGGGGCAGTAATTTGGGAAAGTCTGTAAGTCCATCAAAAAGTTAAACATATGACCCAGCAATTTTACTCCCAAAGAAGTGAAAGTGTGTGTCCACACAAAAACTGGTGTGCGAATGTTCATGGCAGCAACATTCATGACAGCCAAGAAATGGAAATAACCCGATAGTCAACCAATGAATGGACAAAGAAATAGTGAGGTATCCATACAACAGAATATTATTTGGCCATGAAAGGGCATGAAGTACTGACATAAGCTATAGCAAGGATGAACCTTGAAAACAAAGAAGCCAGATACAAAAAGCTACTTCATGTATGCTTCCATGTATATGAAATGTCCAGAATAGGCAAATCCATAGACAGAAAATATATTAGTGGCTACCAGGGGCTGGAAGAAGGTGAGCATGAGGGGCCTTTGCTAATGAGCATGAAGTTTCTTTTTGGGGTGATGAAATGTTCTGAAATCAGATAGTGCTGATGTATGTACAACTCTATAAACCCCCTGAACTGTATACTTCAAAAGAGTGAACTTTAAGATCTGTGAATTACATATCAGCAATACTGTCAAAATAAAAGAAACAATAGAATTACATGTGGAAGGTATCTAAAGGTAAGAGATAATATTATAAATGATATTCTATTCACAAAATACTATGCATGAAAAT
Organism: Sturnira hondurensis; assembly: GCF_014824575.4. Lineage (NCBI taxonomy): Eukaryota > Metazoa > Chordata > Mammalia > Chiroptera > Phyllostomidae > Sturnira > Sturnira hondurensis. The sequence goes on from NW_028084643.1 coordinate 1,083,475, forward strand.
ATGCTGTAAAAATTTTCATAAATAAATAAATAAAAGGTTGAGATTGTACAACTGAATGGAAAAGGAAGGCCTGACTGTATGCTGCCTGTAAGAAACATAATTTAAATATAAAGATTCAAATATATTAACAGATTGGAAAAGATACATCAACACTAACACCAATTTAAAAAAAAAGCAGAGGTAGTTATATTACTACATGGGCCTGCAAACCAAAGCGTTGCTGGTTTGATTCCCAGTCAGGGCACATGCCTGGGTTGCAGGCCAAGTCCCCAGCAGGGGGTGAGCTAAAGGCAACCACACATTGATGTTTCACACCCCTTCTTTCTCCCTCCCTTTCCCTCTTTCTAAAAATAAATAAGTGAAATCTTTAAAAAAAGAGAAAGACTTCAGAGCTAAGAGTAGTACCAAGAAAAATAATGTTAACTCATTATAAAAAAGGGGTCAGTTTTTAAAGAGAATATCACTAAACATCTATACACCTAATAACAAGTTTCAAAATACTTGAAGCAAAAATGACAGGATTACAAGGAGAAATAAAACATTCATAGTTATTGTTGGAGATTTTAATACTCCTGTGTGGTGGGCAGAATTTTAAGAACACCCCTAAAATTCTCACCCCCGGCTATACATGCCTTGTATAATTCCTGTCTGAGACTCCTATATATGATATTTCATTCCTGTGATTACTTTATGTTAATATGGCAAAAGTGAGAGATTTTGCACCTGCAAGTAAGATTAATTGACTTGGAGTTCATTAAGAGAATTATCCCGAGTGGGTCTGACCTAATCAGGATAGGTCTGGAGATTAGAGATGGAAGAACTGAGAGACTCTTGGTACTACTGCCTTCACAAAAACAGGCTGCCATGAGTTCTACACACGCAAGGAAGTGAATTTTGCCAACAACCACCTGAGCTTGAAGGAGGCTGCCAAGTCTCAGATGAGACCATACTACCAGCTGACACCTTGATTGCATTTGTCTGAAACCCTGAGCAAAGGACACAGCTAAGTCATCCCCAGATTCCTGACTCATGAAAACTGTGAGATAATAAATGTGTGCTACCTTAAGCCCAATTCTGGTAATTTGTTACAGAGCAACAGAAAACTATATACCCTCTCCCAATAAGTAAAGAACTATAGACAGAAAATCGGAAAGACTATAGAAGAAATGAACAACACTATCATGCAATTTGACCTGATTGACATTTATATAACATCACTCTACAGCAGAATATGTATTCTTTTTAAGTGTTTAAGTGTATAATCTCCTTACCAAGAGACTATATTTTAGGTGGTAATATGAATCTCAACAAATTTTGAAGGATCCAACTCATATAAAATATGTCCCACCACCACAATAGAAATATGTTACAAATTGGTAACAGGAAGATATTTAGAAAAATCCCCACTTTTAGAAAACTAAGTAATACATTTCTTAATGGCCCATGAGTCAAAGAATAATTAGGAAGAAATGATCCTACCAGAATATTGCAAGACACCTCAAAGACTGAGCAATCAGAGTTTCACAAAGTTGTAGGGAAATGAACAACCAAATAAGGCTTAATTATTATATTTAAATATTTTAAAATGCAACTACTGTAGAAGATAATGAGCTTCTTTTGCAGGAATAGAAACAGGAGTGTTATGCTATCAAACTTTTTCCTGTAAGCTGATAAAAAGAAGCTGTCTCTTAGCCTGATGGCAATGAAAGACAGAAGATGAATCACTACTTGTAGAAACCAATTTATTTAGTCACTTTGGACTGCTGTTATTTATTACTTGTCAGCACATGCTGTTAGTTCAATTAAATATAAAAATCTGAAGTTCTCTTTTTTCCCACCCCATTTTAAATAAAAAAATGACACAAAATTGAAACATTAAAAGAACATTTTAAGTTCATTGTTTTTCTAGTATTACTTAGGTGCTGTTTAGTAAACACTCTGTCACAAAGGGAAGATTATTCATCGCTTGGATAAGTCAAATTTAAATGTTTACAGAGACTAAATATGGAAATAGAATTTGGGAGCTCTCCTTCCAGGGTAATATAAGCATAAAAATTAAAAACAAGGCACTTGGAAAAAGTGATCATTGGCCCACTGGACTGAATCGTGAGGAGCCGGAGACGGCAGACTCGTGGCCAACATCAAGTTCCATTTCTTGACTGCAGTGTAATTGAACTACTTCAGATAAGTTATAATACTCATATTTGTTACAAATGAAGTATATATTTTGCTTTGACCATACCACAAAATTCTCACCATTTAACTGCAATCAACCATTAAAAAAATTTCTTCCCATAAATTACTGACACAATGCCATGTTACCATGAAAAATATATTTGGAGAATCTGTCAAGAGAGTAATATTAAGCAATATGTATCAATTTAAGTAAACGTGCCACCTATCCCTGCCAAGCATAAAAGCCTGTTATCCTTAATTACATTTCTCATTGAGTTGTACCTTTAAAATGTCAAATACGGCCTACTAGTTCTGGGGCTAACTTCAGCTGTCAGTGATAAACATAGCTTATGTTCCACACATTATGTGGCCATCTACCACAGAGCACATTTTCTTTACACTGTTGTTGCAGTGAACAGAAAAGATATCCTCCAGCAAACAAAGAGTATGACTGCAACTAGGACTCAAATCAAATGTAAGTGGATATAATAGATATTTTCAAATAGTTGCCGGAAGATGGTGTCTCATTTATTCCGTAAATCAAGGAAAGAAGCTGCCTAGCCTTCTTCACCAAAACAACTTTACACATTTTACAACAAAACTTATTTGCACAAAATTGCACATGAATCCTGTTACTAGCAGACTCAGATTTAACATTAGAAACATCAATGACTTTATTGAAGTGTGATACTTAAATCAGACAAACTCCTGATGTGATGCTATTGACCTCTGCATTGAACAGTCCCCAAGGACCACATAACTACGGCTTTTTCACTTCTTCTACTGCCAGCTGTCATTTCTCCCCCATGGAGGTGCTTCCTTCAAACAGCTCCTAGCACTCTCCCCTGTGCCAGCACTGTCTGAGCTCTGTGTCAGCTACCATAGTTAATATGCAATTCTGAGATAGGGACACTGTAATTTCTTGATCATAGGTACTAGAGCTTGATACTGTAAAGATACCAATGTATGGGCTTTATATTTGTGCAAATTCTTTTCCTCTAGATCATTTGCTTTTTATGTTTTCACTCCTTATACTCTTGCCAACATTAAGGATTTCATGTGTGTGTGTTCCCACATGCATGCATGTGAGTACTGCTAATGTATCAACAGAAAATAAGCATTAGAGAAAAAGGGAAGACAGCTGTAGGTTATATCTACACAGTGAAATTCTTTTCTATACTTTTTTGCCCAAGTCATTTGCAATAAAACCTATAATCACACAAATGAGAAATAAGAAATTAGCAATTAGGAAACAAAGCTTTAAAAAAAGCCTCTGTACCCCAAAGGGGTACCTCTGTACCCCAAATCATCTAATGTTCATAAACTTTTGATAATTTAAACTGAAGTTGTGAGAGAAAGATTAAGAGGAAAAGAATTCATATTTGAAAGACATATGCAATAAAATTATCATGGGTAATAAGGAAAGGAAGTGATATGATAAAAAATTTTAATCTTTTCTTTTAATTAAAAAACACTAATTCAATAATAAAATTTCTGAAAGTCACATGCAATAAATAAATATTTGATATATTGGTATTTTGAACTAGATTTTTAATAGCTCACTTAATCAGGGATTCTGTTTCTCTGGTTCATGATGATTACAAAATTCTCAATTATCTACACTAAAAATGAAAAGGTGTTTAAACCAAGGTTTTTTAACATATAAAAAAACTATTTTAAATGTATACAGTGAGGATACAACAAAGAAAAAAAAAGAAATTTTAGCCCTGGCTGAGGCACAGTGGATTCAAGCATCATCCCATACATCAAAAGGTTGTAGGTTTGATTCCCAGTCAGGGCACACACCTAGGTTGTGAGTTCTGTCCCTTGTCAGGGAGTACACAGGAGGCAACTGATTGATACTTCTTCCTCTCTCTCTTTCCCTTCCTCTCGCTCTAAAATCAATAAATATATCCTTGAGTGAGGATTAAAAGAAAATGTACCTACCAGAAAAAAAACCCACAAAAAAACTTTTATCTCAATTAATGATCAGTTAAGGAAGAAAGTGCTGGACAGGAAAATGGTGGAAGAGTAAAGGAAAGAGTTAATAGTGAGGTGGAAGAGAAAAAGGAACACAAGAAGACCAAAAAGATTTACTCAAAAGGATAGCAGAGCCCTGGCTGGTGTAGCTCAGTGGATTGAGCACGGGCCTGTGAACCAGAGGATCACGGTTCGATTCCCAGTCAGGGCACATGCCTGGGTTGCAGACTGGTTCCCTGCAGGCCAACTCCCAGCAGGGGATGCACGAGAGGCAACCATACATTGATGTTTCTCTCCCTCTCCTTCCCCTCTAAAGATAAATAAATAAATAAAATCTTTAAAAAAAAAAGGATAGCAGATAGGGCTAGTTCAAAGTAGACACATAAACCAACTAATATGGGGGGGCTGTATCCCTCAGTTTTCTATCCATTTGGTGGTTCCATAAGATCTAAATATAAACCTCATTTAGCTACCAATCAAAACTATGCTAAGTGAAATAAGTCAGGTGGTGAAAGCCAAATGCCATACGATCTCACCTATAAGTGGAACCTAATCAACAAAATAAATAAGCAAACAGAATACAACCAGAGACATTGAAATAAATAAAGAACAAACTGACAGTAACCAGAAGGGAGGGCAGAGAGGGATAATGGGGAAAAGAAGGAGAAGGGTCATCAAGGAACATGTATAAAGGACCCATGGACAAAGCAGAGGGGAGTAGGATTGAGGGAGGGAGGTGGGGTGGGCGGGGGCATAGGAGAGCGGTAGAAGGGAAATGGAGACAACTGTACTTGAACAACAACAACAAAAAAGAATGAAAATGCTATAACAAACTTATACAAATCTAAAAAAACATTTTTATAATATCTAACTAGTAAAGGCAAATAATTTCAAACCAATTCATAATAAAATGTGCTTATAGTTCACAACTCATTGCATTTCTACATACTAACGATGAAATATCAGAAAAGAAAAAATCCAATCCCATTTACAATTACAACAAAAAGGATCAAATACCTAGGAATAAACTTAACAAAGGAAGTCAAATACCCATACACTGGAAACTATAAGACATTGTTGAAATAAACTGAAGGTACAAAGAAATGGAAAGATATTGTATGCTCATAAACTGGAAGAATTAACATTGTTAAAAAGGGTATATCACCTAACACAATATACTTATTTCATGCAATTTCCAATACCAATGGCATTTTTCAAAGAAATAGGACCAAAAAAGTCTCAAGTTCTTATGGAACTACAAAAGACCCTGAATAGCCAAAGCAATGCTGAGGGAAAACAAACAAACAGACAAACAAAAAAGAAAACCAGAGGCATCACATTCCCTGACTTCAAATTGTATTACAAAGCTACAATGAGGAAAACAGTATGGTACTGGCAGAAAAACAGACACACAGACCAGTGGAACAGAATTGAGAACCCAAAAATAAACCCACACACATATGGACACCTAATTTACAACACAGGAGCCAAAAACACACAGTGGAGAAAGGAAAGACTCTTCAATAAATGGTGTGGGAAAAACTGGAAAGCCACATGCAAAAGAATGAAACTAGACAGTTATCTGACACCATACAGAACAACTAACAAACAATGGATTAAAGACTTGAATATATTGCAAAACCTGAAACAATAAAAATATACAGAAGAAAACCATAGGCGTTAAACTCATGGACCTTATTCTCAGAGAGGTTTATGTGAACTTGACCACAAAGGGAAGGGAAATAAAAGCAAAAATAGTGGGGAAACAAAGAATATCAAACTAAAAAGCTTCTGCACAGCCCCAGCCGGTGTGGCTCACTTGGTTGGAGCACCATCCTGTAACTGAAAGGCTATGGGTATGATTCCAAGTCAGGGCACATACCTAGCCTGTGGTTTTGGACCCCTGCCTGGGGATATACAATCCCTGGTCCAGGGGCATGTGATCTTCAGTCCAGTTGCATCTGAAAGGCAACCAATTGATGCTTCTCTGTCGTATTAATGTTTCTCTCTCTTTTCCTCTCTCTCTAAAAAGCAATAAAAAATGTCCTTGGGAGTGGATTAAAAAAAATTAAAAATCCTCTGCACAGCAAAAGATACCATCAACAAAACAAAATGTCAACCAACTGAATGGAAGAAGATACTTATAAAAGATACCTTCAAAACAGAGCTAATAGCCAGCCACCATGGCTAGTATTGCTCAGGGGATTGAGTGCCAGCCTGTGAACCAAAGGGTCACTGTTTCAATTCCTAATCAGGGAACTGAACCAGTGAGGGGTTCAAAATGCCTGAGTTGAGGGCCAGGCCCCCAGTAGGGGGCATGCGAGAGGCAACCACATATCAATGTTTCTTCCCTCTCTTTCTTCCTCTCTTCCTTGCTCTTTAAAAATAAATAAATAAAGTCTTAAGAAAAATAAGGAGCTAACATCTAAAATACATAAAGAACTCACACAACACAAGATGGCCAATAAGTGTATGAAAAGATGCTCCATATCACTAGTTATAAGGAAAATGCAAATCCAAGCCTCAACGAGGTAGTGCCTCCCACTTGTTAGAATACCTGTTATCAACAAGACAAGAAATGTGTTGGAAAGGTGGTGGAGAAAAGGGCAGCCTTGCATACTGTTGGGAAAAAAGTAAACTTGTACAGCCACAGTGGAAAACAGCATGGCAGCTCCTCAAGAAATTAATAGAGATGCTATATGACCCAGCAACCCTTCTTCTGGGTATCATACACACACACAATGGAGCATTATTCCACCATAAAGAAACGATGAAATGTTGCTGTTTACAACAACATAGATGGACCTTTAGTAAGTGAAATAGGCCAGACAGAATAGAAGGACCATAAGATTTCACTCATAGGTGGGATATAAAACAAAAAGCAACAAATGAACATACAAAACAAACTCACAGATACAGACAACAGAACAGTGGTCACCAAAAGGGAAGGGGAACAGGCAGAGGCAGAGAAGAAAGGGGATCGGACACATGGCGATGAAGAAAGCCTGGGCTGTGGGTAGCGATCATACAATGGAGGACACAGATGTTGTATTATAAAGCTGTACAACTATAATTTTTAATGTTATTAACCAATGTTAGCTCAATACATTTAATTTTAAAAAAAGACCAGCAACTCACAATGTTTAAATACTTGAGGAAGAACTATAAAGGCTCCTGAATTCCAAACCGATACATCTAATAAAGGTTCATTTTAGTATTCAAAAGATATCTATCAACAAAATACCTATCCTTCACTGAAATGTGGCATGCTTTTTATAATACATCAATTAACATTAATACATAAATGAAAATATGAAAACCAGGTTTCACAGTTGTCATATGTTGACAGCACCATGTTCTATATCCAGGAGGGACTGATTCATAAGTTATTTAAGACATTTTTGCCACAGGTTAAAATTCACATTAACTTCTGACAGAGTCTACAGATTAAGTGAAAAAAGATGGTATCTTAATGCATATTTAAAAGAGAATAGCCAATTGTATGACTATGTGCTTAAAGAACAAACAGGGATAATTACTTGTCCTCCACAGTTTCATATACTTACTGTACAAGAGGGACCCCTCCCCAAACACCCAGAATTATCTTCTGGAAGGTGGGCTCCTTGTAGTACACACTTCCCCCACTACATGGTGTTCTGAGAGCCCATCTGTATCAGTGTACCAGTTGGCGTTGCTCTGAGAGGCTGCATTTGGCTTCCATGAAATTTTTTAAACACATTTGCCTTTTTTATGATGGGTGATTTACAAAGCATACCTGTTCACACCACGCTGAGTATTCAGCAGTTTTTGACCCAAAATGGCATGATCTCCATGCCCCACCCTCCCCTATTCACCTGATCTCACCGTGAGCAACTTTTTTTTTTGGTTCCCTAGATGAAAAAAGTCCTCAAAGGGAAACATTTTGCCAATGTGGAAAAGGGGAAACAAAAAATGGCAGAAATACTAAAAGGCATCAAAATCAACAATGTCACCAACTGTTCTGAGCAGTGGAAAAATATCTCCATAGGTGTATTGCATCAACTGGAGAGTACTTTGAAGGTGACTGAAGTTCAAACATGTAAGAATAAATACACACTTTTTAAATAAATAAATTGCATTTTGGGGGTTCCCCTGTCCTATTTACAGTTATAGTCTTGGTTCTTTCCCCCATGACTGCAGCTGCAATGTATTAGCTAGTGTGCAGCAAACCCCTTTTTGCAGGCTTCAGAAAGTGTAATTGTTAGATTTACATTCTTAATGTGAATGGCAAGAACTATAAAACATAAAACTTGACCCAATGAATGTAATATATTAACATTTAAATTTGACTATAAATACGGTAGACATAATAAACTTTTTTCTTACTGCAGATTTGTCATAGAAATAAACACAAAAGTTCATATAAGCATAAATAAGTCAAAAGATTTGACTTAATCAGATTTAAATTTGTTATCAGTGTTTTTGATATTATATTCTCTTCTTCCATGTTTACTAATAGAAAAATCTCACAAATAAGTTATCACACAGGTGTTTAATACTAAAACAATTTTTTATAGCTAGCTATGAGGGAAAAACTTTATGTGTTTGTATATACTGATACTTTCTGAAGCTCAGTTTAGGCAAAGGTTTTTCTGCTTATTTTGTTACCATGTTATAATAGAAAAAAGAACATCAAATTTCCATTAATGTGGCTATTTTAAATACCATACTAAAGATAGACTCTCATTAAAAATTCTACATCAAATGTATTTAGAAGGAAAAAATTTGGAACAGAACCACTGAAATGGAGATCACATGGAGGGTTAGCAACGGGAGTGCAAGGGGGAGAGAGGGGGAAAAGGTACAGAGAATATGGAGCATAGATGGTAGGTAGGAAGTAGACAGGGAGGAGGCAAGAATAGTATGGGAAATGTAGAAGCCAAAGAACTTACAAGTATGACACATGGCCATGAACTAAAGGGGGAGAATGTGAGTGGGAAAGGGTGTGCAGAGTGGAGGGAATGAAGGGGGGAAAATGAGACAACTGTAATAGCATAATCAATAATATATATTTTAAAAAAGAACTTAAGAAACACATTTCATAATTAACAAAATAATTTTAGGAATATTTTGTAAATAACTCAGTAAGATATTTACATAAAATTAGTTGTCCTTGATATAAAATACATTATTATTTTTATGTAATAAAGACTGAATATGTATTCTAAAGTAAAAGCATGTGAATATCCTGGAAGGTAGTGGTAGCAAAGCAGAGTTTTTATTTTTTAGTTTTTAAGAATATTTTTAAATTTGTTTTTAGAGAGATGGGGAGGGAGAAAAAAAGGCAAACATCTATGTGTGGTTGCCTCTCGCATGCCCCCTACTGGGAACCTGGCCCGCAACCCAGGCATGTGCCCTGACTGGGAATCAAACCTGTGACCCTTTGATTCACAGGCTGCCACTCAATCCTCTGAGCCACATCAGCTAGGGTAAAGCAGATTTTTTAATCTCTCCAAATCCCTACATAAATCAGGCAGAAAAACAGAAATAGAAATGTCAACATCCATGGACAACATCACATTTAAAATAAAACAAAGCAGAGGCATCCCCATGACCCCCAAATGTAAGCATGTTAGAACAAACCACCACCAAGTCATAAGACCTTCATAATAGCAGCACTTCTGTGGGAGAAAACCAAATAGAAGCCAGTTGAGCATCTTACAGACCTGATAATAGAAGAAACTCAAAATAAGTAGAAATGTCAACAAAGCCAATTTGTGACAACTGAAACTGGGAGTGGTTCTGCTCCTAATAATAGCAGGTGAATGTAAGGTGTAAGAGGGTCTGAAAAGAGCTGAGTGAGTCTAGCCCCAAGAGTCCTGAGACTGACCAGCCAGGGTTCCCTTCCAGGAGAGAGTGCTACACAAAGAGCAATCAACTGGTCTTCAAATCAAAATAAGCAGGATAGAGAAAACCAACAGGGTGGAAAAGGAAGCCCAGGTAAAACTGAGGGGAGGGGAAGAGTCAGGATATCTCAAAAGGCAAGTCAGCATATTTTGAACATTAGAGAAGAAAAAAGGACAAATGAGCATAAAGGGAGAAAAACCAAGCTGAACCGGTTCCTTCTAAAAGTTCAGGAAAATGAGCTCACATAAAAACAAGAACCAAAAATATCAAGGTCACATTCTATGCAATATTGTTTGTTTTCTTTTTAATTTTTTAAAAATTTATTTATCTTTAGCGGGGAAGGGAAGGAGAGATGGAGAGAAATATCAATGTATGGTTGCCTCTCGTGTGTCTCCTGCTGGGAACTGGCCTGCAACCCAGGCATGTGCCCTGACTGGGAATCGAACCGTGATCTTTTGGTTCTCAGGTCTGCGCTCAATCCACTGAGCTACACTAGCCAGGGCTATGCAATATTGTTATAAATAAAAAAGAAAAAGAGAGAATAAGGAGCAGAATATGTCAATAGTCAACAAAAGTACACCAGAAAAGATAAACCCACTGAATATATAAAAATATTACCTTGCATTTTAAATGAGATAAATGACATTAAGAAAATAGTACAAATCCTTAAAAAACATGAATGAGAATTAGATATGGAATAGAGAATTAGAAATGAAAGAAAAAAATCATTTCAGAAATGGAAACTAAACTAGAGGGAACACAGGAGTGAATAAATACAACACATAGAGAAATAGGTGAAAAGTGAAAAATTTAACTCAAAATGAGAATAAAAAATATTCACAAGAAAGTGATGTATACTGAAGATAGGTAATCCCAATGCAAATAAACAAGAAACCCAGTTCAAGATGGTGATGTAGGCAGACATGGCTCACTTCTTTACACAACCACATCAAAATTACAACTGAAATATAGAATCACCATCACTCAGAACTGTCAGGAATTGAGTCGAATGTAAGTTTGACAATTACAGAATTAAAGAAACATCATCCATCCAGTCCAGTAAGAGGGGTGTGGATGTGGAATGGACTGGTACCTCAACTTACGTGTGGTGGCTAAAAATTTGGGATGGGTATATCAGGAGTCCCAGCCCCACACCAGGCCCCGCTGCTCGCGGTTCCAGTGCCAGGAAGGTAAGTCCCCACAACTTCGCTGCAAAAACCAGTGGGGATTGTGTCATTTGGAGAAACTGCTGAAGCCCCAAGCTGTTCCTCTTAAAGAACCCACACCTGTACTTAATCAGGCTTACTACCTCTGAGTTTTAGCACCAGTGTAGCAGTTTAGAAGGCACCAGTACCATACAGGGAGAAACTGAAGTGTCTGGCACCAAGACAATCAGAGGCCCTTGTCCCTTTTATAAACCTTCCCCCAACAGAGACAGCAAGCTGGAGCCAAATCTGAGATCCTGTGGACCTGGCTAACACTGCTGACCCACCTGGGAGAACCCAGAGACTGCCACACCCAACTTATGGGCCCACCTACGCTGCTTTTCCCTATGAATGACTGACTGGTCTTGGCCCAGGCTTCACAACTTCCTAAATTCTATCAAACAAGTAATAGCTGGCCTCATTGAGCCCTAGACCCAGCACTAGCAGCAAGCTAGCCTAGATTTGTAGCTTAGCTTCACCTGGGAATCTCCAAGCCCAGCACAAGCAGCAGCCATCTCAGATTGCTTTATGACTTATGCAGGACATCCCCAGGCAAAACACAGGTAGGGGCTGACCTTGGCCTGCAACACCAAGGAAACCTCATGGCCAATGTACCATGAGGTTTGGACAGCTACAGACCAAGCCAGAGCACCACCACCATGTCCCTGCACAACTGATCCTCCATAGAGGGCAGAGGTTTGTGGTCAGTGGTCACAGCCATCCTTGCAGCTGACTGGCCTGGGTAAACCCTCTCATTGATCTGTCAACAGCAATCAAGGCTCAACTACAAGAGGAGGTTGTACTCAGCCCACCCAGAGGGTATACCTCAACCATTCTGAGTGATAGTGGAGGCTGTGCCACTGGATCCTAGAGGACATCTACTACATTATACCACATGACCAAGACACAGAGTCAAAGTAGTTACCTAATACATAGAAACAAACACAGGGAGGCTGCCAAAATGAGGAGTCAAAGAAACATGGCCCAAATAAAAGAACAGATCAAAACTCCAGAAAAAAGAGCTAAAAGAAATGGAGATGAGCAATCTCTCAGCTACATAGTTCAAAACACTGGTTATAAGGATGTTCAACAAACTTAGTGAGGACCTGAACAGCTAAAAAAAAATCCAGTCAGAAACAAAGGATACACTAATTGAAATAAAGAGCAATTTACAGGGGAAAAAAAAGTAGAGTGGATGACACCAAGAATCAAATCAAAGGTTTAGAACATAGGGAAGGAAAAACAACAAATCAGAACAACCAGGGGAAAAAAAGAAAAAAAAATATGAGGATAATATAAGCAGCCTTGGGACAACTTCAAGAGGTCCAACAATTGCATCACAGGGGTTCCAGAAGAGAAAGAGCAAGAAATTGGAAATCTATTTGAAAAAATAATGAAAGAAAGCTCCCCTAATTTGGTGAAGGAAATAGACATGCAAGTCCAGGGAGCACAGAGTCCCAAACAAGATGGATGCAATGAGGCCCACGCTAAGGCACATCATAATTAAAATGGCAAAGGTTAAAGATAAAGAATCTTAAAAGCAGTAAGAGAAAACAGTTAATTACCTACTGGGGAGTTTCCATAAGTCTGTCAGCTGGTTTCTCAAAAGAAACTTTGCAGACTAGAAGGGACTGGAGAGAAATATTTAAAGTCATGAAAAGCAGGGACCTGCAGCCAAGATTGCTTGATCCAGGAAAGCTATCATTTAGAATAGAAGGGCACATAAAGAGCTTCCCAGACAAGAAAAAACTAAGAGTTCATCATCACCAAACCATTACTATATGAAATATAGTTAATGGGGCTCATTTAAAAAAGATAAAGACTATGAACAATAGAATGGCAATAAAACATATCTATCAACAATTGAATCTAAAAAACAAATTAAGCAAACAAGCACAGAGACAGAATCATGGAGACAGAGAACATTTTGATGGTTGCCTGATGGGAGGGGGATGTTCTGGAATGGGTGAAGAGGTGAGAGGATTAAGTACGAATAGGAAGCTACAGGATAGCCATGAGGATGTAAAGTACAGTACAGGACACGATGTAGCCAAAGAACTTACACGCATGACCCATGAACATGAACAATGGTGGGGGGATTGTCTGAGGGAGTGAGGGATGCTGGGTGGAGGGGGGCAAAGGGAGAAAAATCAAGACAACTATAGTAGTGTAATCAATAAAATATAATTTGAAAAAAGAAATCCAGTAGAAAACCAAAGCAAGGGAAAATAATAAATACTACAGTAACATTTAAGTCAATGTTCTTGAAATTAAAAGGAAAAGAATGTGAAATCACATAATGAAAGAGCATACTGCTTATTTGAGAATATGAACACTAAATAACACCGACACATATTCTAGTAAAAATCGCATGGCCACCTATATATGCAAAAGGGTCATTGCTTGCCTCAGGTAACACTGATTCCAATCTGCTGTTACCTGAGGTATCTTGATCTATCTTTCTCTCACACATTTCCATGTGTGATCAAGATTCTCCATTAAGCTTGGAATTAGAAAGAAAAAAAATATTTTAAGATTGACAAAGAAAAACAGGTTGAAAAAAACAAAATACATTCACTTAAACAAAGAATACTAAATACTTTCTCTGGTTGGTGTGGCTTGGTGGATTGAGTGCTGGCCTGTAAACCAAAGGGTCACTGGTTTGATTCCCCAAGAGGGCACAAGCCGCGGTTTCAGTAGGGGGCACACGAGAGGCAACCACACATTGATGTTTCTCTCCCTCTTTCTCTTTTTCTTTCCCTCTCTAAAAATAAATTTAAAAAATTCTCTTTTAAAGAAAAGAATACTAAATACCATATTTGCCAGTGTTCCCCTATGAAAGTCCACTAAAGTGACAAGTAAAGAGATTGAAAGGACTAACTCATTTAGTTAGACAGAAAACAGAAGGCAGACTAGTTAAAACAGTTTTGGAGTACTGGCTGGGTGGCTCTGTTGGTTAAAGTGTCATCCCAATATGCCAATGTTGCTGGTTCAATCTTCAGTCAGGTCGCACACAATAATCAACCAATGAATGCATAAATAAGTGGAACAACAAATCAATGTTTCTCTCTTTCTCCTTTCCTCTCTAAAATCAATAAATAAAATTTTTTTTAAATAAAAAAATGTTAGACTCTGAAACACAAATAAATGAAAGAAATTGACCTAGCTGATGAAGATTGCAACCTTAAGGCCTACAGGAAACTAAGAAGCAATTTGATTCTAAACACAAACCCAAGTAATGCTCAGTAGTGAAGATCCTGAATTCCTTCCAGAAAGACTAGAGTGGGTAAAACACGAATGCTGGTCTTCATCCACCAACTCCACAGATAACTTTGGCAAAGTTGAAGCATGAGATTCTAAATTCAGGCATACCAAGGAGAGTTAAGGCCAGGGTGTCTATGAAAACATGGGGATTCAGTAAAAAGTGTTTAGAATGAATTGTAGATATTCTCAGCCAACTCAAGAGAAAAGTGGATTCTACCAACTAATGAGCCTCATCCATAGAGATCTTCCATTCATCTTTTTAGTACCTTACATACACACACACAGAGTGGTACCTTGGTACTCATCATTAATTTGTATCAGAACTCGTGACGAGGGCCAAAACTAACGAGTACCCTAACAATGAAGCATTTTCTCTTGCAGGGTGTGTCATGACTCACGCAAGTTGTAGCAAGTGCAATAGACCTCATAAAGAGCTCAGTGCTGAAACATTATTTTCTCATCAAAATGAGAGGAGTACAGGGTTTGATGAGTTCTGAAGTCAAAGGTATGAGTACAAAGGTGTGAGTACAAAGGTATGACTGTGTGTGTGTGCGTATATATAATATATACATATACATATTAATATATACATACATATATAAATATATATATGAAAGCAGCCAAGCATCACTAAAGAGACAATGAAATTTGAGAAACATCAGAGAGCAAGACAAGAAAAAAATTTACTTAAGGGAAATATAAGGCAAAAAATAAAACTAGAAAATAAGCACTAAAATTAACATCCCCAGAGAGGTAAAATGTTACATCCATGAAACTGTCAAGCAAAGGCTAAGGCCAGGGCCAAGCAAGGCCTGACAGACTTAGCTGGTAAAGAAAACCAATGAGCTCTTTTTGGATTCAGGCAGCTTATTACTTGTATAGGAAATGAAAAAAAAGAGTAGTCAAAGGTGCCACATCATCCCATGGCCTTTGTGTAATATTGGGAACCACTCTGCCTGGTTTCAGGAGTTGTAACTACCCCCCATGGCTAAAGCTGTGAGCGACCTCCAGTCTGTGAGCCACTAAGGAGACAAAACTTGTCTCTGGCAGCAGCGCTGCTTCTGCTTCATCCCCTGCCCCCAACACTTGGTCAGTTAGTCAGAGATGGGTACAACCACTCAGAGGGGCAACCTAAGCCAGACACGATCACTTGGGAGGCTCTCACAGAAGGACTTGGGGGGCTTCAGCAAAGAGGGAGTGATGGACCCTCTCCCCCCACTATTCTATTATAACCTGAGTCCCCATTTCTGTCTGGGAGAAGCACTTCCTGGCTCTAATCCACTTAAGCCTAAAAACCTGTAACGAGAAGGGCGGTGGAGCCCTTTGCCGGCTAGAGTGGGATCCGGGGTGATCAGGCATAAGAAAGAGTTCCTAAAGTCCTGTGAAGCCTGCTTTGCTAAGAGTGCTTTCATTAATAAGATAAGGGTCTGAGCAGGAAATGAGTATGTCTCCCAAAGTTTTTGCCACCCCTTACCTGACAGACACTCACTCAGACTAAGGCCTCAGAGTTCTTTGAAATTTTATCTACTGTTTAATCCTTGCTGCCTGACATTGATGACTTTACCTGTATTCCTGTTACAAACCTAGTAAAAGGCGTTGAAGAGGTTCTTGGTCCTTCTCCTCTGAGAGATTGACCACCTCTCCTCCCCAAGCAGATCATGTCTTGGTAGTTTCATTTTCATCTGTGGTGGACAGGGGGACTTGCTGGCAAAGTTGTCCCCACAGAGGAACAACAAAGATGGAAGAGAGTTGGTGGGACACCCTGTTGCTAAGGAGCTAATGCAGCTGTGTCCTAAGTTGGACAACACATAGTCTCCTATCTCAAAGGAAAGAGAGGCAGATGGAAAAACTGCTTCAAGACATCCTATGGCAAGATAGGGAGCTTCACTCAAGGAAAAAAAGCTGGCGTGGCTCACTTGGTTGGAACATTGTCCTATAAACTAAAAAGTCAAGGGTTTGATCCCCGGTCAGTGTGTGTGTGTTAGTGAAGATTTAAAAAAAAAGGCAGTTGAGAAAATAAAAATGTCGTGATGGGTCCTCCAAAGACTGCCTGCGTGGCCTGACGGGGTATGTGCAAGAGAACTGGGCATCAGGACGGAGCCACTGACCTACAGACACAAGGACACAATGCTAGTTCTAAAAGAGAATATTCAGAGAATAAAAATATACAATTATCTTTTGGATATTAAAAATATGACATGAGTTTTTTTTTAAATCATTGGAAGAACTGGAAGAGAATTATCAAGAAAAAAAACAACAAAGTAGAAGATGGAAACAGAGACAATAGAAACAAGCAACATTTGAGATTTTGCTTCCTGAAAATTGTGATCAGTTTGGCTTAAATTAGCTCTTATAAAATTAAAAGAAATTGAGAAATTAAAAAAAAATTAGGTCTAAATAGCTTAATAAAAGGAGTTCCAGAAACAGATTAGAAAAAAGTAGAGGGAAGGGAACTTATCTGGGAAGCAGTATTTAAAAACTTCCCAGAACTGAATGACATGAATTTTCCCCAGGAAAAGAGTCCACCAATGATCAAGTCAGTGAAGGAAAAAGATCCATCTAACAGCTTCTTCTTTTTTTTTTCCAAAATCTGTTTTATTTTATTTTTATTTATTTTAATTGTTGTTCAGGTAGTTTTCTTTTACTCCCAGCCCAGCCCACCTACCCCATCCCTCCCCACCTCCCTCCCATTTCCACCCTCCTTAGTTGTTGTCCATGTGTCCTTTATACTTGTTCCTGTAAACCCTCCCCTTTTTCCCCTGAAATTCCCTCCCCTCTCCCCTCTGGTCAGTTTCTGATCTGAGGACTAGGATGGAGCCTGGAGAAAAGGTGAATATAATAATTTCCGGTGTAGGCTCCCCCAGCATTACCTGGCAGGTTTTCACATGGTCAGGGTATGAGACAGATAAAAAGGGGGCCAGGAGTAGCAACTTAAAACAGAAAGAAACCCTGACACATCATCAATAAATTTCAGAATACTGGGAATAAGGATAAGATCCTAACAGTTTCCAAAAAGAAACAAAAAGGACACATGTAAGTAAAAAGAATCAAAATGACAAACGACTTCTCAACAGATTCAGGGAAAAGTTGGAAGGCACTACTGGTGCAATGCTGTAAAACAGGACAATGATTTCCAGCCTCTATGTCAATACTCACACAGTTTCAACTGAATACTGAAACAGGTATGCCACCAAAATGAGGCACTAAACTAAAAGAGGAAGACAGGATTCTTAAATGGAACATGCAGCATGACAGGTGAAGAGCAGCGAACCCAGATTAGTGAGGAAGAGAGAGCTCCAGGAGGAATGTCTTTATGAGAAGAAAAACAAAAAAAGATTATATGATGTTTTTCATCCTACTGAGATTTATACTTCTAGAAAACAAGATGTAAGTTAATGTCTACTACACAAAACACTGAGCAAATGATATAATAAGGTAGTTATTAATTCCAAAAAACTTTAAAATAAAAATTGGACCAAAAAAGGAATCACAGATACCACACAGCCCAGTTGAGAATAGTATTTACATAGGCAAAAAGTATCAATATTAAATGCTAACTTAACCAAAAGTACACTGTAACTGCACTGTATAGAAGGATAAGGGAGGAAGCTATGTAATTAGGCAGGTAAAATAAACATAGCTTAACGATCATATTCCAAAATAGATCAACAGATAAATCTAAAACTAAAATGTAAGAAAACAGATAATGATTATGTTACTTACAAATACAGACATATATGGAAAAAATGGCTGAAAGACTTGAAAGTGATTACTTCTCAGAAAAAGCTGGTGCAAAAAGAATAGAGAAAAAAGTACTATTTTTCACTTTAAGTCTTGGGAAAACCTTTTTTACTTACATATTATTATTTATTATTTACATATTATTTACATATTATTTTGAAATAAATAAAATAAAGATAACTTAAATTTATGGACCAAAGTGAGTAATTCTAGGTAGTGTACTTACCAAGTGATCCTGTTAAAGAAAAAAAAAAGGAGAAATGAAGTGGATTAGTTCCTTTTGAAATGCAGGGAGAAGGGCAGAGGCAAGAAATATTCAAACTTAAGACTTCCCTAAATTTCCCAAATTTTATGATATTCTGTACTTGAGTCTAAAACTAGTATCTCAGAAAGACGTATTATATATTGGTTAACAATTTGTTTTCCTCATTTTATAGTTATTTGTTCAAGGTTACACAACCGGTTTGGACACACTCAGAACTTTCTGCTTTTAACTCTCACTCTTTTCATTCATTGCATCACACTTTTAAAAATAATGATTAAATACCAAGGAAATGTATTTGAGTTCCTACTGTTTATTCATTAGCACTTTTGTGTTTTAAAAAGGGAGTCTACTTGAAAGAAAATGTAAAGATATCTAGCAGCTTTAAGTTACAGCATATTGGTCTTTTTAAAGAATTTAACAGATATGATAAAGGAGAAGTATCTATAACTAAACTCTCTTATTTTTTATGATGAAACAGAACTAAGAATTTTTAAGTTTTTCATTGCCAGCTATTTTTGGCCCAGACTATGGGTTCACTGCTGTTTTATCTATCTTGGAAATGGCATTTAAAAAAATGTAGCCCTGGCTGCTGTGGCTCAGTAGATTGAGTGCTGGCCTGCGGACCCTAAGGTTATCAGTTCGATTCTCGGTCAGGACACTTGCCTGGGCTGAAGGCCAGGTATCCATTTAGGGGCACATGAGAGACCCCGATCGTTTCCCTTGCACATGAATGTCTCTCTCCCTCACTTTCTGCGTCCTTTCCCTCTCTAAAAATAAATAAAATCTTTACAAAATAAAAATAAAAAATATGTGAAGGGTGGGGCAAACGTAGGTTTACAGTTGTATGTGAAAATTTATTCTTGTATCATTTATTAACTATTATATTACTTTCCATATGAACAAATGTAAACCTATTTTTGTCCCACCTGGTATTTTATTGCAATTTGTATTACTGTTCAAAAGACTCTGAACACCTCTACTCAGGTAGCTTAATCATGCCCTATGATCTAACGATTTGTTGAAAATAGGTTATGGCAACAAGGTATGTTAAGAAGAATATATTGCCTGATAGTTTTAAGGACTTGTAAGTGTTCAGCAAAAGGCTTTGGGGAGTTTACGTAATTTTTTCATTAGGATGTTATACAAGTAACCTAGTAATAGAACTTTTAAGATCTATCTAATTGTATAAATTATTAGGAACATTGAAAAATGGCCAAGGTCTCATGAAGAGGATCCATTATCAGTTGCCATCTACCTACCATTCAAGATTTGGGTCAAGTTCCTAGTCAAATATCAGGATTGCTTTAAGTAAAAAATTAGGCTGCCAATTTTTTTCTCTTTTAATTTTAATTAAACATTGTCTAGAAATTGTCCTTAACTTGGCAAAAGAGAGGAAGAATTAGACATAAAAGGAAGCAGCATCCATATCTTTTCTAGTCAGTCTATTCCACACTAAAATCTATACTGTATCATCCCGAGTTTAAGATTCTGAACAAGACTAACCACCGCAAAGGTAATCAATAAATACCTGTGAGCTGATGATTTAAATAACAGCATCAGATCAATATACGTTATTTTCTCATTACTTAGGCATGTCCAATACAAACTTAGCCCTATTCTTTAAAGCCATTCATTTTCAAAAAGCTCTCCTGTCTCTCAACATTAAAAAAGAAAAAAAAATAAGGAAAAGTTGATTTTCCAAGGAGAACTCTAAGTAGCCTCTAATACGTTCAGCTTATTCTACCTCATACATACCACCTCTAGTGAAATATTCCCTAAACCATTCTGCATACTGAATACAGCAGACACGCGGTGCTTCATGAAGGTGTGACTTTAATCAGTTACAAATCACTCAGCTCTTTTTCTACTCCTCTGTTTCACCACTCATATGCCATCTACTTACTGCATTTTATAATTACTAAGCAACATTAAAATTTATTCTGCACTAGTTATTATTTTAACTTTTAGTTTAGGTTGAAAGAAAAAAATTATCTTACAATAATCAATGTTTTTTTTTATCTTGAGGCAACTAACTACTTAAATCATATTCATGTTTACTAGCGCAAGAGAAGCTTTTCAAATGATACAGACCTCTGCTTCATCAGATTCAGGGAGAAAAGAAAAATGACAAGGTTATTTAAAGGCATGTTCAGGAAAAACAAAAAATTTGTAACTACAACTCCAATGTTTTATAAATACTCTCTATTTCCATAATAAATTGTCTACAATTTTTATATATAATTAAGCCACTACTAAAACATCATCTCGGCATGTTCAGTGTCTGAGAAAAATCTTCATACGGCATTAGTAAAGAATGGCTTATAAATAAAATAAACTATAATTGTGAGCAAATATAAAAAAACAACAGTTTCAGATTTATATTTTAGAGAAAAAAACAATTTATTTTAAGTTAAGTATCTCTACCTAAATTTATTTTGTTATCAAACAACTACAATTAGTGATGGGGCAAAAAGCATCCATAATTGTGGCAAGATGTTAATTATTTACAAAAACTATATGAAATCAGATTATAACTTAACAAAGCTTCCTGAAATTAATTTTGCTTTTCGAAATGTACCAAGTCTTCAAATCCAGAATGACAATCTTTATATTTTTAATTCATGGAATTTTAGTGCATCGATCTTCAAGCAAACACACTACATGAAAGCCTGTATGATAAAATATTTTCCTTCTCCTGAGAGCTGGGAATGAAAATGAAAATATGTTCCCTTTTTAGTGAAGAAAAACACTGGAACAAAATGTCCAATAATATCAAATGCCTGTTAGAATGGCTTGTCTGCTGGAATTAAAGTGGGGCAATTACTCTACATTGTTAAAAACTGCCTTACATTAAGGCTATTTTCTTTTACAAGTTTTTTTTCAGCTATTTCAGATTTCTGAACCTTGCAGTAAAAAATGTTACTCATTTTTTACTCATAAATCCACAACCATATAAGGTATATATCCTCAAGACAATTCATATTTTCAAAGTGCATATAAGCAAAACTAAATTTCTCATATTGTTAACAAAACTTGGAGCAGTATTTTAATATTTCACTGCTAACTATAGGTACCTTAAGAGCAACGTGCTTTGTCAATTTTTCTTAGCCTTTTAAGTTTGGTGCCCAAACATTTAAAAATAAAGAAAAAAAGTTACCAGGACTCTTTGCTAATGGCTTTTCAGATACTAATCTGCAGTTTATATTACAAAGTATCCAATTATCCAATGGTATTTGCCATGAACTCATAAAACAAGAACACACATATAATATAAAAGTCCTGTCAATGAAAAAAATGTATTATCTAATATGGGTTATATGAGAAATATCACATAAGACTCAAAATAAACATTAGATACAAAATTATATTATGTGGCTTTGTTGAAACACACCAAAAATTCAGGTTCAAGTTAAATAACTAGGTTGGCTTTTTTATATCACCAGCTTTCATTAGGGCTTTAATAGCTCTCGCCCTCATCTCAAGTTCTAGCAGCTCCAGCTGCTGTGCAGAAGGCTGAACATCTTCTGGTGGAGGAACAGTTAAGGTGGTTGCTTTGGGTTCCGTTGGACTAGACTCCGCCAGTCCCAGAATCTCATTCACACTTTTCTCAATGTCTTTCTCCAGGTCATCTATCTGACCAGCTTCACTCTGGACTGTATTTTCTGGAATCTCCGGAGCAGCTGCTTCTTCGTTGCATGGGCCTTCAATGTCACTGTCATAAGCATCTGCGTTTATACTGAGTACATCACTATCTTCCCCTTTGCCTGTAACAAATAAAAAACAAAAAGGGGAAAAGAGTCACGTAACCTAACTGCCCTGGTCAAAAATGTCCTTTCGCTTTATGATTAAAGGGCTGCTTTGAACCCACTGCCCACACCATGGAGTCCCAAACACATTCAGTAATCTCCATCCTATTGCCCTTCCCACTAACGCCTCAACTTTGAAAACAGATCTAAGTTAATGTAAATTTTAATGTATCTTTCATTCCAATTTAGAACATGAAAGCATTGTGAAATTTATACCATCAAGTGGAATTCTGTGATGCATTTTCCTAAATAAAATGTCAGTCATAACACTTTGCACCACAGTGAAGCTTCCACATTACAAACTGAAAACTGTCACTGGAAACCCTTTTCATAGGGTATTGTTTATTACTGAAGTAAAATTCCATTCTACAAAAATTTTAAAACACTTATTTCACTTTACACACTAAAAAAAAAAAAAGGAAAAATATCATTGGTAAGCTGGATACCAAATACACTGCAATTATCCCAAATCTTTTCCTATGCCTTTTCACTTTGTACTAACTCAATAAATTAAAGGAGAATGTCCAAGGTCATTTTCTAAGATAAAATAAGTTTTTCATTAAAAGGATTTTAATTAATAAATAATACATGATAAATTTTAGAAATGCATTTGTTATAAAACTTCTATAACTGATAAGAAAATGAATATAAATACTGATTATAGTTCTCAACCATTGTGGCCTTGGACATTACTCAAATCCAGGTGGTATTTAAAACCCTTGAGTGCTCACATACACCTCTAATCTATTTATCTTTTAAATTCTAATATTTCAAAAAAGTTATGATCCTGCCCTGGCTGGTGTGGCTCAGTGGACTAAGTGCAGGCCTGCAAACCAAAGGGTTGCTGGTTCAATTCCCAGTCAAGGCTTTCCTGGTTTGTGGGCCAGGTCGCCAGATGGGGACATGTGAAAGGCAACCACACATTAATTTTTCTCTCCCTCTCTTTCTCTTTCCCTTAGTCTCTCTCTAAAAACAAATAAATAAAATCTTTATAAAAAGTTATGATCCCCAAAATGTTAACTTTCTTAACTTCTTTAAAATTTTTTTAAAAATAGTAATAAGAGTAGACATTCTTTTTTTTTTATTTAAAGATTTTATTTACTTATCTTTAGAGAGGAAAGGAAGGAGAGGGGGAGAGAAATATCAATGTATGGTTGCCTCTCCTGTGTCTCCTGCTGGGAACTGGCCTGCAACCCAGGCATGTGCCCTGACTGGGAATCAAACCACGATCGTGTGGTTTGCAGGCCCACGCTCAACCCACTGAGCTACACCAGCCAGGGCTTTCTTAACTTCTTTATAGTAGAAAAACGTTATCTACAAAACAGGTTGAGAGATGGAAAATTCTCATAAAAGAATGTGTAGGAACAGGTAAAAATGACAATGAATAAATACCTAACAATAATAACCTTAAACGTAAATGGATTATATGCTCCAATTAAAAGACACAGGATAAGAAAGCACGACCCACACATGTGCTGCATACAAGAGACCCACCTCTGGACAAAAGACCTACGCAGATTAAAAGTGAAGGGCTGGAAACAAATTTTCCAAGCAAACAGACAAGAAAAAAAAAGCCGGGGTAGCAATTCTCATATCAGACAAAATAGACTTCCAAAAAAGGGCCATAAAGAGAGACCCAGAAGGTCACTTCATAATACTCAAGGGAAGAATCCACCAAGAAGACATTAACATCGTAAATATATATGCACCCAACATAAGAGCACCCAAATATATAAAGAAAATCTTAGAGGACTTCAAGAAAGAGATTGACAGCAACACAATTATAGTGGGGATTTTAACACCCCACTGTCAATAATGGCCAGATCTTCCAAAGAAAATATCAACAAAGATATTGTGGCATTCAACAACGCCTAAGATGAAATGGACTTAACTGATACATATAGAGACCTCCATCCCAAAGAAGCTAAATACACATTCTTTTCAAATGTACATGTAACATTCTTAAAGATAAACCACACGATAGGACACACACACAAAAAGCCTCAACAAATCGAAGAAAATTGAAATCGTATCAAACACTTTCTCCAACCACAAGGGACTGAAACTAGAAACCAACCCCAAGGGAAAAAACAGAAAACACTCAAAATCATGGAGATTGAATAGCATGCTATAGGTTAAGAATGAAATTAGGGAAAAAATCAAAGTTTCTGGAAACAAATGAAAATGAACTCACAACAACCCAAAACCTAATGGGACACAGTGAAGGCAGTCCTAAGAGGGAAGTTCATAGCAATATAGGCCTACCTAAAACAGACAGAAACATTTCAAACAAACAACCTAACCCTACGCCTACAAGAACTCAGGGAACAACAACAGACAGCCCAGAACAAGTAGAAGAAGGAAACAACCAAGATCAGATCAGAATTAAATGACACAGAGACTAAAAGCACAATTCTAAGGATCACGGAATCCAGGAGCTAGTTTTTTGAAAAGATAAGCAAAATCAACAAACCTTTAAAAGCAGGCTCATCAAGAAAAAAAGAGAGAGGACCCAGATAAACACAATCAGAAATGAACAAGAGAGATTACAACTGACACCACAGAAATACAAAGGACTGTTAAGAAATTACTATGAAGAACTGTATGCCAAGAAATTTGAAAACCTACATGAAATGGACAAATTTCTAGAAAAATATAATCTTCCAAACTTCAATGAAGAAGCAGAAAGCCTGAACAGACCAATAACACCTGATGAAATTGAAACAGTAATAAAAAAACTCCTGACACACAAAAGCCCTGGACCACGTGGTTTCACAGGAGAATTCCACAAAGCATTTTAAGGAAGAACTAACCCCTATTCTTCACAGACTATTCCAAAAAATCCAAAATGATGGAAGACTCCCAAACTCTTTTTATGAAGCTTGCATCATCCTAATCCCAAAACCAGATAAAGACACAGCAAAGAAAGAAAACTTTAGGCCAATATCGCTGATGAACATAGATGCTTAAATCCTCAGCAAAATATTGGCAAACTGCATCTAACAATACATTACAAAGATCATACACCATGACCAAGTGGGATTCATCCCAGGGATGCAAGGATGGTTCAACAGTTGCAAATCAGTAAATGTAATACATCACATAAACAAAAGTGAAGGCAAAAATCACATGATCATATCAATAAATGAAGAAAAAATTTTGATCGGGTACAGCACCCATTTATGACAAAAACAATCAGCAAAGTGGGAACAGAGGGAGCAATGGTCAATATAATAAAGGATATATATGAACAACCTACAGCCAACATCATACTCAATGGGCAAAAACTAAAATCTTTTCCATTAAGACTAGGAACAAGACAAGGTTGTCCACTTTCACCACTTCTACTCAATATAGTTAGTATTGGAAGTTTTAGCCACAGTGATCAGAAAAGGAAATAAAAGGCATCCAAGCTGGAAAGAAGGGAACAAAACTGTCATTGTTTGCAGATGACATGATAGTATACATAGAAAATCCTATTGACTCCACCAAAAAAACCGCTCAACCTAATAAATAAATTTGGCAAAACAGTGGGATACAAAGTCAATATCCAGAAATCAAAGGCATTTTTGTATACCAACAATGAAACAGCAGAAGCAGAAATAAAAAAAATCCCACTTGACATAGCAAAAAGAAAAATAGAGTACCTAGGAATAAACCTACCCAAGGAGGTAAAAGACCTGTATGCAAAAAACTACACAACTCTGAAGAAAGACATCAAGGAAGACACAAACAAATGGAAACATATACTGTGTTCATGGATTGGAAGAATTAACATCATCAAAATGTCCATACTACCCAAAGCAATTTACAGATTCAATGCAATACCTATTAAAGTGCCAATGGCATATTTCACAGACATAGAACAAACAATTCAAACATTTATATGGAATAGCAGCCACAATTCTGAGAAAGAAGAACAAAGTAGGCGGGATCAGAATACTTAATACCAAGCTGTATTACAAGGCCACTGTAATCAAAACAGCCTGGGACTGGCATAAAAACAAGAACATGGACCAATGGAGTAGAACAGAGAGCCCAGAAATAAACCCAAGTCTATATGGTTAATTAATATTTGATAAAGGGGGCAGCAACATAAAATGGAGTAAAAATAGCCTCTTCAACAAACGGTGTTGAGAGAACTGGACAGCTACGTGCAAAAAAATGAAACTCCAGCACCAACTTACACCATACACCAAAATAAATTCAAGGTGGATAAAAGACTTAAATATAAGCCGTGACACCATTAAAGTCATAGAGGAGAACATAGGCAGGAAAATCTCAGATATTTCACGCAGCAACATTTTTACTGATATGTCCCCTAGAGCAAGGGACATAAAGGAAAGAACAAACAAATGGGATCTCATCAAAATTAAAAGCTTCTGCATGGCTAAAAACATTTAAAAAAAGAGAACCAAATGTATGGAAAAACATATTTGCTAATGATACCTCTGACAAAGGTTTAATCTCCAAAATATACAAAGAACTTACATGACTCTACTCTAAGAAGACAAGCAACCGAATTAAAAAGTGGGCGAAGGACTTGAACAGACATTTCTCTAAGGAGGACATACAGAAGATCCAGAGACACATAAAAAGATACTCAGCATCACTAGCTATCAGAGAGATGCAAATTAAAACCACAATGAGATACCACTTTATACCAGTCAGAATGGCCATCATAATAAACAAAGCAACAAACAACAACTGTTAGAGAGATTGTGGAGAAAAGGGGACCCTAGTTCACGGTTGGTGGGATTGCAGACTGGTACAACGACTATGGAAAACAGTATGAAATTTTCTTAGAAAACTAAAACTGGATCTGCCTTTTGACCCAGCAATTCCAGTGCTGGAATTATACCCTAAGAATCCTGAAACACCAATTCAAAAGAACCTATGCACCCCAATGTTCATAGCAGTGCTATTTATAACAGCCAAGTGTTGAAAGCAACTTAAGTGTCCATTAGGAAATGAATGGATCAAAAACCCGTGGTTCATTTACACAACGGAATACTACACAGCAGAAATAAAGAAGGAGTTCCTACCCTTTGTAGCAGTGTGGAATGAACTAGAGAGCATTACATTAAGTGAAATAAGCCAGATACCATATGATGTAACCTAGAAATGGAACCTAATCAACAAAACAAACAAACAAGCAAAAAAGAACCAGAGACATGGAAATACAGAACAAACTGACAAAGACCAGAAGGGAGTGGGCACTGGGATAACGGGAAAGAAGGGAAACATGCACAACAGACCCATAGGCAAGGAGAATGGGGTGGGTATTGTCTTTAGGAGCAGAGGTTGGATGGGGCAGGGGAGAGCAATGGGGGGTAAATGCGACTACTGTAACTGAACAACAATAGAAAAATAAATTTAAAAAACTCTAAGTTTCGAAAAGTTAACTTTCATGCCTAGCAGCAGGCTTTAATCTAAAAGTCCGTATTTGTGGTCACCATTTCTGAATGAAATCTGCAGTCTCTTTACAAGAATTTAAAATGCATGTTCTTGGAAAAAATGTGATTTTTCTTCAGACTAGAAGTTGTACCTTGACAATGAAGAGCAAAATAACATAATGGGTGGGTAGGAAGAGAGAGAGCATCATAAAGTTGGGATATCTGAGTCCTAAACCTTCCTCTGCTATTACATATGTGATTATGGGCAAGTCCCTTACCTTACACAGTTTGTAAACATTAAGAAAAATTGTTCTACGATATCTCTAAAGTCCAACTGGATCTCAATAGGACCTATAAGATTCTACTTGTCAATAATTCAAGCTATCAGAAACACAAGGAGGACCCAAAGAAAACCAGAATGTATTTATAAAAATTGTATATTCATTTTTATAAATTTACATTTCAGTCACCTTCAAAGTACTCCTCATTTGATACAATACACCTATTGAGACATATTTTCCACTGCTAAAAAAGTTTTTGAACCTATC
Organism: Sturnira hondurensis; assembly: GCF_014824575.4. Classification (NCBI taxonomy): domain Eukaryota; kingdom Metazoa; phylum Chordata; class Mammalia; order Chiroptera; family Phyllostomidae; genus Sturnira; species Sturnira hondurensis. Next base: position 1,111,741 of record NW_028084643.1, read on the forward strand.
AATTTCAATGTCTTTTAGTGCTTCTTTTGGTTTATGTTTCACCACTTCCACATCAGCAAAACATTTCCCTTTGAGGACTTTTTTCAGCCAGGAAAACCAAAAGAAATGGTCACCTGAGGCAATATCAGGTGAATAGGGAAGGTGGGACACAGGGATTATGACTTTTTTGGTCAAAAACTGCCAAACACTGAGCATGGTGTGGACAGGTGCTCTCATAAATCACCCATCAAGAAATGAAAAAATGTGTTGAAATCACCCATCAAGAAATGGGAAAATGTGTTGAAAGAGTCTTCAAAAATAATTCACGGAAGACGAACAGAGCCTCTCACAACAGCGCCAGCTGGTATACTGATACAGATGGGTACCTAGAACACCCACCTAGTGGGAAAAGCCTGTACTACAAGGAGCCTGCCATCCAGGATTAATTTTTTTTGCGAGGGGGTGGGTTCCCCCTCATAGTTCTGATGCATAAAATGAAAACATATGTAGTAACTGACTGCATGCTTATGACTTCTTAATATGTCTTCTTAAATTCAACAACTCAAACCCTACAACATGGAATAATTAAATATGTCTAAATTCTTGTTAAATAGGGCAACTTCAACACACATATCAAATTTCTCTCCTTACCAAGAACCCACTGAAGTGACAGAAGAGATGTATTTTAAAATAACAGTATAAAAATTATAAGATAACTGAAAATTTATACTATATACGTGAAATGCTGACCTGTTTCTACCCTTTGTCCATGTCTTTAATTATTTCTTAAATATATCTAGACATTGTATATATTCTTATAGTTGTCTTTTTGAAAATTTTAAAATTATCTGCCCCATCTTAAAATTAATGAGAAAATGCTCAGCAATAAAACTTTCTAATAAAAATGCAAATTAAAACAATATGATATGACATTTTATTCAGTAAAAAGCAGAAATTTTATCAATCTGGAAAATAATTAGTAACTTGGTATGATGGAAAAATGTTCAAAATATACTGTCAAATCAACTAAGATAAAGAGTGATAATCATATATATGTTAAGAATAATAAATTATTAATAGTGGTTACTTCTGTGGAGGGCGGTAAAGGTAGAAAGAGAAGAAAACAATATTTCCAGTTTCACTCTACGAACATCATGTATTTCTTCAATCATTTCCAGTATAATAACCTTGAAAAAGTTTAAAAACTAAAATAAAATCATGGTATTGGATAACAAAAAAGGGTGTCATCTAAAAAGAAAATTTTCAGGGTATTTAAAAAATACAGGTGACAGAATGAAACTGACAGAAAAATAAGAGCAAAGCGAAACCAGAGCCAAAGACTCCTTGGATAAGAAGGTCTTGGAAGCAAGGAAGAGTGAGCTGCAGAACAAGCAAGCAATTAAAACTAATTTCAGAGTTTGTGAGCCATCCGAACCCTCCCTTCTTACCTTCCCGTTTCCTGCCACATGCCCAAACACTCTAATGAAAATGCTATTTTTGTTACATTAAAGAAAGAGGTGTTAGAGGAATGGATCCAAACAACCACTGAAGAAGCCCAAACTAGGACCAGAGAAATTTAGCTTCAAGAAGTGAACGACCAAGATGAACAAAAGAAGAAATAAAGAAAACTTAGGGATCCAAAGATAACCTATCGGGTGAGCAGGGGAAAGGTGAGTAGGAGAGTTGACTTGGCAGCTTCAGAGAGACAAGTAGACACAGCAGCCACACAACAAGTACACAGTACCATGAAAAAAACCAGAGAACAAGAAATGTTAAAATTTATAAACAGTTATCAAAAGCAAATGTTCAATGGTTGCTGGAAGATAATATTAAAAAGAACTTTCAAAGTATAGAAAAAATATATATATTTAGAGTATGCAACACAAGTTGAAAGATGAGGCTAAATGCTGAATCCAACGTAATACATTAATTCAACAAATATTACTAAGCACCCACCATGTGAAAGAAAGTTTCAAACATCAAGGAAACAGCGATGAATTAAAAAAAAAAAAAAAAACCTGCCTTACATCTAAGTCATAGGAGAGACAGTATAAATAAACAAATACCAGATGCTATGAAGAAAAATGAAGCAGGAAAAGAAGATGGTAGTAGGAGAATGCCTTCACAGAGTGAGTATTGTGATCTGATAAGGTAACATTTGAGCACAGACTTGAATAAAGTGACAGAATAAGTCAGAGAGCAATAAAGAGACAGTGGCGAGAGAAAATAAAGAAATAAGAAAATAAAACTAATCTAGAAAAAAATTGATCTCAGGTGAAGAAGGTCTTCACACAGAAAAAGGGCTTGCAAAAGTGCACAACATCAAACCTACATCACATCCAGGAAAATACCACAAGTTGATACTGAATCATTTTTCTCTTTAATTCTCAGTAGTGCCCAGAGGAGAAAAAACCTAGATTACCAACTATAGCTAGTTACAGGGAATCACAAGTATTATTATCAGCCACTGTGGACAATATATCCCAATGGCTAGTGACACGACAACACCAAAAGAGAATAAATGCCTCCTTATGGAAGAACACAACACTGCTTCTAAATATTCTTGTCCAAAAATTGAGCATGAATATATCTAACTATATATTCTAACTATATATATATATATATATATATATATATATATATATATAACTGCCAATTTACAGAAAATAAAGGAATGTTAAATGAAACATCGAATGTAATCACGCATGGACAACAAGGTGGTGATTACTGCAGGGAGGGGGGTTTAAGCAGACTAAATAGTAATGAAAAAGATATAATAAAGATTATATACTTTTAAAAAAGGAAATGCAATCACCAATATTCAGACTGAGCAACTAGCATATAAACAGCAAAGAAAGAGAGAGAGAAAGAGGGAGGGTAGGAAAGAGGAAGGAGATGGGGAAGCATATAAAGATATTTACTATCAACCAACTGCAACAGGGACCTTATCGAGATTCCAATTCATCCACATATAGTTTAAAGTATAGGACAATCAGAAATCTGAACACTGGACATCTGAGGATTAAAAATATTTACCATTAGAATTTCTGGCCAAGATGGAGGCATAGGTATACATACTTTTCCTGCTCGCACAACCAAAAGAAGGACAACAATAAATTTAAAAACAAAAAACAACCAGATCTACCAGAAAATCAACCTGTATGGAAGTCCAACAATCAAGGAGTTAAAAAAGAAACATTCATGCAGACTAGTAGGAGGGGTGAAGACGGGCAGCTGGTGGACAGGGTGGTCCCACACTTGCGGGCAGGTAAGCCAGGAGGAACAACTGGGGAGTGAGAGCGACCATGCAACCCAGGATTCCAGCATGGAGAAGTAAAGCCTCAAAACCTCTGACTATAGGAAATAAAGTCTGTGGGGGTTGAGACCGCAGGAGAAAATCCCAGCCTCACAGGAGAGTTCGTTGGAGAGACCTGTGGGCTCCTAGAATGTATATAAACCCACCCACCCAGGAATCAGCACCACAAGGAACCAATTTGCTTATGAAAAGTGGGGAAAGAGCCAGTCAAAAGCTGACTAAGTGGCATTTTTCCCTCTTGGATTCCCCCTCTACACACACAACACAGGGAAGTGGGTTGTCCCACCCTGGGAACACCTAAGGCTCCACCCCTAACTACATAACTGGTGTGCCAAGACAAAGAAATATGGCCCAAATGAAAGAACAGATCAAAGCTCCAGAAAAAATACAACTAAGCGACAAAGAGATAGTCAACATATCAGATGTAGACTTCAAAACACTGGTAATCAGGATGCTCACAAAAATGGTTGAGTATAGTTGCAAAATAGAAAAAAAAGTGAAGGCTATGAAAAGTGAAATAAAGAGAACCAACATGAAGGGAAGGAAACTGAGACTTAAATGCTTTGGAGCAGAAGGAAGAAATAAACATTCAAACAGAACAGAATGAAGAAACAAGAATTAAAAATTGAGGAGAGGTTTAGGAACCTGTGGGATAACGTTAAACATTCCAACATTTCAATCATATGGGAGCCAGAAGGAGAAGAGAAAGAACAAGAAATTGAACATTTAGTTGAAAAAAATAATGGAAGAAAACTTTGCCAATCTAGCAAAGGAAGTAAGACTTCCAGGAAGTCCAGGAAGCTCAGAGTCCCAAAGAAGTTGGACCCAAGGAAGCACACACTAAGGTATACCATAATTACGTTACCCAAGATTAAAGACAAGGAGAGAATCTTAAAAGCAGCAAGAGAAAAGGAGACAGTTACCTACAAAGGAGTTCCCATAAGGCTATCACCTGGTTTCTGAAAGGAAACCTTGCAGGCAAGAAGGGGCTGAAAAGAAGCATTCAAAGTATGAAAGGCAAGGACCTACATCCAAGATTACTCTATCCAGCAAAGCTATGGTTTACAATGGGAGGGCAGACAAAGTGCTTCCCAGATAAGGTCAAGTTCAAGGTGTTCATCATCACCAAGCCCTTATTATATGAAATGTTAAAGGGACTTATCTAAGAAAAAGTCAAAACTATGAACAGTAAAATGACAACAAACTCACAGCTATCAACAACTGAACCTAAAAACAAAAACAAATAAGCAAAAAACTAGAATCACAGAAATGGAGATCACATGGAAGGTTATCAGTGGGGAGGGGGAGGGGGAGAATGGGGGAAAAGGTACAGGGAAAAAGAAGCATAAATAGTAGGTACAAAATAGAAAGGGGGAGTCTAAGAATAGTATGGGAAATGGAGAAGCCAAAGAACTTATATGTATGACCCATGAACATGAACTAAGGTGGGGGGAACATGGGTGACAGAGGGGATGCAGGGTGGAAGGGAATAAAGGGGAGAAAAAATGGGACAACTGCAATAGTACAATCAATAAAATATATTTTATGTATATATACTGATATATATATATCATATACTGATACATACATATATGTGTGTGTGTGTGTGTGTGTGTATCTTTACTCTGCAACCCCCAGGGTAATAATGGATCAAGACCATAATAAACAGCCTCTAAAACCCTTAGGTGTAAGACTGACAACACTTGAACCAATCAATCATGCTTTCTTTAAAACATATGTTAACTGATTTTAGAACGAAAGTAAGGAAGAGAGAGATGGAGAAACAGATGTGGGAGAGAAACAGCTACTGGTTGTCTCCCGTACGCTTCCAACCAACTGAACCACACTGGCCAGTGCCAATCAATCATTACTCACATCATAATACCACCAATGAATAAAACTAGGTTAAATCTGAATTTTTATGAATATTTGATGATAGTAAATATTACTTTTTAAGGAGATATGATTATGTCTCCTATGATTAAAATGAGATCTCATATTTAAGAGATACACACATATTAAAACATTTACAGATAAACTGAAAAGATATTAAGATTTGCTATAAAATAACCTGGGGGTATTAAGCAGTTGGGGATATAAATGGAAAAATAAAAAAGATGGCCATAGGCGAATCACTGTTGAAGGTGAAGCTAAGAGAATTGATGTTTCTGCTTTCTTTCCTATTTTTGTTTGAAAGTTTCTGATAAAGTTTTTTAAAACATTAATTTCCACTTAGAGACCTAAACAACATTTCTGAAAATGTTAAAAACAAGTATGTGTATATCCTGGACAACATGAAAAAATTAAATCTCAGTACTTCTATCAGACATAGAGGGGGTTATAAAAAGGGTTAAATTATTTATATTTTCAATTAAGTAGTTTTTCATACCTGATTTTAAGTTATTCACATCCAGTGGTTATGAGACTTAGATGAACAGAGTTCACCATCCTTCTCTCTAGGTCCTGGATGTTAGCTCTCCGGGGCGTCCGGTGTTAGAGATTTGCTTGAATCTCATTGGTAACAAAGTCTACGATACATTCTATACTGGACGGCAATGCTATTCCTCCATGGATTTCTTTTCTTAGACAACGGATAATTTTGGTTTTACTAAATTTTAAGTCATGAAGAACACATTTCTAATGTATTCTAAATGTAGGAAGTCGGCTTGATAACTTCAACCGTTTTATTGAGTTCCCATCTTTTCAAGAAACGAGAACTTATTTTCTGAAAACAGTTATTCTTGTAAAGTGTGAGAATCCTTTCCATAGAGGCCTTTGATATTCCTCTCAGCAAAACTAATAAAACTTGACTATTCTTGTCACCTAGTATTTTAAACTACAGGTTTACATTTAAGTGCATCATGTTAACCATCACACAGGATCTGACAGAAGGAAGGCCTGCTTGAGTGTGGTTGGTAAAGCAATAATATGGTGTCATAATTCACAGTTTTAGTTTGAATAATTCACCTAGAATTTTATATGGTGTACTTGAGTGTGATATTGTTATGTTAGAGAATTGCATAATTATGTTTTTGTAATAGAAAAGGGTCATTATTTGTGCCGGACCCTGTATTCAAAATTTAATCATGGCATAAATGATTGCTTCTAATAAGGAAGAAAATTCAAACAATATGGAAAACCTGTCTAATATTCTATCAAAACCCTCATTGGATTTCCAGATAACATGAGTGTCCACTAGCCTGTAACCCTAACTTTTAAATATCATACATCAAGAAATTACTCCAAGAATCAACAAATATTCATTCAGTACCCATTACATTTACCACCATGAGGCTGTAAGGGCCACTGAAGAGGCAGGCTTTATAAAATGCCACAGGTGGGGTAGACTAAGTATTTGTCACATGATTAAGACATAGTTTTTGCCTTCATGGTGCTTATGTCTGCTTGAAATATGAAAACCATACTTTAAAGTGCTAAGTTGTACAATATAAAGTATAAAAGAATTTCAGAATGTGTAAGGCAACAGGGAAAAGTGAAGGAGATCATCACAGACATGTGATATGAGGTAGGCCTTAGAATCTAATGGGTATATGGCCAAGTGTGAGGGACAAATGGACAGAGGCAAAGTGCTAGATCTAAGCTTAGTACAGATTTATGTGATCCTACCAAGAATAAAGTGCACACAGGAGTATAAAAATATAGCATCCAAAATTACTGTCTCTGAAGATCACAGTTTTAGGACAGAACACATAATGAGGAACCCCTGTCAGCCTTTTACAATGAATCAGTTAGGTGATTACTTTGGGGTCACATTGGAGCACAGTAACAGGCTGGCACATGAGAGATTCCTGACCATACTCTTTCCTCTATTAACTTAAAAGTAAATAGGAAGAAAACCTTTAAAAATGTGCCCCATAGTGGCGAGAGTGTTATGAGGGCTGCATTCAAAGAACACATGGAAGCTCCAAGCTCCCACCCACATACCTTACCCTATGTACACCTCTTGTCTGAATGGTCATCAGTATCCTTTATCATATCCTTTTATAATAAACTAGTGATCTAGTAAAAAAAATAGGAATAAATACGAAATTGTGCAAAGTGGAAAACGAACATGAAATAGCTATTTCAATATTCATATTTATAAGCACTAGAGTTTAGAGTTTAGAATGAGGCAACTCCATCCATCCCCAACAACCTGTTGGAACATACTCATTTAAAAGGGCATGACGCTCAAATACCTTCTGCTAGTAAGATCTCAGTGCTGCATAATCTGCCCTTTCAAGGAAGGCTTGCTCAAACTCACTGCAATTTCACAGTGTCCTGTTTCCTGGGGCATCTGCTTCTAAAAGCTCAGAAAGAGATACTACATACTTGATTCTAATTTTAGATAATGCCAAAGTATCTCATATATGTATGTAGTGAGCAGCCAGTCATTACTCAAAAAAGTGGTAGTAGTATTTATAAAACATAGAAATCCTACCCTAAACTTAAAAACACTTTTATTAAATAAGTAGGAAACCTAACAAAAACTGTCAGTTTAACCCCTAATTCTTCCCATAATAGAAAATACATGAAATGGAAGTACTGAGAGACTCTGGGGAAAATAACTATGTCACCTTACAGTATGATTGTTAAGGTGGAAAATGCAGTAAGAAGTGTCCTGTATGTTTTCAAAATGGTCAGAGAAAAGGTGTAATCTCATGGGGAAGGATAGTTCAAGGGTGTAGAAAAATCCTCAAAAATAAAACTCTATCAAACATTACTAAAATGAGGAAATATCCAAGAATTATAAGCTACTGAGGAATCTATGATGACCACATATTTTACAAAAGGCACATAATCAATAATTAATATAAAAGACTGGTATGACTCTATATAAGACAAACAAACAAAAAGACCAGAAAGAAAAACAAGCTCTGAAGCAATCCACTTACTCATTCAAAGGAATTTAAGTCCCCGCTATAGACAAGCACTGAAGACTCAAAGGATCCTAAGACATACATGATCCTTTACCCTACAGAAGTTCTCATTTAAAGATGACAGTCACATGTAAACAAAGAGAAATACCACAGAATAAAGCAACTTAGGGCTACAGACCATGTCAAAGTAGTATTTAGGTAGTCAAAAGTATTTCTTGAAAAAAAAGTATTTCTTCAGTTGAAAACAATGAATTGTGCTATACCAGAAGTAAATGAACAGGCGATAGTGTTATGAACTAGGTCATATCAATTCTTATAGATAGCACTGAAAGAAGAGGTGAGGTTGGCAGAAGAAGGTTAGGGAAGGCCTCACCAATTTGGAGATGTTTGATCCTAAAGGACAAGTAGCTTGACCTAAAAAAGACTACACCACTTGCACGAATGAGTATGAATCTCAGATTTAAATAAACTGCAGTGACAGATATTAAAACTTGTACAACTCATAGATCTCCATTTGTATTCTGAGATATGCTGTAAACTAGACACACTGATAAACACAGTTCTGGTTTTCACAAGGTGACTTTTATAAGACTACATAGTACAGTGACCTGGTATCAATTCCCAGTAAAACTCAAGGTTTGTTAAGAGCTGTTGATAACCCTCCATGTGATCTCCATTTCTGTGGTATTGTTCCTGTTCTAGTCGTTTGCTTAGTTTGTTTTTGATTTAGGTTCTGTTGGTAATAACTGTGAGATTGTTGTTGTTTTACTATTCGTATTTTTTATCTTCTTTTTCTTAGATAAGACCCTTTAACATTTCATATAATTAGGGCTTGGTGGTGATGAACTCCTTGAATTTGACCTCATCTGGGAAGCACTTCATCTGCCCTCCATTGTAAACCATAGCTTTGCTGGATAGAGTAATCTTGGATGTAGGTCCTTGCCTTTCATACTTTGAATACTTCTTTTCAGCCCCTTCTTACCTGCAAGGTTTCCTTTCAGAAACCAGGTGATAGCCTTCTGGGAACTCCTTTGTAGGTAACTGTCTCCTTTTCTCTTGCTGCTTTTAAGATTCTCTCTTTATCTTTAATCTTGGCTAATGTAATTAACATGTGCCTTAGTGTGTGCTTCCTTGGGTCCAACTTCTTTGGGACGCTGAACTTCTTGGACTCCCTGGAAGTCTATTTCCTTTGCCACATGAGGGAAGTTCTCCTTCATTATGTTTTCAAATAAGTTTTCAATTTCTTGTTCTTCCTCTTCTCTCTCTGGAACCCCTATGATTCGGATGTTGGAATATTTAGATTTGTCCTAGAGGTTCCTAAGCCTCTCCTCATTTTTTTGGATTCTTGTTTCTTCATTCTGTTCTTCTTGAATGTTTCTTTCTTCTTTCTGGTTCACACCATTGATTTGGGTCTCAGTTTCTTTCCTGTCACTGTTGGTTCCCTGTATATTTTCCTTTATTTCACTTAGCATAGCCTTCATTTTTTCATCTAATTTGCAACCATATTCAGCCAATTCTGTGAGCATCCTGATTACTAGTGTTTTGAACTGTGTGCATCTGACAGGATGGCTATCTCTTCATCACTTAGTTGTATTTTTTCTGAAGCTTTGATCTGTTCTTTCATTTGAGCCTTCTTTTTTTTTTTTTGGTCTCAGCAGGCCTGTTACATGGTAAGTGGTGGAGCCTTAGGTATTTGCCAGGGCAGTGCAACCCACATCGCTGTTCTGTGATGCACTGTATGTGGGGGAGGTATCCAAGAGGGAACAATGCTTGCTAGGCTCTCTGCTGGTTTTTAGTCACCACCACCCCCCACCCCCGCTATCCACAATCAAATTGGGCCCTTCTGGTGCTGATTTCTGGGTGAGTGGGGTTGTGTTATGTTCTAGAACCCTGTGGGTCTCTCCAGTGAACTCTCCTATGAGGCTGTAAGTTTCTCCCACTGTCTCAACCCCCAGAGGAGTTTTCAGTCAGAGGTTTTGAGGCTTTATTTTCCCTCAAACTGGGAGGCTAGAATCCTGGGTCGTGTGGTCTGTCTCACTCCCCAGTTGTTCCTCCCAGTTTATTTGCATGTGAATGTGGGACCACCCAGTCATCCAGCCACTGCCTTGCTGCAAGTCTTCTCTGCCTTGCTGCCCATCTCCACCCCTACTACTGGTCTGGATGAATATTTCTTCTCTAACTCCTTGGTTGTTGGACTTCCATACAATTCAATTTTATGTCAGTTGTGGTTGTTTTTGGTTTTTAAATTTCTTGTTGTCTTTCTTTTGGTTGTGCGAGGAGGCACAGTGTGTCTACCTATGCCTCCATCTTGGTTGGAAGTCCCCAAGTCGGGATGTATTAACTTTTAAGATGCTTATTCAACATCTAAAATAAAGTAACTATATAAGTGTTGGAATGAGGTCTGAATTACAGATATAAAATTGTAATTGCCAGACCTGGAACTACCTAAAATCACCACCTGAAAATGCAGAAAAGAGAAAAAGTCCACAGAGTAAACCCTGGGGCACTCACCCTCTAGAAGAAGGGTACAGGAAAGCATAGTGCAAAGGGGTTGAGAAGAAGTGCAATGTCAAGAGGGAAGTGGACAGTCAATGGTGTCAAACGTGGCTAGCGGGTTAAGAAGAGGACTCAGCAATGGCCAAGAAATGGATGCTGGCAATAGTTCGTCTGCGGGGGGGTCATTAATTAGGGAAAGAGAAGAAACATCCAGGTACCAAAGGGAAATGTCATAACTATACAAATAGTGGGGCTAGTGTCAGCTTCAAAGAATTCATCCTTTCTAATAGGAAGAAGAAAGAAATGTACATTAAGATGCAGGTGTATATAAAAGATTAATTCCATATCTGTTTTATTTTATTAGACAAGTTCTTTCCAAATCAGGCCACATTTTATTTATCTTTCCACCCCTGGTGCCTAGCACAAAACAAAGATTAGTATGCAACACCAAGGGATAAGCTTCAAAATTCAAAGAGACATCATTTAGAAGAGGTATTAAATTCATTTTCTATATTCCAAAGGTCACAAGAGGAACAATGAGTAAAGTTACATAAAGACAGACTACACTTCAATACAGAACCAATTTTTCCAATGAGAGATAGCTAGATGACCTCAAGGGGATGAGGCAGAAAGTTACTGAAATTACTGAAATAATGACAGTAGAAATAATTATAATAAGCTGATATTTATTGAGCACTTATTACTAAGTTCTTCTCTGAAGAGCTTTACATGTATTAACTTTTTAATCTTTATGCCAACATAATAATAGACATTCAAATTTATCATCCCCATTTTATAAATGAGGAAACTGAGAGGCAGAGAGTTTAAGTACCTCATCCTCATCCACAAAACTAAAACGGCAGAACCAAAAATCAAATGAGTCCATTTCGAAAATCTATGCATTTAAACATTCTATTCAGCATCCTAGACCTTAACAGAATCAGAATGACCACAAACTTCATGGATCAGAATGTTGTTGATTCAGGATGAATATATCGTCTTCTCAGAGGTCCCTTAAACCCACTGGAATAAATATAATATGTAGAAGACATAGACCTAAAAAGTATGTGTTAAACGTGAATAAATAAGAGAATGAAAACACAAGCCACTTAGATAATATCTACAAAACATATCTAAGAAAGGACTCCTATCCACACTAAATAATAACTGTTAAAACTCAACAATTAGGGCACTACAGGTCAATATGATGATATAGATAAACATGGCTCACCACACCCAACCACATCAATGAAAATTACAGCTAAAATGTAGAACAACTATCACTCAGAACCATCAGAAATCGAGTTAAATGGAAGTCTGACAACTATAGAATTAAAGAAACCACATCCATCCAGACAGGTAGGAGGTGTAGAGATGCTTGTCCCACATCTACAAGTGGTGGGTAAAAATTCAGGAGAGATATCTTGGGAGCAAGAGGTCTCAGCCCCACACCAGGTCCCCAAGCCCAGGGTTCCAGTGCCAGGAAAATAAATCCACTTAACTTCTGGCTGCAGAAGCAGCTCCTCTTAAAGAACCACATACAGCCTTACTCAGACCAACGCTCTCTGAGCTCCACCACTGGTATAGCAGTTGAAAGGCACTAGTGGCACATGGGGAGGAAGTCAAGTGGCTGGTATCAAGGCGGGAGCTGGAAGACTTGTTTTCTTTCTCTTAGACTGAAAGGTGAGCAGAGGTCATTGTCCCTTTTCTAAACCCTCCCCTCACAGAGCCACAGAGATGGCAGGCAGGTGCCATATCTGAGACTCCATCAACCTAACACTGTTTGCCCCAACCTGGAGATTCCCTGAGACTCCCTCCCATCCAACTTACTGGCCCACTCAAACTTTTAACAGCTGATCTTGGCTCATGCTTCACAACTTACTAAATCCTCTCAAACAAGCAATAACTGGCCTCAGTGAGCACCATCTCCTATCCATTACCTCTTGCTAAATGACCCTAGGCTTAGCACTAGCAGCAACCAGCCTAGATTCACAGTTCGGCTTTACCTAGGAATCTCTAAGCCCAGCACAAGTAGCAACCATGTCAGACAGCCTTATAGCTCATGCAAGGTGGCCCTGGATAGACACAGTGGGGGATGACCTTGGCCTGAACCACCAGAGAAATCCCAGAGCCTGTCCCAGTGGACAGCTATAAACCTTTTTTTGGAGCAACACCCTGTCCCAGCATAGCTGATCCTATATAGAGGGCATAGGTTGGTGGTAAGTGGTCATAGCCAGTCTCCTTGCAGCTAACTGGCCTGGGTAAATCCCTCTTATTGATCTTGATTGCCAATAGCAATCAAGACTCAGCTACAGCCCACACCAAGGGAACACCTCAAGTACCCAGGCTGGGTGATACAAGAAGCTATGCTATTGGACCCTACTGGACACCTACTACATTAGGCTATACTATCAAGACACAGAGTCAAAGCAACTCTACCTAATATATAGAAGCAAACAAAGAGAGGCTGCCAAAATGAGGAGTCAAAGAAACACAGTCCAAATGAAAGAACAGATCAAAAGTCCAGAAAAGAACTACACAAAATGGAGTTAAGCAATCTATCAGATACAGAGTTCAAAACACTGGTTATAAGATGCTCGAGGGAATTAGGCTCTCAACCACAAAAAAATATCCAGTCAGAAACAAAGAATATACTAACTGTAAAAAAGAATAATTTACAGGGAAACAATAGTAGAGTGGATGTAGCCAATAATCAAATCAATGATTTGGAATATAAGGAAGCAAAACACAACCTATCAGAACAACAAGAAAAAAGAATCCAAAAAAATGAGGATGGTGTAAGCAGCCTCTGGGACAACTTCCAACTCTCCAAAATTCCCACAATAGGGGTGCCAGAAGAAGAAGAGAAACTGGAAATATATTTGAAAAAATAATGAAAGAAAACTTCCCTAATTTGGTGAAGGAAATAGACATAGAAGTCCAGGAAGTACAGAGTCCCAAACAAGATGGATGCAAAGAAGCCCTCTCCAGGACACATCATATTTTAAATGGCAAAGGCTAAAGATAAAAAAGCAAGAATCTTAAAAGCAGCAAGAGAAAAGGAGTTAGTTACCTACAGGGGAGTTCCCATAAGACTGTCGGCTGATTTTTCAAAAGAAATTTTGCAGGCTAGAAGGGATTGGAGAGAAATATTTAAAGTCATGAAAAGTGGGGACCTGCAGCCAAGATTGCTGTACCCAGCAAAGCTATCACTTAGAATAGAAGAAGCAGATAAAGAGCTCCCCAGACAAGAAAAAACTAAAGAAGTTCATCATCACCAAACCATTATTATATGAAATGTTTAAGGGATTTATTTAAGAAAAAGAAGATCAAAATTATGAACAGTAAAATGGCAATTAATACATATCTATCTACAATTGAATCTAAAAAACAAACTAAGGAAACAAGAACAGAGACAGAATCATGGATATGGAGAGCTGATGGTTGCCAAATGTGGGGGGGTATGGAGGAGAATGGGTGAAGAGGTGAGGGGATTAAGAAGTATCAACAGGTAGAAACAGATTAGTCATGGGGATGTAAAGTACAGTATAGGAAATGGAGTGGCCAAAGTACTTAAACACATGACCCACAGACACAAACAATGGTGTGGGGGATGCCTGAGGGGGTAGTGGATGCTGGGTTGTGGGGGGGAGGTGAAAAAATTGGGACAACTGTTAATAGCATAATCAATAAAATATAATTTAAAAGACTCAACAATTAGAAAACAAACAACGCAATTTAAAAATGGGCAAAAGATCTGAAGAGACAAGTCACCAAATAAGATATATACATGGCAAGAAACATGAAAAGACAATCGACATCCTATGTCACTAGGGTATTGCAAAATAAAACTAGATACCATTATACACCTACTAGAATGAGCAAAATCCAAAACAATGAGAGAACCACATGCTAGCAAGAATTTGGAAGAGGAGGCCCTGGCTGGTATAACTCAGTCTTGATTGAGCACATGCCTGTGAACCAGAGGATCAGGGTTCGATTCCCAGTCAGGGCACATGTCTGGGTTGCAGGCCGGTTCCCTGCAGGCCAGCCCCCAGCAGGGGATGCATGAAAGGCAACCATACATTGATGTTTCTCTCCCTCTCTCCTTCCCCTTTAAAAGATAAATAAATAAATAAAATCTTTTTTAAAAATCAGGTTTAAAAAAAAGAATTTGGAAGAGGAACTCGCACTCGTTGTTGGTAGGAATGTAACATGGTGTAGCACTTTGAAAGATGACAGTTTTGCAGTCTCTTATCAAACTAAACTTGGTATTCACCCAGAGTTGAATTTATGTTTACACAAAAACCTGCATACAAATGATTATAGCAGCTTTATTTACGACTGTCAAAACTTAGAAGCAAACCAGATGTCCTTCAATAGGTGAGTGGATAAGCAAACTGTAGTACATTCAGACGACAATTGAGGATTATTCAGCAACAAAAGAGCTATCAAGCAACAAAAAGACACAGATGAACCTCAAATGCACATTGAACAATCTAAACAGACTGCATACTATATGATTCTAGCTGTATGACATCCAGAAAAGACAAAAATAGGCAGCAAAAAGTTTACTAGAAGTCTGGCGGAGGGTAAGTGGGAGAGATGAATGGGCAAAAATATACTATCTATGTAATACTGTAATGGTGGATACATGTTATTATACAGTTATCAAAGCCCCCCAAAAATAAAACACAAGGAATGTTCCCTAATATAAACAATGGACTTTAGTCAATAACAATGTATTAATACTGACTCATCAATTACACCAAATTTTCCACCATAAAGCAAGGTAAGTAATAAGGGAGACTGGGAGAAGATAAGGTAAGTCAGTATACAGGAACTCTGTACTTTCTTTTCACTCATTTTTTTCAGAACTAAAGCTATTTCAAAAAATTAAGGAATATTAATTTTTTAAAGAATTAAAGTCTGCTATCTGTAATCTCAACTTGTGTCAACTATATGATGTGATGACCAAAACTGCTAGTTAAATCAAAGACTACAGTATGGGATGTGTAAAAAGGTCAAGAACTGAGAACAAACTCTAATTTCAAGCCTGATGTTTATTATTCCTTTGGCAGCTGCACTTCTATACAAGTACTTTTCTCAATGAACTAGACAAGAACATAATGACTGGAACACACAGAGGATACAAAGAGGAAGTAAATACCTGATGAAGGTTTGGAGCATGTAACTTCCAGGGTAGTTGTTCTAAGAGTATGTCTAGAAGCCTCTGAAATACACCACAAGGTAAAATGTATAAAGTGCATGTAATTTTTGGAAAATTTTATTTATTTATTTTTTGAGAGGGGAAAGGAGGGAGAGAGGAAAAGAAAAGCATCAACGTGTGGTTGCTCCCTGCACATCCCCTACTAGGGTCCTGGCCTACAACCCAGACATGTGCCCTAGACTGGGAATCAAACCGTGACCCTTTCATTCACAGGACAGAACTCAATCCACTCAGCCACACCAACCGGGGCTAAAATGTGTATAATTTTTTAAAAAATGGAAATAAACATTTCTCTCAAAATACTGAATCAAATTCTTTGTAATTTCATTCTTGATAAAACATGCAGGGCATTATGCATCCAAAAGCCTCAACAGTTTACTTACAAAAAAAAATCTAGAGAAGTCTCACATTTCAATACAACAGAGGGGCCTTCAAAAGATACAGAAACAGTATGGGCTAATCTGCCATACAAAGTGTAATTTTCACCCTTTCATTTAACTACTTACTCATACAAAGAGACAAATTAAAAAGCAGGGAGGATCCCATTTGGTGTCACTGCTGGTAATAACTTGTGAAAAGCTCAAAGGAATGAGAAAAAAATGTAAATTCTTAAGGAGCCCTGATGGTTATACCACTTTCCCCTTCACCAATCGCTGAATTGGACAGCATTTCCACTGAACAAGTTTTTAAAAATCCTTTTAAAAAGTTAATTCTTTTTGAGAAGTTGCATTCCGTGAATGCTTATTTATACAGCCAGTCAAGAAGGTAAACTAGGTTAGGAAGAAAGGAATTAGACTCATGGTTTATCAGTGGTACACATGCTTCTCTGCTTCTACCTTCAGACAGCCAGGTAAACACCTTCTTTTCAGTCCCCCACAGCTTTCTAGCACGCATGCCTACACTTAGATACACAGAGGAAGAAGCAGAACAGAGTTCATCTGCCAATCCAGGGATTTCTTCAGCAATATATACATGGTAGGCATGGAAAACTCTTGGCCTACAAATGCTGCTTATTTAACTGATAATCTTTATTCTATCTTTGCAAAGCAACAAAAGTCTCTGATGGTATTTTTCTCATTATCTTTTGAATTTTGTATAACTGTATTTATTCCTTCAGGTATGGTTGTGAAGTTCTTTTCAGCAAAACTCAACATCTTTTTAACTGCAAATTGATTTCTTTTTATTCTAGTTCCTCTACTTACCCAGCTTTGCCTCCCCTAGTGCAGCACTACCTTAAAACAGTAACAACAGCAACAAGCACTGGATTTAACTAGGTTTTTGCATTTATCCTTCACCTTGAGGATTCAAATAGTTTCATATAGATTTACATTTAACACCTTGGCTAAATGATGGCAAAATCTCATATCGCATTTAATTTTTTAGAATTAAAAAATGTAAGCTATGGACATTATCAATGCTTTATGATAGCCTGAGAGAATGGTCTCAACGTCACTATCTAAACAAACCTACCAGTGAAAACAATTTTAAGTACCTGCCACACTATATTTTTATTTACTAATAAATTAATTCATAGTATTACAAGCATATATATGCACTCAGACGTTTAAAAAAAGATTTAAATACATAAATTTATATATATTTACTTATTATATAAGCTCTGGTGTTTTCTTTCTTCATCCTCTGGGAGTGACCTGGGTTACTCCGCCCTCATGAACACCCAAGGCTCCGCACCTCACAGGTAACAAGTGCAAACAGACCAAAACATTATGGCTCAAGAAGAACAGCTCAAAGCCTCAGAGCCAATACTTCTAAGTGACCAAGTGATAGCAAACCTATGGGATGTACACTTCAAAACACTGATGATCAAGATGCTCACAAAACTGATTGATTTTAGTCACAAATTAGATGAAAAAATAAAGGTTTCACTAAGTGAAATGAAGGAAAATGCCCAGGAAACCAATAGTGAGGGGAAGGAAACTGGGACTCAAGTCAAGGGAGTGGACCAGAAGGAAGAAAGAAACAACCAAACAGAAAAGAAGGAAGAAACAAGAATTCAAAAAAATGAGGAGAGGCTTAGGAAGCTGCAGGACATCTTCAAACGTTCCAACATCCGAATTATAGGGGTACCAGAAAAAGAAGAGGAAGAGCAACAAATGGAAAACTTACTTGAACAAATAATAATGGAGAACTTCCCCAATCTGGCTAAGGAAATAGACTTCAAGGATCCAGGAAGCTCAGAGTCCCAAAGAAGTTGGACCCAAGGAGGAACACACCAAGGCACATCATAATTACATTAGCCAAGATAAAAATGGAGAGAATCCTAGAAGCAGCAAGAGATAAGGGGACAGTCACTTACAAAGGAGTTCCCATCACACTGTCAGCGGATTTCCCAAAAGAGACCTTACAGGCAAGAAGGGGCTGGAAAGAAGTATTTCAAGTCATGAAAGACAAGGACCTACATCCAAGATTGCTCTATGCAGCAAAGCTTTCATTTAAAATGGAAGGACAGATAAAGTGCTTCTCAGATAAGGTCAAATTCAAGGAGTTCATCATCACCAAGTCCTTATTATATGAAATGTTATAGGGTCTTATCTAAGAAAAAGAAGACAAAAATATGAACAGTGAAAGGACAGCAAACTCACAGTTATTAACAACCACACCTAAAACAAAAGCAAACTAAGAAGATAGCTAGATCAGGAGCAGAACCATAGAAATGGAGAATACATGGAGGGTTAGCAACAGGAGAGTGGGAGGAGGAGATGGGGGAGAAGGTACAGAGAATAAGTAGCATAGATGGTAGGTAGAAAATAGACAGGGGGAGGGCAGGAATAGTATGGGAAATATAGAATCTAAAGAACTTGTGACACCTGGACATAAACTAAAGGGGGGGAATGACAGGAGTGGGTGTGCAGGGTGGAGGGAGTGAAGGGGGGGAAATGGGACAACTGTAATGGCATAATCAATAAAACATTTAAAAAAGGAAAAAAAGAAAACATCTTTTTCCTATTAAGCTCTAATTTTCTTTTTTTTGAAGTTATTGTTAAGAAGATAATTCTCAAAGATAATTCATTAACTCATGAACTAGAAAGCCAAACTATAATCTCATGAGGTAACTACATTTTTAAAAAAACAACATGTCAAATTAGGTGTAATGCTGTACATCTGAAACTTCTAAAATGCTACAAACCAGTGTGTCACAAGAATTTTTAAAACATGTAATATTGGACTATTTAGTTAGAGGCACTGATCTCTTTGCCATTAGAATGTCAAATAAAAAAAATGACAACAGCTAACACAATAGCCATCCAGTGTGAATAAATCAAAAGTACGCCTAATTTTTTTGTCACATCTGGTGTGCTGCAGAACTTCAGTAATTAATTAGTTCATGTGTGTCATCAGATGAAAAAGGTTGAAAATCACTGTTATAGCCAATGTTATCTCAATAGAAAAAGAAAAAGTGGCAAAATTTGAGCCTAACTAAAGCAAAACTCTGCCTGAGAAAGCTAATGCAGAACATTCAGAGTAAAATGTAGTAAACGTCTTATTGATTTTGATCATTTTATATACCATAGGGTTAGGTACTTTTTAAAATTATTATATTCAAATGTACGCCTTTCAAGGAACCATCATATGGCTTAAAGACTAAAATCTTCTTCTGTACTAATAGAATTAAAAAAATATGTAGTGATATAAAAGTTGTATATTTGATTCTGGTCCCATTAAACAATCTAAGAAAACAGTTATTAAGCACTCTTCTCAAGTGAAGACACTGCACTAGGCACTGGTATTTGCAAAATGTGACAGCTAGAAAGGAACTTCAAAATCAAGGCCAAACAGCCAAACATTGCTCAATCAGCTCTACAACAGTGCCACCAAGTGGCCATCTATGTAACATGTGTTCAATCACCTTTAGCAATAGGAACATATTTCAGAAGGCAGCCCACTGCATTTTGTTACTTGAGATTCTTTGAAATAGTCAAATGATAACTTTATCTGCTGGCCCTATTTTTATTCTCAAAGGCAACACAAAGCAAGCCTAATGACTCATCCATTTGAAAGCCCTTCAAATATTTTCAAGAGACCTCAACTTTTATCTTCAACCTAAATACCCACATTTAACTTAGGTTATTTCTTATTTATAGTTTAAAAAATTTCTCCTAAAAATTTCCAAGAAGGAATGCAAACACAAGAGCTTAATTCTTGAAGTTACAAAGGAAAATAATTTTCAAAATTACACATATCCCTCAGTTGTAAACTATAAAGCAACAATTTAAATACTTATTTTAATATTACTGAATGAAGCTAATTTGTTTACAGATAAATGTATAGAAAAACTCATGAGCATTAGCAGAGATTTGATATTTTTTAAATATTTTCTATAAATTTAATACCTTTGACAAATAGTAGTTTTCATTTGGTAAACTACAGCACAAATAACTAAATTTTTAAAAATTACAAAAATCATTATTATTTTAATAGCTATCACCAATAAATCAACAAACAACAAGTGCTGGTGAGGATGTGGAGAAAGGGGAACCCCTCTGTACTGTTGGTTGGAATGCAGATTAGTACAGCCACTGTGGATAGCAGTATGGAGGTATCTCAAAAATTTAAAAATGAATTTATCTTTTGTCCTAGCGATTCCACTTCTAGGAATATATCCAAAGAAACCCAAAATACTAAGTTGAAAGAACATAAGCATTCTTATCTTCATTGCAGCATTATTTACAATAGCCAAGATATGGAAGGTACCCAAGTGTCCACCAGTAGATGAGTGGATGAAGGAAGGAACTACGGGACATTTACAAAGTGGAATACTACTCAGATGTAAAAAAAAAAAAAAGAAGGAAATTTTACCTTTTGCAACAGTACAGATAGACCTGGAGAACATTATGCTAAGTGAAATAAGCCAGTCAGAGAAAGACAAATACTGTATGTTTTCACTCATATGTGGAATCTAGTGAAAAAACTGCACTAATAAGAAAAACAGACAGACACATAGAGAGCAGATTGACAGTTCTGGTTGGGGAGGGCAGTTAGGGCATGGAGGGATCAAACAAAAAGAAAAAGGACTCATGGACATGGATTATTTGGGAGTGAGGGAGGAATAAGGGGAATAAATGGTAATGAAAAAATACAATTAAAGAAGAAACAAATAAAAGTTGAGCTAAATAAGCCTTTTCAAGAACACAATCCTTCGAATCACCTAGAAACTAACACAAGATCTCAGGCTTGCATGTGCTCACAAACACAGCTATGCTAAGATGAAGAGCAAAGCTGTACCTGGTGTTTCTTCTACAACTGCTCTCCTGCTAAAAATGAACAACTCAGGAAAATAAGCCCAACAGAAGAATTTCTGTGTAACTACAATCAACCAACCAGTAGATTACACTTACATTTAAATAATGTTTGCACAACAAGGTAAATCTTCAGGTATTAATCCATTACTAAAGTGTGATATAAGTCAGTATACAATCTGACACTCATCGTCAGCACAACCAGCTACATAATGTTATTTACTATAAACAAGATGAATGAAACCAGTACTAAACAAAGAAATGCCCATTTCAATTTAACTCAGTTAATATTTATCAATATTTGAGTGTTTTAGAAAATAAAAACTGAAAATATAATTTAAATAACCTGTCAGCATCATACACCATTAATAGGTCATCAGGTAAGATTTATTTTATTCTGAAAGAGCAGAGAAAATTTAATGCTGCTTTATATTTTGGTCGACTGAACAAAGGGTTACTTTAGCAAGTAAGCTTCAGTGAATTTTCTTAAACGACCAAGCCATTAAATAAAATGACAACGCATTCACAAGGAGCATTATATTGTTTTTATGGAGCTCACTATGAGCAAGAATAGCTTGCTATGAGAAAAAAAAGAGAGAGAATATTAAATCAATTTTGAAAGTTCTGCATATTAAGAATAGGCCATTTTAATTCATTTAGAAAAAAGACAATAGTCTTTTTTTTTAGACTTCATTTATTTATTTTTAGAGAAAGGACGGGAGGGAGAAAAAGAGGGAGAGAAACACGGATAAGCTGCCTCTAGCACTTGGTCTGCAAGCCAGGCCTGTCTGTGTCCTGACTGGGAATCAACCTGGTGACCTTTAGGTTCACAGGCTGGCACTCATTCCACTAAGCAACACCAGCCAGGGCAAAAGGTAATCATTTGTACTGAGCCTACCAGAATTCCTATTTCCAAGCAAGTTATTTGCTAGCTGGTTCATATTTCAGCTATACAAATATTTATCTGGAACATGTTCTACATAATTGAATCATCTAGATAATTTATGTTTATCCTGTTATGCAATAAAACGTTTTATATTTTAACCATTTTTCACAGATATTTTTCTAAAAGACTTTACTTATTTCCCTGTTTTCTGTAAAAAAAGAGTTGAAACTCAATTTAATCATTTTCTACAAAGTTGCAACAAGAACTGTACTGTACAATGGTACTGCTGTACTTTGGTCTTGTGTTTTCTCACCTCTGCTTACTGTCACTTACTGATGACAGTGTGTTTTTGACAGTTCTGGTGCCTGAGTGAGAACCTTAAAGTGGTCTATAAAACCTCCTACGTATAAAAACTTTGTGGTATCTGGCTACTCTGAGTCCTTTCTCTCTCCGTCTTTGCCTCTATGGTTGGTTTTCAAACTACTTAAGTTACCAAAAGAAAAATCAAAGCAGAACAGGCTGTTGACATTGGGAAGGGAGTTCTAAAGAGCTCCAGGTG
Source organism: Sturnira hondurensis (assembly GCF_014824575.4). Taxonomy (NCBI): domain Eukaryota; kingdom Metazoa; phylum Chordata; class Mammalia; order Chiroptera; family Phyllostomidae; genus Sturnira; species Sturnira hondurensis. The sequence goes on from NW_028084643.1 coordinate 1,134,345, forward strand.
CCTGAACATGGGAGCAGAAAAGATCTTCCTTTACAGGCAGCACTAGCTACTTTGTACAATGAGGTCTCTATTCCCTTTTCCATAGGAACTGTGATCAGCCTGTCCATTCTAGCTCTTTTCTGTCCTTCACCTAACATTCTTCTCTCCAGATGTTCTAGTGGTATGATCTACACAGCCTGCTCATTTCATGCAAAGAATGGAAACAAAGGCAGAAACAACAGCAACATTGTCTAATTATAGATACACATGATACAAGAGCTCTAAGACTAGGACCACATTTTATAAAAATGATGTGTGCTCAGTAGTGTTTATATGTGATAAATCAATGTAAATGAAAACTACGAATCAGAGTTTCTGTCTATGGAGGGTGCTCTGAAGTAGCGTAAATACAAAGATGTAACTTTATCTGGCTGGAGAGGAGGCTAACAAAACAGAACTTCTGAAATCACTGGAATTCTCAAGACCATCAGAAATATTTATAAAGCCAATAGCATATAAGTTAGAATTACAGAATATCTAGACTTTGTTCTCTCTATATATAAGATGAATAAAGCACAAAATTATTTAACTTTTTTTCACTTTGTTAATTAAGCATTAGTGACATAGACCACAGTTAAAAAAAAATTCTGCCTAAATAAACTGATAACCCGCTCCTCTCTACCAAATAAGTTTCTATAACTCAAGTCTTAGAGAAACTATTCTAAGTTCTCAAAGATTAGTTACATATATAATAAATAACAAATCTCTTGGCTGCAACAGGTCATCACTGCTCCATAGTAATTTTAGCAGGAAAAAGGAAAAATGTGTTTTTTGAGTAACTAATAAAAATTTATTTTACTTTCAATTTCCTCAACTAGGATGTGAAGAAACAAACAAAAAATACATCTAAAAATTATCCCTATTGATTTACTTGGCTTGAATAATTCACAAACTGCCACTTCTAGTAACCGGTAACACTAAAAACTACCGATTTATAGAAAACAATACATAAGGAAGTAAACAAGGACAAAACATCTCTGCAACAGGAAAAAAAGAAAGTTATCCCATAAGTTATTTTTTTCCACATACAACCCAAAGCTATCCAATTAACACATCTCTGTATCTTACAGCTAAGGATACATAATAAAGATTCCAAATTCACACTATTTAAGATGACCACTTTCTGATGGCGCCTGCAACCATATATCACTAAGGCAGAACGAACTACTCCAGTGGACTCATCAAATGCAAGATGTAGCTTTTACTCTTTAGATCTTGGATAAGATAAATTTTTTTTCTCCTATCTGTAAAATGAGGATAAGCTGAAACATTGTGAAAATTTATTATTGGTAAATGCTTACAATCTTCAGGTAAATGTTACATAAAACTTAAGCTCTTGATTCATACCTTGTTTTACTTCCAAACCTTCAGTTTGCTTGTTCTCTCTCAGGGACGAAGAAGAATCTATACAGATATCTTGTCTGAGGAATAAAAATAAAAACATTTTTTAAAATGCCATTTAATCAGATAATATTTACAGCTCCGTATCTAAGAATTAGGTTAGACACTAGGGAAGACACACTGCATTCTTCTACCCCCAGGGTACCATTTAGTCCACTATGGAAACTCAGAAACATGTATAGAAGTGTCAGAAACAGCAACTATAAACTACCACCAATTTAAGCAGTATACTTTGTAAAGTCAAGGGGAAAACCTGAAAGAAATAGGGAGGTAATTTTTATTCCCTTCCAATATTTATCACAGTAGTTAATGGGGGAAATCACAGATAAATCCAATAATTTTTCAACTTCAATTGTTAAAATTTAATGAGTACTTTGCAAACTATTTTACATTCATCTAATTTTGTATCTCAAATGCTTTGATGTCTACAGTACATGGGAAAATTCATATTTTATATGTCACATACATACAGAATCAAAGTAAATAGATTAAGTTCAAGAGCATGCGCTAAAAGAGTTTTGACCTACCATGTTCTGTAACGAAGCTGCAAACTGAACTAATGTTCTTTCTTAGAGGGTATTATTACCATCTTAACATTGATACTATAGTTTTCAGCAACAGTCAATGTAATTTATTTCAAATATTCAAAATTATTATTTTCTTTCAAATAAATATCCTTCTGAGAATTTTTATACATACATATAAAACATATGTATAAAAATATACCTTCTGAGAAAATATAAGAATATACCTTCTGAGAATTTTTATACATACATATCCTAAAATTAACATACTAAAATTATTTAGGAAATTTCCTTACTTACAAAACTAGTCTAAAAAAAAAGTTTAATTTATTTATTTTTAGAGAGGGGAAGGGACAGAAGGAGAGAGGGAGAGAAACATAAATGTGCAAGAGATACATCAACTGCTTGTCTCTCTTATGCATCCTAATCAACCAGGGACTGGGCCCGCAACCCACACATATGCACTGAGTGGGAATCGAACCTGTGACCTTTCACTTTGTGGGATGACACTCGACCAACTGAGCCATGCTGCTCAGGGCTGACAAAACTATCTCTATCCACTTAATAACAATTCCGTAATAACCAAAAGATGAAGACATAACCATTTCGCTGAGAAGTTTATAATATTATTTCCAGTTAACATATTTGGAACTTACATTTTTGTTCTATATTAAAACTCTACTAATACATGCCTACTAATACAAGCATGAACTCAAATAGATGTTACAAAATAATCTAAATTTGGCATTAATTATAATATATGAGACTTATAATTGAGATAGTGCTGTATTATGTATTTCTTTCTGTCTAATGCCACCCACTCAGGTATTTCTCTCTCCCTGGAATGACTGGTGGATCCCAAGGAGGACACCGACAATACTTCTAGACAACCCAGGGCAGAGCGAGTGCCAATATACTACAGTAACAGCTTTCCACAGAATAAAGTTAAACGTGCTACCTCAAGTCTTATAGTCAGATTAGATTTTAACCTACTTGGCAGCACTAATCTAAGTATCTTCCTTTAAGTAAGAGAAAATGTTTGCTCTTATACATCCTCGATGAACAATCAATTCTTCTTCTAAACATATACAACCTAATTTACAAAAAAATGATTTGAGCAAAAATGTAATGTAACATTACTGTTAAAAAAGGACCATGAACATATGAAATACCCTAAGAAAGACACAACAACACCCATATATTCTAATGAGGATGTATAACCTATATTATGAGGTTATATCATCAGAAAAACCCCAAATGGAAATGAGTAATGTTCTATTAAAAGGGGAGAGAGGAGTTAAATGCCAATGTTATAAAAGACAAAGAGAGGCTGTGGAAGTATTCCAGGTTAAAGGAGCCATGACAATTAAATGTTTGATTTGACTTCAGAGTACTGAACTGGAGAAGGGAAAACAGTATAAGGACTTTACTAAGTCAAAACACCAGTGGGAGATTAGATGGAAGTATTGTATCAACGTTAAATTACTGAAGTTACACTGTACTGTGGTTATATAAAACAGATCATCACCATGCTGAGGAAAAGTACAATGTAATATTGAGTGATAAAGTGTCTTGAGGTATGTAACTTAGCCTCAGATGTTTGAAACACACACACACACAGAGGTGTGCAAACGGAAGAAAATACTAATCATAGGGAAATCTAGGTAAAGGGTATATGGAAGTTTCTTATACTACTCTTTTTCTTGTGACATTTTACTAAAACAAATTATTTCAAACAAAAATCTTTAATAATAATGCAGTAAAATGCATTACTTTTTTTTGTCAAAGTCCCTCAGATTCCCTTCAAATAAAACTGGATTCCTCAAAAAAAAACCTATCTGCTTTCATAAAAAATTAATATTAGTGACCAAAGTAAACTTTTGTAATGTTGTTTTATCCTAAATTGGGTTTTATCAGGCTGTTGAAGAAAGTCACCAACAGAACTTCAGACTGTAGGTATAGTACACCACCTTGTGTCTGAAAAGTGAAAAAGTAGATGGTTTTACATCAGTACCATCTGAAGCTAAAAAAATTTCATTTGAAAATTTAAAATCTAGCTATTTTTCCAAGATATAGACTTTTAAACTAAAATCATCATATACTGCATTCAGAGTTCTCTAATACAATTTAAAGATCTTCACCCAAGAACATGAAAAAGGAAAGATATACACATATACACACACACATGTTCAGAAGGTATCCAGCCATTTAATAGGGAAAATGGAGACACTTCTTGAAGATACAAGAAACATTATACTTAGGAGAATGACACCTCAGTCCCCTTCAAAGTAGGCACCTTGGGACCTCACACATTTCTCCCAATATATTTTCTTGAATCTCACTGATAGTCTGAAATCTCTTCCCTTTCAAAGGCAATTTCAGTTTTTTTTTGTAAAGCCAGAAGTCACAGGGCACAAAATCTGGGCTGTAGTGGGGCTGAGTCACCTGGGTGATTTGATGTTTTGCCAAAAACTCTGTAAGAAACATGATGCATGGGCAGGCATGTTGTTGTGATGAAGCAGCCAATCACCAGCTGCCCATAGCTGCGGCCTTCTGAATCATCTGGATAGTTTCCATGGAAGAATGTTCAAGCTTAACACAAATTTTGATGCAGATTCATTGCTCTACTCAGTTATTCTAAATGTAATAGCCACAGAGTACACATACTCAGTCAATGGCATCTACTCCCCAACTAACTAGTACAGCGAAGTCATCATTGTTCACATGCACACTCCAGACCACTTTCCTTGGCTGCCTGGTTACACTGATGTAGCATAAACCTTTTATTATATGAAGGGAAATGTCTTAAACTACAAGAAGACTACATGTACATATGAAGCCTTTTATTTCTTGTTTTATGAAAATTAAAAAAAATAGTCCCAGATAATGAAATGAACTAGGTGTCAGTGTTAGGAAAACAAAAAAATTATATTTAAATGACATTTAAATATTTCTGATAAACAGTTTAATCCCCCAAAATTTTATAACAACTGGGAAGAGAGAAGAGAGAGAGAGAAAGGGGGAGGAGAGAACACTGCTAAATCTGGTTTGGGTTAAGACTCTTGCAATGATTTTTATTATACCTCTTTCCATTAAGAAAAAAAAGCTCATTTTTAAATTTTTCTAATTGCCTTCTCCTCTCTACAATGCTCCTTTTAAAAGCAGCTTAATTTACAATCTTGGCCTTGAATTTTAAGTGAGTCTAATATGTATCTCTGGGATTTAAGTGCTCAAACCAGCATCAATTCAAATTTCATTCTTTACTCCAAATACATTTCCACTCTTGATCCTTTCTACATACAATTCGATGAATTAGTTTTGTTTTTTTTTTAAGTAAGAGTAGTACACTGGGGAGACGTGCAGATCTTAAGAACAACCATGTCAATTACTAAAGGCTTAAAATATATTTACAAACAGAAAAAGAAAGTCACTTTCTTGTCTAATTGAAAAATACTAGGAAGATACCTCAACAAAAGGATAAAGAGGACCAAACCAGCCAGATTCTTCCTCTTTTACAATAGCTAGTCAGCTGACTGAACAGGCTAACTGGCATAACAAAAGATATAAACTGATTATCTTCACTCTCCTGAGAACAAAAACAGAGGCTGAAAGAAGCCACCTACCATTCCAGGAGTTTTCGACTATTAAAAATTAAGAGACAGGCAAAGAAACTAGAGTAGCCAAAGCAATTCAGAAAAAGAACAAAATTGAACGATGCACATTAGTAGATTTCAAGACTATAAAATTACTGTAATACTGAAGAAAGAATAAGCATAAATTAATGGAACAAAGTCCAGAAATAGGCAAATACTTATATAGGAAACAGTTTTTGAACAAAGTTGCAAAGGCAATTTAGTGGAATTGAACAAATGATGCTGGTGCAATTGGATCTCTATATAGATACAATTTTCAATTCACATTTTGCACTATGTACAAATGTTAACTCAAAATATTCACAGCTTTGGCTGGTGTGGCTCAGTTGGTTGGAGCATCATCCAGTACACCAAAAGGTTATTTATGGGTTCGATTCCCAGTCAGGGCACGTATCTAATTTGCACTTTTGATCCCCAGTCAGGGAGCACAAGGAAGGCAACCAATTGATGTTTCTCTCCCACATGGATAACTCTCTCTCTTTCTTTCTCTCTCCCCTTCCCCTCTCTCTAAAATTTAATGAATATCCTTGAGTGAAGATTAAATAAAAATAAAAAAATTTTAAAACCCCACAGACTTAAAAAAATGTAAACACAGAAAACTTCTGGAAGAAAAAAAAAACTTTGTGACCCGGGGTTAAGCAAAAGCATGATCTATAATAAAAAAAAAATGGATAAGTTATATTTCACCAAAATTAAACACATCTGCTGTTCCAAAGAAATGTTGAAAGAATACAAGTTAAACCACAGACTGGGAAATAAAGTATGTGCAAGTCACATATCTGATAAAGAATTTGTATCCAGAATGTATGAAGAACTCCCAAATCACATTAACAAAACAAAGTACTCAACTTTCAAAATTTGTTAAACATTAACAGTCACTTAACCAAAGGAGACACACAGATGGCAAATAAACACAACACTGGTGTGGCTCAGTGGGCTGGATGTCATCCTGCAAACTGAAAGGTCCCCAGTTTGATTCCCAATCAGGGCACATGCCTGGGTTGCTGGCCAGGTCCCTGGCAGGGGGCATGCCAGAGGCAATCAGCCATCAGTCAATGTTTCTCTTGCACATTGGTGTTTCTTTCCCTTTCTTTCTCCCCACCTTCCCCCTCTGTAAAAAAAAAAAAAAATCAATAGATACTCAATATCATTAGTTACAAGGAAAAACAAATTAAAAGCAGAACTACATAACTATTAGACTACTTAAATCAAAACAACTGGCAAACAGACCTCTCATACCTAGTATCGGGGAGGATACAGACATCACCCACCCATCCCATAGGTACTTGGCCAAGGAAAATGGAAAACTTATGTTCACACAAAAACTTCTATTTGAATATTCATAGTGGCTTTATTTGAAATTATCCGAAACTGTAAACAACTCAAATGTCCTTTCTATTTCTTGTCCCCAATAGTATAATTCAAAGAATCAGTTACCATTCTACCCTTCTCTGATCTACGACTGTCTTAAGGATTCATTTTATGATCTGCTCCCCTACAACTCCAAGTCTTTGTGAACAGGCAATTCCCTAAACAGGGGGCTCTATTCTACATAAGAGCAACCAAAAGAAATCAGAGGAGTCCTCTTTCTTCTATCCTTATATTCCTATGTTTTCAAATCTTTTTACAATTCAAAAATTAGCATGAAATTACAGTGTTAAACACATTTAAAGGTGTAAACATCCTACTACTTTGAATGTGGAAACCTATCTAAGCATTAGTTCACGATGTTGTCAAGCACTTGGAATACTTTTTATAAAGGTTTTCTAGAAAACTTATCCTGTTAGTTCTGATAAACTTAACCTATTGTGTAGAATACTCGACCTAAGTATTATAGCCTAATAACAACATATAAAGGGCATATAAATGGAGTAGACAACCAATATTTTACCCTTTACCAGACTAAAAGCTCTCTATAATACATCTACGTGTTAAGACAATTTAGCTTATACAGTAATGTCAATATAATAAATTGCATTTGTGAGAAAAATCCTTTTATGCTTTAAACTTTATGTACTTAATTCCCTTGATTTAAGCATTTTATAATAAATGAAAAATTAGACACTTATAAGCAACAAATTGTTTTTTAAAGAGCAGCCACAGTAAGTAACAATTAAAAGTCACAGTGGATTATTTCACTTTGTTTAGGCTTTCATAAAAGGTATGAGGAGAAAATCCCCAACGCTCATCAGTATATAAAGTGGAATTTTAGGAATAGTTATTAACAGATTCAGAAGAAAAACTCCAAAGCAAATACATTTTTCAATGTTTACCATATGACAGGCACTATTCTAAGCACCTTAAATCTTCTCACATCATTACAATCCTATGTAATGGGCACTGACACCACTCCTGTTCTCCAGAAAAGGAAATTAAGGCCCGAGAAGTTAGGTAATTTGCAAGTTCAGAGACAGTAAACTGTGGAATTATCCTGTTAAAAATGGAGGCAGTTTTTACTTTAGAACTTCATTCTTTACATTTATGTAGACTTCCTATTGCTTACAGAAATAGTTCTCCAAGTAGTAATATCTAAAAACTATACTTAGCCATATACATAGCCTAGATACATATGGCTATACATCTCTCAAAGTGCAAAGTGAGTTTTCACTCAGAATCTGACCTCAATGTCCCTGAGGAAAATACTTTTTTTTATTGGGGAAACTAAGATATGCTATTAAAATCATTAAGACAGAATTGTTATTTTAAAAGTTGAAAATTTCAATAAAAAGACAGACATGAACTACAAAAGAGGAATAATCTTCAAGAAATGGCCTGAGAAGTTGGGAACGAAAAGGCTGAAAAGCAATATTTCTAATTGTGTATCTTTTTATATAATTTTGTACTACTTCAATTTTTTAACCATGCCCAAGTATTTGCCTACTTATTAAAAACAGTTAATAGTATGAATGAGAAAAAAGATGAAATAAAAGGTAAAAGCAGTTGACAGAAGATGAATGTACAGAACAAATTTAGTGAATACTTGAAGTCTAATCAGAACCATAAAAATATTATTCTGCGTGAATCCTTGATACTTGAAAAGGGAAATATGGCAAAATAAAAATTAAAATAGGGTCTTAGAGCCCCTACTGTAAAAGTTATAGCAAAAAAATTCCAGATGAATCAAAGATTTAAACATTAAAAAAACCATAAGGTTAGTATTAAGAAAGTATGAAAAATGCTTTTCATAATTTCAGACTAGAAAAGGCCTTTTCCAGATATAAAACCCAGAAACCAAAATAGGCTGATAAAATTAAACTATGTTAACATAAAATATTTATGCAGGTAAAAACAAACAAACAAACAATAAAAACCATAAACAAAGTAAGAAAAAGCAACAAGCAAAAAAATAAATGTAACTCATATCACAAATTAAAATCAAGGGTGTTTATGTATATATAGAGAGAGTAAATAAACGACCAAGAGTTCACAGAAAATTTTATAGCCCTGCGATCACTCACAACAGAATACAGTGGGAGTGGAAACAGGGGAGGGACGTAAGGATGGCTGGGATGGAGGGGAGGGGTAGGAAGAAAAGACAGAAAACTGTACTTGAACAACAAAAGAATTTCAAATGTATTTAATAAACATAAAAATAAATAATAGGAGAATACAAATTAAAATTCCAATGAAATATTATTTTTAACCTATCACATGAATAAGAATAAACATGTCAGGTAACATTATATTGGCTAAAGGATATGAAAGCATGTACTCTACATTTGAAGGGGAGGAGTATAAATTGATTTAAATTCTATGTGAGTATGGTAATACCTATTAAAATTCCAAAGGCCTACACATCTGAACCAACAATTAACTTCTAGGTATTTATGCTACATATAATCACAGAAGAACAAGATTACTCATATAAAGAGATATTTCCAGAATTTGCAGTAACAAAAGAGAGTAAACAACTTAAATGCCTGTTGATAGACTGTTTACGTTTTGCTATATCCAGCAATGGAATAGTTAGCATACAGTTATGTATAGGAAGCCTCGTAGGTACTAGGTAGAACAAAATCCAAGAAAAAGACATAGTATTATACGGAAAATAAGTTAAGTGAAAGAAACTACAGAGCAGTGTGCACAGTATACTACCATTTGTGGAAAAGAAAAACTACACACACACATATATTTGCAAATGTATGAAATTTTTCTGGAAGGATATACAAGATACTGGTTTACTATGGCTGCTTATAAGGGAGAATGAGAAATAGCAAAAAAAAAGAGACTTATTATGGAACAATAATAAACAGAAAACAGGAAGCTACTCATTTTAAAGGGTAGAATAACTTATAGGCCATTTAAGAAATAGAACTATTGCAATATTAAAGTCTAGTATACTCTAACTAATAATGAGTACACTGTAAGAAGTAACATGTTCTAAATGACACCAACTTGCTCTTTTCAACCACTTATATTTTAAGAACATTTCAGATTTATAAAACAGGTAATTAAATGGAGATTTTAAAAAATTCCTACCAAAAAACATTCACTTTACAAAACAATTTCCTGTGAACTGTACTTGGTATTTAAATATCCTAGTAAACATAAAATAGTTCAATTTACAAAATTTTTTCAATTTATAAAATCTCTAAGACCAATTTAAAAATATCTTATTTTTTCAAAAGTTAATCTTCCAAAATTGGAACTGAATAATACTATTCTAGAACATGACCATCCTCTGCTAAGAAAGTAGGAGTTAAAAAAAAAAAGAAAGTAGGAGTGGCTAGAAAAAATATCTCCAGGATATGCACGAAGGACCTGCTTTGCAGTGTATCTTATTGTGAGAGCCTAGATTTTTAAATTCCTTTATCTTCTGGAACAGTGATATTATCTCAATGGTGCTTATTGTCTGTTGGGAAATACGGCTTCATTTCTACTGACATCTCCTTCAATATCACTTACTAAAAGTATATTAATTTAGAATTCATAAAAAGTTATTACAGCAATTCTAAAATATTGCCAAGATTTCCCTACAGTGTTTATATTTTTACTCTTTATACCTAAAACCCCAGTCCTGATTTCTTTTATCACACTATTCAGGACTTAAATTTCATTATAAACATATTCCTTAGAACATAATCACCTCACATTATAAGCTAACACCTGTTCTCATTTTTAGTGCTATTTTAGCTATAATAAAGCTTCTTTCCCAACACATCTACAAATGAGAAAACACCCTAATCCCAAGCCTCCATATGACCTTATTTACTTAAAACTGTTATTTTTGTTAAGCAATGGTCATAATCCACAACATTTTCCTATCTTGTCACAATACCTAACAGTTTTAAAACACTACAAAATTATAGACATTAAGGATTTTCAAGTATCTATAGGCTATTTTACAAACTTGCTCATTTGCTTACTTAAGGTGAACTACAGTGACAGCCCCATCCCTCACCCTTTTTTTAAAAGATTTTATTTATTTATCTTTAGAGGAGAAGGGAAGGAGAGAGGGAGAGATATATCAATGTCTGATTGCCTCTCATGCATCCTCTGTTGGGAACTGGCCTGCAACGTAGGCATGTGCCCATACTGGGAATCGAACCGTGGTAGTTTGGTTCACAGACCCGCACTCAATCTACTGAGCTACACCAGCCAGGGCCCATCCCTCACCCTTTTTAAAATGAGAGTATTCAGAAACTATGGATATTATATCTTTGTAATTCCTAAATCTCATTCCTATAAAAACTGTTACATTAATACTCATTAATTTTAAGTTTCAAAGCAGTATACTGTCAAAAATTTCTTACTACTACCACTTTATTATTTTAAATGGTAAGCAACAACTATAACAAGGTAAAATAACTGTTAAGCAAATAATCTTTTAAATGGCAGCAGAGATCAAAGAGTCTAGGAAGAAAAAATATACATTTGAAAGCTGACAGGATCAACATTGTAAACAAACAGAGAAAGCTGGCAATTCGAAGGTAACGTAAAACTGTAAAAACAATTAAAATTTTTTTTACTTAGGCATAAACATTTTTGTGTACATTTGTATCTTAAAACCTTTAATGGTTTATAAGAAAATAAACTTAGATAACCCTATTAAATACTAAACATGCACATGCACACATACATACACCTCATACTAAAAGTTGTTACTCTATAGTAGCTTAAACAATTGTATTAGTTATGTCCTTTCTGATTAAAAACTGTAATAAAAGAGCATAGGTTGGTGATTAAAAGAATATAACAAAATATTCATGTGTTTTTAATAGCACTGATTGCTTTACTTGGGCCTACTTGAAACTACTTTGTCAAACTTGGGATAAAAAGGTAAAGGTATATGTTTTGGTAAATAAAATACTGACAAAGTGATATAATTGGTTCCAAGGCCAAGCTCTGGCCTTTATGTATTTTCCCTTCAGTGTCTCGCTGTATAAACAGACCTCTTTTACATTAACCAGCCAGGCAAACGAAGTACTATGTAACCACCGAAACATACATGCTATACAAAAAGAGAAGAGCTATAATCCCTTCCAACTAATTTTTTGCTCTCCCAGGAAAAGCTGCTTGATCTGATTTTTCAATCAACTCAGAAATCCATTTTGGTGTGCAACCCCTTGGTTACTCAATGCTGGAAACCATTTGAAAAATCTTTAGATGTTCAGATCAAACAACATCCTGATGTCTCTAGGCAACCTATGTGTAATGCTGGCTTACTTCTAGGTTTTAATCAAGTACCTTGCATTAGTTTTCTATTGCCAGTGAAACGAATTACCTCACATTTAGTGGCTTAAAGCAACATGAATTTATTCTGTTACAGCTCTGGAGGGCAGAAGAAGTCCAAAACAAGTCTCGGGGCACTAGAATTAAGATGTAGGTAGTGCTGCATTTCTTCTGGAGGCTCTTAGGGAGGATATGTATCCTTGTCTTTTCCAGCTTCCAATAGGCCACCTGCATTTCTTAGCTTGTGATTCCTTTTTCCATCTTCAAAGCCCATCACTGCAACTTCTGCTTCTAGCACGCCATCTCCTTCTGCCTGTCCTCCTTACCTCCCTCTTACAAGGATTCTTGTGATTATACAGGTATCACCTGGATAATTCAGGCTAATCTCCTGATCTCAAGATCCCCAATTTAATCACATCAGCAAAGTCCTTTTTTCCACTTGACACATTCTTTTTAAAAAGATTTTATTTATTTATTTTTAGAGAGGGGGAAGGAAAGAAGGAAGAAAGAAAGAGAGGTAGAAAAACACTTGTGAAAAACATCGAGTTGCTTCTTGTATGCATCCCAACCAGGGACTAAACCCACAACCCAGACATGTGCCCTGATGGGATATCAAACCAACAGCGACCTTTCGCTTTGCAGCACGGCAACCAACCAACTGAACTACAAGGGTCAGGGCAAGTTTATCAATCCGAGTGGCAGTGGTAAATGTAGCCCAGCCCGATTTGGAAAATCAGCGGGAGCAAGTCAACACATAGGAACGGGCCCACAGACCAGTTTTCCTGAGGGGAACCAGGCCTGCCTTGTACGTAGGATGCTTTGAGGCTTGCTTTTTCCTAAAACTCCTTCACTCTGAACTGAGGCAGCAAACGTTTACTGCATATCTTTATTTTTTTAAAGATTATTTATATATTTATTTTTAGAGGGTAGGGGAAGAAGAGAGAGAAAACATCACTGTGTGGCTGACTCTCTCAAGCCCCACACTGGGGACCTGGCCTGCAACCCAGGCATGTGCCCTGACTGGGAATCGAACGATGACCCTTTGGCTCACAGGCAGGCCCGTGCTCAATCCACTGAGCTACACCAGCTAGGGTACATATCTTTAAAGTAACTTCCTAAAATCTGTGCTAAACCTCCCAAGGATAGAGTGTAACCACTTTTCCAGTTCAATCACTTTTCCCCTTGCATTAGCAACATCCTTTCCTTTGTTATTTGTAATCACATAAAGTGAACCTGTGCATAGTAAATGAGGACCATCCTCAATCTAATGCGCCCAGAAAAACAATAAAAGCCTGTCCAGGCAGGGGTTGGGCCCTTTCTCACTTAGTGAGAGTGGCCATGCCATCCCTTTTCTCTATAGTCTATGTGAATTTCCTCGTTGCAGCCACAACACATGGACCCTGCTGGTCAGAGTCCACATCACAAGTTAAGAGATCCTTAGGTTCTAGAGATTCAGACATGGACATGTCTACCACATACATGATCTAAAAGGGTTTCTTTTGTAGATTCTTGAGATCTCTTTACACAAATGATTACGTGGCATGGTGTGAATGTTTTGTGCCTTTCCACAAAGTTCATATATTTCAATCCTACCCCTCGAAGTTTATGGCATTATCAAGGGCCTTTTGGAGGCTGGAGGCTGATTGGGACCAGGGCATGAATAGTAGAACCTAATCTCAAAGGATACCGAGGACCTAAATGACTTAACTGATATAGACCATACACTGAAAACACAGATCATTAACTTCTGTGGAATATTCACATAAAATGGTAAACTTGGCCAAAAAACATCGATTAAGTGCCCAGTGAAAAAGTTCAGGGATCATTCTGATTTTGGAGAAGTAAACTAAAATGAACAGAGGAGTTTACTTCCCCTTTCCACCAAAGACTAAAGATTGTGTTTCTCTGGCTAAGTTGAAACACCACAAATGTTTCACCAGAAAATAATGGAGCACACCAGGGCCAGCCAGAGCAGACTAGTACAAAAGTGAGCAGACCAGCACAGAGCAACAGAGTGGAGCAGAGCATTGAGGAGCAGAGCAGAGCTGTCTAGCTGGAGAGGGATCTTATCCCACGACCATCTGGTCCCAGGTCTGCCTGCACCCATCCTGGCCTCACAGCGGTGCTGTTTTCACAGCTGTGCTGGGACACAACTGGGCTGTTTTGCACTGAATAAAATTTCCTGTTTCAACACACCCCAAACTAGGGATTCTTGCTGGCATTTAATTGGCATCAATGGCCATTAGTTAACAATACCTAAAAAAAATGGAGGCCATTAGTTAACAATAACAACGAACAAAGAATAGACAACCTCACTACCTACATATTTTAAATACAACAACTTTTAGGTTAAAAAGGAATTACAAACTAAAAACTAACAATAACCAGTTTTATGGGAAAAGCTAAAGTAGTACTCAGAGGAAAACTTTACCATTAAATATGTATTACTAATCTACAATTAAAATAACTACCCAATTCAAGAAGTTAAAAAAAGATTAAGCTTTAAAAAACAAAAGCATATAGATAACGGTATACCTATTGGAAAGGCTGAAACCTTTCTTTCTAAGACAGGAATAAGCAAGAATGTTCACTCTCACCATTCCTATACCACAATGCACCAAAGTCCTAACAAATCAGTAACAAAAAAATTAAAGGCATACAGATTAGAAAGTGTCAAAAACCAAAATAAATAAATGCATACATATATACATACATACATACATAAAGATCTAACGGCTTTATTAAGTGATTCATGAATCTGACAAGTAGAAGTGCTGTATAAAAAGAAAGGTTTTTTATAGGAAAGTGAAGCAAGAATACTATTAGCAAAAGAAAGGATTATTTTTAGGCAATGACACATTTGGGATGGGAGAAAATGGCAAGGGTTGTGCATGCAGTTTGCCTCTTCTTTTGGTGGTGGTGATGAAATGGGGTAGAGTGGGGCCCCCCAAAAATATTCCCCACAGCCCATGGTTGGGGAATGGGGAGTGGAGGAGGAGAATGATATGGAGGTTAAGATACTTTTTGTAACAATGGCAAGTTGATAGCTAGTTGATAGCTGTGCTGCCACCCCAGATAAAAGGTCTAACTGACTTTCAGATCTTATAGTGACTCATAACATGGGGGTGGGGTGACACTTATGAGATTAATACAGCACCTGCTCCAGAGGCAGGGAGCGGGAGGCTCCTGTGTCACAAGGCACTCTTGCCCCAACTAAAGATGGCAGGCAAAAGAAGATAAAAGATAGTGGGGATAAGGTCATTGTAGGAGGGGCTGGATATGAGATCACATAGGAAGCTCCAGGTCAACATTTAAAATAAGGGTGGGTGGAGAAAGAGCGGAGATTCAGCCATGCTGCCTGTAATGAGAGAGGAGATACGCCTTCTCCTCTGAGAAGACAGCCATGAGGAAGGAGTCATGAAGTAAGGAGATTCAGCCATGCAGCCTGGGGTAATAAGGCAGGCAGCCATACCTGCTGAGGAAAGGGTAGAAGGAGAGCTGATAGAGCTGTGTGGGGATTTGGAAAAGGCCACAGAGCTACATGGGGGAACCTGCTAACCAAGCACGGATTTGTGAGAGATGCCCGGAATGCTGAACTGTGACCGGGAAATGCCAACTTCTGCTTCTCTGAAGGACATATGGAAAAGCTACTCTCTTCGAACGTGTGCCTTCCTGGACTCTACCATCATCCAGTGTAACATGGCACATACTTTCCTGTGCTACAGGAAGACCGAGGACAATGAACCCCAGATCCTGAAGGAGAGAGCTGCTGTGAGATGATGGTGACTCTAAACCCCAAGTGTACCTTCCAGAGAGGATGGAGACCTGTTTGTGCATCTGGCTTAAGAACAGATAAGGATATGGGGAACTACTGGGCTTGTTTTCGGCTTATAGCCTAGTGGGGAGCAAAGGAAGTGCTGGGTCTCATGGGAGAACAGGACTCCAAACAGGAGTGCTCTAAGCCCCAACCGAGGTCGGAGTCCTGTAAATAAAAACCTGTTTCCCACCCTGGCTGTTGTGGCTCAATGGCTTGACTGCCAGCCTGCAAACCAAAATGCTGCCAGTTTGATTTCCAGTCAGGACACATGCCTGGGTTGCAGGCCAGGTCCCCAGCTGGGGGTGTGCAATAGGCAACTGATCGGTTTCTCTCCCTCTCTTTTTCCCTCCCTCCCTTTCTCTCTAAAAATGAATCGATAAAATCTCAAAAAACAAAAATCCTGTTTCCCTCTACACCAATTGTTGGTCATGCCCAAGGTGCTATATGAACAAACTCCAGTTTACTCAGTTACAGTGGTAGGGGTGTAGTGAGGATAATGGACTGGGCCCACATGACAGACTACCCTACAAGTGCTCGACCAGAAAACTCTAGACCAATTGATGAAGATTATGTTTCTGGTGAAAATCTAAAACGGCAATTAGGTCAGTTATTAAATATAGGTTTGATATCATGGGCTTTACCACAGTTATGCCAAATTGGGGCTGTGATTTTCTTTTTAAGGAAAAGAATAAACCTTCTCCTATTTGCAGAGAACATATTGTTTTAGTCCACTGGGAAATAGGACCAGGTAGCTTGTACAACACTTCTTAGGTCTGGAGGCTGGATTTCTGAAAGCAGAGTGCCAGTATGGCCAGGAGAGGGCTCTCCTCCAGGATGTAGACTTCTCCCTCACATGGTGGAAGGGGCTCTGGGATCTTTGGAATCTCTCTAATGAAAGCACTATCCTCAATTTTCACATCTATATTCATAGGTAAGGTGGCTTATAATCCCCCATACACCTTTTTGGCACTATTTATGAGATTTCTGGGTATTAAAACTATGCAAAAATTGTGAAGTAAATTGAAGACCTTTTCATTTTTTCCAAGGGCCTGGACTAATTTTGTGGAAAAGGGGGCCATATATTAATCTGACAAGCTCAGGGGAGGCCTGTGAGGCAGGCTTACAAACTCAGAAACCTAAATTAACCATAAAGGATGGTCTGAAATTAAAACGTATTAACTAAAAACAGTTCATGGTGGGTATTTTTCCCTAACAAAGGTAATCTCTACTTGTGCGTTGTCATTTTGCATCTATGATAACATACCTTTGGAAACAAAGGTAGCCTCCTTTTCCCCAAAACCCTTGGGCAGAGGCTGAGACCCCAAATCCCTTCACTGTTATTGCTATCCTGTTAATTGTGGACTGTTAACGATCTTTACCCACCCATGCAAAAGAAGTGTCTATCATTTTACCTTTTATCCAATCCCAGAGGTTTCCCCCACTTTGCTTTCTCCTCCCTCCCTAATCTATCACCAGTGGACTTCATGTTAACCCCTTATGGCTCTTCCTTCAATTCTAATGTAAAAATAAGGTGCTAAATGGCCATTTTCTGGAACATTTTTCAATTTCTTGAGATACTGCTTCCCAGCATCACCGTCAGTTTGGCTCAAATAAACTCACCAAAAATTCTCCACAGGTTTGAAAATTGACAATTTAAATATCAGAGCTATAATGTTTGAAAACAACAACAGGTGGCATTTATTGCATGTTTTATTACCTGTAAACACATCACATGTATTGACTAATGCATATAATAATTCAGTTGTGAATCTGTCTTGTCACAGTGCTTTTTCAACAGACCTTTACCTAACTTTCTCATTAATTTTTTGTTAATCTCAAGTTGTCCATTTTAGTGAGGGGCTAAATTTTGTATTTTTATAGAAACTCATTCATGTACTGGTTTCAAATTTGTTTATACAATGGTACACACAGATTATCATTAGGCTTTTAAACTCACATGTCTCCTTCTTCCTTTAAGGAGATCTCAGTTAAATTGCACTACACATATTTCCTTAACTCAGCAATTTTTAACCTTTTTCATCTCATGACACCCATAAACTAATTACTGAAATTCTGCAGTATACCGAAAAAAATATTTTATTTTTTGTCAATCTGACAAAAAATATAGATGTAATTTTGATGCTTCACACTGGATAACTACTGTTGTGTTGGCTGTTGCCTTTTTTTTTTTTTTTGACAATGTAAGGAAAAAGAGGTCTGTGCCCTGACTAACCATCATGTATGTTTTTAAAATTCTTACAGCACACCAGTGTGCCTGCCTGTATGGCGACTGGCTGAAAATCACCGCCTTAACTAAATCCAAGAGGGTTTCATCTATGTCTTGGTCTTTACAAAGACCAAGTTTATGGACTTACTTGTCCTTTTTGTTTTTGTTTTCTATTAGTTTTAATGTCTACCTTTGTTTTTCATTTTCCAAACTTTCTCTTGGTTTG
The DNA here is from genome assembly GCF_014824575.4 of Sturnira hondurensis. Taxonomy (NCBI): domain Eukaryota; kingdom Metazoa; phylum Chordata; class Mammalia; order Chiroptera; family Phyllostomidae; genus Sturnira; species Sturnira hondurensis. The sequence goes on from NW_028084643.1 coordinate 1,152,904, forward strand.
TTATTTTTCAATTCCTTTAAGACGTGTACTAAGTTCCTGAACTAGTCACAAAGCTTTTACCTCTTATATCTAAAGCTTTCCTTTAAACTGAGCTTTGTGACATTACCAGTCAAATAGGACACATGAACACTAAATGGATCCCGGATCAGAATCAGTTAATTAAAATATATAATTATACCATAATTTTTTTAGTAATTGGGGAAATTTTACATGCAATATGTTAGGTTACATTATTTGAATTACTGTTTATTTTCTTACGAGTGACGCTGACACTGTGGCTATGTAGGAGACTGTCCTTACTTTTAGGCAGCGCATACTGAATTGTTTAGGCATGAAATGTTATAACATCTACAACTTATTTTTAAATGTTTTGTGGGCTGAACTGTTTCTCTCCACTGCAAAATTCCTATGTTGAAGCTCAGAATGTGACTGTTTTGGAGATATGGCCTTTTCAGAGGTAATTAAACTAAAATGAGGCCATTACAGTGGGCTGTAATCCAATGTGACTTGTGTCCTTATAAGACACTGGGCACAGGGAGAGATACCAGGGATGTACAAACAGAGGGACAACCACATAAAGTGACAGTAAGAAGATGGCTGACTGCAGGCTGAGAGGCCTCAGAAGAGACCAACTGCTCCAGTATCTTGACCTTGAACTTGCCACCTCTATAACTGTGTAAAGTTCTGTTGTTTAAGACCGTTGGTCTGTGGTATTTTGCTATGGAAGTCCTACCAAACTAATATAAATAGTTCTAAGGGGGAAAAGGGTAAATATAAAAAGAAAAAGCAAAAATAGAAAATGTTAATGTTGCTGAATCTATGTGGAGGGTAAATGAATGTTCATTACATCATCCTTTCAAGTTTCATGTAAGTGTGAATTTTTCCAAAATAAAAAGTTTGGGTGGGAACTTTCACAAAGAAACTCATGCGTGTTTGTGTGTGTATGTTCGTATTTATACATATAATTAGTTTGCTAGGGTTGCCACAGATTGACTTAAACAGAAATTTTATTTCTGCCCTGACTGGTGTGGCTTAGTACATTGAGTGCCAGCTTGTGAACCAAAGGGTCGCTGGTTCAGTTCCCAGTCAGGGCACATGCCTGGGTTGCAGGCCAGGTCCCCAGTACAGGGCACACGAGAGGCAACCACACATCCATGTTTCTCACCCTTCCTGCCTCTCTAAAGATAAATAAATAAAATTAAAATTAAATTTATTTCTCAGGGCTCTGGATGGGAGAAGTTATAACATGAAATGAAACTGTCCTTTTTTGGTGATACTTGCCTTATAGCCTTCTGTAACAAATTAAAAAAAAAAAACCCTCAAGATTTCAGGTTAACTATGCACTATTTTTCTATCCTACTGCCTCTGGTAATCTCTTATTTGTGCTACCACCTGTGCCAAGAGAGATACAAGCCAGTCCTTGCCATCTACCAAAAAAATAATTGTTTCAGTCAAAAATCATCAACAGATGCTAAAATTGGTACTGGCAGAGAAGAATAGTCTAGAAAAATATTTAGCATGTTGCTTCTTGATTAGTCAACATTCCAAAACTTTGGGGATTGTATATCACTACTGTCAAATTATATGTACATACAGGAAATAACCCACCTTATTATCGTACCTGTTAAATGAAGCTATTATCACCTAACATTAATAGGTATGTAGAAGAATTCAGTGAAATAAAGTGTTCTAAGCTACTAACATAATGCCTAGTAGAGTAAGAACTTAATAACTAGTGGGTATCACCAGTATTATATTCAAATTCCAAATAAAGAATGTGATTCTGCTTCAAGCTGCCACTGCTCTTGCCCTACACGTGAGTAGCAGTTTAAGAATATCACTTAATCCTGAGAGCAATAAACTTGATCCTTACATATACAACAAAAGAACCAATCATTACAAATAACTAAACCAGTTTTTCTACACTGTTGAATTTTTTATATAAATATTCAGAAAAATGCCCTGGCTGGTGTGGCTCAGTGGACTGAGTGCTGACCTGCAAACCAGAAAAACAATCACATTCTTGAGGTAACAAATCGGCAAAGGAATAACAAAAACATTCTGAAATGAAAATGAAAAAGTTTTAACTTACTGACTGACTAGGTCAGGTGCCACCTTAGAGCCATCATTTGCCTCCTCTTCCACATCGGAGTCCACGGCAGTGTCACCTTATAAAGGAAATAACCTTTTGAAAGCACGCTTATAAAATGTCAGAGCCATTTAATTTTAATCATCACACACAATGCGCTGTCTTTAAACGTGATGAACATTAAGGAACTTTATAGTTTACAGGTAACTAAAAACAACGAGACTATAAAGCAGCAAATAAAAAATTATTTATGAGAAATCTTTGCTTTTCAAAAATTAACTTTATAGTATTCTGGTTAAATACTTTTTATTTCATTTTATTACTGTATACAAATATGCTCTTATCTACACCCTCGAGATTAAAAAAACCATACATACATCAAAAAGTCTATTCTTAAAATGCTATTCTGATATCTACACTGTACTTCTCTGTACAAAAAGAGGTAAAAATACTTTTCAATGATTACTCAATAATGAAATTAAAGTAATGGTCAAGTAAGAAAAAAATACCTCAGGATATATTCTGAATATAATATTAACTAAAAAGTTTTCAGAATGTAGAAGCATGTATTCTTACCCTCAAGAATCTTCAAGATTTTTTTTTCAGACAGGAGCTCTAACTGTTCTTGGCATAGTTTTTTAATTTCTTCTATTGAACAGTTCTAAAGAAAATGACATTTTAAAAAGTGCATTTATGAAATACAATACCAATGTAAACTAGAAAACAGAAATCACAGAAAAAGTCCAGTTAGCAAAATCTTACAATAAAACAAATTAAAAAGCCACATAAATCCTTTCATGGGATGAAATCTGATAAGCTGCCAGCTAGCATGTGAACATCATAAGACTTGATGAGAATCTAGTCACGAAACAAGGGAAAGAGTATGTCAGGATCCCAGATACTCTTAACAGCACCCTATTCATGTTAGGTAATTCCTCCCAAGGTTTAAATATTCAAGTCCCAGCTCTATATATCTTAGATCTATGATCTGGGGCCTAACTTGTCCAATATTAGAATACTACCTATTTCTCTGAATAATTTTCAGAAATATTTGAAAACATTTGTAAATTTAATGAGGTATAATCCACTACCAAACATCACTGTATATTTTTACCCAGCAGTGTATCATTTCTTAAAACACCAGAAAGAATCATTATACCTCTGGTTTAATTACTAACATGGCCTGCATTTAACAGAATTATTTCCAGAAGATCAATAAATTCCTTACCCAAGCACAGTAAATTTCCCCATTTTTTTTTCTTGGTAATTTTCTACATATACAAAGTCATTTACAGTTCTCCAAAATCCCTTAGCTTGTTTTAATTAAAAACATTCAATTATAACTTGCATTAAGCAAATTTGCTATAAAAAAGTTTTTGTACATCTGATAATGTATATAATGAAGTACCTTTAACACATCAGGAAGCATTTTCTGTAACTTCTTCTCTCCTATGATACAGAAACACTGCTGAAGCATTTCCTTTTTGTCTGATATATAGAAACTAACTGGTTTTAATGACACAGTCAGATCCATACCACCTTCTTCAAGGTCACTGTTCTCTGCCAAAAATAATTCTTTCTCCAAAGTTGGTAAAAGATATTTGGGTTCCTAAAATTAAAGAAGAGAAAGAACCATTAAATACTACTACTTAAAGTACATAGAATATGTATAAAATGTCATATTTTCATTGAATGAGTTCTTCATTAAGTATTTCCAAGTTCTTGGTTTACACACATTATCTAAAACCATAGGAAAGAATATCTAATTGTTCAGTATTCTTTGAACTTACTCTCCATACCACAATTCACTCATTACATATATATAAATGGAAAGATAATATCTGAGAACACAAATGAAAATACACTCATTATTGAATGATGTTCTACAATTTTAGTCTTTGGAAGATTTAGAATATTCCTCTAGGTTTCCATTCACCCAAAAGTTTTATGTATATATTGCCATTATTCTTAAGTTTATATAAAAAATTGGATAGTAGCAAAAATATTACAAATCACAAATACTATACAGTAATGTATCACTTCTTATCTGGAATTATTATCAATTTTAAAATTGTTATATGACTTTATCATAGTCAAAGTAGTCAAGCAATGTAAAACATTTATGTCAATTTTACCACCCATCTCCCAGATCTATCCAGTCTCTCCAAATCTACTGCCATAATCCTGGTCCAAGGTACCATTACCTTTTGCCTATATTAACTCAACAGCTGTTCAACTGTACTTGCTGCATCTAATGAGGTTTCTCTGATCTGTTCTGTATACTGTTATCAGAATGGACTTTATAAAATTTATGTAACATACATCTTTCCTATCTGTAACTTTTGAATGACTTCCTTTTAGGGAAATATGGTCTATCTGGCCCTTCATGCTCATTCTTCGTATATGACCCTCTGTGAATTACTCAAATGTTTAATATAACCTTTCTCCCTTCACCTCATCTAGGCAGGACTTTTGTACATACTGTTTGTTCTGCCTAGAACAGGCCACCCCACCTATTTCCCATAACTAGTCTCTCAAGATTAAAAAATTCAGATATCAATTCAAAGTCATTTTTTCCAAAAAATCCTAACTATATAGTTTAGGTAGATACCCTTGTTGTATTTTCTAATGAATTCTTTAAAAAGGCCTTTTTTAAAAAAGCCAATTTTAAAGGAAACTATCATTAGACTGAATCAGTAAAGGAGGTTAATTAACTCTTGTTCTAATGGCTTGTAAAGTAATTCGAATGTTAGTAACAATATAGAGAAATTAGAACCCTCATACACTGCTAGTAGGAATATAAAATGGTATAGCCACTCTGGTAGTTTCTTGAGAAGTTACTGCATGACCCAGCAATCCATTCCTAGATATATATCCAATATAAATGTAAGCATATACCTGCACAAAAACATGTACACAAGTGTTCATAACACCACTATTCATAAAAGGCAAAAGGTGGAAGCAATCCAAATGTCCCACCAAGTGACAAATGGGAAAACCAAATGTGGTATTATTCGGCCATAAAAAGAAGTAGCGATATGTGTTATAACATGGATGAACTTTGAACAAACCTGCTAAGTGAAAGAAGCCAGTCACAAAATATTCTATCATATAAAATGTCTAGAACAGGGGAATAAATAAATTTCTAGAGATAGTAAGTAGATTGGTGGTTGTCTAGAGAGGAAACAAGGTGTGTCTTAGGAGTGATAACTAAAAAGTACACATAGGGGTTTTTTGGGGGGAGGAGTGATAAAAATATTTTCAAATTGACTATAATGTGGTGGATGCACAACTCTGTGAATATACTCAAAACAAATGAACTGTATACTTGGAACGGGTGAAGTATGGGATGCAGTATTTCTATAAAGCTGTTATAAATAAATAGGAACTCAATAGAAGACAACTATAATGGAATTATAGTTGGAATTCTGAGATTAAAGTTATCTATAGGCCTAACATGTAATTCCTTTTTTTTTCTTTCACAAATACATTTACTTTTCAATAAAAATAGGTTTTAGGCCCTGGCCAGTGCGGCTTAACTGGTTGGAGCGTCATCCTGTAAACTGAAAGGTCGTGGGTTTGATGCCTGGTCAGGCACATGCCTAGGTTAAGTTTCTTTTTCTCTGCCTCTCTCTCCCTTCTCCTTTTCTAAAATTAATAAGCATGTCATATGGTGAGGATAAAAAATAGGGTGTAGTTCTGTATGCAAATGTTTACAACTTAGTACCACTGGTCTGAGCATCATAATACTGAGTACTAAATATATGGAGACCATTTAAGATAAGAATGATGATATCCAAAATTGAATCTAGAAGGGGTGGGAAAACTGAGTAGATCTATTACTATCAAAGTATTTGGAAAAAAGTTAAGAGTAAAAAAAGAAACAATCCACCAGACCCAGACATGCTGTATGCTTCAATGGTCAAGTTCAGACAAATCTTGGGGGAAAAGATATGAACTTATGTGGAACACACACATACACATACACATACACATACACATACACAAAAGCAAAGGTTCCTAGCACAATCCATGTGGGTAGCAGAATCCTGATACCAAAATCAGAGAAGATTACTACGAAAATAAAACCGTAGGCTGCTTTAACTTAGAAACATAGATTGGATTAAAAGTAAAAATACTGAATTCCAGCCAAGTACAACCAAACCAATATATCAAATAGGGTTTATCTCAAGACTGCAAGGACAGTGCAATATTAGTTCATTTATCAATAAAATTACATTACCTGATTACTGGAGGGCAACTATTTGATCATGTCAACAGAGTGCTGTAAAAGCATCTGATAAAACTCAATAGGCATCATCAAACTAGGACTTGAAGAAAACTTTCTTAACCTGATCAGAGGTATCTTTCAAAACCTACGGCAAATATACTCTGGTAGAACATTACAAATGTTCCAACTAAAAAAGGATTAGGTAAAGAATGTCTGCTATTACTGCTTGTGCTGAACACTACATAATGCCAAAAAAAGACAAAAAAAAAAAAAGAGAAATACTGAGGTGAGCAAAAGTAGTTTTAAAGTTGTGAGTCTGTGAAACATAGTTTATTCTTGTATTACTTCTTAATTATTATATTAATTACTTGTATTATAACTGTAAACCTACTTTGGACACCCCTGTATAGTGCTGGAAAAGAGACAAAACTCTCACTGTTAGCAGAATTTCTTCTGTGAGTCAACTTTAAACTAACACTGTGGCTACATATAAGAAAATAAAAATAAACGGCCTTCTATGCTTCCACAACTCCCAGATTAAAAACGTAATGCTAAAAAACATGCAACAGCCCTGGCAGGTGTAGCTCAGTGGATTGAGCGCGGGCCTGCGATCTAAAGGATCACAGATTACATTCCCAGTCAGGGCACATGCCTGGGTTGCAGGCCAGTGCCCAGTGGGGGATGCATGAGAGGCAACCACACATTGGTATTTCTCTCCCTCTCTCCTTCCCTTCCCCTCTAAAGATAAATAAATTAAATTAAGAAAAACACAGAACACTTTTATAATTTTCTATTAGAAAAGACCTTTTGAAAAACACACGATCCAAAAATCATAGTAAATTAATGAGTCTTGACCACAACAAAATCAAAATATTCAGTACATCGTGGCCAAAGTTACAGAAACATTTGCAACACACCTTACACAAAGCATTTGCACCAAGACCTTATGTAGAGAGATTCATAACTTATCAGTAAAAGTTGAAAACCACAAAACAAAAAAAACCTCAGAGAATAGGTATATCCAATTTACATAAAAAATCAGGCGACAAATAAAAACATCAAAATATCAATCTCATGATTAATCAGAAAAATATAAACTAAAACAAATGAAACATTGATTTCACCCATTAAGATAACAAAAATTTAAAAAATGGATGTAGTGAAAATCTGCAGAGATGGAAATTTTTTTCTATATATTTTCTAGTTTATAAATCAGTAAAGCTTTTTTGAAAAGCATTTGTTAGTACTTATCAATTTTTTTAAAATGCATAAACATTAACCCAGCAATTTCACTTCAGACTCCAACCTAAAGTAATTCTTGCACAAGACATATGTACAGGATGTTCACTTTTGTATCATGTCTGCAACAGCAGGAAAACTGGACTCCTAAATATTCATAAAAATACAATGAAATATTGTGCAGTTATTAAAAAATAAGGTATTGCACGCGTAAAGACTCCTTATCCCAACAAGGCAGCCGCATCATCCAATTCAATGGGGTCACGGTTACAATAAACCTTGTGTGTAGAAACTTCAATACACACATCTGAAAATAATTAATGAAGAGGCTGCATATCAAACTATTAATGGGGAAGGAGGCTTGGAAAAAACTTCGTCGCTTTTCCTTTTATTTCTGCGCTGTAAAACTTTAAGTATGTATTTATGCACGTTTTATAATATACTATAAGAAAATTTGTTTTAAACAGCTATATGTTGTAGGTCGATGGGACATAAAGAACACTTCTTCTGTTTAGCCAGATAACTGCACACAAATCTAGGCGTTGTAACAAACTGTGACGGTGAATAAATTTCCATCACCTCTTTGAGTCTCTGTTTTTCTCATCTTGTAATGTGGAGTTAACCATAACCTGTTAAAGGTGAAGAGAAGTAAAGAGTGGCTTGCAAGTGCATTAAAGGCTGGGCCCCTAACTCATACTTTTTTAGGGAGACTGAGGAGACCAAAAGAAGTGGAAGAGGCCAAGAGCACAATGAGTTAGCTACCAGCAAATGCAGGTACTTGAAGTTGAAAACATGGGAGTGTGAGGTTCACCGGGACCAATCTTGGTTTGGCAACGCTAACAGTGAACTAGAGCCGGCGCCCTTGCCGATCGTCACCCACATTTCTCCGAAAATGCAGCAGCAGGGAGATCAGTGAGAAGGACGCCCACACACCTGTAGCAAGGAGCCTGAGACAGTGGAAGATGAATCAGTGCTCCTCCGCTTCCGGCGCTCGCTGCGCTCCCCGCCGCTCCCAACGCCAGCGACGCTTCCGAGGTTCCCACAGCAGGTGAAGCTCCCGCAACCGCCGATGGTCCCGCAGCCACTGACGCTCCCACTGCCACTGCTGGCGAGGGTGGGTCCCAGGTCCGGTGCTGCGAGCATCGCAGCCGCCTCTTGACCGCTTCTTTTACGCCGCTTCTCCCGGGAAGATTTCTTTCCCGTCATGATCCTTTTGCTATAAGCATCAGGAGAAAGCCCGCCCTCTTCGAAACGATCTAAACCTCCCTCCAGTCGCCGAGTGGCCACAACAGGGAATTGCGTCGCAGTTTTACGTCACTTCCGAGATCGTCGCAGACGTCGCGAGTCGTTGCTGCAGGCGGGGCCAGGACTAATGGCACCGCCTCCACGAATTCACGGAGGTGGGTCCATTTGCATCAGGGTTGGCTCGGTTCGTAGTTAGTTTTTACTAAAAAAAGTAGTTCGGTTTTGTTTTGTTTTGTTTTTTTACCCGTACAGAGGCCGGAATGTGGCCTTTGTTACAGTTCTTTGCCATATTGATACTGCTTTGTAATCTTTGACAGTATATAAATGCACAGTAAAGGTATAGTTCTGGATTTTCAGACTTCATTTTTCTTCCAATTTTTAGGACAGAAATAACACCGCAACCGAGTTTAGAGAAAATATCATCACCTGGGCACATTTTTACAAAATGTATTTTAAGGCGCTGCACAGGACTTGTGTTTCGTCGTTTTCCCCATTAACACTAATTTGTAAGCATAATTTCTTTTCACTTCTAAAGGCACTGGGTGCTAGAATTTCGTTGTTTTCTCGATTTATTTTCAAATTCTGGTGTTTAGGTTGTTGACATTCTATCGTTTCAGAATAATGAAGCTATAAGAAGAGTAAGAAAAAAACTGCATTTCCCCATGATATTTTGTGCTTTCCAAAAGAAATTTATAAAAGTATATCAACATCTTATTTTTCTTGTTCTATTTAATCGATTCCTTGGAACACTGAATTAAATTAAAATGTCACCCATACAGTTAAATATTATAGATTTGTGGTAATGTATGAAAATACTATACCAGAAATTTGAATTTTTGATTTGTAGTGAATACTTCCGCAATGGTTGAATCATTATTTTCTCATCATCAAATCATCTGGTATTAAGTTTAACAATTAACTGAAATCAGTGTGTTGACTTTATAAATATACAGGAATTATATTGGTGAGGTAGGAAGAGGACAGGAATAAAATATTGTTGGCCTACTAGTGTTCCTATCCTTTTTACCTTTTGAATGTTTTTTGCACACAGTACTTTTGTTAATGAAGATGGTAGACGTGTTGTGGCATTTTGCTAGGCCATTATACAAATATCTTATTTTGTTCTATTTTTTGCCGTTCCAATTGTACCTATGATTAAAATGGGGCTGAGCTTAAGGGACTTACTTGCCTGAATTCATTAGCAAGTGGTGGAAATGTCGATGAGATGTATGCCTTTTAACATCAAAGCCAACACTATTTCATTATATTACGTTGCATCTCTGGCAGCTTTCACTATTAAAAATTTTTTGATGATGTATAAAAATAAGCGAACATTTCTTGAATTATTAATTCCTCTGAGGACAAAGGAATGAAAAAAAAAGTGCTTTAGAGGATTACTTCAGGCCACTCTCTGCTCTATGTATAAAGCTTACATGGCTCTACCAGTAAAGTGAAGTGGCCACAAGTTATTTTTCTCCATATTGATACCCAATTTTAGCAACATCATTTATCAAATATCATTCTCTTCACTGTTTTCTTACCACTGCTTCTTATATAAAGATTTGCCTGACCTATTTCAGTTTCCTCACCTATAAAAGATTTATTAACAGTACTTATAGCATAGGGATAATGAGGATAAACTTAAGATGAATATAAAGTAATTGTTTAATTCATGTGATTATTTATGTAAATTGTCTGTTCTTTAACATAATACTTAACTGGTTTTCTTTAAATCCAATTCCAGCCCTGGCTGGTGTAGCTCAGTGGATTGAGCTCAGGCTGCAAACCAAAGGGTCATTGGTTCAGTTCCCAGTCTGGGCACATGCTGGGGTTGCAGGCCAGGTCCCCAGTGGGGGCCATGTGAGAGGCAACCAACCACACATTGATATTTCTTTCTCCCTACCTTCCTTCCCTAAAAATAAATACAATCTTTAAAAAATAAATAAATCCAGTTCCAAAACATTGTTTGAACATTGCTATATTATGACTTTAAATTTGATAAAAATGTCATTGCCATTAGACATTTTACTTTTCTGATTTATTACAATGTGTTCAGGAACCCCACGGTCAAGTTTTAAGTCCCAAAACCTCAACTTTGGCCTAGGACTAATATCAACCTATGTATTCTGTATAAAGGGATTTGTCAGCTTTCTTCTCTTTCAAATTTCCATTACTCACTGTATTCTGAAAACTATTTCCTCCACAGTAGGCACCAGAATGGTTTACTTGTTGCCTTCAAAGTCAAGATACTACCTTTCTTAGTACCCCCAGAAAAAAATCACCCTACTTTTAAACAATAAATTTGATAATCATTTTAGCAGAAACACTGGAAACAGTATCAGATAATAGGAAATGGGTACACTTGTATATTTATTAAGGTAGAAGGAAATATACTAATATATGTCAAATTTAAAAATCAGGGTATTTAACAATGTATATCATTCCTTTAAAAAAATCCCACATGCTTACATACCTATTCACATGGCATTAAGAATGGTTCTCTCTGGGTAGTGTGATTACAGGCAGTTTTTATTGGTGTGTGTCTTTATTCAACAAATATGTACTTTTATATTCAGAAAAAAATTATGGAAATCATGAAAAAAACCTTTAATTGAAAAAGAAAAAATATTTAAAATATTACTTAACCACTATTTAACACTTACCTTTCAAGTGGGATTTTTTTTCTCCTAAACTATATCTTTCAATAATCATGAAATACTGGTATATTAAAAAGTTCTTATAAAGATTTGTATAATAATGGGAAGCAAACTGTTTATAGTATGTCACCTTTTAGATTTTGCAAAGTAAATGCATGTTCTTAACCAAGACTTATGTGCAATGGTAACTAGTATTTCAAAGTATTGTAGATAAATTGTTTGTAACATGTTAACAAGAAATCATTTTGCGCTGGCTGGTGTGGCTCAGTGGATTAGGTGCCAGCCTGTGAACCAAAGGGTCGCCAGTTCAATTCCCAGTCAGGGCACTGGCCTGGGTTGCAAGCCAGGTCCCCAGTAGGAGGCATGTGAGAAACAACCACACAATGATGTTTCTCTCCCTCTCTTTCTCCCTCCCTTCTCTTCTGTCTAAAAATAAATAAAATCTTAAAGAAAAAAAAAAGAAAGTATTGTAATGTAGTAGAACCAGGCTGACTTGGGCTAAACTCTAAACTTTGCAATTTAACCCTAAATTTCAAATCAACAATAGTGAAACATAGGTAGGTTTATAATGGAACCAACAAATTGAATCAAGTCTGGATATACACCAAAAAGCTACAATTTAGTACTTAGCAAAAAACATGTCCTCTCTATATTTTACCTATTCTTTTATGACATTCCAACTTTTTCCTTGGATTAATATAGACAATAAGAATCTTTTCCTCTCCTATTGGGGAATTGTTCTTGACTACAATTTGGAATTAAAGGCAGGAAATTCATGGCTTTATGTAACAAAAATGACAATATTGCTCAGTTTTATGCAAAGTCCTCATTATGAAAAGATCTTACCCACTTTTTAAAATAGGAAGTTACATTTAAGTTCTCTCAGACACAATATATTATGTAATTAATAGGGTTCCTTTTTTGTGTTCCTAGGATGTTCACAAATTTGTGACCCCCCTTCTCTAAGAAGTACAGCATGTATGCACTTGTCTTTTTCTCGCCTATCGTGAGTCATCCCATCATCTTTACTTCTAAAAAAGAGATAGCATCACGATTCATTTAAAGGGTTTGGGAATTAAACATCATCGTTTTTAACACAACACCTGGGCCATGTTAGGGGCTCAGACAATACTTATTTCACAGGACAGGCTCTGGATTTGCATATAACATAGTAAGATGTACTCTTGCTTGCACAATTGCCTAAAATTCAGTGCATCCCAAATTCCCTTTAAGATCATGGAAATGACCAAAAATAATCAATAAAATTTTAAAACTGGAATGAATAATGAAATTACCTTGAATAGTGAAGGACAAAAGAAACTGTATTATAAGCCTTGAGTTATATTGGCGTCCCATCTGTCTGCACTGATAATGAACCTAGCATAGCTTGGTATTTTACTTTTACTTTATCTAGAAATGAGCCATCAAACAAATTCACTTTCTATTTACAAATAACTTAAATGAATAAGCTATTTTATATCTTTTCAATATATGGAATCATTCACAATAAACTTAATTTTTAAAACATTCTAAATAAGACCTTGTATCAGTGTTGTTGAAAGAACCCAGCAATGAAAATGAGTAGAGCAGAAATTCAATAAAAGACAACTATCAACAATTAATAACTACAGTTATATCAGTAGTAAAAACATTACATAAATAAAAGCACTTATCTTCTCTTGTGTGGCTAAAGTAGAGAAATTATGCCACTGCAGTTGTGTTATGGATTATAGCTCATTCTTAATTTGTTTCTAAATCTTGAAAACCTACCCATATTATACAGGAAAATCTCACAGTTCTTCAGTGTAAAAATTTTATTTCTCCTTTGTTCCGCCCCCCCACCCCACATTACAAGATCTGAAATTTTACTTAATCCACATCATTTTTAAAAAATGATCTGTTATCAGTCATGTAAAATGTGAGGGAAAAAAAAACAACACTAATCAATTTAAAATCTCAGCCCTTGCCCCACTGTTACAGCATATTTAGGATAAGTCTACAGCATTCACTTACTTTAGCTGGTTCTGATACTGAGGCATACTTTTTAATTTGAGAATCAACGCCTAAAGACTTGGCTAATTGTAGAGCATTTGAATCATCACTGATCAGTGTTCCAAGAGCCACAAGAAGTCTAAAAATGGCTTCTAGGTCTTGTACAACTTCGAAGACTGTGCTAATTACTGACAAGCATTGAGCTTTCCCTTCAATGTTACTGTCTTTATGAAAACAAACAGAATAGTTCAGGGTCAAGGTAGCCAGAGCAATGTGGATGTTCTTATTGCTCCCTGATTTCAGTTCTATTGCATGGGACATTAGTGATTCCCTTTGGGACATCATGAGTTTTTGTCCTGCCTGGCCAACAAAACAATTGCAAAAAGTCCTCAGAGCAAGCAGCTGGTTTGCTGGCTTTCCTTTAGGGTTCAGAAGACTGATAAGATGACTGCTGAACTGAGTCCCTTCCTTTTCATTGCAGAAGTTCTCATTCACACTGGGATGCTTAATTGACAAACGAAGAATGTCAAGCGCAGGAAAGACAATATCTATTAAGAAGAAAAATTAATTAATAATTATGTAAATCCAAAATATTCCTATGACTGTTTTTCAATTTTTAAGGATTTTACTTACTTTTACAAAACTAACACATGCTCATTTCAGAAAATGTTAAAAATCACGTGCCTATGCCCTGACTGGTATAGCTCAGTGGATTGAGCATGGGCCTGTGAAGCAAAGGGTCGCTGGTTTGATTCCCAGTCAGGGCACATGCCTGGGTTGCAGGCCAGGTCCCCAGTAGGGGACACATGAAAGGCAACCACACATTGATGTTTCCCACTCTTTTTCCTTCCCTTCCCCTCTCTCTGAAAATAAATAAATAAAATATTTCTTATTTATTTAAAATGCATATATACTAAAACTGTGTTGATTTTTCATAAAGACTGGATTTGCTGCTACAAGATCATATATGCCTTAATAGTAATGTAACTTTCTTGGGTTATCAGATGAAACACAGTGAATTTTCAATTAATCCTTATGGAATGAATGGGATTGCGACCATAAAAATTGCATAACAAGACCAAAGAGTTGAAGAGAGAATATTCTTTATAGAAGAGTTGACAAATGCTATTAGGGTGCTTACAGACTGGTGGAGAGCTTTATATTCAAGGGACTACATTATCACCATCTGAACGAATGTACTCCCTAAACAATCTTAGGCATCACTAAAAGTAAGGAAACCAGAAATTGTGTCTTGTAATATAAAGGTAGTCTGCAGTATCATTTGTAAAGGATCTTCATCTTTAAAAAAACTATATATTGATCCAGAATCTAATTATATATAGCAAGGACTACAGAAATAGAACAACACATTCAATTAAATTAAGTGATCAGCCAAATCCACAATAGGGGACATTTTGTAGGACTAATGATTTTTTTCTCCAATATCTCAACAGCACAGAAAAATAACAGGGGAAAGACTCAATTTTTAGAATTAAAAATTAAATGTATAGTAATGAATGGAAACTAGATGTTTGGTGGTAAGCGCACTACGGTGTATACACATATTGAATTGTGATGTTGCACACCTGAACCTTATATAATGTAACAACTGGTGTTAATAAGACATAAAATTTAAATTTTTTAAAATAAAAAATTAAATGTATTTACTTGAAAAAGAGAAAGAGAAAAATTAAAGTAAAAATCCTTATAGCAAATGTTTGTAGCCCAGGTTAATAGGTCACAAAGAGTTTTTTGGGTGGCTTGCAGGATATCCACAAGTACTCTGAAAGGGAATACAAACTGGCGTATGTATTGGGGTCCTCACATTACCTTCAGATTCTCACATCATATGGGAACAAAATAAGACTATGAATTATAGTGATAGAGTGCATTCTTTTTGTGAAGTTTTTTATAATGTGAATTACAACTAACTACTCAGGTTACCTTTTATTTAATCTAGAAACACCAATAACATTGACAGACATGAAAAGACATACTTCTTGCTTTCTAGTTATATTTTAAAGAATGTTTTTGTACCTTCAGGCCACTTAATAGCTTTCCATAAAATCTGAAGTTGCTGGGCTGTGGGTTTTTCCGAAGAACTATGACATATTAAAGATAGTATCTTCTCAAGAACTATCAGGTCATCTTCAGTTAACTTCTTCTCTTCAGAGGCAGTTCCATTAAGTTCCTTCAGTTTACCTAAAACCCAAAAAACCAAATCTTCAAAATTCTCTGTCATCAGCCCGATAAAATACATAAATGCCAACTCTTTCAATAAGTACTCTAGCATACTCTATGGGGGAGTTAAGATTTCTCAGGGCAATTATTGAAGACCATAATTTAAGGATAAGGTCTGTGAGTATTTTTAAGCTGAAAGGTTATTGTGATGATTTTTATTTTCTAGTATTTTCTGAAGCTTTATGTTTTGAATACATTTTAAAGTATATCATATCTGTAATCATTTTGAATGGTTTTCAAAGCAGTATCATGCCCTATATAGACACATATAAGTCAATCCCCTATTTTCTCAAGGAGAAAATTTATAACTCTTAGCCAACTTACTTGGTGTATTGATTTCTATGATGGTCAATAAAACATATGAAAACTTAAATGCTTATCTATAATAATTTATTGACTTAGTTCCATATGTACCTTTAACATGGAATTATTTTAAACATATTCAATGGAAATAATTGCCTTTACCCATCATATTCATATTTCATGAAACAATTTCTTTTAAACTCTTCACATGCATCTTCAATATAAACATCCTTGTCATCACTAATGTTACTTTGAGTCATCTAACACTGTTTCCTCAAAAATTTTTATCTCAAAACATAAAAAAGCCCAAATTTCCACTACAAAAGTATTAGGAACATAAATTTTTATCTGTTATAACTGAATACTTGGACCTGTTTCACCGTAATTGGCAGTGAAAAATTTTAACACTACCAGAATATAGAAAACAAAGTTTATTTAAGAAATGCAAAAAGAGTCCTCTTGTATGTATTGTACATGAGTTGAAAAATGCCTAGTTGTCCATACTTCTTTACTGTTCAAAATAAAACAATTAAGAAAACACTTATGATTTTTATAAGGATAGTTTGAAGGATAATTTTCACAAAAAAATCCAAAACAAAAAAATCCTGGTCTTACCTTCAGTTATGTATGTTATCTCAAATAATTTTCTCAGTCTTTGGCCAACAGAGCTTGTAGTACTCTTGGTCCAAAAATATCCCCCAAACCAATCATTTTGTTTCAAGAAAAACAAATTAGCAGGAAAAAACACTCAAGGTTAACCAAGAAGTTTCATTTCTAACGGGAAATTTAAACAGCCTTTTATTATATTAAGGGCTACTAATTTTTTAAAGCTAAGATTTTTATTTTTTTAAATGCTATACTCATTCTTTAAAAAAAAAACAAACATTAAGAGTTTAGGGGATGGGCCCTGGCTGGTGTGGCTCAGTGGATTGAGTGCGGGCCTGCAAACCACAAGATTGTGATTCGATTCCCAGTCAGGGCACATGCCTGGGTTTCAGGCCAGTTCCCAGCAGGGAACCTATGAGAGGCAACCATACATTGATATTTCTCTCCCTCTCTCCTTCCCTTCCCCTCTAAAGATAAATAAATAAAATCTTTTAAAAAAAAGAGTTTAGAGGATGGGATTTACATTTTCCCCCCTTCAGTATTATTCTCATTAAAGTCATCATAAAGCATTTACCTTATATTTGCATAAGGATTCTTACAAAGTATTAAGGGTCCATTATTAGATTGTGCATTCATAGTCCACACATTTGTGTAATACCACAACACAAGTCTCTATCACAGAAGCACCCAGTTCATAGTTCATGTTAGGAGAAAGTGTTGAGTGCATAGTGAAGAGTCTGAATATATGACAAAAGTATTTAAAATATACTTACCTATTATTTGTGTAGGGTTCGCTTGGTCAAAAGTGACAGCCTCTTTTTTAGGGAAATAAATATTCATTGTTTTGGATGCAGCTGATTGGTAGGCACTATTCCCTATTTACAAAGCAGAAGATTTGAAGATCAGAAGGAGTGGTCAAAAATGAGACTTTTCTAATTGTATGACTTTATTTTCATGATTAAGATATGTAACTACTCAGTGCATGCAATAACAAGAAAACTCAGAAAAAAATCATATACAAGATTTTGATATACTCTTTTATATTTGATATAATAAATTCTGGTTTTTTAGAATGGGAACTTAAATGTAAAACAAAGCTTTTCTGTTTCATATTTTCTACTTCTCTTCTATTTTTTAAAATATTTTATTTATTTTTTATAGAGAGGAGATGGGAAGGAGAAAGAGTGGGAGAGAAACATCAATGTGTGGTTGCTTTTCATGTGTCCCCCACTGGGGACCTGGCCTGCAACCCAGGCATATGCCCCGACTTGGGAATCGAACCGTGATCCTTTGCTTCATAGACCTGCGCTCAATCCACTGAGCTACACCAGCCAGGGCTCTTCTATCTTTTATAAATTTTTAAGATCAAAGAATACAAAACGATTATGAAATTTTCCCATCTACTCTTAATTTCTTTGTTCTCTTATCTTTACAGCTTATTCCTGCTAAATTTACTGCTAAATGATATAGTAGGCGTTGTCATTTTCTACACTATTTTTATAAATCACCTCAAGTTTTAAGTTCTTAAAAGTCAAGAGCTTTAGTCTTTTATATTATTTTACTTCTTAAGTCCATATTATAATAACTGAAACTCAGTATCTGATGATAAAAAATGATGATGAAAATTCATTCACAGTGAATAAAACTACCTCACCTAGCCCTGGCTGGTATGGCTCAGTGGCTCGAGCAACAGACTGCAAACCAAAGCGTTGCCAGTTTGATTCCCAGTTAAGGCACATGCCTGGGTCACAGGCCAGGTCCCCAGTGGGGGAGGCACAAGAGGCAACCATACACTGATGTTTCTCTCCCTCTCATTCTCCTTCCCTTCCCCTATCTCGAAAAATAAATGTAATATTAAAAAAAAATACTTCAAGTAAAGCATATTTTTTCTAGTTTATATTCTACTTACACTTCAAGTCTTATTTTGTACATTTTTATTCCAATGAAAAATTAAGGCATTTTGATAAAGATGAATAAAACATTTTAATCTTTTGAGTATATTACAAATACAAGGAGGAAAGGTAGTTAAAACAAGTAATGAGCTAAACATACAAAATTAATTCTAATTGCTTATATAGCATAAAATATTTACTGACCTAGTCAAAGGTGAGTTATACAGACATAGCCAGTACTTCTAGTTACCAGATTCTAGCTGTGGTAAGGAGAATGCAAACTAAATATCACCCAAATAAGTATGATACAGAATTCTCTGAAGAAAAGTATAGGGTGTAATGAAAGCTTATGAGAGAGTAGGTGATCTATGTGAATGTCCAGAAAAATTTCACTCAGTTCATTTAATAAATACTGTATTGTAAAATTGAATAAAAAAGAAAAAGGAGAAAAAAACAAAATAATCTGTGGTTAAAAAACAAAGAATCCTAGTATTCCCAAACTCCTGAGGTAGAAAAGAGCGTGGTACGCTCACAGAACTGACGCAGGTCAGTATGGCCAGGCAGAGGAAAGGCAGAGAAGAATGGAACACGTGGCACGAGGAAAGACTCAAAGGGAAGCCTTAAAAGGGTTTTAAATCAAGGAAAGGGCATAAACAAGTTAGACTTTATAAGACTGTTAACTGCAGTATGAACCATGAAGAGTGTGATTTGGAGACTATTAATGTTCATTGGTGTAGGTGAAAGACAACAATAGCTTGGGCTAAGGTAAATATAGTTCCAGTATAAACACCAAACTATTAAAGACTATCAAAGACTTCTGTAAATAGGAGGAAGCAATGTTAACTTCAGACTCTTATAAATACAACACATTCAGCTAAGGATTAACTGAGCACTTATTCTGTATAAAGTGATTTACATATATTTTATAATTTTAAGCTCTATTATCTCAAGTTTATAAATGAGAAAAGCAGAGGTGTAGAAAGAGTGACTTTCTCAAGGTCAAACAGAATAAAAAGTAATGGAACTGATATTTGAATCTAAGCATTCCTCACACCAGAGTCCTTAATCTTAAATACTATGTTCAATACTGCCAGCCAATGGTACTTTCACGATGAAAAAAAAAAAAAAAAGCTTACAAAATCACACACCAAGTTAGTTCTTAAGTAGAATTTATGGGTATTTATTTTATTATGCTTAATAACATATGTCATATATATTCTCATATATACAAAAAGTAGGGAAAATATATGCCAAGGTATCTGTTAAACTTGCAAGAGATAAACTGCAAATTTTGTGCTGCATTTTACTGGCATAGTGGTAAGCAGGCCTGCATGTATTCAACAGTGATGAAGTAAGATGTGGCAGACTTTATGCTAGGTACGGACAAAAAAAAATTAGTTGCTCAGAAGGCCAAATATTCTAGGCCTAAATTATAAAAGCAAATTCCTTTCAGAGTCCCTGAAGATAAAACAATGTAATGAATAAAATTTTCAACACATTCAGAATGAACAGAGAGACTGAAATAAACTGATTTGGTAAGGGTACTGAGGAAATAAGGCACATTAGAACAGAAGTACAACAGCAGTTTTTAATCCTGACTGTACATTAGAATATACATTGGAAAATTATGAAACTGCCCTTGCCAGGACACTAACCCAGAGCAATATTAGACCAAGTGAGCATCTCTCGAGATAAGGTTGAAGTACCTTGTTAAAACTCCTCAGGTGATTCTCAGGTGCAACAATGCCAATGCTGAACACACTCTAAAAACCAAGTCAAGAAGTTTGGTCTTTTTTTTTTTTTAAAGAAGTTTGGTCTTGATCTACTATATTAAAAGTTCTCCAACAACTAAAATGACAACAATTTTCTTAATCTTTTAAAAAATAAACATTGCAATAAACCTTAAAAAATCTACAAAAAGGGAAAGAAACAAAGATATGAAAAATGTTTACCTGTAAATGGATCAGCTCCAGCCACAGAAGTTCCCACACCTGCAGACCCTGGCACATAACGACCTCCACCTAAAATGCAATACTCTGAGTGAGTAAAGGTAACTACAAATTGTAAAGTTCAAACTGCCCCTGTTTACATACAATAATGTATTTTCATTATTAGTCATACTATGAAATAGTATCTTTATCTGTAATAAATGGACAGTAAATTTAACACAGAAAAATGCTTAGAACAGTGACTGGCAGGCAGTTAGTGACCAGTAAGTGTTAACTAGGAAAGTAATCCTCAAGTTATAAAATAAACATTAGATGTCTTACACATTATAGTTATAGAAGTTAAATGAATTATGAAAGCATTAGTGGACTGGAGAAGGAAATTAAAAGGTTTCCATAATGAATGTGTAAACTATTCTACTGAAATAGAGAAACAGGACTATCTAACTACAACAAGGAGAAAAGAGATCAGGTGAGAGTTGTGGATGTTGTGACAATAGCTCAGTCTCATATTTTAAATTATACTTGTGGTTGTCTCATTGAAAATTAAAAGAAAGGAATATGAACAACAAGTATAGAGAGAATCAGCAGAATCTGGAGAAGTTTGGAGTCCCAGACTAACTTCTGTAGGAAGAAGAAAGATTTGCTATAATTTTAACCCCAGAATTTAACATCTAGTAGTGGGTATAACCAGTGTAATAGATAAAGAAAAAGAAAGCAAAACTAAATTACAAAAAAATTTATAGATGTAACGAACAATAGAATTAAAATAATAAAGAACACAAAATAACAGGATCTGAGTTTTTACTATATCCCAGCTAGCATGCTATGCATCTTATAAGCATGCACTCATTTAAATATTAATTAGATACCACTATTACTTGAAATAGTTATTACGGGAAGGCTGAACAACTTGCCCAAAGCACTGTGAAGCAGAGTACAACCCCACACTTTTCTAAATATGGTTCTCTGACATTTAGAGAAAGTTACCTGTTCAATATGCAGATTCCCAGGGCCTACCCATACTAGCCTAGGGCTTCTCCAAACTGGCTTCACTTTACAACCCTATAATGAGCTTTTACACAAACCTAGCAGTAAACCACACCCAAGACGATTTAATTTAATCAGAATCCATGGGTGAGGGATCAGGAAAATGGTATTTTTTAATCGCCTCACAAACCTAGTATGACCAAATCTGTGGGAAGGACCATGTAATAAGTAATTAAACAAGTATCCCAGATGATTCTAATGAACACTGAAGTTTGACAACCACATAAAAAAGGAAAACAAAAATGACTTAAGATGGACCTTAAGT
Source organism: Sturnira hondurensis (assembly GCF_014824575.4). Classification (NCBI taxonomy): domain Eukaryota; kingdom Metazoa; phylum Chordata; class Mammalia; order Chiroptera; family Phyllostomidae; genus Sturnira; species Sturnira hondurensis. Next base: position 1,174,660 of record NW_028084643.1, read on the forward strand.
TGTAAGCCAGATGGGCAAGCCTTTTGGCCCAGTGACAATGGTAAAACTGGGGAAACAACATCAATAATAATAATCATATAGTTAACATATTATTGAGGGCTTAAATATATTCCTCCTAGAATACTTTACAAGTATTATATAATTTAATTTTCATAATATTCCAGTTTGGTAGGTGGTGTTATCTATTTTTTATAATGGTTGGTTCGGTTATCCTTATAATGCTGTAATTCTCTTGGACATTTAGTATGCTACCTTGCATTATCTCCATGATCCCTGCATCTTCTGAGTTATTGACATTGTGCAACAGTGAGACATGCTCTGGTTATGATGGAGTTCTCTTGATTTTGTTGTTATTGAAGGTTATGTTCCTTCTGTTCCAAAAAAGATCTGCCAATGAGATTCAGGAATTCTGGTGTTCTAAGTTTCAGTGCATTACTGTACCTGAATTTACTGATGGAGAAAGTCATCATCTTATCTACTCTTCGGATCCTATTTTTTCAAATTGCATTTGTCATCACAAGATTTAGCTTTATAGTTAGTTATTGTTGTATGCTAGGTATCAACGCACAGGGTGCAGCTATTTGCATCTGGTCCACCAATTCATTCATATGAGAAAGAGCTCATGAGAGCAATTCACAACTTCATGACATTGACCCAAGACTGTTTGTTGGTCCAATCTACGATTTAGAAAGGACTGTATGTTGGCAAAACCAATGAATATCATAAATGCTATAAATCTCTTCCCAAAATTGATATATCGTCCAGGAACTCTGTCTGAAGATCCAACAACGGCATCATAAAACATAGCAAAAACTATTCTGAAACAGACTTCTTCAGCTACATTGAAGTCCAAGTCTGGCCATTTTTTCCAGTATTGTTGATGCTGAGGCATGCATACCTTGGTAAATAGTCATTTTGAAGAGACACACCAACACTTTCAGGGCTTCATGAAGGCAATTAATAACTTAGATTAAGAAGACTAATCCTGGGTAGCTGGTGAACTGTCTCCTTCCACACTAAGGCAAATATGCCTGGGCAGACTTCTTGACTGCACTGCTCCATCCAATATCAGGGACTCACATGGCTCCTTCTCTGCTCATGACTGGTAGCATCTTGCCAGTGACAGCACTCATGCTGTGTCTTGGTTGGTGGGCTCCCCTATTATCTAATTTCACAGATAAAAAAAATAGGCTCAGACAGGTTCAGTAACTTGCCAACTTGTCATAGCAAGTAAGTGGGATAGCCAAATTTTGAACCAAGGTCTGTCTGGCTCTAAAACCTATGCTCTTATGACTGTCCTGGCAGGAAGGACCACTGGAGAAAATGGCGAGCTCTAATAATATGCTATTTAAAAGTCATGAGGAAAGTCACAAAAGTACTCTAAAGCAAAAATTAGAAGGTAAAGAAAAAGAGATCCATCAAAACTGGACATGTAAAGAAGGGAAGTATCAATTATTGAGTGGTATCTCCAAAATGTAAGCCATATAGTGTAATATACATTCAGTATAGATACATTAATCAAAACTGCATCCTACCTGTAAAAGGATCTGCTGCAGGTGGTAGGTTAGAAGATCCTGATGAAGAGCCTGGAACATACCGACCACCACCTGTGCATGCAAACGAAGGAAAGACTGAAATATGTATGCCACAATTTTGAATTTCATAAGTAACACAATGCTTACATTAGAAGACTCTTGAGCTTGGAGGAGAAGAGAAGGGCAAGGCTCTTACATGGGAGAACAACAGAGCTTACAGTAAAAAATGTTACAATTGAAAAGACTAGTAAGAAACTAAAATTTCAGTGCTTCTCCAAGCTTTGTTCTCTTAACTTTAATACTTTATTATATCTTAGCCCTTGCTTTAAATATTAAAATAACTAGGAATTCAAATATAAAAAGAGAAATTGTAGGTGGTCTCTGGCCTAAATAATATATACATACAATCAATTTCCATTCCTATACAAATTCACTAGAATTCCTGCTGCTGCTGTTTTTGCTACCAAAACCACAGGCATCAAATGCTAATCTCTTAGAGAACCACTGAGTTCATTAATTCATGTGTCAAACAATGCATTTAGCACTAGGGATCCAGCAGAGAACATGATTGCTGGTATCCACTTAAGCTTATAACCTACTGAAAAAGAGAATTACAAAGGGGATGAATGCTACAAAGGAAACAGTCTTCTGTTTATACCTTTACAAATGTGTTGTGTGTGCATGTATGTTTCATTAGTACCTCTCGGGAAATAATCACAGACATCTACAAAAAGATATATATAAGGATGCTCATAAAGTTAAAGCTTCAGAAAAGCAAAAAGCCAAATAGCTGCTGTATTTCCAGACTGGACTAGCTGTTTTAATATCTGTCCTCGGTCCCATAAAATAGCTTACACAATGTTGCTATCATGTGTTCACTTTTGCACTGCAGACGGAAAGTCCACCAACAGAAATATCCCGATAGTAAAAATGTTCCTGGCCCTCCTTTTTTTATAAAGTGGAACTTTTGGGAAGGTTGCATCATTTATAGTTCAGTAGTGAATCAGTGTCATAATTCTTTTTAAGTCACCATACAGATGAGATTAATTTTATTATGTGAATTGGCAATGGAAATATGGAAGGAGGAGATAATTTGAGAGCATGAAGTATCTGTCAAGGAAGAAAAAAAAGAGGATATGGGATCCTTCCTTATAAAACAAGAAAGAACAGTAGCAAATAAAAAATGGAGTCAAAACTGACAACATCAAAACATTAATAATACAGTACCAATTTCCAAATTTTATTTAGAACTTGCCCTATATCTAAAAAGAGGAAGCATTTTATTTCATCCTGTACCATATTTTGGTTCCTGGGGCCCAGAACTCAAGCTTATAGTAAGGCTAGAATTATAATCTATTTCCTAGGAGCCAGGGTTTAGACTAATACTACTAAGATTGTAATTTATAGACTGGCATGAGAACCAAACCCCATTTATAAAAATTGAGACACTGTATGTTACTAACAGCTGACTCAAAATGAACACGTGGAATATAAATAACACATAAAATAAAATTACCCACAGTTCAGCTCTAGAAGGGATGCACAACTAATCAATTTAGCCTCATGTGAAAACAGAATTTCATAAAAAATATATTTTTAAAAAGAAGTACTATATAAAAGGAACACAGAAGTTTCTTTTTATTTCAAAGTACTACATGAGAATTTCTTAATTTTATTTAGTTTACAGTGTGACATTTTTGTAACAGAACAATTTATAATCATTTTTATAAACACAGAATTACTATATAATTTGAGGCTTACAAATATGAACATGAAGGAAAAACCTATTGTAGATCTTGGTTTTTGTTTAAACAGCTAATCATAATAGGCATTTAAACATATCAAACAATGAAAATCAACCAAAATCGATGGAAGCACATTAAGCCTTAATCCAACCCTAACTCACCTGTAAACGGATCTGAAAAACTGGTGTTTCCAAGTCCCAACATTTGACCTTTTGTGTTATCAATAATAAATTTTGCCACTTGATCCAGAAACATGGGATTCAAATCATTCTTCTGTAAGAAGTTGTATGCAGTTAACCAAGGATCATCACTGATGTTATATGGCAATTTATATGATGGTCCACCTTCATTGACATCAATTGAGAAAACATAATCAAATTCCTTTAATAGGAATATAAAAAGGAGATAATTATTAAATTTTCTGTTCATGTGTATTAATGACATATAGTCAGATGTTATGTGCTCTTTATTTTAATAATTATAGTACTTAAATTTTCTCCAAAGTGCAATGTTAAAATCTTCCACTTGGCATATAATTAATAGCAACCACTTGCATGTAGTACAAGATTAGTATTTCACTGGGGAGTGGAGGTGGGGAATGAATACAATTACACTTTAATTCTAAGGCCAGAGGAGAATTTCCAATTGGTTGATCTCAAGGGTACAATATTAGCTGTTACCATGCGACATCACCAACATTCTGGCATCATAAGCATTCCTCGTATGGTCCCTCATGTCTTGTCAAGTTAAATATAGGCAGGAAGTATTAGATGAAAGATGGTACAGAAGCTTCTAATCCAAAATGGTTGGAAACAAATTATGCTAACTACGAAAAGACAGATAATGCCTAATCAGGCTATGAAATGCAGCTCTTCTGGCCTGGCTGGTATGGCTCAGTGGATTGAATGCCGGCCTGCAAACCAAAGGGTTGCTGGTTTGATTCCCAGTCAGGGCACATGCCTGGGTCGTAGGCCAAGTCCCCACTAGGGGGCACAGGAGAGGCAACCACATATTGATGTTTCTCTTCCTCTTTCCCTCCCTTCCCTCCTCTAAAATAAATAAATAAAATCTTAAAATATATATAAAGAAAAAGAAAAGAAATGCAGCTTTCCCTACATGGAAAGAGATTCTTGAAAAATCATATTCAAGACAGGAAAAAAGAAAATTTCCCCCACAGAAATGTAATTTTAAATGACAAACACCAAAGAAAATTTTACTAGCATGGAGAAAATGGAAAACATTTAATTTATCGAATGCTTTAAGATAAAGGTAATTAGAAAGCAGAAGTTAACATACTTTCCCTTCATATAAAACTTTTCCAGATGTTTGCTGATTAGCACCAGATGAGCCAACAACATCACCAATTTTTATCCACCTCCCTTCACTAATACTCCACTGGTAGGCTTCGACATTCTCCCCATCTCTGATTAGACGAGTCTGTCCTTCTCTAGTACCTTAAAATAAAAATTTTGAGTATCAAAGATTGAACGGCAGAATTAAACTCAAAAACATTTAGATAGGAAATTGTTAACATTAAAATTTATATATAAAAGAGAATCTGTATTTAGGTTTAGCAGAAAATTTTATCAAACAAAAGATTTTGAAATATAATTTACTGAATAGTGGAGTAAAAAAACAGTGATTAAACTGAACCTTTATTAAATAACGGAAGGCTAGAAAATGATTCTAGAACATAGCAAGCCCATGAAAATTAAACCAAGCTTTATTACTGAGTATCTTCCGACAACACTTTCATTTCAGTAAATGATTTTCCATTCTAGCTGCTCAGGCCAAAATGTATGAAGGAATCTGATGCCTCTTTTTTGCAACCTCTCAGCTAATCCTTTAGAAAATTCTATCAGCTCTGTATTTAAAATATATCTAGAAGGACTTCTTTTCACCATCTCCTTCACTACCCATTGGTACAAGCCACCATCGTTTCTCAGTTGGAATGATCGATGGCCTCCTATTCCTACCTTGGGCCCCACAGTCTATATTCAATACAGCAATCCCAGAAACTATTTCAGTTTAAGGAGCTCCTGACAAATCTCAGCTGAGACCCTTCAATGATCTCCCAACTCACCATCGATTAAAGCTTATGTCAGTGGAATAATGTACAAGGCCAAATATAATCTGTCCCTACTATCTTCTCTTACCTGATCTTCCTCTACTCCTTCCCTCAGCACCCGCTTCTTACTCCAGCCAAGGAGTTTTTGAACTGGCTAGCTATTTATTCTGCCTTCGACACTCTTCACACAGGTGCTGGCAAGGTTTGCTCACTTGCCACCTTAAGGGCTTTACTTGAATGTCACATTCTCAGCAAAGCCTTCAGTGGCAAAGACACCATCTGCCCTCCAGCGTCATGATCCCTTCTATTCCACAGAGTAGAGCTGTGGCTGTCTAGTCAGAGATAACATTATTTAACCCCCTTGCACCTTGCAGTCCCTAGACGTTACATACTGAGTATACACCCCGTGGTGTCTGGGTGGGTGTGATATAGACTATTTCAAGTTCTACTCTATCATCCTCTACACTCCCCTATTACCCTGTTTGGTGGATGAAAGCCTACATGCAAGGAATCTTTGACATCACATGATGAAGATGGTGGTTTCCATCAGCTCGGCTCCCTGAATGACCCCGAGGAGCAAAATTACTCTACAAACGTGCTCCAAGATACCCTGCCATCAACAGAACTTTAAATGTGCAATAAGTAAACTTTGTGTGGAGCCACTGAGATTTTAGGGTTAATCTGTGTTTATGTGTTATAGCTGCTACTGCTATCCTATTACATGTTCCCTAGCCACCAATGTACAGTGATAAAACAGCCACAACCCTGGCTTTATTTTTCCCTCAGTACTTTTCATTATCTGACATAGTTAAATATTACTTACTTATTTAATTATCTGTCTCCTCACATAGAACATAAATGTGTGAGAACAGAGATTTTTGTCTGTTTTGTTATCTGCTGTATCCCCAGAGCTTAGAACAATGCTTGGCACATATAAGGCCCTTAGTAAATATTTATGTATATACATAGCGACAAAAAGACTACACTTTGTAAAAAATAAGAATATTAAAGCATGATATCAATGCAGAGGTTCTCCGAGTTTTGTTTTCAAAATCTCTTTATAGTCGTAAGAGTTATTCATAAGCCCAAGAGCCTTCTTTAATGTGGGTTATATCAACTAATTTATTAGACTTGAAATTGAAAATGACAATATATTTACTTCATGAAAAACAATAATAGATCCATTATATTTTGAATAAATATTTTAATATTTTCATTTTTAGAAATTTAATGAAAAGACTGGCACTGTTTTCTATTTCTGTAAATCAGTTTACCGTCTTTCTTAATAGAAGACAGCTGGATTTACCATACCTGCCTGTATATTCAATCTGTTGCCATCTGTTGTTTTGGTTGAGGTATATAGATGTATATATATATAAATAAATGTTGAAAAAGAGAAGACTAGTTTCACAGTTTTTTTTCCCAGAAAAATGTGAGTATTACACAAGTAATAGGTCTTTAAAAGTTATAGTTTAGAACCTAAAAAATATCAATTAATTTGTCATATACTATTAAGCTAAAATCCATTGTCTATCTTACACATTGAACAGTTTATAACACCATGACCTGGCATTTGGAAAATATTGATTAAATAAGCTATGCAGATCTTCCACATGTTTACACACAATTTAATATCAAAAAAGAAATCATACTTGCTAACAGTGCTACTGATATCATTAGAACAGTCTTGTAAGTAGTGGGAAACCACCAAGCTCCTGGTGACAGATACCAATTTTCTAAAATTTCAATTCACACTTGAAAGTTTGAATTAGTATCTTTGGCAACAAATATTGTCAATTGTTTCCTTAAAGTGACAAGCTCACTATGTTTATTTTTAAAGAATGTCTGTCATACACCCAAGCCTGAATAACTAAGTCGTCATTCTGCAAAATAAAAATGCCACTCCATGAAAAAGGGACTAGTTCAGCCTGCAAATTAAATGACTGCTCATATCCTTCCGACACCAGAGTGCTTTGGTATACTGTACGTGTAATGCACATTCTGTCATCCAGAATCTACTTCCTAAAATGTACAAAAGGGATGTAAATGTAGTAAAATAAAATTTTCGTACTCCATCAAGGACATTTTCGAGGGCATATGGCATTGTTTTAACTACGACTGTGTGTCGGTAAAGAACACGTGCCTATTGGACAGTGTGATGCCCCTGCCTTGATGTGGGTACTAAAGAGCCAGCAGTTGTACCCACCAATTGCTTTTTCTCCACAAGTGCAATCATTAACACAATGTTATTTGACCTTTACACTAAATAATTAGCAAATCAACTTTTTTCTTACCATTTTAATTCCAAGCTTTTGGAATAATTGGTAACAATTTTTACTACTGGATACACTGAAATACTTACCAGGTTCATTCAGATGTTCCCTCCCAGGAAGCTGCTCTGCATTAATATCCCCTAAATCACCAGTTTTGGAATCAATGGTTGCCTGAGAAAGTTCTTTTTCAAAAGCCTTGATCTCCTCTGCACTTGCTGTCCGATCCATTGATTCTGTAAACACTCTAATAATACCATCACTATAAGGAAAAACAAACTGATTTAAAGTCATTGCCACTGTGTATTAACATTACCACACCTGAAGGATCCAAAACAAAAAATAATCTATTTGTGACTATGAGAAACATTACTATGTACTTATTGCTGAGCATAGCACTATGTGTACTTAAGCACACACTGCCCTCTATTATTTTCTAAAACAATGTATAGGGTGGAAAAAAGTTACTGGCAAAGGACATAGAAATACATATGTTACACAATTTTCAATTCTAAGTTAAATATTTACCACAAAAATCTTGTGATAAAGTGTACATTTTAAAAGCCAATATTATGCAAGTGTTACGATATAAAGAAGGATAGTGGTCTGGTTTAATTTTTCAAGGGCTCAAATACCCAACATAACACTTAAAAAAGAGCTGATATCTGCTTCTTAGGGAACCATGTAATCTGCCTTTAGTATGCCATTAACTAGCAATGTAATCCCAATTAAAGGAAAAAAAGCCTCACCTTTGGACTAGGTAGCAACCCTAACCTCTATTCTCAGAAAAATGACTTCATTACCATGATTTCTCAATTCCAAATTTCACGGGGGGAGGGGGGGGCAGCAAGTTATCAACTTTCAACTCTACTAACTCTACTAACTCTACTCAATTCTACAGAAAACTTTTGTTTCTTACATAACCTTCCACTAACAGCACTTTCACCCTTTCAATTTATATTTATTCAACTTTAAATATGTTAAGGGTGGGAGTGTGTGTGTTGAGGGAGGAAATAAGCCAATAAATCAACTGTGGGCTAGCCACAAAGCAAAACAGCTGCACTTTATTACATCTCTATCCCCGGGGTCCCTAACCCCAGGCCAAGATCCAGTCAGTGGCCTGTTAGGAACAGGGCTGCACAGCAGGAGGTAAGCAAAGCTTCATCTGTATTTATAGTCTCTCCCCACTGATGGAATTACCACTTGAGCTCCCTGTCCAGCTCCCTGTCCTGTTAGATAGGGGCAGGAGGCATTAGATTCTCATAAGAACACGAACCCTACTATGAACTGTGCATGTGAGGTACCTAGGCTATGTGCTCCTTGTGAGAATCTAAAGCCTGGTGATCTATGGTGAAGCCAAGGAGGTGATGACAGCACTGGGGCTGCAAATAATTATTATCAGCAGAGAGGTTTGACTGCACAGAGATTATAATAAGTCAATTCCTTGCAGACTCATATCAAAACCCCATCAGTGAGTGGCAAGTGACAATTATGCTGCATCTTGGTGTCAAGATATAAAGCGCCCCTACCTAACCTACTTTGTGGAAAAATGGTCTTCTACAAAACTGGTCCCTGGTGCCAAAAAAATTGCAGGCTGATCTATCCCTTACTTCTTTTTCTTCTTGTCTTCAATGCCAGAGTAGCCTAAAATCCTTCATCCACTGTTGCCTCTTACTTACCTTCTTCTATCATTTTCTACCAAAATCTGATGTGCAGCTCACTAATAACATCTTTTAGACCAAATCCAAAAGCATTTCCAACTTTCCATCCTTAGTTCCTCACGTACTTACTGACAATGATCACAATCTCCTGCAAAAATCTCTTTTACCACCTCTCAGTTTCAACATCTGGATTTCTTTTTCTCTACCCACAGTATGTCACAAAATTCAGTCTTTAGTCTTCTGTTCCTCCCCCACTATGCTTCTTTCCTCAGAGGAAGGTGGTCCACCACAACTTTATCTTCAGTCTCAATTGTTAGGCTCCAGTCCAACAGCCCATGACGCACTAGCATAAGCATGGCTAATCACTTGTATTCACAAAATCTAAAACCAAAGGCATCACCTTCTACACCAAACTAATTCTCCTACATACCCATTTTTATTAATGAAGACTTCCAGTCACCAAAAATTTGATGCTTTATCCTTTTCTTTCATTTTCCTCAGCACTGTTTCATTTTTAATGTCTTATCCAATAGCACTTTGGGGCCAATATTTCTTAACTTCACACCCTTACCACTGCAATTGCTTTCTGATTGGCTTTCCCTCCCATGGTCACCACCTAACTAAATAAAACTCATATATTTAATAGTTCACAGGTTCTGCTTTAATCATATCACTTCTTGCTCAAGAGCTACAACCCTTTAACCTTAAGCACTGAATCTAAATAATGCCTGGCACTGAAGGTTCTCCATAATAAAGCCCACCTTACCTATTATCCACTTTTTCCCAGCATTAGTCCTCTACCATTTTCCATCTTTTCCTAAAGCATCACTTTCATTTCCATGCCACATCTTCACTTCTACTCTTTCTTTTGATAAAAATGCTCATTTCCCTCCTTACTCATTATCTTTCAAAATCCCATCCAAATTTCTTCTCCAGAATGTCTCCCTACATTCTCCAACTTCTTTTGCATACAGTGTTTCAACTGCACAACTCGCAGAACAATACTGGAATAATATATCCTGCATCATTAGTGTAACAAGAGCTATTACACCTATTACTATTGTATTCAATAACAGAATTGTGCATAGAGTCTCTCCAATTCACATGCAATTCCTTATGGCTTATCTCTGTGCACTCTAATGCCTACCCAAGTCTTAGACACACATTATTTATTGATTGACTAGAATATAAGTACCTTGCACCAACCACAATGTCACCATTGTCTAGCACACAGCAGCACCATATAGACTGAGCTGGAAGTCGGATTGTTTGAGCACATTCTCCATGTTTCCAGATTCTCAAAGATCTGTCTTCTGCTGTTGTCACAAAATCTAAAATTAATGAATTCAGGAAAAATTAGTTTGAATGAATAAAACTAAGTACATTGATACAAACCATCTTCTTCCTAGACAGACTGATCTTTTTTAATCCAGAAAGTATTTTAAAATTAGTTTTAAATTTTATGCATTTGTCACTTTTATACAACTTTAAAAATCATTTAATTAATTAATTAATTAATTAATTTTTAAAAAGAGGGGAAGGGAGGGAGAAAAAGAGAGACAGAAACATCGATGAGAGATACATCAATCGGCTGCCTCACCCATGCTCCCAGCTGGGCACCTGGCCCGCAACCCAAGCATGTGCCTGGTGAATCTAACTGGTGACCTTTCGGTTCACAGGCCTACACTCAATCTACTGAGCCACACCAGGCAGGGCTAAAAATCAGGGTTTTATACATTTCGCATCTTACATACTATACCTAGATATACTTTCCTGATACTTAAGAACTTTTTACAACAAAACCATCAAATGCAAATTAATATAAAGACAATCATATAATTTCCTCCTTTAGAAAAAAGTACTTATGAAATAATATTACTAAATTATTCAAGTTATAGTCAGTAAATTGATTTAAGTCATCAGCCCTCATTCCCTCACCTTAAGAATGTGAAGAAACAATGGTCAATACAAAATTTTTAAAATGTATGGTATAAAGTAATCTTACCTTTAGAATTTGGAAAGACAGATATGCTATAAATATAATTTGTATGTCCATAATATACTTCAAGACACTCTCCAGTGATTTGCCACCTTCTAATACTGGCATCATTTGCACAGGAAAGAAATTCTGTTTCACTCAAAATTGCCAAACCTCTTACACAGTCTTCATGCCCTGTATTAAAAAAGTACTATAAATCTACAAAATGCAACATTTGGTTGATGGTTCTATGTAGTTCATCAACATGGTAAAACACAGCAGTGAACAAACAGTAAAACCTGATTTTCAAATTTGAGAAACTCATTTTTTTCTACAGAAAAATCAGGTAACCAAAATTTGGTTCTGCAATCTCTTTTTCATCACCAGTCTTAGGAGATTACCGTATTTTACCATGGATAATGTGCACTTTTTTGATCCTAAAGATGCACATTACATATGGGTAGTACTAATTCCATGTCTATATAAATAAATTCTTTATGTTTATGCATTAAAAGGATTACTCTAGAAAGCAATAAGTATATCCATATGGAAAATAATACCCTGGAATACAATAACGGTTTTATTTCTAAGTATAAATAAAGAAATGTAAAATCGAATTAAAAAATTAAAACAAAAGTTTTTTCTTGAAAGTTTGGGCCAAAAACACAGGTGCACATTATACACAGCAAAATACAGTATTTTATATTTATTTAATCTTCTCCAACCGTTTTTGAGCATTTTATGTTTTTAACATATTTTATTATATTATTACAGTTGCCCCATTTATTTTCTCCCCTTTACTCCCCTCCGCTCGGCACCCCTATCCCAATCCCACCAGCATTCCCCAACCTTAGATCATGTCCATGGGTCACATCTGTAACTTCTCTGGGCTCTCCATTTCCCATACTGTTCTTAATCTCTCCTGTGTATTTTGTACCTACCATTTATGCTTCTTACTCCCTGCACCTTTTCCCCTATTCTCCTCCCACCCCTTCTCTGCTGATAACCCTCCATGTGATCTCCATTTCTGTGAATGTGTTCCTGTTCTAGTTATTTGCTTAATTTGTCTTTGTTTTTTTTAGGTTCAGTTGTTGATAGCTGTGAGTTTGTTGTCATTTTAATATCCATAGTTTTGATCATCTTCTTTTTCTTAGATAAGTCCTTTTAACATTTCCTATAATCAGAGCTTGGTGATGATGAGTGCCTTGAACTTGACCTTATCTGGGAAGCACTTATCTGCCCTTCAATCTAAATGATAGCTTTGCTGGATACAGTAATCTTGGATGTAGGTCCTTGCCTTTCATGATTTCAAATACTTCTTTCCAGCCCCTTCTTGCCTGCAAGGTTTCTTTTGAGAAATTAGCTAAGAGTTTTATGGGAACTCCTTTGAAGGTAACTATCTCCTTTCCTCTTGCTGCTTTTAGGCTTCTCTTCTTCTCTTTAATCTTGGCTAATGTAATTAAGAAGTGCCTTGGTGTGTGTTTCCTTGGGTCCAACTTTTTCGGGACTCTGAGCTCCCTGGACTTCCTGGAAGTCTATTTCCTTTGCTACATGAGGGAAGTTCTCCTTCATTATGTTTTCAATTTCTTGCTCTTCCTTGTCTCCCTCTGGAACTTCTGTGATTTGGATGTTGGAATATGTAGATTTGTCCTAGAGGTTCCCAAGCCTCTCACTTTCTTGAGTTCTTGTTTCTTCATTCTGTTCTGGTTGAGTGATTATTTCTTACTTTTCTTTCAAATCGTTGCTTTGAGTCCCAGTTTTCTTCCCTTCACTATTGGTTCCCCATATATTTTTCTTTATTTTGCAACCATAATGAACCATTTCTGTGAGCATCCTGATTACCAGTATTTGGAACTGTGCATCTGATAAGTTGGCTATCTCTTCATCTCTTAGTTGTATTTGTTCTGGAGCTGTGATCTGTTCTTTCATTTGGGCCATTTTTTTTTTTTTGTCTCTGCAAACCTGTTACATTGTAAGGGGCAGAACCTTAGGTATTCACCAGGGCGGGGCAACCCATGTGGCTGCATTATGGCACTGTACAGGGGGGAGGGGTCTGAGAGGGAACAATGTTCCTTGCTCAGCTTTTGGCAACTTCTAGTCACTCCCCCTGCTACCCACAAGCAAACTGGATCCTTCTGGTGCTACTTCCCAGGTGGGTGGGTTTGTGTATGTTCTAGGATACCATGGGTCTCTCCAATGATCTCCTGTGAGGCTGGGAGTTTCTTCTGCTGTCTCAACCCCTACAGGTTTTTTCAGTCAGGTTTTGAGGCTTTATTTCCCCGTGCTGAGATCATGGGTTGTGCAGCCTATCTCGCTCCCAGGTGTTCCTTATGGTTTATCCCCACAAAAATGTGGGACCACCCGTTCTGCCAGTCGCCACCTCAATATATGAAGGCAACACTACTGAGCCATCAAGGTTCAGACTGAACATGTTCAAAGGACAAGCAAAAATGTAACTGCATACCACAAGTTACACATACATAGTTCACAGAAGCACATTCAGAAATTATAGGCTATGAGGTACCTATTCACTAGTGCAACCTGGATTTTAATGAGAGGTTTCAAAATATCTTTTAAAGAGACTCATGGGTGACATTTTTCAAATACCACTTTCAGTCTTCTAAACCTTTGAGAAAAACACCATTTGAATAAATATAAAGCAATAAGATGGGAAAAGGTGTATACTCTGATATTACCTGAAAAAGTCCTCTCACATCTTCCAGCTTTCCACAGTTTAATAGTTTTGTCTGCAGATCCAGTTAACATTAAGCCCTGTTCAGGTAAGATCTTTACTGCCCATACTGCGGCTGTATGACCCTGTGAGTAAAATGGATATTAAAATTTAAGTTGCCACAAGTCATCATATTTAATTATCTAGAATATTCACACAGAACTACTGTACCTGTAAAGTCATCATGCATTTGTCATTCAGCCACACTTTAGCAGTAGTGTCCCATGAGCCACTAAGTAATGTCCCGAATTTTCCAGATGAAAGACTACATACTAAAGGAAAAAAAAGCATTAGTGAACATATTTTCATGTAGAAAAATGTTTGATCTTGTTAGTTATTAAAGCATTGCAATTTTAAAACAACTTGAGTCAATGGAAATGCAGAAGTGGTTGTGACTCTGTTGTCAGGCTGCCTGGTTGCAAGTACTAGAGATGCCACTTATGGGCAGTCTGACCGCAAGGATATTACTTAACCTGAGATTCCTCATCTGCAGAATGAGGGAAAAGGATTATGTGGCTTGCACTATCCCTTCCAGTTCTAAGAAACTACATAGGAAGACAATGTAAATGATTTTAATACAATTTTAAAAACTGATTTTAGAGAGGGGGGAGAGAGAAATGGATAAACTGACATTGATTTATTGTTCCATTTATTTATGCATTCATTGGTTGCTTCTTATATGTCCCTTGAGAGGGGACATAACCCACAATCTTGGATAGCGGAACAATGCTCTCTACACAACTCACCTACCTGGTCAGTGCTAAATAATTTTGAAATGCTATCAATAAAGATATTTGTCACTTTATATGAAAAAAGAGCCAAGCTAAATCTTCAACAGTAATGGAATGGTTAAATGTTTCATTAATGTAAAATTATATAGGATAAAAATTACAAATGAAAAATTATCTAAAAATATGAAAATGCAAGCCCCCCCCATTCTCATTAAAAATAGCAGATTGGTTAGAGTAATGCTATAAATTGTATTGATCTACAAAGGACAAAGGCAACTGAAAATACAATAACTGACTTAGCAAAATGGAGAAAGGTTACAATTTAAACACCCACAGAAAAGAATTCAAAAGCACAGTGACCAGGCCCACAACTGTGAGACTCAGTATGCAGCCTCTTGGTTTCATGAAGGATGGGGCTAAGCACAGGCCTTGAAAAAATAAGAGTGATTCACAGTCTGCATACAACACAGTCAAACAATAGATTTCTCTTCTCAGCCTACAGTGTCAGGAAAGTGCATCCTCACTCACTGTAGGAGACAGAGACTTATTCTCTGGCCACAGGAGCCAATTTAAGAGGATTCCAATGGCCTGAAATGGGACAATTTGAGAATCAAAAAAAAAAAAAAAGATGTTAGGAAACCAACTAATTTTTAAACTCAATAAAAGACGTGGGAGGGGGCAAGGAAACACTTCCATGGTAACCAAAGAGTTGATGAGGGAAAATTTTATATAGAAAAATGCTAGCTATTAAATGCAGAAATAATGGTAGAATCAGAATCAGAGTACAATCATTTTGAAAATATTAATGAAATACTGGATCTATGCAATGATCATCAATAGATGCTAAAAATCACTACATAAGACAAATGGGAATGTTATAACAAATGAGTGTACAGCACTTGAACCCACTGATCAATCTGAACATCACAAAAGAGGTGTCACATGCCTCTTAATGTGCTACACAAAAGTACACAATCCTACCTATAAAGTATTCATGTTAAAACTTACAAGACATATAGAGTACTGAGGAACATGTTAACGGGAACAAAAAGGCTCTAATCAGCAAAGTTCAGATTGTGGAAAATTCTACAAGTAAAATAAGCTGGTTTTAAAAGGAGGGGGGTAAGAAACTGACACATTGAAAGATATGTGGACCTTGTTTGGGTCATTAAACTAGAAAAAAACATTGATGAGATAACTAGGTAAATGTGAACATTCACTGGATATGTGATAATAAGAAATGAGGTTGTGTTTTGTTTCAGGTATGATAATGATATTGTAAAAAAAAAAAAAGAAAGAGAATCCTTATCTTTTAGAGCGCTTATACTGTATAGCGCACAAACTAAGAATGGGTTTTACATTTGTAAGTGGTTAGGAAAAAATAAACAAAATAGACTTCCTGACGTGAAAATTATGTAACGTCCAAATTTCAGTGTCCATAAATAAAGATTTACTGAAACACAGAAAGGCCCATTCATTTATTTGTCAATGGCTGCTTTTGAACATAATGACAGAGTTGAGTCGTTGTGAAAGCAACCATATGGCCTGCAAAGCCTAAAATGTTTACTATCTGGCTGTTTTCAGAAAAAGTTTGCCAAATCCTATTTTATAGCTGCCTACTGAAGTATTTACAAATGCAACTGTATACTGAAAATTTCCTTTAAAATAATGTTGTGGAAGAGGGGAAAGATGAAACAAGATAGGGCTTATGTGGGTAATCCTTGAAGCAATGTAAAATACAGATGGATGGAACAGATCATTATTCCCTACTAGATATGGGTATATATAACTCAATATAAATTGCTATCTCTACTTTTATATGTATTGAAGATTTCTATAATAAAGTTAAAAAATCTGCATCATTCTGTATCAAAGATTTCACATACATACAAAGCATTTTCCAAACTCCTTGAGGAAATTCAGTTTGAAGTGTTTATGGGCCATACTATTTGCTTACATGTGTCCTAAAGTATTCCAGATACATTAAAAAATAAGGACATATACTACACTGATTTATACTGAATATGCTTAACATTTTATAACAAAGAGCTGCTAAGCCATACACAAATCCAGGAATATCAGGAGAATCAGAAACAGTTTACAGAAATCAGAGAAAAAGAATATTCAACAGTATCCTCCTTAAAAATAATACCAGCACTCTAAACACATACAATTTCCTGTATAAATACAGGTATAACAGTCAAAACATAAAGAGATACTCTTAGTTTTCCCAAGTAGTTGAAAAACCAAAATCACAAAGTATATCAAAATTATATGGACTCTTCCTTTTATAACCGATGGCTTTACTTTTTAAATGGACAGGGGTGGGCAAAATTAGGTTTACAGTTGTGAGTATGGGAACACAGAGTTTATTCAGGTATTATTATTAATTATTGTACTATTTGTATTACAACTGTAAACCCACTTTTGCCCACACCTGTATAAACATGAAAAACTTTACTGGGCATAAGAGTAAATCTGTAACAGAAAGGAGTATGCTTACCCGAAAAGATTTTTCTATCAAGCCAATTAGCTATAGGTAAACAAACATAATATACACCAGGAAAAATGTGTATGTAAATTTTACTTTCAAAAGGATGAGTTTTCTTCAAATAGAAAAACACTAAAGCGCTATACTCACCAGTATTTTTGTGACCTTTTAGTATATAAAGTGGTGCTGGGCTCTCCAGTGAGAAAATACAAATATTGTGGTCATTTCCTCCAGTGGCAATTAGTCCATGGGGGTATATGTCACTTGAAGGTATGATGCACACACAAGATACAAAATTGGAGTGGCCACTCATACAGTGCATTTCTGTAAAGCCCCTGTTAGGACTGGAAAGACATAATAAATAAGATATAATTGGTTCCCTAAATTAGCCTGGGACATAGTGTCAAAGTACTCATTTTCATTTAGTGCCATGGTTTAACTTTATTGTAGAGAGTACACACTGTATCAAGTATCTATTAAAATATTAAATACCTAATTTATATCAGCTATTACAAAGGTTTACATCAGTTTAGGAAAAGTTTAATTAGGTTTTCAGTAATAATAGTATGTTAATTAACAAGAAGAACACGAAGAAAAGGGAGGGCAACAAATATCTTAAGTTCTTTTCCTCATCTTCCACCTTCACTTCTACTTCTCAGTAACTGTTACCCTAAGAAATCCCAGGTGAAGTGAAACATTCATGCAATTAGGATAACGGAATCCACTATCCATAAGCCTTAAACATAGATAGGGAGTACATTTCACACTATGAAACATTAACCTTGTACCCATTAGTATAGTGTATCTACATAGAATTTCATTCTCAATATGGAAACTAAAGGAACTGATACAGCGAGGAATAAATGACTGCTCCAGGGACACAGCACAGCAACTCCCTACAGGTTAGAATGATTACCAATTTGTTATACGTATCAGTTACTTAGCATCACCGCTTTACATAACAAATTGAACAGCAGATTATGATCTACGACATGAAAGGCAGTTAGTTGCTGAGAGGGATATAAATAATTATATACCTGACTCAAGTAAATAAGAGTTTGCAGTCCAGTTGAAAGAGATGAGACAAGTACACATAAAGACATTAAGACTCCTGGATAAAGACTGAACACACTCATCTATTTTCACTCCCCAAACACCACTAAAACCATACACAAGGTCTGTCCAGAAGGTATCCAGCCATATAATATGAAAAACAGAAAAATTTATTGAAGACGATACAAGATATAAGAAACACTGTACACAGGAAAATGATGACACAGTCCCCTTCAAACTTTGGGACCTCACACAGTTCTCCCAATTGCCATCAGCTGCCCTGACGTATTTTTCTGAATCTTATCAATGGTCTGAAATCTTTTCCCTTTCAAAGGTGATTTTAGTTTAGGGAAAAGCCAGAAGTCACAGGGCGCCAAATCTGGGCTGCAGTGAAGCTGAGTCACCTGGGTGATTTCATGATTCACCAAAAAACTGTGTAAGACATGATGCGTTAGCGGATGTATTATTGGGATGAAACTGCCAATCACCAGTTAGCCACAGCTGCGGCCTTCTAAATCATTCTAGTTTCCGCTGAGGAATGTTCAAACTTAACACGAAATCTGATGTAGATTTGTTGCTCTACTCACTCAGTCATTTTGAATGCGATGGCCACACAGCGCACATGCTCTCTCAGCGGCATCTACTGCCCCCACTGACTAGTACAGGGAAATGCTCATTGTTCACACATGAGCATTCCAGTCCTCTCTCCTTGGCCCCTAAGTTATACAGATACAGTGAAAACCATCCTCATGATACTAACAATGGCTGGACTTTTTCCAAACAGACCTGGTATGTGTGTTATGTGTGCATATGTATACACACACATTAGTGGAGGCAAGGAGCGCTGCTAATTCTTGAGACTTCTGGAAATTCACTGGTAAATTGGTTCTCTACTTTCCCTGCTATTTGCTTAGAACTCATTTTTCTTATATGTCCCAAGACCTTCACTACTTTTCTATGAGCTTCAGCACTGAAAGTTATAAGCTTGTTCTTTTTTCTCATTCTTCCTAGCCTGTGGGTTCATGCCTTTCTTAGAAAAAATATATATACACATATAGATATATGTGTGTGTATATCTATGTAGGCAGCAGGGGAAATAGAGAACCAATCTACCAACAAATCCCCAAAGCTCAAGAATTAGTGGCACTACATACGTACCTCTAAAAATGGGAACCAAAAAAAGGTAGGAACTAAAATCAATAAGAAAGACTAGATGAAAGTCTTTGGAATCAGTCAGAAGTTAAATCACATGAAAAAAATCTTCCAAGAAAGGTATTTGGTAGTAGGTATCATTTAACTTGTCCACTCTATTTTGGTAGGTTTTTTAAAACGTGTTTTTAGAAACCATTTTACCAATAAGAACAAAGAAATTTAAAAGGTAGCACATGATTAAAAATCTGTATTATGTAAACCACTAAATCTACCTGTGTGAGTCCCTTAGCATCTCCCAATATAGATGTTCGTGTGCATCTTTTGTACTGATCTGTGAAGTTCTTAATGGCAGAATCCAGACCTGCTTCTTCTTTTTATCTTTTCAAGTTCCCAACACAATATTCTACCTGGGAAGGATTAAGTATTTCTTGAGTTGATCAAAAATACTTAAAATATTAAGGGAAAAAAAGCAGCTGGACTCCTCAGCCAGACAACTGCCTCTCTTGTACCCAGCAAAAGTCTAGAACTTTTTCATCACTAAAGTTAAAGTCTTTGTGGGGACCAATGCATAGGTGAGCTCTTGGGTATTAGAAACATGTACATTTATAATACAGGCCAACACCACCAAAGACGAAACCCTGGAGACCAGGCAGTCATCCTCTAGGCAGACCAGCCCAATGAAACAGTCTAGCCAGGTAATGCAGATAATCCTACAGTGAAGCTCACAGACAGGAAGTGCCACCCATGAGCAGTGAGTGAGTCCTTCCCAGGAGCCTTTTAGTTCTCCACACTCAACACTGAGCACAGAATAAGGATTATCAGATATATGAGGAAAGCCTCCTCTGGCAAGAAATATAGTGACCAAAACAAAAGCAGGGGGAAAAGAAACCAATTTGGAGGAAACATACCACTAGGGAGAAAATAACTTAAAAATAGCACATTGTATTTCAGTCATGAAATAAGAACATAATTTCATCAAGGCAATTTCTGAGGCAATATAGCAAAAAAAAAGAGAGAGAGAGACAAATAAAAAAGACATTTAGAAACAAGTTCAATATCTGAATAAAAAGTTCCAGAAAAGGAGGACAGAGAAAATGAAGAGGACAAGACAAAAGAATTAGTATGAGAAAATGCCCCAGAACTTATGGATGTGAGTTTTCATATAAAAAGGGTCCACTAATGGTCCTGAACAATGGATGAATACTGACTGCTTTTTATACAGGAAAAAAAAAAAAAAGGTCAAGAGTAAGAGTGGCTTCAGTATTCTCAACTGTAACACTGGAGGCTAAAATACAATGGGGCAATGGCTTCAAAATTCTGGAGGAATATTATTTGGAAATTCGAATGCTACAAACATACAAACTTTTAAATTATTCTAGCAGCAAGGCAGTATAAAATCCTTTTCAGACTATCAAGGTCTTGATACATTACTATCAATGCTTCCTGTACCTCAGGAAACTCCTGGAGACTATGCTCCAATATGGCATCAAGGGAAAAAAACAAGAAAGAGAAAGTAAAAGGAAACTGATAACAGAAATCCAACACAAGAGGTCCAAAGGGAATTGAGGAAACGACAATAAAGAGAGATCTCCCAGATTAGTTGTGTACCAGAGGCAGACAGACGAGGTTACAAAGTTTTCACTAAAAGAAAGATGAAACTGTAAAATATCCAATACGTCTAAGACAACTAGCAATGAATTTAAAGTTGAATTAGTGATAAATATATAGAATTTAAGCAAATATAAAAAAGAAAATTAAGCAAATGAAAACCAGAAACAAGGAAATCAGTAGCTACACAGAGATCATAAAATTGTTGAGGAAAAGTTATCATAGTTTATTTCACAGCTTATGTGCAGACAGGAGAACCACGAAATACTGATCCAGTTTAAATTAATTTAAAGGCATAGAAAGAGTACATATGTGATGGAGGCTGGTAGAGGGTGGAGAGCTAAATTTCCATATTCCACAGTAAAAACTAAATAAAATACCTAAAGTAAAATATACATTTAAAAAAAAAAAGAGCATCCCTGGCTGGTGTAGCTCAGTGAACTGAGCACAGGCCTGTGAACCACAGGATCGCAGTTGGATTCCCAGTCAGGGCACATGCCTGGGTTGCAGGCCAGTTCCCAGCAGGGGACTCACAAGAGGCAACCATCCACTGATATTTCTCTCCTCTCCTTCCCTTCCCTTCTAAAGATAAAAAAATAAAATCTTTTTAAAAAAGGAATAATAGCAATACAGTCAAGATCTGTTTAGTGTTTCAGTCAACAATAGACCACATATATGATGGTGGTCCCATAAGATTACAACGGAGCTGAAAAATTCCTGTCAGCTAGTGATCTCATAGCCATGGTAAGCTCTCAATGCAATGCATTACACATTTGTGGTGATACTGGTGTAAACAAACCTACTATGCTGCCAGTTGTATAAAAATACAGCACATATATTGCGCTGGCTGGTGTAGCTCAGTGGGTCGAGTGCCGGCTGCAAAACAAAGGGTTGCTGGCTGGCTGGTGTAGCTCAGTGGATTGAGCGCAGCCTGCGAACCAAACCAAAGGGTTGCCGGTTCAATTCCCAGTCAGGGCATGTGCCTGGGTTGCCAGCCAGGTCCCCCCCAGTGGGGGCCACATGAAAGGCAACCACACTGACGGACGTCCCTCTCTTTCTCCCTCCCTTCCCCTCTCTCTAAAAATAAATAAGATCTTTTAAAATTTTTTTAAAAAAGAAAATACAGCACATATAATTATGTACTCAGTAATCATAATAAAAGACAATGTAACTGATTTATGTATTTATTATGCTTTTTATGGTTATTTTAGAGTGTACTCTTTCTGCTTAGAAACATAAGTCTGCTGTAAAACAGTGTGCTATGTTACACCGCAGGAGCTTCCTAAATCTCCTGTTGACTGCACCTCTGAAGTGTATCATTTTCCCTTGTGCTTGATTTACTCTGATGGTGTTTTGTACATTAATATGTTGTACAGATTTGTATCTTAGGAGCAATAGGCTATATCATACAGCCTACGTGTGTAGTGAGCTATATCACTTAGGTTAGTGTAAGTGAACTCTGAGGTTCACACAACAACAAAACCACCTACCGGCACATTTCTCGCAATGTATACACCTAGTTAAGGAGGACATGACTGTATAGCATTTTATACAGAGAGATAGGGAAGTCAAATAAAAAATAAGCATTTAAGAGATGAAAACTTTGCCTCCAAGAAAGAGAAATGGGGAGTGGGAAGGGACTGGCTCTGATTTCTTAACAAACCCAGTCAAGTAGTCAAGAACTACTTGACTAAGTGCCCAAAGTGCTAAGTGTTTATGAGACCTTGGCACAGTCAGAGAAGATTTAATGTATGATGTAAAATCTGGGGTTGCATCTTTCTAGTATGTGTTGTTTTCAAAAGGCAAAGCAATAACTGGTAAAAGACTTGAGAAATCCAATTTAACTTGTAGTCTTATAGAGGCCCGAAGCAGTCTCAAAGAATGGCATGTTCACTGGTTCAGTTTAATAATGTACAACCAAAAAAAAAAAAGAAGAAGAAGAAGAAGATGTCCTTCTGAAGGAACTTCAAAAGGCCCAGAGACTTTCTCAATGGGATTTTGTGAAAGATGAGGTATCTAGTTTGGTCTACCCTGGGACTATGTTGCCTCCCTAAAACTGAACTCCCCCCATCATTTCCAGGCCTTCTCTGCACCAACTACCCTGATCCAGAACTCCCAGAAAGCAATTTTCATTTACTACTTAGCTCCGAACATTTTATAGCACTTCATTAACTGTATTAATGTACAAAGGGTATCAGTCTTGAGGACATGTTTATAATATTAAAAGTATGGCTGAGTCACTCCAGTTTGAAATGCATCAGAGGTTCATCACCCAGTGACCATATGAGATGTTCTTCCCTAAGCAACTGGAAAGGAGAGATAAACTATCTATCTCTCCAATCACCCACCATCTAGCCCTGTGCCTAGCACAATGCAGGCTTTCAGTCACTGTTAGGTGAATACATAAATGAATTTTGAAAAAGACATGAGTTAAATGAAAAGTTTTCAAGTAAAGGATCATTTCAGCCCAAAGTTCACCAAGTCCCTGGTAAATGCAACCACTCCAGTGATTAAAGTTTTTGTCAACCTAGCACACTCATACACAAATGTGGAAGTGTAATGACTGGATTCAACTATGACAACTGCCATCCCCTTAAGCTACTCCTTACTGCCATGTTTATTGCCTACTGGGCATATAATACACAAAAAGTCATGTATTACTGTTACTAAGTGGTTTGGAATATCACAGAATATTAGAAGAGACCTTTAGAAGTTATCTCATCCAATTCAAAATGGGAGTTTGCTGTACATACAATACCCCTACTCTAGTCTATCACGTCTTGGCTGCATTCCTCAAAAGCTTCCAACAGCTCTACTTCCACATTTACCCCTTGGCAATCCATACCAGTCGCCAGCAGCAAATTCTCCACAGGCAAATCAAATCATGCTGCTCCTTGCTGGAAACACTTTGAAGGCTTCTAACTACTAACTCCCTTACTTAGCCCGCAGAGAACTGGCTCATCTCACAGCTCATTCCTTTTGCATATAAGGGCTTTCTTCTTCCTCATCCCAGGGGGGCATATGTGTGTGTTCCTCTTATGGCCTACAGGACTCTCCCAATTCAACCTTCCTCATTCCTTGCTCCCATGACACTGTCTCAGTGTCAGACTTAAAAAAAAGAAAAAAAAAAACCTCTTCAGAGATGCTCCCTTCTCAAATATCTCTCTCCACTCAACTCTATACCAATATTTGTTTTATTCATAGGACTCGTGCCAAGTGTGTGTTTTGTTTTTTGATCCATCTTCCCTCCCAAACTGTAAGCTAGTTCTATAAACATAAAGAACTTATCTGCCCTCTTATTCTTCTTCAAGATCCCCAATACACAGGGGGCACTCAATCAGTAGTTATCTGAATTTATGGATGGTAACCCAAACTCAGCGAAACCTCTACTGATGGAAGGCTAACAAGGTAACTCATCTCAATTTTTCTCTTTCAGAACTGAAATCTGTCTTCCAGGTGGTTAAGTTTCCTGTTGTAATCAGCCAAACGCAGGGATGAACTATTGAATTTGATCTGGAGTTTAATCTTGTTTCTTAATTTGGGGGGGGGGGCGGCGGTTTAGAAGACAAATGGACTTTCAGTCCTCAAGAAAAAACATTACATCCCCACACATTCATAAAACATATAGAGGTTTCATCCCCTCCATCTAAAGCCCACCACAGACCCCAGACTAAGAAACTCTGAACTGGACAATGTGGGGAGGCAAAGCAACTTTCTGGAATCCAATTTTTGAGAACTAAAGTTCTCAAACTCTAAGGAAGACTACAGAGCAAACTCTAGGCGGTAAAAGCGAAGTTCTTAGTTCAATTACATAGGAGATGACTTCACACTGCCTCATATAGAAGGTGCACCTGGCATCAATAAAATCTCAATCTAAAAGAAACATGGCAAATCACAGTCCAAAAACTTAAGCCCCAAAAGTAAGAAGTTCGGTCAAGGTCACCCACTCTCTAGTGGTCGTCTGAATATGAACGAGGTCTGTTCGTTCCCCCATTCAGGTGCTCTTTCGCCCAAATCGTACTGGTTCCGGACACTGCGCGTCCAGCCATGGGCTTTTAGAGTGGGGAGGCAACTCAGACCTGAGTGAAGGCCGAAGAGAAAGGGAGAGAGCAGGACAGAGCCGGAAAGGGTTACTATCTTCCCACACGCGGAAGGAAGCTTGCAGCACCTCCATGGGGCTGCTGGGCTCGCAGCGCTCACCTGTCCGGGACCCAGAGGCGCGTGGTGCGGTCCCGGGACACGGACACAAAGGCCCCCGGCGGATAGAAGCAGCACACCAGGCCTCGCACATCCAGCTCGTGACCCGGGAGCGAGCAGCTCAGCCGGTATCTGGCGGCTCGGCTCGCCATGTCCCTTGTAGGTCCGGCTTCCGGCGGCCGGGCACAAAGCGAGATCAGTCCGCAGAGAAGGCCAGGTGTGCGACGAAAAGCGACGCGAGAGGGGCCTGCAGGTGAGAGACGGCCGGACACCGGAAGAGCCGGACAGCCCGTGCGTAAAGGCTGCAGGGAAGGGGCGCGCCGAGCGGGCCGAGTGACACAGCAACCAGGACATGCACACCGGAATTCATCATCTGCCTCAGCCCGCCATGACGCAGAGCGTGCGCGTCCCGGCTGCTGAGGCCGACGTGGAGCTGAGGCTCGCTTCTTTCCTACGCTCTGGCTCGCGGGTGGAGGAAGAGAGAGGACTCTGTCCTTTCCGCCGAGGCACCGTAATCCCGGTCTTCGCCAAGCCCGAGTTTTTTTCCAATCCCCGGCTAGGCTAAACGGTTTACTGTAATACAATGCGTGATGGGACTGCAAATCCCACAATGCCACGCGCCAGTGGGACGTAAGCCCCAGGCGCGCGGAATCTGGGTATTTTAAATCTTGGTCTGCAGAGCTGTACGTTGCTTTGTGGTTTATCGAGATTGTTTAGAGTGGTCTGTTACGGCAGCTTTACCTCGATTTCCTCAAACCTCTGCGTAGTCTGCTGATATTTTTACAAGTTATTATTCTCCATTAGTACGAGGGAGTTTGGGGCCATCCTGGAAACAATTGCTTACTTTAGATTCTATGAACACTAAACTGAGTTCTTGGTAATTTTAAAAACACATGTTTTGTATGAGGCATTTAAAAGATTTAAAGTGATTTCTCTCAACTCTCTCATCTATACAAATGACAAAACCTGGTTCCCTCTCACGTATGTCTAAAAGTGCTGAGGGAGGAACTCTGCATATCGGTAACCTCTAAGAGAAAATACATGAAATACTTGGAAAGTTAAAGATTATAAGAAAGGAAATATCTTATTTCTTCTACCCTTCTGGGGTTTCTGCCGGCGCTCTGTAGCAAAAGATTAACAAGAGAAAAGTTTAGAGAGGTTTGTTAACGTATATCATACGTACAAGAGAGAAACTCAGAGATGAGGAACTCACAAAGGTAACTCCAGAGCTTGGGTTATAAATCATCTAAACAAAGGAACAATACATTTTTACGGAAGTGACAAGAAAAAGACCTTAAATTTTTAGAGGCATCAAATTATGGGAATGCAAATACATGAGAAAGTAATGGTAGATAAAGACCAATTAATAAAACTTGTTATGTAGGCTCCTGTGCAGTCTTCCAGGCTAATGGTGGGTCTGAAATTGTCTTGGATGATCACTTTCGGCCTTCCTGGCACAGGGATAAGGAGGAAAATCTTTAAAGATTTGTGTACTCTTTTCAACAAATAGAGGAATCATAAAGAACTTTCATCTGCTTCTTTTCTGTTGCCTTCAGTTCAAAATAATCCTTATACCAAAGAGGCTTGTGTTGGGGTTGCAAATTCTACTACCCGTGACTGCAATGACTATAAATAGCATTATAAATAAGTTGTGATCAAACAGTATAATTTCATGAAAATATTTGAAAACTTTAAGTGAGAATTCAGCCACGTGACATTATTTTGTTTGTGTTGATTTTAAAGTGCTTGCAAGGCCAGTACATAAGAGATTAAATCTGGATATACATAATGTGTGCAAATTGGAAATAATGTGAACATATTCAAAGTCTAATGTGTATGTTACGATTGTAACTGCAATAACATTTAAGCTGTCTATATGTAGGAAAACTGAAAAAACAAGCTGCAAGTTACTTTATTAGAGAAGTGGGATTTGAAATGCAGTACTTCTTACATTGTTTTTTAGACACTAATTTTAAAACAATTCTTGTAAAACCATTCCATTTTATTCAGCGTTTTTCACAAACGTGAATCAAAACGCTGAAAGGAAGCTTAAAGATACGAAACTTCCAATGAAGTAGGAACAGACGGCATTAGAGTCGCATCCATACTTAATGCTTTATTGAGTGTGTACATGTGTAGTCATAACAATAAGTAAACTACTACTAGTTAGAAGTAAAATGTACAATGCGGCACCAGGAGTGACTTCAAACAATTCTTAACAAAAACTGTTAACATACTACACCGCAGCAGATGGAAGATTTCATAGGGATATACTTTAACTCGTTGGAGTGAGTACAGGTCAGGCACAATAAGAGGCATTGTTCTGATTATAAAGAAAACAAAGGTTTTCAAATAAAGTGTTCTTTTCTAGTCAGCTCGCTGTTTTCCATCCCTTTCTGAAACACCCTGAAGTAGTCAAATATCGCGAGAACATTTTATTCTCGCTTTGCTGGTAAATACTGGGAGCTGAGGCCGGAGATTAGCCAATCAGGAGGAGGGGCCTCTTCCGTCCCGACCCGTTGCCAGGTTACACAGAGGCGCTCGGCCTCAACTGGTTGGGCCTGAGGGCTTAAGAAAGCTGCTGGTGTAAGTGGGTGGTCGCGAGTCAGCGAATCCGTACTTGGAGTTGGCTGGTGAGCTCCGCAGTGGCGTGACCTGGAGTGTTGCTCGCTCCCTCTTTCGGCGCTGAAGGAGGTGAGAAATCCCGGGTCCCATTTCTCCTTCCCTCTCTTTGTAGCATATTATCTCACCTTGGAGATGCTGATGCCCTCCAAAGAAAACAAATCAAACTCTCAGTTCTTAGCTGCTATCCTCAGACCGTCTTTAGGCCAGAAGAGTCAAAAAGTGTAGCCCCGCAAAACGTGCGCTGACATCTAACCGTCCCCGGAGGAGACCCGCCAAGGCGAGACCAAAGGGAAGAATTCAGGAGCTTCAGAGAAAAAACTTCACTGGGGACTGGAAGATTTTACTCAAAATAAAAATCGCTTTCTGTCTGTCGTTCAGAGCATAGGGGACTTAGAAAATTTTCACTTCTTTATATATATTAAGATGGCTGGTTTAGGGAAGATGATAGTAATAATAATTAGGAGCCAGGTGTTTTATATATACTATCTGTAATCTTCACAACAGCTCTGCAAGATAGAGGCTATCGTCACACTTCTGTTTTACAGGTGAGGAAGAACCTCCAGAAGGGATTATAAGGCTGGTTAACTGTCAAAGCTCAGGTTTGTATCCCTAATTTTTCTTGAACCAAAGGCCAGACTGCTTCTCTGAGTATGTGTGAATAAGCCCAGAGTTAGAGGCATTTTGGTTACCAGTAGCACACCCTTTTATGTTATCCCCTAGGACTAATCTAGTATTGTGTTTTTACCATGATAGTAAAGCAGTAACAAAGAAAATGAGGTGGAAATTTGATATATTGTACATTTTCTTAAAGTTATCAGGAAAGCTAGGGTCACATTGACTACTTCTACTGGAATCAAAGGTTTATTTTGTTAGCTTTCTTTGGAAGAAACCATGACCTTGTCAGCCTTTCAAAAAGTTATTTCATGAAACTCTCTTTTGCATTTGAGATAATAACAATAGTAATGATTTCTTACTTTGTCCACAGAGTTCAAAAGGACAAGGAAATTGAATAGTGGAGCTAGTTGGAATGAGAAAAATCTTAAGTTTTGGTGTGAACCTATTTAGTATGAAGTGATAATGGCATATCTGAATAGAAATTTTCAATAAACAATTGGAAATTTAGAATCAATATCCCGTTTAAAGGACAGACCTGCAGACATTGATTTATGAGTCATCAACATAGTTAAAGGGATAAGAAAAAGGATGAAAGATTGTAGAATAAAAGTAATACAAGCATTGGGCAGGGAGTAGAGAAGCCAAGAAACTGTTTTGGTAGAAGAAATGATTCGTTTCACTTTTAATGATTTAGTAAATTTTTGTAATTGACAAGTCCTTCATGTGGGAGGAAATTCAGAAAGTTCAAAAGAGAACAAATTTTTTGCCTGCCACTGAAATACTGGGGATATAAAGATGAATGAGATTCAGTCCTGTTCTCAAGGGAGAGAAATATGGTAGCAGATCATTTCAATCAGTGTGATGGTTACTAAGATACAGGTATGTCCAAGATGCATAGTAGCATATAGGAGAGGCCTTTAAATACAATTTAAAGAAGGGGTGATTAAGGACTGCTTTTTGTGGAAGGATTTTTAGGGAAAATAACAGGCAAGATGTGTATTAGACAAGCAGACCAGCAAGGAGGCCAATATACTAATCCACTTGACTCCATCAAGCCCTGGATAATACTGTAGGAATAGAAGGGGAGGTACATGTTAAACATTTAGGAATAAAATCAGCATGATTAACTGTGGGAAATGAGGGAGAGGAAAAAATCAAGGACTTAAGTTTCTGATTTGTGTGACTAGGAGGTGCTACCAAGAGGAAGAACTGAAAAAACAAAAAGACTGGAAAAGGAACCAGAAGAGGGGAGCGTTATGAAAATGGTTTCATGTAGGAGGGGACATTAGTAACAGATGACATTTACATCCCCAGCTGTGTTGACAGGGGCCATTTGAATGGGATCATAGAAAACAAGGAGATAGTGGAAACTGAAAAGGTAGAGAATAGTGGATATAAGCTATTTTTTAAAGTTTGGCTGCATAGGAAAAGGGTATATGGGATGGTGTGAAAAGTGTTTTCAAGATCAAGAAATTAATTTTTAAGGTTAGAAAAGAGTTGAACATAACAGACTGAGAGAATGGAGGAAGTTTAAAGATGTGGGCAGGAGTGGGATAGTTCCAAAGGAAATTGGGAGTGGAAAGGAAGGGGACAAGGAGGAGAACTCCACTGTCCCAATGAAAATGGGATTAAGAGGGTAAAATCAGAACAGAGATTGACTTTAAGCAAAAGAATGGGTAGCTGTTGAGATCCGAGCACAGAGTGGGTGTAGGTAGGATTGTGTGCTCCAAACTTGATGGATTTCAAACCTAATTTTGTCAAATTAGTACGAAATTGTCAGATTAGTGAGAAATCTGCTGAGAGTAGTGGGAACAGAGTGTAGATTGAAAACTGGTTAAGGATTGGAATCATTAAGGAGAGAAGTCATTTATAAAGGATAAATAAAATTTTTTGTGATGAGAGTCCAGGTAAGTTTTGTGACTATGACTTTGCAGTAGTCCAGACTATAAAGTTGTTACAATTTCTACTAGCAATGTTCAGTAAGTCTGGTTGGATATGGAGGAAAGTATCTGATTTTGCCACATAAGTCAAGTAAAGTTCAAGGGTATGAATTAGTTGATGATGCTCATTAGACAGTATAGTGTAGAGAAGGAAAAGAAGTCCTTGAAACTGCTCTTGCCAAAGGTCATTCATTAATGGCTTCTTTGATGGGGGTGTCATTGGACATTTCAGTGTTCATCTTACTTGAATTCCCAGCAGTAAATGGCATAGCTGACCATTCCTGCTGTTTTCTTGGTATCTCTGACACACACTCCTGATTTCTGTATTTGCTTTCTTGGCCCTCATTTTTAGTCTCATTCTGTTTTATCTGAATGCAAAGAAATTCCTCTGGCAATAGTCTTGAGCGCTCTTTTTCTCCTTATTCTCTCTCTAGATCAGAATCTTTAAAAGTCTTTTGAACATGACCTATAACAGGATATATATTTTACTTTAAAGATCAGTACAAACGTGTAAATTTATATAAATATAACTGACACAACAAATGTAGTGAAACAAATGTAGTGAAATAATACCATTTCTATACAATGAACTCTTTTTTATTGCACTCTTTTATATTTTTTTATTTTGTTTAAAGCATATGGGTCATAACCTACCAAATTGTTCTTACAACCCCACTAGAAGGTCATGACTCATAATTTGAAAAACGTTATCCTAAATCATCAGTGGTAACTTTAAATAATATTCTGATGGGTAAAGGAAGAGGCCAATAAACAGAGAGAATGAGTGAATTAAGGAAATGGTTTAAAAAGAGGCCAATGAGAATAAAGATAAGAAGAATGGAAGGAGATTAAAGTCAGAGTATAAATTACTTCATTTAAAATGTTTGAGATGAAGCAATTCCAGATGATGACAAGCTCAAGGTCTGGCCATGGCTATCTGAAATGGGATTGAGATGGTTACTGAAATTTAGGTTAGGGAACTGAAGCTAGAATTTAGATATTGAATACAGTATCCACATGAAAGTCATTCAGGATGTTGGTGGAACTGGAATAGAGACTAAACTAGAGGTACAAAGACCTTAGTGAAGATGAGGGAGACATTAAGTGGTCCCTATGAAAAGCAACCAGGAAAGATCTGAGGTAACATGGTTGTATTACCTGGTCCTTAAAGAAAGAGAATTCTGTTTGTTTTTTAAAGGCTTGGAGGCGTAATGTTTTTAAAGTGACATTGTGGGGCAAAGGTGGTGCCACACACTCCTTTGCTTTAGAATTGGGGCACTGGAAGCTAAAACAACCTTTGTTATTGAAAGCACTTTTTAGGGAAAGCCAGTATTCTGTTAAAGAGAAGAGTAAAAGGAAATATAGTTGTACTTCAGTACTCGTCAACTTTAGAATTTGTCAAACCCTGTATCCATAGAATTTTGACGAGAAAAAAATGTTTCAGCACCTGAGGCTTACTTGGGACCCTTCGTACTTGCTAGATCTTTTATGAGTGATGACACGGCCCAAGAGAAAGTGCTTCATCACTCCTTACATTTGGTACTCATTGGTTTTGCACTTATCATGAGTTCTAGGATGAATTAATGATAATACCAAGGTATCATTGCATTTAATAACTGGATGGAGAATATAAGGGAGTTAATCATGTACCAGAATCACGGAGAAAGATTGGAAGACAGGGCTGGATAAACTTGCTAGAGTATGGGACGAGAGCACAGGAAACACATCTAGAGGGCCTAGTATTTTGATGAGATTATAGAGAAATGAGGAAGGCATGTTTTAGTAAATGATTTCATGGTTCTAAATGGGACATTAATGTCAAATTTGAACCAAATCAAATCAGGCTCAGCCTTGCAGTGATACCTAGAATGGCAATTGCAAAAAAAATCATTGTGGATTAAATGTTTGAAGGAAGGTTTATGTGGGGCACTAGTATCTAGCTATAGAAGATATCAAATGAGAATTGAACTATTTCTTTTTTCCAAACAGTAATTAAAGTGAAGAAGCAATGGCTAATAACCACAAACCTTCAGCAGCTCGCCCTGTTTCACGAGGTGGAATTGGGTTGACAGGGAGGCCTCCTTCTGGAATAAGACCCCCATCAGGAAACATTCGAGTGGCAACTGGAGTAAGTTTTAAACAAATCTGTTGAAATCATGTGCATATATCTTGGTAGAAGTTGGAAAGCCTGTTTATAGCGAGAAATTCTTTATTATTCTGTGAGCATATTAATAATATATGTTTGTTTTTTGAAAACATCAAGGAGTATAAATGTATGAGAATGTCTGAAAGACACTATAGAGAGAAGGGGCATGCTCATGCTGGTATTCAAGTATATTTTAAAACTACAATTATTAAAGTTGTAGAGTGTATTTGTGTCAGTATCAAATGAAATGGATAAACCAAAAACAGAATCAGAATAGGTAAGAATTTAATTAATGATTAAGGTAACATTTCAAATTATTTGAAAAAGTATGGAGTATTCAGTAATGCACTCAAATTACTGAAAACCATTTGTTTTTAAAAAATTGATCCCTCCCTCACATAGAATTTGAGATAATTAAGAAGCTTTATATTTAAAAAAGGAAACCATAAATGTTCTAGAAGAAACTACAAGCAAATATTTCGTATAAACTTGGTGTGGCCTAGTCTTTTGTAAAATAAAGGAAACACCAAATACTGAAAAACAGGGTATTTTTGTATTTTAATTTACAAAATTGAAAAAAGCATTAAAAGAAAAATAACAAACTGGTGAAAAATTATTTGTAATATATATATATGTCATACCTAGAGTTTAGAATTCATATGGGCTTTTTCTGTATTAAGACTGTAAACCAATCTAAATTTCATGAGATTTCTTGTGGGAGCAGTGTGTTTGTATGTGTGTGTGTGGCAGGCAGAGGTGGTGGATATTATTATAAAACTATTCTAAAATTTATCTAAAACATTAAAAAAGCAAAAATAAGAACATACTGTGGGATGTCCCCTCCCAAGGAGCTCTCCTGGCCCCCACAGATGAGAATAAGTCGTCCCGGACACAATCTGTTCTTCTGGTGGGAAAGGAGTGGCAGTTCCCTCTAGTGGAGGATGCCCTGAGCCCTTCTCCAAGACGGCTTTTATTGGGCTCAGTATGTGCAGGGATATACAACATAAATGCATAGCTCATCAATCGATGCCCAAAGGCTATAGTTATAAAAAACCGATATTATAGATGACGATTGAAAAAACACAGAGATCTGCTTCAGGTTAGGGTCTGTTACACATGTAGGTGCCAGATGGTTGTTAAGGTGTATTTCCTAAGCTAAGGAGTTCACTCCCTATGCTTTGAACTTAAAACATCTGGTCGACACCAACAGGGCTATAGCAAAGCAAAGCAAGCTTCAAAGGATACAATGTATTCTTCAAGCCTGATTTCCCATAGGAACCCTCAGTGTTGGTGGGTTGTGCCTGCTGCCAGCATTCCCTGCTT
Source organism: Sturnira hondurensis (assembly GCF_014824575.4). NCBI lineage: Eukaryota > Metazoa > Chordata > Mammalia > Chiroptera > Phyllostomidae > Sturnira > Sturnira hondurensis. Next base: position 1,208,529 of record NW_028084643.1, read on the forward strand.
TCCAGTGGAGACTGGAAATATATTTAAATATATTATAAATCATAGGTAAAGTGATGTTCTGGTTGCAAAATTAGTCTAGAAACAAACTCTGATAAATATTAACAGCTTGCATGTAAGATAGAGTGTCATAAATCAGTGAATCAGTAAGAGAAAGGTGTGGTATTAGAACAAAATGTATAAACTTTACAAACTGATAATTCTAAGCAGAATAATATCCTATAAAGGTAATTATTACATTTTCATTATCATTATAACAGTGAAATTTGAATATAACCTAAACAACCTTACAACAGATAAAGCATAAATAAATTATATGTCTATCTTTATCCTAAACTATTAGGTAGCCATTAAAAATTCTTTTAAAGAATATTTTAGGAAATAATATATATATAATATAGTATTAAGTGGAAAACACCAGTGAGAGAAAAAAGCAGTGTGGTGACAATTTAATATAAAATGTAGATTTATATGGCAAGAAATGAATAAACCAAAACATTCATAGTCATTTCTCTGTTGCTTGCAGCAAATAGTTTTAACTACCACATAAGGTGCATATCAAGCATTCAGGCTTAGACAGTAGAGATAATGTGGGGTCCTCTGCTTAATTCCTAACAAGAGCAGCATTTTGGGAATGGAGTAATTTTGTTAAAATCAGTTTTCTTAAATTTTTGAGATTTTTCTAGAGTTTCAGGTAATATTATCAACATCATCATCCACTTATACTGAAATGATTTTTCTAAATTTACAGATAGTACTGAAATGGGGTATCTTTTTCTATTATTCTAATAAGAATTTATGCTTCTTAATTAAGTATTTATAAAAAGAAATGGACATTGGCCACCTGCTGTTTGCCAGGTGCTTTATACCTATTTATGTTTGCTGTTTTTAAAATAGTAATGCTCATTATAAAACATACAAAGAAATGTCAGAGTTCCCTCCTTCTACCCTAGGTATAATCATTGTCAACAGGATGACATGTATCCTTTTAGAGTTTTTTTCCATCTCTTTTCAAACACTGACACATACGCACATATAATTGTATGATTTTAGCATTTTCCAAAATAAAGATAATAACATGTACATTCTTGTCCTTTACTTTCAGTGATATATCATAAATATATCAGTAATATATCATAAATATATTTTCATGTGAATACATATATATCTTTTTAATATGTGCATTTTATTTTTTAATTTATTTAATTATTTTTCAAGTACAGTTTTCTGTCTATGACTCCCATCCCATCCCACCCCCCGTGCTCCCCCCTCCCTCCCATTTCCACCCTTCTCAGTTGTTGTGCATGTATCCTTTATATATATTCCTCTAAATCCCTCCCCTATTTCCCCTGAAATTCCCTCCCCTCTTCCTTCTGGTCACTGTCAGCCTATTCTCTATACTTTCTTTTCTGACTTTCATCTAGATATTTTTTTAAGATGTAGCATAGTTATTTGAGTAGCTGTTATGATTATGATTGCATGGAGCTGAAGAAATTATTTAGAAGGTTTACCCAGTAAGAAATTCAGCATTTTCTTGTAAGGATCATTCAGAATAACCCTGAAGTCATTTCACATGAATTTGGAGTTGACAGTGTTTCTGTGTTCAACATATTTTCTCTGGAATATGTCACTGTTGCTGGCTCCCCTGTACTCAAAATAATTGCCAATTAATTCTCAGAATCACTTAAGAACTATGTTAGGATTAGAGGCTACCAGCTAACAATTAAAAACAATCAAAATGAATGGGAATGGCTGTTTAAAATTTCTGCTACATATTTAATTTAATGTACTACTTTATTATTTGGAAGTCAGTGGAAAAAAGAAAAGAGGAAAAGGAAGATAAGTAAGGATCATTTGGAATATTTTCAAATTACTTTTTATAAATTCCCATGCCTGTATATACTATTGTATATGAACTGACAAGGTGAGTCTTGTCCTTTCCTTCGGGTATATAACATTATATTGGATTTTGTAGACCTGAAGTAATAATACGAATGCTTGCTGAATAATGTAAGCCCTTTAATATTTAAATGGCTATCTTCTGATGTAATTATATGTAATTCTTTTTCAAAATGAAAAATTCTTCCTGATTTTCTAGTATGTTTTATTATGCTATTACAGTTGTCCCATTTCCCCCCTTCATTCCCCTCTACCCTGCACACCTCCTTCCATCCACATTCCCCCCCTTTAGTTTATGTCCATGTGTTATAAGTTCTTTAGCTTCCACATTTCTTGTACTATTCTTGCCCTCCCCCTGTCTATTTTCTACCTACCATCTATGCTACTTATTCTCTCTACCTTTTCTCCCTCTCTCCTCCTCCCACTCCCCTGTTGCTAACTCTCCATGTGATCTCCATTTCTGTGGTTTTGTTCATGTTCTAGTTGTTTGCTTAGTTTACTTTTGTTTTAGGTGTGGTTGTTAATAACTGTGAGTTTGCTGTTCTTTCACTGTTCATATTTCTATGTTCTTTTTCTTAGATAAGTTTCTTTAATGTTTCATATAATAAGGGCTTAGTGATGATGAACTCCTTGAACTTGAGAAGCGCTTGGTGATGATGAACTCCTTATCTGAGAAGCACTTTATCTGCCCTTCCATTCTAAATGAAAACTTTGCTGGATAGAGCAATCTTGGCTGTAGGTCTTTGGATTTCATGACTTGGAATACTTCTTTCCAGCCCCTTCTTGCCTGCAAGCTCTCTTTTGAGAAATCAGCTGACAGTCTGATGGGAACTCCTTTGTAGGTGACTGTCCCCTTATCTCTTGCTGCTTCTAGAATTCTCTCCTTCATTTTAATCTTGGGAAATGTAATTATGATGCGCCTTGGTGTGTTCTTTCTTGGGTCCAACTTCTTTGGGATTCTCTGAGCTTCCTGGATTTCCTGGAAGTCTATTTCCTTTGCCAGACTGGGGAAGTTCTCCTTTATTGTTTGTTCAAATAAGTTTTCCACTCGTGGCTGTTTTTCTTCCCCTTCTGGTACCCCTATAATTCAGATGTTGGAATGTTTAAAGATTTCCTGGAGGTTCCTAAGCCTCTTCTCATTTTTTTGATTCTTGTTTCTTCATTCTTTTCTGTTCATTTTTTTCTTCCTTCTGGTCCACTCCTTGATTTGAGTCCCAGTTTCCTTTCCATCACTATTGGTTTCCTGTGCATTTCCCTTCATTTCAATTAGTTTAGCCTTCATATGTTCCTCTCATTTGTGGCTAAAATCAACCAATTCTGTGAGCATCCTGATCACCACTGTTTTGAACTGTGCATCTGAAAAGTCGGCTATTTGTTGGTCGCTTAGAATTACAGGCTCTGGGGCTTTCAGCTGTTCTTGAACCATAATGTTTTGGTCTGTTCGTACTTGTTATGTATGAGGGGCATAGCCGTAGGTGTTCACCAGGGCCGGGCAACTCAGTTACTGGGTTGTGATGCTGTAAGTGGGGGCGGGGTCAGAGAGGGAAAAAATGGCGCTTTGCTCCACTCTCTCTCAGATTTCAGTCCCCTCTGGGGCTTTCCACAAGCAAATTGGGCCCCTCTGGTGCTGGTTCCTGTGTGTGGGCCCATGTACCCTCCAGGACCCTGTGGGTCTCTCCAACGAACTCTCTGTGAGCCTGGGATCCTCTCCCAGCACCTCGACCCCAACAGTCTTTCCAATTGGTGCTTTCACGCTCTAATTCCCATCACTGGGGCCCTAGTCTGAGCGGTCTGTCTCACTGTTCGCTCCTTCGCTTGGTTTATCTGTGCGTGAATGTGTGACCAAGGTCAGCCAGGCACCCTGCGCCCTCACTGGGTCTGCCCGTTGCCACCCCATGCCTGGGATCTGCCAACTGCCACAGCCTACGCTCCTGGGTCCGTCAGACCTAAGATCTTTCCTGCCTGACCCCGCTCTGCCACTGACTCCGCCCCTCTTACTGGTCTGGCTGAGTGGTTCCTTGTTGTTGGACTTCCATACAGTTCAGTTTTCTGTGTTTTGGCAGTGTTTTTGTTACTAAAACTTCATTGTCTTTAAACTTAGTTGTGTGAGGAGGCACAGTGTTTCCACCTATGCCTCCATCTTGACCGGAAGTCCTGTTCTTTATATTAACAATAGTAGAGGTACAGTGTTTTTCTAGTTTTTTAAAACTGAAATCTTGTTTCTTATTTAGATGCCACCTGGAACAGCAAGACCAGGCTCTCGTGGTGGCCCCGTGGGGACTGGTGGGGTTCTGTCTTCTCAGATTAAAGTTGCAGATCGTCCTGTAACACAACAAGGTTTGAGTGGAATGAAAACTGGAATTAAAGGTATGTGTTTTAAGAAGATGAGTATATTTTGTATATGAAATATTACAGTACCATGTTACTAAATCAGAATTACAGTGTGAACGAGGCTATTTAACTCAATTCTTGTTCGTTGATTCACAAAATTGTTTTGAGGGTTAAATAAGAGAATAAATGTGAAATACATTGTAAACTAGAGAGGCATATACATATATTTTGATCTTTATTTTTCTGAATGAAGAGATTTGCTATACCTTCAAGAAATTTGAAATTGAAGAAAAGCTAAAGAATGAAAATTGAATTTCTAGTACAATATGGAACTATTCTGAAATACTTTTGATTATTTCTATATCAAAATGACACTATTAAGATATTTGTGTATTTATGAGAAGTCAAAAAAGTGTTACTTTTTGAAATAATACTATGTTATAATACTTACATAAGGAAATAAGGCTAACAGATTTATGCCACATCTCTCGCTATGCTTCTCTGTCTATGTTTAGAAAGGTATAACAATATACTATATGTTATGATTCAAAAACTGGTCTGTGTAAGTATATAAATCAAAGCATGGTGAACTGTTTTATGAGTGCTTTATTTTCTGTATTTGTGACAGATGACTATCAGGAATGAAGATATTTTACTGGTACAAAATCAATTATAAGATATTAGGCTACCTTTATTATAGCATGTCATGCCTTTCAGGAGACTTAAATTTTCTCACTTGTATTATAATGTACTTAGCTCACTAAATATTAAAAACCAATAGATTATTTAGAAAAGTTTGCTTAATAATTATCAATACTGTGAAAAAATGAGTCAAAATTATATTGTTGTGTAGTGTTTAAAATACTGTTCATCAAAATGTTTATGTGTTTAATATTGTTAAACATTAAGGTTAGAAACATACTGAAATTCTATGACAAATTTACTAAATATTTATACTGTATTAAGTTCTCCTTTAAAACAAAATATCCTTTGTTCAGTTTCTACCAATATATTTCAAAGCCTTACATAAAAAAGGTTTGATTGTTACCACTATGCACCCCTATCTGTTGTGTCTTTTGTTCTTACCTGTTCTAGTACCCTATTTCCCATTTTAATAAGACATTTTCTCCCTTTTCTCCACTTAGACTTTCCTAGCCTTACCTCTCACACCTTGCAGGGCACTTATCTCTTTTAAGATTTGGGACTTTTAACCTAGGAGTACTTTCTTAATTCTACTGAAATATAAGATCATGTTCATAAAAAAAGTCTCTGAGACAGATTATGAAAAATCATAATCTCTGGCTTACACTGAGAAATTCATAGTCTAAATCTGCATCTTCCATTATGATAGCCAATAGCTATTTAAGTTTAAACTAATTGTAATTAAGTAAAATAAAACTTCAGTTTCACAATAGCACCAGGCACATTTCAAGTGCTCAGTAACCCCATGTAGTTCATTTATTGGACAGTGCTGATACACAGTATTTTCACTGTTGCAGAAAGTTCTCTTGAATGGCCCTATTCTAGACTCCCTTATCCAGTTTCCATTTAGTCAACCTGACCTGAAGAGTCTGTCTTAATAGCCACACTTCTAATCCCATCTTTGTGGTTTTAATTCAAGCTTCTATTATATTATGATGCTAACATATTAATTCTCTTTTCCATTTCAGTGATTCTTCTTGATTATCAGATTTATTGGGGCATTCATGAGGACTGTCAGAATTGTACAGTGTAATTCTTTTGATTTGCTATTTTGATGGCATTTCTAAACTGAACACTAATGCTTAAAAAATTTTTTTTAGGTCCCCAGAGGCAAATTTTAGACAAATCTTATTATCTTGGGCTTCTTCGGTATGTTAAATAAACATGTTTTTTTCTATGCATGATTATGAAATTTTAACTATGGTACTTATTGAAATAATTAGGTATGTGTTGGTTTCTAACATTTATTTTATATTCTAACATAATTTTGGGTTAATTTGGCTGTACTACAATATAGACATATAATGAAATTAGGCTGAGATTTTAAATTTTATATATTTGCATATATGTTAGCTAAATTTCAAATTCACTTTTTAAAAGTTTAATGATAAATATAACCTTTTATGCTTTTTTCACTGATTGTTCTGAAATATATTATTTATACTATTGAAATATCACCAGTTAGACATCTAATAAGAAAGGGAATATGTATATATTTATTTATGAACAATTATTAATGCAGAATTTTATCTAAGTATACATTTGGTCAGTTGCTACAAATATTGCCTAATTTTAATTAGTTCATAAGCTATGTTGTATAACTCTATGCAGTTCTGAGCTTCTTTTTTTCTCCCTACCCTTTTCTCTGCTGATGTCCTACTATTTTATCTTCATTTTCCCCTTTTACACTATTTTCTTCTTGGTTCCTCATCTATATCTTCTTTCTCTCTTATTCCACTTCATTTAACCCTTTCTTCTATTGTATCTTAAAAGTTCACTTTTCTTTCTTAGTCCTTGATTCTTTTGTCTCAGTTACCTGACTTTTTTTGATTCTTAAACCTGTAGAAGTAAATAAAGAGAAGTGTAGGTTTTCCCCATCTATCCTTAACATCAATAAGAAAGCTAGTAAGACAGTTGTTTATAGCATCTCTTGATATCCAGCCACTTCTTAATCAAAAGAAGAAAACAAAATAGAGCCAGTTGTCATCATTACATTGCCTCTCTTTTTCAGGATTTCTGATTCTGCCTCAAAGAGTAGTTCTAGCTATTTGTCTAATTGTTCAACTCTACAGCAATGCTCAACTGGTGGTGATTTTGTTTCTCAGAGAACATTTGGCAATTTTTAGACATTTTTAGTTGTCGTGAGTGGGATTCAGAAGATAGGCCATTAGCTTCCAGCCTATGCATGCTGTTAAACATTCTGTAGTGCACAGGATAGTCCCCCCCTAAATCCCACATAAGTATCATTCAGTGACTTAAAATGTCACTCTTGAGACACCATGTCCTAGAGTGTAGCAGTAGCTGTGAGTGTAACAATTAGGCATCTACTTCCATCTCTGGATTGTACCAGTTTGACCAGGTTTCCATTCCGGTCTTATGTCATTTTTCTTAATAATTCGAGAGTCTATGTCAGCTTCTTATCAGTTGGGATATACTGCATTCTTAATCAAATAAGCCATTTAAATTATTTTAAAGTCAGATTCCAAAAACCATTTGTATTACTGTTTTGTCTGACTAGAATATCTTTTCTTGATTAGAAGTATTGCTGATTTATTTGTTTTCATTTAGAAGTAAAATAAATGAACTTACAACAGAAATTAATAAACTACAGAAAGAAATAGAAATGTACAATCAAGAGAATTCAGTATATTTGTCATATGAAAAGCGGTGAGTAATTTTGCAGGTAAAATATGTAATATCTTTTTTATTAGTAACATTTAATGTTACATGTTTCAGGAGTTTAATACTGAATTTGTAGTTATCAATAATGTTCATGATGTTGATCTGCTTATTTATCAATTAATGACTATTTATTTTATGCTTGCAGAGCTGAGACTTTAGCTGTTGAAATCAAAGACTTTCAAGGACAGCTAGCAGACTACAACATGGTATTTGATTTTTCATAGAGAATTTTCTTTGAATATTTTCATTGTTTTTACTACTTTAAAAATGTATTATTTTAAATACCAAATAATACATGATTTACATGCATATTGTGAAAGACTGAAATTTATAGAACATGTAGAGATTAAACTGTCCCTTTGCTTTCTCTCTTCTTTCCCTGCCCAGAAATAATTTGGCTTAACAGATTGATACTTATCAATCTATTAAGTATTCATCCAGTCTTTTTTTAAAAAGTATGGTTATTTACAACTACTGATTCACATACATGTTATTTCGCTCTAACAACCTGTGTTAAAGTGATCATTTTAAAAGTAGCTCAAATTTATTGGGTACTAAAATGTTAGCTAAGAACATTTTATCTTTCTATGGAGTGTTATCATCATGAAATATTAAAAATTTAATTATTCAGGATGCAGTACCTCCATTCTTATGTTTCATTTAAAATACAGTGTTTGCTTCTGTCGAATATAGAGTGTGTAACATCAACATACTTCCACCAAGAATGCTTCTTCATGGGAAATTTGAAAAGAAATAATCTTTTTGGCAGTGTTGATAACTCCCCCAGTGGATGGGGTGATCTTGGCCCCATGAAAATTTCTAGTATCAGAATTTTTTTTCTTCTAACTTTAGATGATTTTGGCAGTAGTGGTATCTGGGCTTCATGAAAGAGAAAAGTGTTTATCTCACTTCTGCTATTAAAAGAGTTTTGCATAAAATAAGAAACATTTTTTTCAGTGGTTAGGTAAATTATGATATACTTAGTGAATATTTTATACTTACAAGCAAAATTTTGCTGAATATTCTCACATTTGTTGTGCTACATAATCTATAAAAAACATTTTGTGTGGCTTAATATTTAGCTCAGTTTTTCTTTTTTTCAGGTAAATGATGTTCTGTTCTAAATATGAGAACATTAGTTTTTTATTAGATGAAAGGTATTTTTATTTGCATTAAGTACATTTGGCAAATTAGCATAAAAATATTAACATGTAAAATATGCTGTATGTAGATTTAATGAGTTAACATCTGATGAAGTGAAAGCACTTAGCCAGTTTCTAATGTATAGTAAGCGTGCAATAAGTTTGAAGTTTTATTATTTATATCACAAGTGAAAATGTGATATATATATATATTAATATACATATATTACGTTAATGAAGATTGTTAGTCTCTTCAAATCAATTACACCAAAGTAGTTTGCTTTTAATAGCCCTCTTGTTCAAATTCTGTCTCCATAATGTGCTAAGTTTCCCTTTCTTTCTTTCTATCTTTCTTTATTTCTTTCTAGACAGAGGGGAAAGGAGGGAGAAATAGAGGGAGAGAAACATCAATGTGCGATTGTTTCTCCTACATCCCCTACCTACTGGGGACCTGGCCCACAACCCAGGCATGTGCCTTGACTGGGAATCGAACTGGTGACCCTTTGGTTCACAGGCCTGCACTCAATCCACTGAGCCACAATAGCCAGGACATTGCTAATTTCTTTATCTGCAAAATGTGGAAAATAATATTTACTTCATGGAGTAATTGTGGAAATTAAGTGAATTAATATGTATAACAGGCTTGGAGTGGTGTTTGGCATAAAATATGTTAGCTATTGCTATCGTTGGCCAACTTTTTTTAAAAAAGAATTTATTGATCGGTTGATTTTAGTGAGAGAAATATTGATTCATTGTTCCATTTATTTATGCATTCATTGGTTAATTATTTTATATGCTGTGATCGGGGGTCAAATTCACAACCTTCATGTGTTAGGACTATACTCTAGCCAACTGAGCTACCCAGTGAGGGTGTCATACCCAAAGTTTTGAAATAGGCTTACCAGTGTTCTGTTTGACTTTAATCTGTTGATTTTATTTACTTTTCAGATGACCACAAAAATCATTTTACATGTTTACTGGTATAAATTTGTAAATCTGTTAACATACATCTTCCCTGTTGGTGGGGGAAGTGGGGAGGGAGAGAGAGGGAGAGAATGATCTTCCCCAAACTTTTGTCTTCTCTGGACCCTTCTTTATAAGCTCAGACATCTCCTCAGGCAGGTGAACCTCTTCAAGGTACAGTCTGCAGGAACAGTAGTAGTTCATTACTGCTCACTTCTTTACATTCCCCAAACTATAGTTTATGCACAGTAGTATATGCATACTTAGGTAGTTCAATATTTCGTTTTATATTAGAAGATAAAATACTTGTAAATATTATGCTTAAATGATTTTATTATTTTAAGATTGAATACCTATATTATGGATTATAGAAAATTTACAAACTAAAAGAATGTGTGATTTTTTTTGTATTTTTGTTTTTAGTTGGTAGATAAACTTAATACCAATACTGATATGGAAGAAGTAATGAATGATTACAACATGGTAAGAAAATATATAAGCAATAGAGCACATAGATAATATCCTCCAAAACAAAGCATTTATAACTAGAAATAGTTTGATAAAGCTTTATGGACCTTAGAGATAGACACTACTCTGATCCTAAATACCACTATTATAATTGAAGTCCCTTAATTGTGCTTTTAAAACTTTTTCCTGTTCTTTGGCTCTCTCAAGTGGATACTTTATTATCTTTCTAAAGGCTATGTTTGAAGTGGTCCTACACTTGGCATTAGTTAGGGAGTCTCATCTATATTTCCTTATATATAAATTAGTTTGCAATCTGGTTTAATATGTGCACAAATGGAGCTGAATACTCAGTTGACATTACTATGTCACTTGTACAGAGTTTTCTAATAAAGAGAGAAAAGCAAGTAATTATCATATAATGACTACTTTTGATTGGTAAATGAGATGTTAGTGGCTAGTTTATTTTGATTAGAAAGACTTGGATAACAATAACATACAACTTATAAATTTACATAGCTTATACTTTATATAATCAAATAAGTTCTATGAAAACATAGAATTTATAAAAGACTCTTTTCTAAGTTGAGATTCTAAAAGCATGTTAATTTAGTGAAGTTATTTTTGGCTTTTAGATCACAGGAGAATTCCCAGTTTGAAAACTTTTAATACCACATGGAAAAATTAAAAACTTCTTTATATGTTTTTGTCACTTGCTTGGGATTGGTCCATATCCTAGCCTAAATATGGACAGGTAGAGTCAACTAGAAGTGTGCAGATGAAGTCCTGAATTACTTCAGAATAAAATTTATGTTGGGTCTAAATTTAACACATTGTTAATCAACTGTTGAACAACCAATAAATTCTTGAAATTATTGTTACATAAATTAAGTTTACATTGACAGAATGAATGTTGTTGATGTGAGATTACCATGCCTGTGAAAAAGACTTTATCTGGTATGGTGATTTGTTAATTGAGACAAACACTTTTTAAAAACTTTGCATGTAGTGTTAGGATTATTCTAATAATCTCTCATAGTTCATAACCAGAATAATTTTTAAAGAAATAGTCTGGTTTCATGGCAATGTTTTATCCCTCACGTCTGTGTTAACTCTTTATTTAGCTTAAAGCTCAAAATGATCGAGAAACACAAAGTATGGATATCATATTCACTGAAAGACAAGCGTAAGTACAATCCAGTCAGAAATAAAACAGATTTATAAATGAGATATGTGAGCTAGTTTAAGCTTCTTAGTCGTTTATTTCCTTACACATTTTCTTATTTTTCCCTGTTGCATTACTTTATTTAAAAAAGTTGAAATACTTGCAATACAAATTTTATTATTGATTATCTTTATTTACTGTTAAGTACCCAAATTCTGTTCAGATAATAGTACTATATGTTTTTTAAAGATTTTATTCATTTTATTTTTAGAGACAGGGGAAGGGAGGGAGAAATATAGGGAGAGAAACATCAATGTGTGGTTGCCTCCTGCACATACCCTAATGGGGACCTGGCCCACAATCCAGGCATGTGCTCTGACTGGGAACTGAACCAGTGACCCTTTGGTTCATAGTCCAACACTCAATCCACTGAGCCAAGCCTATCAGGGCACTATGTGGCTTATATCACTTAGCATTATACTCTCCAGTTTCATCCATCCTGTCATGAAGGATAGGGGTCCTTTCTTTCTGCTTCATAGTATTCCATTTTGTAAAAGTACCACAATTTTTTGACCCATTCATTTACTGATGGGTGCTTAGGCTTTTTCCAGCACTTGGCTATTGTAAATAACACTGCTATGAACATAGGGGTGCATAGATTCTTTTTAATTGGTGTTTCGGGATTCTTAGGTAGAATCAGTGGATCAAAAGGCAGTTCCATTTTTAGTTTTCTGAGGAAATTCCATACTGTCTTCCACAGTGGCTGCACCAGTCTGCATTCCCACCAACAGTGTACTAGGGTTCCCTTTTCTCCACAACCTCACCAGCACTCGTTTGTTCATTTGTTAATAATGGCCATTCTGACCAGTGAGAAGTGATATCTCATTGTGATTTTAATTTGTATCTCTCTGATGGCTAGTGATATTGAGCATTTTTTCATATGTCTATGGGCCCTCTATATGTCCTCTTTGGAGAAGTATCTGTTCAGGTCCTTTGCCCACTTTTAAATTAGATTGTCTTCCTGGTGTGGAGTTATGTGAGTTCTTTGTATTTTGGTGGTCAACCTCTTGTCTAAGGTATAATTGGCAATTATGTTTTCCCATATGGTTGGTTCCCTTCCCATTTTGTTTATGTTTTCTTTAGCTGTGCAGAAGCTTTTTAATTTGATGTAATCTTATTTATTCTTTCCTTTATATCCTTTGCCCTGGGAGAGGTATGGGTGAAATACTGGTGCATGGAATATCTGCAATTTTTCTACCTATCTTCTCCTCTAGGACTTGTATGGTGTTGTGACTTATATTTAAGTCTTTTATCCATGTTGAGTTTATTTTTGTGTGTGGTGTAAGTTGGTGGTCTAGTGTCATTTGTTGTTGTTGTTGCTGCATGTACTTGTCTAGATCTCCTGAACACCATTTATTGAACATACTATTTTTACTACATTTTATGCTCCTGCCCCCTTTGTCAAATATTAATTGACCATAGAGACCTAGTTTTTTTTTTCTGCTCTCTCTATTCTGTTCCATTTCACTATGGATCTGTTCTTATACCAATACCAAACTGTTTGGATTAGAGTGACTTTTTAGTATAGGTTGATATCAGGTATTGTGATTCCTCCTACTTTCTTCTTCTCAAAATTTCTCTGGCTATTGGGGGGCAGTTATGGGTGGGTTCATATAAATTTTTGAAATATTTGTTCTATATCTGTGAAATATGTCGTTGATATTTTTATAGGGATTATGTTGAATCTATAGATTGCTTTGGGTAGTATGGACATTTTAATGATGTTAATTTTTTTAATCCATGATCATGGTATATGTTTCCATTTATTTGTGTCTTCATTAACTTCTTTCTTCAGTGTTATGTAGTTTTCTGAGTACAGGTGTTTACTTCCTTGGTTAAGTTTATCCCTAGGTACTTTATTTTTCTTATTGCTATAGTAAATTGAATTTTTTCTAATTTTGTTTCTGATATTTCATTGTTGCTATAAAAAATGCTTTCGATTTCTGAATATTGACTTCATATCTTGCTGTTTTACCAAATTCACTTACTAGGTCGAGTAGTTTTTTGGTGGAGTTTATAGGGTTTTCTATGTACACTATTGTGCCATCTGCAAACAATGACATTTTTACTTCCTCCTTTCCAATTCAGATGCCTTTTATTTTACTTGTGTGATCACTGGCTAGAACTTCCAATAATATGTTGAATAGAAGTTATGGAAGTGGACAGTCTTGTCTTGTTCCTGATTTTAGCGGGAAAGATTTTACTTTTTGCCTACTAAGTTTGATGGTGGCTGTAGGTTTGTCATGTATGGTGTTTTTATCATAAATGGGTACTGTACGTTATCAAACACGTTTTCAGCATCTATTGATATGATCGTGTGATTTTTGTCCTTGCTTTTGTTTATGTGATGTATTACATTTACTGATTTGTGTATATTGTACCATCCTTGCATTCCTGGAGTGAATACCACTTGATCGTGGTGTATGATCATTGTAATGTAGGGCTGGATCTGGTTTGCCAGTATTCTGTTGCCTCATTTTAGCATCTAAGTTCATCAGCAACATTGGCCTGTAGTTTTCTTTCTTTTTTGTGTTTTTATATGGTTTTGGAAATAGGGTAATTATGGCCTCATAAAAAGAGTTTGGGAGTCTTCCCTCTTCTTGGATTTTTTGGAATAGTTTGGCAGGATCAGGGTTAGCTCTTCCCTAAATGTTTGGTAAATTCTCCTGTGAAACTGTCCAGTTCAGACTTTTGTGTGCCAGGAGTTTTTTTATTGCTGCTTCAATTTCACTATGTGTTATCAGTCTATCCATTCAGGCTTTCTGCTTCTTCTTGACTCAGTTTTATTAAAGGGTATTTGTTTCTAGAAATTTGTTCATTTTGCCCAGGTTTTCAAATTTCTTGGCATGTAGTTGTTTGTAGTACTTTCTTATGGTCGTTTTTATTTTTGTGGTGTTGGTTGTAATTTCTCCTCTTTCATTCTTGGTTTTATTTGGGTCCTCTCTCTTTTTTTCTTGATGAGTCTGGTTTAAGGTTTGTTGATTTTTGTTTATCTTTTCAGAAAACCACCTTCTGGATTTATTGATCCTTTGAATTGTTCTTTTAGTCTCTATGTCTTTTAATTCTGCTCTGATCTTGATTATTTCCTTCCTTCTACTTGCTCTGGGCTTTGTGTGTTGTTGTTCCTCTGTTTCTTCTAGATGCAGGGTTAGGTTGTTTATTTGAAATGTTTCTGTCTTTTCTAGGTACGCCTGTGTTACTATGAACTTCCCTCTCAGGACTGCCTTTGCTGAATCCAATAGCTTTTTGGACTATTGTGTGTTAATTTTCATTTGTTTCCAGAAACTATTTTATTTCTTCCTTGATCTCATTGTTTACCCATTCATTGTTTAATAACATGTTATTCAGTCTCCATGGATTTGATTGTTTTTTAGTTTTCCCCTTGAGGTTGGTTTCTAGTTTCAAGCCATTGTGATCCAAGAAAATGCTTGATATAATTTCAATTTTCTTGAATTTGTTGAGGCTTGTTTTGTGCCCTATCATATGGTCTATCTTTGAAAATGTCCCATGCGCATTTGAAAAGAATGTATATTTTGCTTCCTTGGAGTGAAAAGTTCTGGATATATCAGTTAAGTTCATTTGCTCTATAATGTTGTTCAGTGCCACATTACCTTTGTTGATATTTTGTTTTGAAGATCCATCCATTGTTGATAGTGGGGTGTAAAATTCCCTACTGCAAGTGTGTTGCTGTCAATATCTTTATTGAAGTCCTCCAAGATTTACCTTGTATATTTGGGTGCACCAGTGTTGGGTGCATATATGTTTACAATGTTTATGTCGTCTTATTTTTTTAAGATTTTATTTATTTATATTTAGAGAGAGGTGAAGGGAAGGAGAAAGAGAGGGAATAAAAGATCAATGTGTGGTTGCCTCTCACACCCTGCTACTGGGGACCTGGCCCACAACCCAGGCATGTGCCCTGACTGGGAATTGAACTGGTGACACTTTGATTCACGCTCAGTCCACTGAGGCCCATACTCAATCCACTGAGCTACACCAGCCAGGGCTGTTTATGTCTTCTTGATGGATCTTTTCCTTAAGTATTATGAAGTGACCTCTGTCTCCTTTTATGGCCTTTGTTTTGAAATCTATTTTTTCTCATTGAAGTATTACTAACCCAGCTTTTTCTCCCTGTCCTTTTGCCTGGAATATTTTTTTTTCAATCCCTTCACTTTCTGTCTGTGTAGGCCTTCTGTTCTGAGGTGGGTCTCTTGTAGGCAGCATATGTGCCAGTTGCATATTATTACTCTTTCAGCTACCCTGTGTCTTTTGACTGGAGCATTAATCCATTTACATTTAAGGTTATTATTGATAGGTACTTGTTCATTGACATTTTTTCCATTTGTAACTGGGTTCCTTTCTTTTTTCCTTTATCTTCTCAATGCAGTCCCTTTAGTATGTCTTGCAGTGCTGATTTGGGGAGGCATACTCTTTCAGCTTTCTTTTGTCTGGGAAGCTCCTTATTTAGCCTTCCATTTTAATTGAGAGCCTTGTTGGATAGGGTAGTCTTGGTTATGGGCCTTTGGTTTTCATTATTGGGAATATTTCTTGCCATTCCCTTCTGGCTTGTAACGTTTCTGTGGAGAAGTCAGCTGCTAGCCTAATGGGAGCTCCCTTGTATATTACTATCAGTTTCTCCCTTGCTGCCTTTAAGATTCTCCCTTTGTCTTTAACATTTGACATTTTTATTATGATGTGTCTTGGAGTAGGCCTTTTTGCATTCATCCTGTTTGGGACCCTCCATGCTTCCTGAACTTTGTGACTTTCCCTCTCACCAAGTTAGGGAACTTTTCTGTCATTATNCTTCACTTTCTGTCTGTGTAGGCCTTCTGTTCTGAGGTGGGTCTCTTGTAGGCAGCATATGTGCCAGTTGCATATTATTACTCTTTCAGCTACCCTGTGTCTTTTGACTGGAGCATTAATCCATTTACATTTAAGGTTATTATTGATAGGTACTTGTTCATTGACATTTTTTCCATTTGTAACTGGGTTCCTTTCTTTTTTCCTTTATCTTCTCAATGCAGTCCCTTTAGTATGTCTTGCAGTGCTGGTTTGGGGAGGCATACTCTTTCAGTTTTCTTTTGTCTGGGAAGCTCCTTATTTAGCCTTCCATTTTAATTGAGAGCCTTGTTGGATAGAGTAGTCTTGGTTACGGGCCTTTGGATTTCCATTATTGGGAATATTTCTTGCCATTCCCTTCTGGCTTGTAATGTTTCTGTGGAGAAGTCAGCTGCTAGCCTAATGGGAGCTCCCTTGTGTATTACTATCAGTTTCTCCCTTGCTGCCTTTAAGATTCTCCCTTTGTCTTTAACATTTGACATTTTTAATATGATGTGTCTTGGAGTAGGCCTCTTTGCGTTCATCCTGTTTGGGACCCTCCATGCTTCCTGAACTTTGTGACTTTACCTCTCACCAAGTTAGGGAACTTTTCTGTCATTATTTTTTCAAACAGGTTTTGTATCCATTGCTCCTTTTCTTCTCTTGCCGGTATTCCTGTGATTCAAGTGTTGTAACATTTCGTGCTGCCCTGAAGTTCCCTTAAACTCTCCTCATACTTTTTGAGTCTTTTTTTGTTTTGCTGTTCTTCCTGTTCTTTCTACCTTGTCCTGCAGCTTGCTGATTTGGCCCTCTGCTTCATCTAGCCTATTTGTAATTCCTTCTACTGTATTTTTTATTTCAGATACTGTATTCATCATTTCTTGGTTCTTGTTTTTAGTTCCCAAGTACTTTTTTATGCTGCTACAGTTCCCACTAAGTTCCTTGTAGTTTCCACTAAGTTTTTTCTAGCTCCCACTCAGTTCCTTAAAGTTGTCGCTGAGTTTCTTGAGCATCCTTTTAGCCATTTTTTAAAGTTCTATGTCTGATAGATTGCTTGCCTCAATTTCCTTTAGCTCTTTTTCTGGGATTCCTCCATTCCTTTCATTTGGGGTTTCTTTCTTTGTCTCCCCATTCTAGGTGTCTGCATCTTCTTTTTTGTGTCTGCATCTCAGGATGCTCTGCTTTGCCTGCCTGTCTTTGTGGGGTGGCCTTATATGGCAGGAGTTCTGTGGGACTCAATGGTGCAGTCTCTTTGATCCCTTATTTGGATGCCCTGGGGTTACCCTTTATTCAGCTTGTGTGGGCTCTCTTATATTTGGCTTTGCTTGTTGGTGGCTCATTCGTTGGTGTTCTCCCCTCATCCAGCTTACTGGTAGTCACCACTCCCACCACATCTTGTGTGCCATTGTACAAGTGTTGGTTAACAAAGCAGTGCTACCAGAAAACCAAACCCATAACAGCTGAAAAGCTCCCTTCCACATCCTTAATATCAATGACCATTGAGCAAAGGTTAATAAGGTGGAGAGAGATTAAGAATATTATCAGATAGGAGAAGGGTTTATAAAATGACTAAAGGAGGGAGGAATACTTAGACCAGGAAGAGAAATAATGAGAGTAGGGAATAAAAATGAGATGAAGAAAGAGAGGGAACAAAATTTAAAATGTAAGTAATACACAGAGGAGTGATGGCAAAAATGTAGTAAAAAAGGGAATAGTGAACTATGAGCTTTGAAATAATATTAAAAAGGTATTGGGACCAATAGGAACAAAATTGAAGAAAAACCACAGTGGGACCAATAGCAATGACAACTGAGTGAAGATTGATAAGGGTAGAAAGGGAATAAGAATATTGTAAGGGAAAAGAGAAAAGTGAATATGAGTTGTCTACAGTGAAGCAAAATGATTTTGAGAGAATAAGGGAAGAAAACACTAAGACTAAAGCCCAGGCTAAGAAAGGGGGGAAAATTAAAATAAAATTCCTAACTAAATTAATCAAGGGCAGGGAAAAGACAAAATGAAGTGAGACAAAATAGGGGACAGTGTCCTATGGAATTTAAAATACAAACAAATAGTGAACAAATAGGAGTTATGTTAGAGAAGAACAGCAATAACCATGATATCCTTATCCAACTAGCCCCAATTTATAAAGGTGGAAAGGCAATAAGACTGTCGTGAGAGGGGAAAAAGAATGTGACCTGACTTAAGGAAGGATGACTGCTTTTGCAAGGATAGATGGTGGAGAAATAGTAAGAATAAGAAATAGGAATGTGGCATAGCATGGGAGAAAATAAAGTTTATAACAATTATAAGGAAGATCAGGAAATGGCAAAATGGAGTAAGACCAGGGAAGGGTGCTATGTGGGATTTAGAATAACAATATGAAAAAACATATATAGTGTGAATAAAAATAATAAAAAACAAAAGACCAAGAATAGTGATTTAGTTGGAATATGCATGAGGTAAAAGGAGAAGTATTAAAAGGCCATATGAAAGAGAAAAAGAAGGAAGGAAGGAAGGAAGGAAGGGAGGGAAAGGAGAAAAAGAAAAAGAGGAAGGAGGGGAGGGAGGGAGGAAAGAGAGAAAGAAAGAAAAGGAAAGGAAGGAAGGAAGAAGCAAATAGACACATGTAAGTTCTGAGGAAGAGTGAGGTGAAATTCGTCTCACTTGTTGGTGTTCAACTTCTGACTTATTTCTGTATCCATCTGGTTTTTATCAGCTCAAAGTCCTAGGGTGGGATAGTCCAGCTTCTGGCAACACTGCTTGTATCTCCTTCCCCTGCCTCTAGAGAGCACTTCTGTTGTGATCAAGAGTTTGAGTATTCGGTGTCTCCCCTCCAAGGCACTGCTCAGTCTTCTCGGAGACTTGTGGGTATGTTGCCTCTGCCCCTACACCTCCCATCTTAGTCTGTCCTAGTTTATTTCAAATAATATGTAGTTTCTGATTAAATAGCTGTCTGTTTCACAGGGTAGTTGAGGGGAGGGATATCTGCGTAAGAATGTCAGCTCTTTCTTGCTTGATGTAGGCCGCAGCTCTATGTACAAACTGTGGCTGGGCAGTGCCCTGGATCCCCCTTGCTGCTCACCTTCTGAATTTCCTGCCTTTGATGGCCTCAGTGAAAAAAGGCCCAAGAACCCAGTGTACTTTGTCTCTGTGGGGAGTTCAAAATGGACCCTTTTAGACCTTCATCTTGTTGTCTTACTCTTATGGAAATGCCCACTGCAGGCTGTTAAACCTGCATTCAGTTCTGCAGATCCTCCGTGTGCCTGCAGGTCGTGGGGGGGTTTGGGCTCAATTTTTCCTTTCTGGTGGTTCTGCCAAGAAAGGGGGCTCACACTGGCCTTCAGTAATCACAAGTGCACAGTTCCCAGCCCACTGCCTTCACTGCACTCTGGTCTGCACTGTCCACTCTGCAGACTGGGATCCGAGAAACCATCTATCTTTGCATCCCATTGATCAATCCTCCAGGTGCACTGAGTGGGAGCAAATCTCACTCACAATTCTTTCTTTTTTGTTGTTTGAGCAGCTGCATGGGGGTTCCTGCCCAGCAAGCCTCAGCTTGACTTTTTAAAAAAAGTCTCTGGGTGCTCATACTGCAGTACTCAGCCACTGCTGGGCTTCCCATACACTCTGCCTCTCCAGTTAGTCGAGTCTGTCTCAGCCATGGGCAGTCACGACCCTGTTTTATTCTCCAGCTCCAGGTGCAGACTGTATTGCTCCCACTGGTGCTGTCCCACTAGGCCTCTGCAGCCACTGCTAGGGTGTGCTGCTAGCTGTGTGTGTAGCTTGTTTCTCCTGATGGTTTTGTGTATCTAAGTCGCTTCAGATAGATTTGGGGACTTCCCCCCCTTGGGGGGCTGGAGCTACTTAGGTTGCTCTAGCTGCCTGGGCTATCCACAAATGCTGGCACCTTAGCAGCTGGTAGTGGCCCTGTGCCTGGGGACTTTCCCCTTCCACCTAGAAAACCTCCTTACTGCCCATTTTGAAGGATTCTCTGTACTCTGGCTTCCAAACCTCGTGTCAGCTAAGATTCTGTTGGCTGTTCACTTTGTTTTTCGGAAGATCGGCCAAGTGTTTGAGTTGGGTGCCAGAACAAGTGAGCTTGTTTCCCACCTATTTCATCACCATCTTCCTCGTAGACTGGGTATCTTACAACAGCAGCAGTTTATTGTTCACAGCTATGGAGGGTAGGATGTCCAAGATGAAGGCAGTAGGGTTCCTTTCTGGTGAAGACCCTCTTCCTGGGTCATACCTGGTGCCTTCTTGCGTATGTCTTCAAATTACATAATGGTCCAGGGAGCTCCCTGGGATCTCTTTTAAGGGCACTAATCTTATTCATGAGGGCTCTCTCCTTATGACCTAATCACTT
Organism: Sturnira hondurensis; assembly: GCF_014824575.4. Taxonomy (NCBI): domain Eukaryota; kingdom Metazoa; phylum Chordata; class Mammalia; order Chiroptera; family Phyllostomidae; genus Sturnira; species Sturnira hondurensis. The sequence continues at coordinate 1,229,119 of NW_028084643.1, forward strand.
CCCAAAGTTCCCACCCAATAATACCATTACCTTAGAGGATTAGAATTTAACATGAATTTTGGAGGGATGCAAATATTCAGACAATAGCAATAGTTAACATAAATTTCTTCATCTACTTTTTTTTAAAGATTTTATTTACTTATGTTTTTAGGAAGAGGGAAAGGAGGAAGAAATGGAGAGAAATACCAATGTGCAAGAGAGACATTGATCGGTTGCCTCTTGTACACCCTATACAGGGGACCTGGCCTGCAACCCAGGCATGTGCCCTGATAACGGAATTTAACCGGTGAACTTCTGGCCCACAGGCTGGTGCTCAATCCACTGAGGCACACCAGCCAGGGCAGACGAGCTATTTTATACGTACATATATTACATATATTTGTCCCCCAAATTTATCAACAATAATCTCTTTGAGAGCAAGGATAATAACTAACCAAAAATACCCAAATTCTATAACATGAAATATACTGTAATGTCACCTCTTTGTGTACAGTAAATATTTGATGAAGAATAGGATATTAAAATATAATGATAGAACATTTGAAAGGTCAATATAATTCTTGGTAAATCACTCTTCAGTTACCATTTGATGCTGCTGTAAAGTGCTGCCTTAACACATACTAGAAGTTTCTTCCCTTTTACAAAGAAAAGTTCATATTTATGGTGAATAAGCTCTTTACTTGAAAACTTTCCTTTTTGTTGTTGTCTTTCTGGTTTTAAACAATTTAGTGTAAATGCTTATCATTTATTGTATATACTCTCTTAGGTACCTAAAGAGTAAGAAATAATAAGCTATACCCCATTGAAGACCTTGTAGCATTTGTAACATTTAGGTTTTTATTTATTTCATCATTTACTACAAAGTTATATAATACTCAGGTCAGATTTGTAAATATATGCACATGTTTCATAGGTATTTCATCCAATATAATAAATCACGGATTATAAGTCTGAGAGTGTCATAGGTTTTTACATCTATTTGGTTCATTTAGTTAAAGAGTTGTTAAAATATGATAGGTTGTTCTGAAAATGTCAGCAGTTTCAAACGTAATGTCTGAGGCTGAGTGAAATGTGTTCTCCTGACGCTTTTAAGGAGGAATTTCAATTAACAACAGAAGTTATTTTTATGATGTTTACTTTTATACTCATCAGGAGCATAGATTTATTTTATGTGTTAATCGGATAAGCAAAACCTCAGTAACACAAGCATCTACCTTGACGCTGCTCATTCAAAGGGAGCGGGAAATGGCGTCCTAGTAAAGGCAGGTGTAAAAACTTCTGTTTTCATTCTGTTCTCTTTTAGTGCCACCATTTAATGTGGTATGACCATCTGGTTTATTATAGAATACCTATTGATAATAAGTTTGTTTTGATATATAGCCTTGATAGATTACTAAAATACTCAGACACTTGGCTTTAATTCAGTTTCACAAAGCTGCATGAACTAAAGATTCTCTTCTAGTTATGATGTTTATACTTCTCTAGTTTGGTATTAGTCAAAATCAATTATCTTTTAAAAACATATATAGTTAAATTTTAAACCCATTTATTTTGTTTAGTTAGATATTTATCAAATACCCAACACTCATTTATAAGAGGCTCTTGAGCCCTGGCTGGTGTAGCTCAGTGGATTGAGCACAGGCCTGCGACCCAGAGGATCACGGTTCCATTCCCAGTCAGGGCACATGCCTGGGTTGCAGGCCGGTTCCCTGCAGGCCAACTCCCAGTAGGGGACTCACGAAAGGCAACCATACATTGATGTTTCTCTCCCTCTCCCCTTCCCCTCTAAAGGTAAATAAATAAATAAAATCTTAAAAAAAAAAAGAGGCTCTTGAATATAAGAGATTAGTCTTTGCTGATTTATAATTATATTTCATTTACTGTTTCTCAGATATTAATATTTGCCTCTTAAATTATGAAATATTTTGGTAAAATGATAGATTATTCAGGAAAAGATGCCCCATGTTTCAGTTATCTCATAATTGAGATAGAAAACAATGATTTGTAATTGTTAATATCTTTTAGGAAATATTATATTCTTTATTGAAAACAAGTTTAAATAAATACAAGCAAATATGAGTGATAAATGAGTTTGTTTTTCTATTTCACAGGTATATCATACTAAACAGTTTTTATTTCCCCCAATACACATTTGAACTGAATTTAGTATTGATATGATCCTTAAAATGACTATTCTGCAGAATGTGACATATATCTACATTATTTTAGTCTCTTTTTTCCCTAAGAAAGTACCAAGTAGATAAACATTTTAAAAATTGTATTATTGAGAAATTTGTAAAATTATTTCACTCAAAAGTAAAATAATCTATGATAATACTACATACCCATGTTCTAGCTCCATTAGTTCATATCCAACCCTGTTCCATCCATACCTTTAGTCATTGTTCCCTTTTCTGTTTTATGATGAAAATCTAAAATATCATCTCACCCATAAATATATTTCAGTGTTTTAGAGAAATTTTCTTATAAAAGATATATATAAATGCATTTAACCTTCCCACATATGATAAATTTTGTTCCAGTTTTTAATGTCACTGTTTGCATTAATTTAATAAAATTATGATTACAGATGATTGTAAGGAATTCACAAATAATTTACTTTTAGACTCTTCTATAATAGTCTTAAGGCCAGTGTTTTCCAAACTATATTCTTTGAACCCTTATTGTGCTATGAGCTCTTAGTAGGCATCCCTCGAAGAAAGAATTTGGTTGTCAGGTAAAGTTGGAAAATTCTTGATACTTTGCTTTTGAGAAATAGAGAGTAGTTAGGCTTAGTAAACTTTCAGATAAGTCTTACAGTAAAGAATCTTGTTTCAGTTTGTTTAGACCAGTATTTCATATAGTAATTCTATAGTAATTTGATCAGGTATCTTTTACCCCTATAAATACTTCTGAATGTCTCTCTAGAAATTAATGTTCTAGAAAACAATTTGGGAAAAATTCCTTCATCTTCAGAATCCCAAACAACTGTTCACGGACCATCGGAAGATTTCTTAGTCATGGAACAGACTCATTTGAATAGAAATCCCCCAAAGAGAGGCAGAAATATGTATTTTTTTAAAATGAGATTTATAGGTAATTATGATACCCACTTAGGAAGCCACAATACTATTCAGTTGTGACAATTCTGCATTATGGTGCCAATGTTTTCTTTATAACCCAAATCAGTAGTAAGTTATTAGGGATTGTGCCGAGACATTGTGCTGTGCTTTAAATTGCCACTAAATTTTCAGGAAATTTATTGTGCTAATTCAGGAAACATTTAAAAAAATGTCTTTCCATTCTATGAATTCATTCTATGAACATAAAAAAGTCAATCCAAGGATATGGTCAATTTGAGCTATCTCTGTTCCTTACTCTAATTCAATTATATCAAATATCACGTAATATGAGAAACATTTTATTTGAACCCATGAAAATTTATTTTAGGCATTATGTTTTACTAGTATTTATGGTCTCCTGAGTACTGACAATAGTAATGTTAGTATTGTAACTTTTAGCTACTGAGAAGTGTCAGTCACTGTATTTGGACTTTTTCAATAACAACTAGAAAAACATAATTTTATAATATTTATGAATGTTACAATTAATATGAAGGTCTACTAGCTATAGTTTGGTATGTTATATGTGAAAATCTCCATGTTTAAACTGTGAGTGAATCGATAACATTTTTTAAGTAATCAAACATTGAAGTTAATTTTCTTCACATAATTCATGATTATCTATATATTTGTCTTCAATAAACCCATCATCATCTATTGCAAATGAATTTAGTTGTTCAAATGTTACTGTAGTATCTTCGGAGCTGGGATCTGATACCTGTGAAAGAGAGCTTGGATTTTCAATAAAATCATCTTCATAGGTTCCTGCTTCATACTCTTCCAGGCGATGATGATTATAACTAAGCAGAAAATTACACCATACTGGGCATTTGATAGCAATAAAAATGAGGAGTGAAGTCATCAGTACAGTTACTACAACACCAACAAGAAAAGCCCAGCTTTTTCCAGGAGTTTCATGTTCTTCAGCGGGAGAGAGAGGGAGAATGAGAGAGGGGAGACATTTTGTTAAATTGACAAAAAAAATTACATATCTTAATAACTCTCCAATATTAAAATTAGAAATGAATGTACCTTATAATTTTCCTTAAGTGAAAGTTACTAAAACTACAATATAAATATATTTCATACAGTGATGAAAGAATACCTTTTGTGTAAATAAATCCTGTCTTTACAGGTATTGTTTATCTGTTCACCTAGGAACATTGTTGCTTTATACTTGTTAAGAACTGTGACTTTACTAGTTAAAATTAAGGGTGAGAAGTTAAGGAATTTGCCTAGTAGCATTTCGCTGGTAACTAGCAGAGCCCAGCTTAAAAACCAAGTATTTTGTAAATCTTTTGTTGAGATGAGGAATTGTACTTTTACATTGTTTTTAGTACCTTAATATGTAGAAAAATAATGAGCACTACCTTGGTTTATTTAGTATGCTTCTGCTACATTAATATTCAAAACCAATACATTACCTGATTTGCTTAAGTTCTTCAAGGAGCTATTAAATGTTGAATTGTGAATGGACTGGAAATGAAGATAAAGGTCCTCCATTATAGATAAAGGAAATGTTGAGTAGCATTCAGTATTATAAGGTACTGTTTTGATACTGTAGCACTTCAGGATATCTGGGTAGCTGCATGTGGTGATGTTCTCATTCTCTAGTAAATCAAAAGGAATACAGATTTATTATGGAAAATAAAATTATTATGGTTAACATTTTATACTTATTTTTTACAGACTTTTTTGACATATGTGATTATTAGATACTGTAAGAAAGTAACTCTTATATTGCCTAGCAACACAAAGAAAAGATGCACATTCTTGTTTATGAAGTTATTTTATAAATGTAGTGGAAGTGCAGTATCTGTTTATTATTTAGTTTATGTTAGTAAAGATGCTGTGAATAAGATTGTGCTGGAAAAGTCTGGATCTCAGGCAGAGCATCATTTGCAGTTAACAAAGAGTACCTGTTTTCACCTACTCTGGCAGGATATCCTAAGAAAAGCAAGTACTTGAAAAAAATATTCTCAAGTGTTGGAAATATAAACTTAATATGTGAAGGACAGTATCATTTTACATATGTAGAACACAAATTTCTTATTTTTTCTCTCTTTTTCCTGGAGAAGCAGAGGGAGGGTATCTATTCAATAATTACTTTTCAGTGTTTCTTCCCGTTTTTGTTAAGCAGGAGTAGTATCCTTTTCTTTAAAAATGAAGTGACCCTTCTGATTAAGATGGTGGCGTAGGTAAACACAACTCACCTCCTTGCACAACCACATCAAAATTATAACCTATAGAACAACCATATTCAGAACCATCAGAAATTGGGCTGAATGAAAGTCCTACCACTACAGAATTAAAAAAGAAGCCACATCAAGACTGGTAGGAGGGGAAGAAACATGGAACAGCCTGGTGTACCGCCCATGGTGGCTGATAAAAAGGAGGGATGTCTCAGGAGTGAGGAGTCCCAGCTCCAAACAAGGCCCCCCAGCCCAGGTTTCCAGTGCCAGGAAGGTAAATCTGCATAACTTCTGGCTGTAAAAACCAGCAGGGACTGTGAAAGACAGAAACTGCTAGAATCCCAGACAGTGTCTCTTAAAGGGCCCATGTAAAGACTCAATTGAAATTACTCCCTCTGAGCTGCAGTGCTGGGTGAGCAGATTGAAAAGCATCAGAGACATATGGGGAGGAAGTAAATTATCTGGAATTAAAGCAAGAGCTGGGAAGAAGCTTTCAGACAGAAGTGCTGACAGAAGCCATTGTTCTTTTTCTGAGCCCTCCCCAAACTTACCCAGCAGGCAGGCACCATATCTGAGACTCTATCAACCTGGTTTACACTGTTTGCCTATGCTGATGATTCCCTGAGGCCCTGTCCCACCCGACTTTTAGGTCCACTGAAGCTGTTTCCAATGGTGGCTTTTTAATATGAATGGCTCATCTTGGCCCGTGCTTCAGATGTTCCTACATTCTCTCAAACAAGGAGGATCTGGCCCTAGCAAGCCCCATACCTCTCGCTAAGTTGTCCCAGGCCTGGCACTAGCAGCAGCTGGTGTTGGTCTACCACATGACCTCGCCTGGGCACCTACAAGTCCAGCACAAGTAGCAGCCATCTGCAGATTGCTTTATAGCTAATGCTGTGACCCAGGACAGAACACAGGTGGTGGCTGACTTCAGATGTGCCAGCAGCAATCAAGGTACAGCTAAAACAGAAGGATGTACACAACTCACACAGTGAGCACACCTTGAGTCCTCAGCTTAGATAATATGGGAGGCTGTGCCACTGGGCCCTACAGAACACCTACTACATTAAGCCACTTTATCAAGCCTGGGAGGCAAAATAGCTCTACATAATACAAAGAAACAAACACAGGGAAGCTGCCAAAATGAGGACACAAAGAAACATGGCCCAAATGAAAGAACAGATCAAAACTTCAGAGAAAAACTAAACAAAATGGAGAAAAGCAGAGTTAAAGACATTGGTTATAAGGATGCTCAAGGAACTTAGGACTCAAAAGCACAAAATAGATCCAGTCAGAAACAGAAGATACACTAATTGTAATAAAGAACAATTTACAGGGAATCAAAGGAGAGTGCATGAAGCCAAGAATCATACCAGCAACTTGGAATATAAGGAAGCAAAAAACAACCAATCAGAACAGCAAGAACAAGAAAGAAACCAAAAAACTGAGGATAGTGTAAGAAGCCTCAGGGACAACTTCAAGTATACCAACAATCACATAATAGAGAGTGGAAGGAGAAGAGAAAGAGAAAGAAATTGGAAATCTATTTGAAAAAATAATGGAAAAACTTCCCTAACTTGATTAAGGAAATAGACATGCAAGTCCAAGAAGCCCAGAGAGTCCAAAGTAATTGGACCCAAGGAGGAACACACCAAAGCACATCATAATGATTACATTATCCAAGTTTAAAGGTGAGAGAATTTTAAAAGCAATAAGAGAAAAGGAGACAGTTATCTACAAAGGAGTTTCTATAAGACTGTCAGCTGATTTCTCAAAGGAAACCTTGCAGGCAAGAAGAGGCTGGAAAGAAGTATTCGAAGGGAGAGGAATGCTAGTGTGGGGGTGCAGGGCAGAAAGAGTTAAAGGGAAGAAAATGGGACAACTGCAATAGAATAATCAATAAAATATACTTTAAAAATACAAATTGGTAGTTACAGAATAGTCACAGGGATGTAAAGTATAACATAGGAAATAGAGTAGCCAAAGAACATATGCTGGTAGGGAGTGAGGGCACTACGTAGAGGGGGCCTAAGGGGGAAATTTGGGACTACCGTTATGGCATAAACAATATAATTTAAGCAAATACTGCAAGGAAAAGGAGGAAATAAGAGGCTTTTCTGGGATGACACAACCAAAAATCAATCACATTTGGTTTTAGTTTAAATTATGATTGCTTACCTAGTGTCACACTTGACTTGTTTAACCAGTTCTGCAAATTTAATAGAGTACAAGAGTAGTTCAATGGCTTTCCATCTAAAATGATTAATTCTAGATGAAACAACGGTGGTCCATCTAAATAGGTCATCAAATTGTCTTGCAGATTCAGAACTTTCAGGTTTTTGAGGGGCACAGATATTTTAGGATTTAGTTGTACTATTTTGTTTTGACAGAGATATAACTTTTAGTTTATTTAAACCTATAAATGCACCCTGTTGAATTACATGGATGGAATTTCTACAGATATTTAAATTTTTTAGGTTGGAGAGGTTATCAAAACTATTATTATGTAAGATGATGACATTGTTCTCAATCAAATAGAGCTCAGTGAGTAAACAATAGATCTGTAGAACACTTGTGTCCGTAGTATTTAGAGTGATTTTGTTATAACTGAGATCAAGTATAGTAACATTTTTATTGATATCTGGAATAAAAGAATAATTCTTTTCAGTGAAATTACATTTGATTTCCTAAAAAAGAAAAAAATAGAAATGCATTAATCAAAATATTAACAGAATTTTCAAATTTTTGTATCCTGGCTCTTAGATATTGGAAGAAAATTATTTAGAAAAACATTTGTTTAATTTCTCAATATAATAGTTTGAAAAGGGAAAAGCAAATGCTTTTCTTTATTAGGATGAAATGCTAAAGATTAAGGAAATGTTGAAACATTTGAGTAAAGAGATTCTAGTTTGTCGTACAGTTATCTTCTAAATATTATATAAACATTACTGAAAGAGACTTGGTATATTACCATTTGTATATGTGGAAATATATGGTGAATAATAATTCAGTTAACTATTTTAGTATTTCAGTGTGCAGGATTGACATATATAATGAGGAATTTTAAATATGTAATTTTAAAAAATCTGGTATTACTATTCCTTGATATTTTTTATTATAGTTGATATAAAAAGTATATTAGTTTTGGATGTTCAACATACTGATTAGAAATTTATGTAAATTCAAGTAATCGTCCTATCTGATATCCATCTGATAGCTATACATTGTTCAAAATATGTGCTTTTTAAAAATCAGAGCTACCAATACTACACAAGGCTATTAAGAAAAATATTTAATATACAACTCTCAAGGCATAATAGTTCAAAATTTGGTGTTTTAAAAGAAAATATAACGAGTTGAGCTGTGTATTGAGTTTAAAATGCTAGGAAAATGAAGAAGTGCTTTCTTGGAGGCATAGGTGGAAACACTGTGCCTTCTCCCACAACCAAGTTTGAATACAACAAAGATTTGGAGAAACAAAGACACAACCAAAGGACAGAAAATTGAATTATACGGAAGTCCGACAACATCTAACCATTCAACGGGGGACGGCAAGAGGGGCGGAGCCAGCAGCGAGCAGGGTTGGGCAGGACAGGGCCCCCGACCCAGGCGCGCAGGCAGATGGGAACCCGTTGGGGTGCGGGGCAGACCGCGGGCGCATATTCGCCCACAGTGAGGCAGACCACGCAGGCCCCAGGGGGCGAGGGCGGACGGCGGTGGCACACTCGCGTGCAGTGGGACGAAACGCGTGGGGGGCCCGGTGACGGCAGCAACTGCGGCACCGGTAAGGTCCGTGGCGGCAGACAACGGACAGGACGCCATAGTCCCTCTTTGACCCCGCCCCCACATACAGCGTCACAACCCAGCGACTTAGTTGCCCTGTTTTAGTGAACACTTTAGGGCTCTGATCCTGCTATGGAACAGGCACGAACAACCCGAAAGATGGCACAAGGAGAACTCAAAGTCCCAGAGCCAATAACTCTAAGCGACCGAGAAATTGCCAGCCTCTCAGAAGCACAATTCAAGATACTGTTTATCAGGACGCTCACAGAACTGGTATAGTCACAAATTAGAGGAACAAAGTCACAAATTAGAGGAACATATGAAGGCTAAACTAATGGAAATGAAGGGAGATGCACAGGAAACCAATAGTGATGGAAAGGAAACNTCTACAGATATTTAAAATTTTTAGGTTGGAGAGGTTATCAAAACTATTATTATGTAAGATGATGACATTGTTCTCAATCAAATAGAGCTCAGTGAGTAAACAATAGATCTGTAGAACACTTGTGTCCGTAGTATTCAGAGTGATTTTGTTATAACTGAGATCAAGTATAGTAACATTTTTATTGATATCCACTGGAATAAAAGAATAATTCTTTTCAGTGAAATTACATTTGACTTCCTAAAAAAGAAAAAAAATAGAAATGCATTAATCAGAATATTAACAGAATTTTCAAATTTTTGTATCCTGGCTCTTAGATATTGGAAGAAAATTATTTAGAAAAAAATGTGTTTAATTTCTCAATATAATAGTTTGAAAAGGGAAAAGCAAATGCTTTTCTTTATTGGGATGAAATGCTAAAGATTAAGGAAATTTTGAAACATTTGAGTAAAGAGATTCTAGTTTGTCGTACAGTTATCTTCTAAATATTATATAAACATTACTGAAAGAGACTTGGTATATTCCCATTTGTATATGTGGAAATAGATGGTGAATAATAATTCAGTTAACTATTTTAGTATTTCAATGTGCAGGATTGACATATATAATGAGGAATTTTAAATATGTAATTTTAAAAAATCTGGTATTACTATTCCTTGATATTTTTTATTATAGTTGATATAAAAAGTATATTAGTTTTGGGTATTCAACATAGTGATTAGAAATTTATGTAAATTCAAGTAATCATCCTATCTGATAATCCATCTGATAGCTATACATTGCTCAAAATATGTACTTTTTAAAAATCAGAGCTACCAATACTACACAAGGCTATTAAGAAAAATATTTAATATATAACTCTCAAGGCATAATAGTTCAAAATTTGGTGTTTTAAAAGAAAATATAACAAGTTGAGCTGTGTATTGAGTTTAAAATGCTAGGAAAATGAAGAAGTGCTTTCTTTATGCAGATATAGATTCAAAGAAATAATTATTTTGACTCTCTTTGCCATTGAAATGTCCTCCCAATAATAATAATGCAACAAAATTATTTTTTCTCATAAATGTGCTTTAAAATATTTTACATGAAGACTGGTTTTTATGTCTTAAAACCAATCTCTGGTTTTATAGTGAAACTTTACAGATTTCTTCTTTGATCAACTTTTAAGTGTCAGTTTAAAAAAATGAAGACTGTCAAATTAGAATCTGGTTCAGAGATAAGAGATTTTGAATATAAGCAATTAACTAAAGAGATTATTATTACTATTATTCTTTCTTCCACTGCTTTTGAAAGTGTACCTCTGAAAATATTTTCACTATCTTGATTATAAAAACTTACTGCTTTAGAAATCTTGCTTTCATCTGATAATAATAGCACAGAGAAGGGCCAAAATAAGATGGGGATGCATGTGGTTTTCATATTGCAGGCCTGATACAAAAGAGAGTATGTTAATCTCAGTGGGAGACTAGAACGTTAGAGATTATTGAGGATATTTTGATTTCCTTTTTTATTTTAATACCATTTTTTTCTTAATATAGAAAATGTGAAACAACTGCATATCCCTTCACCATCCCTGTACTCTAATCTTAACAAGCTGAAAAGGTCCTATGGGGAACGAAAGCGAGTAAATTGTTAGTGTCTCATTAGTTCCTAGATCTGTTGAAAGCAACTTTAAAACAATTGAAGTAGTTGAACACTTTAAAATTTTGATATATGTATACAAAATAAAATCCAGAAGAATATATATTTATATGTGTGTGCTTAAGTATATTCTTATATTGCTACTTCTTGATCTTTGTAGTTTTAGGTGTTCTTTATTGGTATTATCCATTTACCTAAAAGTGTGAGAATGAGAGTCTTTAGCTTTTTCAAGCACTCCCTACCTTCATGTCTAACACAACAAATATAAACCTCCCATCTCTTCATTCTTCAAACATAATTACTTGTAATTTGGGATAGATTAGAATTCAGAGTATCACAAATGTGTAAACAGTATCAAGGACTGAACCGTGTAACAGGATTACATTTCTGTATTTTTTTATTAAATTAATTGTACTGTTCTTTTAATGTGCTTAGTTTTTTTAAATGAATTTATACCCAAACTCTTCCCTAACAAATTACTCAACAGTTTATTCATATTGGATATGTAATGTGTGTCATCTACTTATAGCAATGTCTCCCAGAGCCCTCTACCACACTGTAATGTGAATGAGCTGATGACTAGGCCCTCTACATAGCTGTTGATTTCCACCCTCTCTCTACACTCATCGTAGAGATTCCCTTTTGTCTTTATTAATTGGATTCCTGTTTTCTAGAATTCCCCATCTTGGATTATTGTCCCTCTTTTTAAAAATGGAGTTTCCTGCAGTAGCTTCCTGAGAAGGTCTATCGGCAGGAAATTTTTTAGACCTTGAAAGATAATTTGTCTAGAAATAAAGTTGTAAGTAGGAGATAATTTTTCCTCAGATTATTGATAGCATTGCCCATTATGTTTGGATCTCTAGTATTACTGTTAAGAACTATGATGCTATGTCTTTCTATTTTTTTATCCCTTTATGTAACTTACTTCTTAACCCTGAACATTTTTTAAATCAATATTCTGAAATTTCATGATTGTTTGTGAGAGTCTGTTTTCATGAATGAAACTGGGCATTTGGTAGGTGCTTTCAATCTGGAAGTTATGCCCTTTAGTTCTTAGAAATTTTCTGATTTATTTCTCTGGTGATAATTTTCTTCTTACTTGTTTTAAGCATTGTTTCTCTTCCTGGAACTCCTTTAATGAGGTATTGAATCTCCTGGCATGATTGTCTAATTTTTATCTTAACTTCTGTATTTCATTTCTACATGTTTTCACTGTGCTTTCTGGAAGATATCTTCAATTTTGTCTTTAAACTCAAAGTTTTCTTTTTCCAATAATTTTAATTCTAAGAGTTCTTTTTTCCCTCCAAAATTTTCTTTAATACTGTCCATGGTGTAAATTATTTTATTGTCTTGTATCTTTTGTCTTATTTTTACTTAAATAGTAAATGTGTGTATTCATGTTATGCTTTTCTGCTTTATTTTGGCCAGTACCCTTTATATTAGAGACTTTCTGTCTTCATATAGCTGTTAATATTTGATTTGGAACTTACAGATAAGATTAGGAAACAAACAAAAAATGAAATGAAAACTGCACCTGTGTAGGTCTTATTAACTTTAAACCTTACTGCACTGTTTCCTTTGGGAACCCCTAAATGTCACTATCTTTACACCTTTTCTTTTGGGCTAGTTGGATTCCCCAAAATGACTTTTCTGATTTACTGCCTGAAGAGGTAAGGCCAAGTGGCCAGCATTTTGAGAGCTGAGTAGTAAAATAGGTGGGTTTATCTCAATAATCAGTATTTAACTTATTTTTCCTTTTCTCAGCATAAAGGTTCTGCACTCACTTATGTTTAGTGCCCAGATTCCCTTTGTTTTATTCTCTCCAGAGGAAAAGCCTTAATCTTCGGTTTGTGTGAGAGAGGAGCGTTACCTGGCTGGGCAGAGTCAGGGAGGAAGACTTTCAACTGTTCAGCCTCTTTCTCTACTTCCAGAACGCCTGGCGCTGCCAATTTCTGGCCAATTTGGCTGTTTTGCAGTATAAATCAGGTGGTTTCTCAGCTTTCCACACTACTGGCTTGGCAAATTTTAGCTTTCCCAATCAGTTTCCACTTGACTGTTAACTTTCTAGTTTCTAGGTTTTATTGCTTTTGCCTCCTCTTTCATTCTTTTTCTTATGGGCTTATACTCCTTACTACCTTTTGTTTACATCTTAGTCAGGTTTGGGTCAGGAGTCAGTGTTAATGGGTACATTCAATATGCCATCTTTCATTAGAAGTTGCCATTTATTTGAGTAAATTTTTTTTTGCTAAATAGTTAATTTCCATTTAGTGATTCCACTCATGATGTTAGTTTCTTGTTTTTATATCTGTGTTTTCAGTCAACACTAGAAACTATGCTGCAAACAAATGATCTGTTTGAAAGGTGTGAATATATCCTGTTAGTATCATCCTTAGTGGTTTTCTAAAATTCCAGTTTTATTTTTAGCCTTTTTTACAGCATATGTTGCAATTAGTTACTTATAATTTTTAAGGAAAAAATTATTCTACCAGAGCAGGAAGTGGAAAACTGCTCAGAAGGGGCAAGACTCATTTTACTTTACTGAAGTGTGTTACCTTACTAGTAGAGGTACTTATTTTGATAGTAATCTGTTCTAGTTAATGTCCTTTCAATTATTTATGTTGATGCTTATTCCCCTTCCACTTTCTCCCTTTCTGTGGTTAAATCAAAGTTGTTAGGAAAAGCCACTATTCCTCCTAGATTTTATAACTTGAATGTAGATCACAATAGAATCTCTTTTAGAGTCAGAAATGAGTTCAAGTTATCACTTATTCTAGACCACTGCCCACAAAAAGAGGTCCCTAAATCATTTCTAAAGGCATTTTACCCATGTTTAGTGACCTCCAGGAATGTGTGCAAACTTTTCATTGGCTTGTTTTAGTATTTGTCAATGGTGTAGGCATCTGACTGGTGTTTCTGGTAGGGTGCAGGTGTGTGTAAAGTAGGTGATAAGTAGGGGATAAGTGCTATTTTTTTTTAGAAATAAGTAAAATAGTGATCATTAAAGGAAGCAAATAGGCTACAAAGAAAATTAACTGAACTTAAATAAGGAGTTGATATGAAATAGAACTAGCTGAAGAAGGTAATAGAAGTCAGGCATGACTGTAGCCTATGTGGAAATAGAGATAGGATCCTCCTGTATTTATTAGCTTTATCATCTGTTTAATATTAATAATTATTTTCTCCAGTATGTTAAAAGATAAAGTTATAAGGATTAGAAGAGAAATATTATTTTTCTTTCTGTTTGATAAATTTGAAAGTTAGAAGTGTATACTCAGAGCTTAAGTTGATTCTGTGTAAGAAGCATTCAACAATCTAAAGTCATGAAGTGCATTGATTGAGCCCCCTGTTCAATGGGACATTTTGTATATTTGTGAATCTTTTGAGAAAGGAAAGATTGAGAGGGAGTGGATGTCGACCATGACACTGAATGGATAAATCTTGAGACAGAAAAAACATTTTGCTAGCAGAAACATTTTTGCTTGCAAAAAACATTTGCAAGATAGCATTATTGGCTATCTTGAAGAATCAGATTGGCAGAATAGTCAGTTGATTATGAAGCAATTGTTAAGTCAGTTTCCCCCATTTAATAAAAAATTGCTTTAAATAGATGAGACTTGTTACTACCTTTTCCCCCATAGGATTTTTCTCTCAATTTGAAATTTATTTTGAAATTGGGTTTAAATTTAGTTTAGTGATTAAAAAATAGAGAATATATAGAATATCAGTTTCTTTTAATTATTTCACAAATGATGTGCCCTTTTACATAGCCTTCAACCTACATAGAGGAAAAAAGCTTTACCCAAGAGGAAATGGTAGATATTGAAGAAACAGTGTTGTTCTTAGTACAGTTTTAGAGTTCAAATGTCTTAAGTATTTCTGGTTATTTGCTTTGTATGATTTACATACAATGAAATAAAAGTGTGCTCTAACTATTTTGGTTTAGTTAACTATATATATAGTTTTGCCATTAAATATTTTAGATATTTATGCCAAAAATCAATGTATTTTGGAGTTAAATGTTAATAATTCATGACTAACTTTACTCCTGTGATTAACCATTTTATACATTTTTTGCAGTTTAAAAACTTTTATAATGGAAAATTTTAAGGAAAAAACCTCCAAATAAAGAGAATAATCATTTTCTTTACATAAGAAAAGAAATTTCAACAATTATGTACTGGTGGCCAGCATGGTTTTGTTATACAAATTTGTTTTTTAATTTAATGTCACTTCAGAATGCTCTGTGATTAACATATTTCAAAATAAAATGATTTAATAAATTTGATTGGATAGATGAAACCTTTATTGAAAAAAATAATCAATTTTATTACATTATAGCATTATTTAGGAAAATTTTTTTGGCCAATTTAAGTTTAAGTTTCTGGAGCAGGGGTGTCAAACTCATTTACCAGGGCCACATTAGCCCCATAGTTGCCTTCAAAGGGCTAAGTGTAATTTTAGGACTGTGTAAATGTAACTACTCCTTAACTAGGGGCAAGGAGCTCAGCGCTGCTGCTGGGTAGAAACAGGTGCCAGGCTGGATAAAACAGGGTGGAGGGCCGGATTTAGCCTGTGGGCCTTGTGTTTGCCACCTGTGTTCTAGAGTGTGTGAAAATAAAATCACATTTTCAGCTCTTTCATCATTTAGTAAAGGCAAAAGTTTTGTACAGATTTAACAAACAAATATGAATTTTTTAAAAATTCAACAGCCACCAAACCTGTAAATAAATATAAGACTTACCTTTACTTTTCTTTTTTCTCTCTGAGACTAGTGTGCTGAGGAATCTAATCTGTTTCTTCTGCACCATTGAAAAGAAAAGGATGTCATATGATTGCGTTTCACTTTGTTTTAACCTTTGTACCCAGTGAACAGGGGATTTTAAAAAAGGACAAAAACTAGGCTTCCTTAGCAAAAGATTGACTAGAAGAATAATGTCTTAAAGTCATCTTTGACTTCTTCAAAGTAATAAGGTGGTTTGCGTAAGCTTTGTGTTTAATGATTCTTAACAAATTTAAATATTAACAGATTTACTTTGTGAGTTAAAGCATATAATTTTGAAAATGCATACTTTGAAGACATACAGCTAAAGTGACTTAAGTGTTAGTCCTAAAGTTATTTTGTGTTTAGAAAGAAACAAGTTGAAAAGATACCACCAAGTTTAGTAGTTCTCTAAGTTTCTACTTTGTTATTTATTCATTTTTATGACACCATCATTGGTGCTTTACTGCCAAGTTATAACAGGAGCAAAGTACTCAAAACATCAAAACATTTGACACATGGCCATTATGTGGCCTTCAGAAAGTCACTTACCTTCCTTGTGCTGTTAACTTCTCCTCTGTAAAATGGAATACTGCACCTCAGTTCCCATCTAAGTACACTGAGATATATCAGGCAGAAACATGGTTATGAGTCATTGTTGGAGGTGAGTAATCATGGAATTCAGAATGAGTTAGTTTTAAAAGATTAGCTCCTCTAGGTTTCAGTATCCTTAATCTATGAAACAAAAAGATTGAAATAGTAATTTTTTCTGCTTGTAAGTTCTGTGAGCCCATATACCCATATATTGTAGCAGCAGCAAATGTAACCTCAAACACTGCAGTAATTGAGGTTCAAAGTAAAGATACCACTTCTTGTCCTACAGTGAGACAAAAATAAATAAAAATTCCAGTTTCATTGTGTTCATTATTCAATAATTATGATATGTTTATAGGAAGATTTCTGAGTTTACCTTATTTTATTAGGTTAAGCTCTGTAAAGATTGAAGGGGCAATATGTGGATCTATATGGCTTAGCTAGTGGTTGTGAAAACTGGGAGTTGGAGTTTACCTGTGAAAAAGGTTAAATAGTACATTAAAATAGTAGATTAGTAGAGATTAAATAGTAGAATCATATTTTGAAACATAAAATAGAAATTTATGTCATTGGGACTAAAATTCATCTTCAAGAAAGTTTTTTATATGTTGATCTTGAAATATTTACATGATAACTAGCATCTTACCTTTTCTACATTTTTTCAGAATTTTTGTCCTATTGATAATTGACCTTGCATAGGGTAATAAGAGGCACATCACTGGTATTTCTTGTAGTTATATAATAAAGATTTTTCTTTAGATTTTTATTTGTAATTTCTTTCTTTCTTTCTTTCTTTCTTTCTTTCTTTCTTTCTTTCTTTCTTTCTTTTCTTTCCTTTCTTTCCTTTCTTTCCTTTCTTTCCTTTCTTTCCTTTCTCTTCTTTCTTTTCTTTTTCTTTCTTTTCTTTCTTTTCTTTCTCCTTAGAGGGAGAGGGAAGGAGAGAGGGAGAGAAATATCAATGTATGGTTGCCTCTCACGTGTACCCTGCTGGGAACTGGCCTGCAACCCAGGCATGTGCCTTGACTGGGAATTGAACTGCAGTCGTCTGGTTTGCAGGCCTGCACTCAATCCACTGAGCCACACCAGCCAGGGCTAATAAAGATTTTTTTGGAGAATTATTATTTTGCTAAAATACAGTTGATAATATGTGGAATACCATTTTAATTAAAGCAGATAATGGGAAATTTAAGCAAAACGTGTTAATCTAAAGCTATGATTTTAAAAAAATCAAATCGTAATATAGGTCTCCCTACTCCCAGTTCAGACCTGTGCTACTTTATATGATTTACATGGTAAATTTCCATACAAGATTTCACCTGATCAAATAATTCTGTGGCTAAAAATGTTTGAAAACTACTATTCTAATATTTAGCTATCTTACTTGTCTTGAGAGTATGATGGCAAAAAATGTAAATACATCCTCATATGTAGAAAGCTTTAATGACTTCCTGTGAAAATTTTTATATTTCCTTACAAGAATGTAAGTAAAATGGAGAGTAAAGAAATAGAAGCATTTGGGGGTTGAGAAGAGAAAGATGTAAAATAAGTCTATGCTGATGGGGTCCACATTATGTACAGGTCACATAGAATTATTTTGTACATCTGTAAGGACTTCTAAATCATGCATTAAGATTGATTGAATTTAAGTACCCTATTTAATTGAGACCAGCACATAAGTAAAATTAATTGATGGGTTTTTTCCTCTCAGTATAGTGAGGAATACTGCATACTTTTGATTTCAGGAAGGAGAAACAAATTCGAAGTGTAGAAGAGGAAATTGAACAGGAAAAACAAGCAGCAGATGGCATTATCAAAAATATGTCTCCTGAAAAACAAGTCAAGTACATAGAAATGAAAACCACAAATGAGAAATTATTACAGGTAATACTAATCAGTACTTTGAGCCAGACATATAACAGTCTTGCTGCCGTGGGCAGCATCAGCATCCCCTGAGAGCTCAGCTAGACTTACTGATCAGCCATTTTAACAAGGTCTCCTGGTGATTCATCTGGACATTCAAATTGAGAAACACTGATCTAGAAAACTTTATCTTTTATGCTGCATGATGACCTAGGTTTTACTATAGAATTTGTTTAGTTCTATGCATCCTTCATTTTTTGAATGTCATGAAGACATATGAAAACACTTGTTTTTTTAATGAACTTTTAATGGCAACATTACACGGCTTCAGATAGCTGAGTCATATGAATATTTTGCTTTCTTTCCTTCTCTTCCTGTCCAGTAAGCAGCAAATCTTTTACCTGCTATGTCCTTGATTTGAACAGCAGTTGCCCCCAATCATGGTATTTAAATAACTAATTTGGGTGCCTGCTGAGGGACCCAAATAATGAAAGAATAAAGATTCTCATTCTTTATTGAGAATCTTCCCAACATTCAATCTTCCCAACATTCAATCCCAGCAACTCAGACTTGGAAGACAGTATTCTTCCCTGACCAGGTGTCCTGAAACCAGTTAATAGAGAATTAGTCCCCGCAAATGCCAATGATGAAAGTAGTTCTAGTTTCCCAGACATTCTTTCATTGACAGTTTAATACAACTTTTATTTTAGATGGAATTTATAACATACATTGAAACAATGAAAAAAGTGTATTACAGAAATACCAAAATATAGCTAAAGCTGCACATGGGTTTTCAGATGAATAAGAATTAGTTTAAGGACGTTATCCCTTAGAGGAGTGAGTCACTTAAATTGCTATAGGTCTTGGCCCTGAAGGAAATTAGGGACATATTAAGTCTTCTTACTACACTAAAGTAAAATGTTAAAATATAAATGGATTAATTTTCAAAAGGAATTAGGCAAAAGATATGAAAACTTGCTTAAAATCAAAATTAAAAATCGTAACTGTAAACAATGACAGCAAATGTGAAGGCTTCTGAAACTGCTGATTATAGTATATAATGATTCAGTGTGAAAAGGTCTGGCTACCTCAGTCAAGTTTATAAAGTATTTTTATACTTTATAATTGAAGTGAATCATTTTTTAGAAATGGCACAATTTTTAGAAATAATGAAGTTGGCAAAATAGAAATGAATGTTATTTTAGTCAAATTGCAAGATACATGTTGAAGATATTTACAAAATGTCACATACATATTTGAAATGTTGAGAAACAGAAGGAAATCTATTCTTAATGTAACTTGTGTGTATATTTTCTTTCTTTCCCCTCCTTTTAGGAATTAGATATACTTCAGCAACAACTAGATTCACTGAACATGAAAAAAGAGAGTCTAGAAACTGTAAGTATAAAATCAAATAAGGGTTCTTATTTTACTCAGCTATAAAAGATAATTCAGCTAAACATATTAATGGAACACATTCAAATACATATTTATTTATCAGTTTACGCTAATATAATAAGTTCTCTCATTCAGTACCATAACTATCCTAATTTAGTAAGAAATTAGATTAAATTATTGAATGCCTACTTTGTACAAAACAAGTCATTTGGTCTGCTGCAGCACATAAAATCTGGCAGTCATTTAAAAACATGAACAAGGGACCAGAAACAAATGAAGAGCAACGGAGATCAGTTCAAGATGTAAAAGCTTGCATTCATTTTCTTATCTGTTTATTTAAAGCAATTTTAATTCACAAACCGTGTCTATAAATTTAAAAATTTGAGTAAGATGAAAGTAAAAATGCCTGATTTCTTTTTGCCTTCTTTTCAGGCAGAACTACTCTTATATTTATTGTGTCCTACGTGGTTTTTTGGTTTCTTGACATATATCATCAGCATTGTCATTGAATCTTCACAACAATCATATAATCCTAACTTGGTTTTACTGTTCTGGAAAACATTAAGTAGGATTCATGCTTAGTACTCCGTTTGCAGCTTTTTTTTTATTGATTTGAGAGAGAGATATATCAGTTTGTTGTTCCATTTATTTATGCATTCATTGATTTCATCTGGTATGTACTCTGACCTGAGATCAAACCCACAACCTTGGTATCAGGATGACGCCCTACCAACCAGCTGAGCTGCTCAGCCCGAGCCATCTGCAGCATTTTTATTCCACTAAGCATTCTTTCTTGACTGTCTATTTACATAGCTCTTATAAAGCTCCTGCATTGTTTTTAAATTATTGCATTATATTACATTGAATAACTGTAAGATAGCGTTGTAATGAATGGGTTGTTTATAGTTTGGGGGGATTATAAGTAATGCTTCAGTGAAAACATAAATTTTATACCAAGTTATATGAGCATGTCTTAAGATAAATTTTTCATAATAGATCGAAATTCCGTACTTCTAAAATGTTGTGAAATTGCCAAATTGCCTTCCAAAAAGGTTGTTGCATTTTCTATTCCTAGACTCAAAATATGAGACTGCCTATTTTCATCTGCTCTCACTGACAGCAGGCATTACCCATCTTTTCCATTTTTGCTGGTTTATTAGGAAAAAATTACTATCATGTTTTTTAAATATATTTTATTGATTATGCCATTACAGTTGTCCCATTCCCCGCCTTCACTCCCCTCTACCCTGCACACCCTTCCCCCACTATTCCCCCCCTTCCATTCATGTCTATGTGTCACTAGTTCTTTAGATTCTACATTTCCCATAGTATTCCTGCCCTCCCCCCTATTTTCTATCTACTGTCTATGCTACTTATTCTCTGTACCTTCTCCCCCCTTCTCCCCTCCCACTCCCCTGTTGCTAACCCTCCATGTGATCTTCATTTCTATGGTTCTGCTCTTGATCTAGCTGTCCTCTTAGTGTGCTTTTGTTTTAGATGTGGTTGTTAATAACTGTGAGTTTGCTGTCCTTTCACGGTTCATTTTTTATCTTCTTTTTCTTAGATAAGTCCCTTTAACATTTCATATAATAAGGGCTTGGTGATGATAAACTCCTTGAATTTGACCTTATCTGAGTAGCGTTTTATCTGCCCTTTCATTTTAAATGAAAGCTTTGCTGGATAGAGCAATTTTGGATGTAGGTCCTTGCCTTTCATGACTTGGAAAACCTCTTTCCAGCCTCTTCTTGCCTGTAAGGTCTCTTTTGAGAAATCAGCTGACAGTCTGATGGGAACTCCTTTGTAGGTGACTGTCCCCTTATCTCTTGCTGCTTCTAGAATTCTCTCCTTCATTTTAATCTTGGCTAATGTAATTCCCATGTGCCTTGGTGTGTTCCTCCTTGGGTCCATGTTCTTTGGGACTCTCTGAGCTTCCCAGATTTCCTGGAAGTCTATTTCCTTTGCCAGACTGGGAAAGTTCTCCTTTATTATTTGTTCAAATAAGTTTTCCACTCATGGCTGTTCCTCTTCCCCTTCTGGTGCCCCTATAATTCAGATGTTGGAACATTTGAAGATGTCCTGGAGGTTCCTAAGCCTCTCCTCATTTTTTTGAATTCTTGTTTTTTTCTTCTTTTCTGTTTGGTTGTTTCTTTTTCCTTCTGGTCCACTCCCTTGATTTGAGTCCCAGTTTCCTTCCCATCACTATTGGTTCCCTGTGCATTTCCCTTCATTTTAATCAGTTTAGCTTTCATATATTCCTCTAATTTGTGGCTAAAATCAACCAACTCTGTGAGCATCCAGATCACCAGTATTTTGAACTGTGCTTCTGAAAGGTCAGCTATTTGTTGGTCGCTTAGAATTATAGGCTCTGGGGCTTTGAGCTGTTCTTGAGTCATAATGTTTAGTCTGTTCGCACCTGTTATGTATGAGGGGTGGAGTCTTAGGTGTTCACCAGGGCGGGGGGACCCAGTTGCTGGGTTGTGATGGCTGTATGTAGGGGCAGGGTCAGAGAGGGAAAAAAATGGCACTTTGCTCCTCTCTGCTATCTCTCAGATTTCTGTCCCCTCTGCAGCTTCCCACAAGCAAATTAGGCCCCTCTGGTGCTGGTTCTCGGGTGTGTGGGCCCGTGTACTCTCCAGGGCCCTGTGGGTCTCTCCAGTGAACTCTCTGTGAGCCTGGGAGCCTCTCCCAGCACCTCGACCCCAAGAAAGTCTTTCCAATTGATGCTTTCACACTCTAATTCCCGTCACTGGGGCCCTAGTCTGACAGGGCTGTCTCACTGTTCACTCCTTTGCTTGGTTTATCTGCATGCGAATGTGTGACCACAGTCAGCCAGGCACCCTGCGCCATCACTGGGTCTGCCTGTGGCCACCCCACTTCTGGGATCCACCAATTGCCTCCACCTCTGCTCCTGGGTCAGTGGGACCAAACGATCTTTTCAGACCCCGCTCCACCGCTGACTCCACCTCTCTTACTGGTTTGGCTGAGTGGTTCGTTATTGTCGGACTTTCGTACAGTTCAATTTTCTGTGTTTTGGCTGCGTTTTTGTTTGTAAAACTTCGTTGTCTTTAAATTTAGTTGTGGGAGGGTGTACAGTATTTCCATCTATGCCTCCATCTTGGCCGAAGTCTATCATGTTTTAATTTTAATTTATTTATGCATGAAGTTGAATTATCTCTTTATACATTTGTTGTTCAATGTATTTCTTTCTCTGTGAAGGACATTGTCATGTCCTTTGTACTTCACTATACTCTCTGCATCTCAAACTTTGCCTGCCTTTTCCTGATTTCTTATGGCATCTGTGATGATAAAATTAGTAACAATTGTAGATTGACATGATTGTTGTCACCTAGCTTGCAAAAGAAATGAATATGAGTATTTTGTACTCATTATTTTGGAAATTTTCTGTTAAAAATAGTTTGCTTAAAAGTATTAAGATTTTTTTGGCATGGTCCGGCCGTAGCAGGGTCCAGGGATTCCTGAAAGGTGGGTAAGGCGTCAGCTATGGGTAACAGATTACTACACGTCTCAAAGGACAGTGAAGCTCTGTTCCGTTTATTGCAAGTACAAGCAGGTTTTTATATTTTTATTTTTGGTAGTGATTAACATTTACAGGTGCATAGCATGATCAGTTAAGCAGAAAAAATCAATACAAAGGTAACCAGGAAAAGTGTGTAAGTTCCCATAGATTCAGTTATGTTAAACAAAGATTGTTTTGACTAGGAGAACCATTAATCAGACAATTTGAAATAGCTCTATGTACAGAGTTTGAATGTCTTATTGTTTATTAAAATTCTCAGAGTTTGTCATGGGGCAAAAGGTACGCAAGACCGAGCAGAGGTTAGGAAATGCATTATAAGCCTTTGTGATGTCTAACTTAGCTATCTATCTTTTTGCCTAAAATGTTTCTTTATGCACTATGGACTCTAACTCCTTGGTAATCGTTTCTATGTGCTTAGTTTGTAGTAGCTAACCAGCTTCTCCTGTTTCTTTGCCTGTCTAATTCTAATTGATACATATTCTTATTCAAGGTGAAGGAGGGGCTGTTACTCCAAAAACTTTTAGACATTCAGGGGTTATTTCATTAGAGAGGATTTTTCCATTCTTTCAGGCAGTTCCTTGGGGGATATTAATGTTTTCTCCTGAACTGTTCCTTCCTCTTGGGTGATTTTCACAGGAATAAGTAAGTACAGTACAATGCCTATACTCAGTAGCAAGAGTAAAATAATTAAAATAAAACAGCCAATTGTTATCCCATTTTGGATGCCACGTTCTCTTCCCGGGAGATGAATTCCTTGAACTTGAGTCCTCCATGCCCAGACCTTGTCAGACAACATGGTTGGAAGAGGACATGGCATTTTTTTTTGTATCAGATTGCTCTGTGTAGGTACACACAAATTTTATTTTCTTGGATCTCTATAGTGATAGAAATATGCTTCAAGGAATAAGGACAGCATTTAATATTAATACAGCTAGCTTGCAGAATGTCTTACTATTTTTTAGGGCATTTAGGAGAGAGACATGTCTTATTTCTCCTGGCAAATTTAGTTTCCATGAAAAGTTGTATTAAACCTTAGATTTAGTGTTTGTATTCATGCCCCTCTTTTTTTGGTGTCAGTACTATATGCCCAAAATAACATGAATTTTTACAGCATTCTCAAATCAAAATGTAAGTCACTAATTCTAGTTAAGTTTTGCTGGATTGCTTATATTTTTAACATGTTCTTCAAGAACATGTTATACCAAATATCAATCAACTAGTATTTGAATATCTACTGTGGCTCACTAATACTGTGCTAAGTATTACTAATTAATTCTGTTTACAGAGGTGTTAAAAATCAGGTGAAGGATCAACGTTAGCTTGAGTCTTCAGGAACAGTTTTATGGAGATGCAACTTGAACAAATCTATAGGATGGTTAAGCAAAATGAAGGGGAAGATGCTATGAAAAGGGATACCTCAAAATATTTGCAATTCTCTTATCTGTATTTTATTGTTATGCCTTTCACCTGAAGTTAATCCATTACTGATATATATAACCCCTTGCCTATGAACTTTTAAACATTAACTTTTTCCAGTTTATTTTATTTTAATTGTTCAAGTATAGTTTTCTGCCTTTTACTTCCATCCCAGCCCACCCCCAAGCCCTCCCCACTTCCCTGCCATTTCCATGCCCCTCCCCCCTTTGTTTTTGTCCATGTATCCTTTATACTAGTTCCTGCAAACCCCTCCCCTTTTCCCCTAAAATTCCCTCCCCTCTCCCTCTGGTCCCTGTCAGCCTGTTTTCTATCCTTTTTTTAAAGATGCCTTTTCTGTTGCGTTCAAAAAGGGAGGTCCTTTCTCTTGAAAATTTGACCTTGTTCATGATGTGAGGCCTGCGTTCAGGTATCATCATTAACTTTTATTTTGGTTAACTTAGAAAAATTATTTATACTGTAGATTCTCCAGTTTCCTCATCTGTAAAACAGAGATAGTACTTACTATCTTATAGAGTTGTTTTGAGTATTAGAGATAGTATGTAAAGTATATGAAGTACAGTTATTTATTAATAGCTTCAAATGTTACTTTTTTCATTATCATCATCATTACCATCACTGCCACCACCACCGTCACCACCACCATCAACAACAACAATATCCCTAGCTATTTTGGTTATCTAATAAACCGTATCCGTTTTCTCTTTGTGCCGTAGAACAGTGCTAAATAGACCATAACTATTCTGTTTGTGTGTATTAGTTTCCCGGTGCTACTGGGTAGCTTTAAACAACAAATTGTTTCAGAAGTTCTGGAGGCTGTAAATATTAGGTTGGCCAAAAAGTCCATTTGTTTTTTTTTCCATAAGATAAAAGATATTTTTTATTTTCTCCAATAACTTACTGATTTGGATATTTTGAGTATGTTGGCTATCTCCCATGTGATATAATGTTGATTATTCACAATTAATGTCTAAATTTAATCGCTATCAACTTTGTCTTGCCTACCTGCCTGTGGAAGATCATTCACCAAGAAATCTCCAGCAAGAAACTTCTCAAACCACTTTTGACACATTGGACCAGTTGCAGCATCTTCTCCACACACTGCACAAATCTTTTTTGTGTTTCAGTTGTGTTCTATCTTTTGGAAATAGTAATGAATAATATGCCAAAATGTTGCTTGTTTTCTTTCACCATTAGTATTAAAATGGCTACAAAAAGTTTACCAATTTAGATAAGTTTTTTAAATGCATGTTGATATGACAGCTGTCACAGTATATTCTAACAAAATTGTTTCAAATGAAGTTAAAGACAACTAAGTGCTACTAAAACCATCTTACAGAAAAAAACAAATGAACTTTTTGACCAACTGAATATAATCTCAAGATGTCAGCAGAGCCATGCTCCCTCTGATACTCTGGATAGAACCCTCCCTGCTGTCTTCTGGTGGTGGCCCTCAGACCATGGCATTCTCCCTGACTCACAGCTGCGTCACTTCAGTCTGTGCCTGTGTCATCACATAGCATTCTCCTTATGTGACTCTGTCTTTATCTTGTAAGGACACATAAATCTCATTCTGGATTAAGATCCATCCTAATAACTCATCTTAATTTGACTAAATCTTCAAAAACTCCATTTCCAAATTAGGTCACATTTACAGGTACTGGAGATTAGGATTTCAGTGTATCTTTTCGGGGGATACAGTTCAGTAATCATATTGTGGGGAAGTATATATATGACCTATTCAGTGGAAAATATCTTTCCTCTAGAGCAGTTATTTTCAAATAGTGTGTTGCAGGAATTTTTAAAACATGTAATACCTGACTATTTACAAAGGAAACTGACCTCTTTTCCCTTGCATTGTTAAATTAAAAAGTGGCAACAGCCAACACAATAGCTATCTGGTGTGAATGAATCAAAATGTTACCAATTTTATCTAGTTGGCAAAAAATATATTTTTGATGTGCTGCATAATTTTAATAATTAGTTTATGTCTGCCATGAGATGAAAAAGTTGAAAATTGCTTCTCTAGAGATCAGTTCTCTATTCTTTGAATTGGATATTGTGGTTAAAGTTGCACATACATTGTGACATTTTCTTTATTATCTTCCCATTGGTCAAGATATCTTTATCTCTGTTCAAGTCCTATATTTAGAAAATAAAATAAGTCTACCCTCTTCTTGTGAATCTCAGACTGAAAATATACAGGGATTTTTTTTCTTCCAGTTTAGAAATAGGTTTTGTAGCATTATTGAGTACTCTAGGTACTTCGAATCTCTACTTAAAGATGCCCATGGTTTAAATGTGTCCTTATTCTTATAAAAGGAAACCTGTTTGAAATGGTTTTTAATAAAATAATAATTTTTCTTTCTTTGTTCCCTTCAGGAAATAGCGCACTCCCAGGTAAAACAGGAGGCTGTATTGCTGCATGAAAAACTTGATGAGTTAGAGTCCCATCGAGATCAAATGATTGCTGAAGACAAAAGCATGGGATCGCCAATGGAAGAGAGAGAGAGATTACTTAAGCAGGTAGGAAAAACATACATAGTTATTTTAATATGTCAGAATTTGATAAATGTGTTAATGTATTTTATTTAAGTCATATAGATTTAAGAGAAAGCCAGTAAGTTTATTGGCTTAAAAACAAAGTGATCTTCACTGAATTAATGTGAATTACTTGACCAAGAAAATCTAGTAAAAGACATTCCTCATATAAACTGTTTTTTGACTTATATTCTAGTTTTATATGATGTTCATGCATTTTTGGCTATTTTTTCATATTTGGGATTTTTATAAGGAAAATTTAAAACTCTTCTTTATTAATTAGCAAATAATTAGATAATCTTACTGAAGATCTGCTCCATTATTTGTTTTAGGCTTCCTATTTAGGAAATGAAGCACCTCACCACTACTGACTTTTTATGGTTATTACTATCGGCGCCTCCGTGAAGTGAATGGAATTAAAATCTTCTATTAAATCACAATGTCATTAGGTTATGTCACATGTATTCAGTAGCTTTCTTACTACACCAAGGCTGGCTTTAATTTAGTACTAACTTATAATTAGCCTATTATTTATCCTGAGATACCCTAACTATAGGAGAACTGCATATGTATTTGGGAATAGCTCCAGTTAGGAGCCTACAAATGGGACTCCTTTGTGACCTTAGATCAAACCCGAAGGGTTTGGAAGACCCTAGGAATCAACCCAGCAGCTATTTATGTGTTAGAATCATTCTAGAAATGTATTAAAATGTAGAATCTGAAGTTCCTTGGAAAGAGATCATTGGAGGCAGGAGAGGAGTGATCTTGGAATAGGATTGCCAGATAAAATACAATAACTTTTAATTTCAGATAAGCAAAGAATAATCAAAAAGAAACAAATGTTTTTCATATTGCCATATATATATATATATATAGTAAAATTTTCATATTGCCATATATATATATATATATAGTAAAATTTATTGTTTATCTGAAATTCAAATGTAGTGGGATTGCTACATCTGTCAAGGCTACCTTTGTGCTGGGGTTTGTATCCTAGATGTTCATGCAAATTGATACAGTCCTGAAGATGTGTTAACCTCATGGTACCATGTGGATTAATACAAAAATATGTCACCACCCTTCTTTTGAGGAAGAAATAAAACTTCATGAATAGTTCCTTAATGATACCCCTTTTAAATTCGAAGGTTGAATTTTAAGAAGTTTCAAGAAAGAGACAAGATTTAACATTTTAGTGCAACATACCTTAGCAGGAAATTCTCTGTAAGATAGCCTAACAGTGAGTAATTCCTTAAAAACTATGGGTATTTTCTTTTGGTGCCTTTTTAGGTAAAAGAAGATAATCAGGAAATAGCTAGCATGGAAAGACAGTAAGTACATTTATACTAGGACATTTGAATCCCTTTCTCATTTTTTAAATTATATTCTAAATGAACAAGAGGTGTATATTGTTACAGTAACTTTTTGTGGTTCATATGGATAATATTAATGCAACTTTCAAGCTTATTTTCAGCTTTAACTATATTTCATATTATTCACATATTTAAATCTTACAATTCAGAGGTTTATAGTATATTCACAGAATTATGTTAGCATCATTTCAATTTTAGAACAGTTCAGTCACCCCAGTTTTATACCACACCCCTAATCCACACCCGTCTCATCCCCCGATCCGAGTCCTGGAGAACTACCTTTATTTTATGTTTCTGGAGATTGGCCTGTTCTGGACATGTTATATTAATGGAGTCGTATGTGTGTGGTCCTATGGCTGGATTCTTTCACTTAGCTTAATGTTTTCAAGGTTCATCTGTGTTGTGCCATATATCACTACTTCATTTCTTTTTATTGCCAAATATTCCATTATGTGGATATACCATATTTATTGTTTTGTTCATTCATTGATGGACATTTAGATTTTTCTCCATTTTTGGCTACTAGCATGCTGATGTGAAATTCGTGTACCAGTTTTTGTGTGGACCTATGTTTTCACTTCTTTTGGGTATAAACCTAGGTTTAGAATTGATGGCTCATATAATAACTCTATATTTAATTTTCTGAGGAACTGTCAGGCTATTTTCCATTACAGCTGTACCATTTTACATTTCTGCCAGCAGTGTGTGAGGGTTCCAGTTTCCCCATGCCCTCATCAACACTTGTTTATCTCCCTTTTGATTATAGTCATCCTAGTGGGTGTGAAGTAGTACCTCATTATGGTTTTGATTTGCATTTCCCTGATGATTAATAATGTTGAGCTTCTTTTCCTTAACACATTGGCCATATGTATATCTTGTTTAGAGAACTGTCCTTTTGGATCCTTTGCCCATTTTTTAATTGGGTTATTTACTTTTGTTACTGAAGTTTAATGGTTCTTCACTTATTCCAGACACAAAACTTTTAATAGATAAATCATTTGCAAAATTTTTGTCCCTACCTGTAGATTTATCTTTTTACTTTCTTGATGTGCCCTTTGAGAAGCATAAAAGTTTTAAATTTTGATGGTATCTATTGTTTTTAAAGATTCTATTTATTTATTTTTGAGAGGGAGGGGAAAGGAGGGAGAAAGAGAGGGAGAGAAATAGCAGCCTGTGGTTGCCTCTCATGTGCCCCCTACTGGGGACCTGGCCTGCAGCCCAGGCATGTGCCCTGACTGGGAATCCATCCAGTAACCCTTTGGTTTGCAGGCCTGTGCTTAATCCACTGAGCTACACCAGCCAGGCTGATGACGTCTCTTATTTATTTATTTACTTACTTACTTACTTTACCTACTTTACTTACTTACTTACTTACTTGGTTGGTTGGTTGGTTGTGCTTTTGGTGCCATTTCTAAGAAACCAGTGCCTAATCCAAAGTCACAGAGATTCATGCTTATGTTTTATTCTGAGTTTTATAATTTCTTACATTTAGATGTATGATTCATTTTGAGTTAACTTTTGTATATGGTGTAAGGTAGGAGTCCAGTTTTATTCTTTTGTTGTGCATATCCAGTTGTCCAGGCACCATTTGTTGAAATATTCTTTTAACAAATATTATTATTCCTTCCCCATGTAATTGTCTTCCACCTTTGTCAAAAATAAAATATAAAACTCTGACAGGTGGGCCAGGTGGGTCAGTTGGTTGGAGTGTCGTTTCATACACCAAAAGGTTGTAGATTCTATTCCCAGTCAGGGCACATACCTAGATGATAGGTTTGATCCTCAGTTGGTGCCCATCTGGGAGCAAACTGATGGGTGTTTCCCTCTCATACCAATGTTTCTCTCTCTCCCTTCCTCTCTAAAATCAGTTTTAAAAAATCCTTGGGTGAGAATTAGAGAAAATTCAAAATTCTACATATAAGACCTTACATGTAGATACAGGGTCTTATTTCTGGACTCACAATTCTCCTTCATTTATACGTATATATGTGTGTATATATACATCTGTCCTTATTCCAGTACCACACTGTTATGATTACTATAGTTTCATAATAAGCACAACTACTTTTTGCTAGAATTTTAACCCATATAATCTTCTGTTCGTGGTAAATTTTATTTTCCAATTTTTGAGACTAATTTACCAACTTAGTTCAGTTTAAACAAATCTATAAAAAGAAAGTTACTAAATATTTTTTACTTCCTTAATGTTTTAAGGCAAGCCAAAAAAAAGATGAGGGAAGAGTCTACCCTTGAAGTTAGACAACCTAACATTCTCAAAATATACTTGCAGTTCAAATGTGAATCATGAAAAAAAGATCTAGAAAAAAATTTCTAAATTTGTAGTAACAGAATAGGACATACTATTTCTAAATATTATTTATGCAGCTTAGAAAATATTGAAGATTTTTTAATGTAATCATTGAATATTTTCATTGAATATCTATATTATCTGTCATAAATGTATTAAATAACATTTTCAACAGGTTAACAGATTTAAAAGAAAAAATAAATCAATTTAATGAAGAAATTAGACAACTTGATATGGACTTAGAAGAACACCAAGGTAATTTTTCTGGTATTTTTATAAAGAATATTAACAGTTACATAGCAGTATTGATACAGTGTTACTTCGAGCATCAGTGACTGTTTACCTGGGATTTATTATTTAATTATTTATGACATTGCTAACATTAACTACTA
Organism: Sturnira hondurensis; assembly: GCF_014824575.4. Lineage (NCBI taxonomy): Eukaryota > Metazoa > Chordata > Mammalia > Chiroptera > Phyllostomidae > Sturnira > Sturnira hondurensis. The sequence goes on from NW_028084643.1 coordinate 1,260,436, forward strand.
AAATACTAAACTATAATATTAAATATTACAATTAATATTAAATTATTTAAACTAATTAAAAACTTGGAATAACTTTTAAATGATTATATAATGATGTGATGTATTTTCTTTTTAAAAAATGAAGTAAAATGATTTCAGATTGTCAGAGATTTCTAAGTTATACTTTCTCAATATAGTCAATTATTAATTAACCTGGTTAACTGGTAGAGCTGGCAGGGGGGTGAGGATCAAGTCACAAATAATCCAGAAAGAAATAATTTTCTAGGGAACCCAGTCAGGAGGTAGCAAGTACTGACTTTTCTGAAAATCTTCCAACTTTTTCTAGCAGTGCGGTTTGAAGAGCCAAGGCAGGAACCAGAACACTTGGGGAAGCTCAGGTTCAAACAAGTAGAAATGCTGTGGTGGGAGGTTAGGATCTACAGTGTAAGTATAGTCAGGGGAAGAAGTGGGGTGTTATAGTTTCTTAACCAGCTTCTCTCTAGTGAAGGAGAGAAAGTTGGGTTTCTCGTGGCACTTTAATCATAGAGTAATTGCAAGCCAGTTAGTATGCTCTTGGATTATCAAGAATTGACTGTATTTTTATGAGTTAGGTGTTGTGTCATAAACAGTGTGCATGTATATGTATATCTATTACGGCTAAAGAAACATTCCTAGCAGGGAAAAAGAGTATTCCATTTCAAAAAATTTTACTTCAATTTTAAATGCAGTATATTATTTATGTTTTCTTTATTTGTGAACAGTAGAACTAGCTACTACTAATTGATTACTTACCTGGTATTTGCAAAATCCTTTGAAGCCTTGTAACCCCCTTCATACTTGTTGAAGCTCGGAGAAGTTATTCAAATTGCCACAGCTCCAAGGGGGTAAAGTCTAAATATAAACCAAGTTCATTTTGACCCAAATGATTTCATTCTGTTGCCCAAATGTAAATCTTGGCTTTCTGATAATGAAGTTCTGCATTTTTGAAACAAGTATGTTCTTATAAGATGCATGCATAGTTTTATTTACAAATGCCTACTAATGCCTTTAAAACAGATAAATTTTATAGCCCAGATAAGTACACTTATTAGATAAGTACACTTACCTGACATTTCATTTTCTCATCTGCAAAATGAATATAATCATCCTGTCTAAGGTTTATGCATATTAAATGGTATACGTGGGTGGCTAGGTAAGCTCACAATGTTAGGCTAAGATCATGTTATTTTCTTTCCTTATTGCTTTTAATTTTTGTAGATTTAGTATTCTAGATTTTCTTCACTAATATCTTAAACTTTTCTGTGAAATTTGGTAGTGTTTTTGACTTTAGATGCTTTATAGGATATATTTTAAATAATTTTACTCTACAAATTTTAATTTCTAGTAATATTTCATTTATTTTTTAGTAAAATAACTTACTTGGGAGTAACAATTATTAATTGCTAGTTCTAAGATTAATAGAATGCTTTGAATTTTGTTTCTATTGATTTATTTAAATTATTGTTATTGATATTATTATTACAGTTGTCCCAATTTTTCCCTCTTTGCCACCCCTCCAACCAGCACCTCCATTCTCTCAGGCTATCCCCACACCATTGTTCATGTCTGTGGGTCATGGGTATAAGCTCTTTGGCTACTCCATTTCCTATACTGTACTTTACATCTCCATGGCTATTCTATAACTGGCTATTCTTAATACCTTCACCTCTTTACCCATTTCCCTAACACCCCCTCTAGTCCGGCAACCATCAAAATGCTCTCTATATCCATGATTCTGTCTCTGTTACTCTCCTTTGCTTAGTTTGTTTTTCAGATTCAATTGTTGATAGATACGTATTTATTGCCATTTTATTGTCCATAGTTTTGATCTTCTTTTTCTTAAATCAGTCCCTTTAACATTTCATACAATAATGGTTTGGGGATGATGAACCCCTTTAGTTTTTTCTTATCTGGGAAGCTCTTTATCTCCCCTTCCATTCTAAATGATAGCTTTGCTGAGAAGAGAAATTTTGGTGTAGGTCCCTGTTTTTCATGACTTCAAATATTTCTTGCCAATTCCTTATAGCCTGCAAAGTTTCTTTTAAGAAATAGCTGACAGTCTTATGAGGACATCCCTGTAGGTAACTAACTGCTTTTCTCTTGCTGCTTTTAAGATTTTCTCTTTATCTTTAACCTTTGGCATTTTAATTATGATGTGCCCTGATGTGGGCTTCTTTTTTTCCATCTTGTCTGGGACTCTCTGTGCTTCCTGGACTTGCATGCTTATTTCCTTCACCAAATTGGGGAAGTTTTCTTTCATTATTGTTTCAGATAGATTTCCAATTTCTTATTCTCTTCTCCTTCTGGCACCCATGATACAAATGTTGGACCTCTTGAAGTTGTCCCAGAAGCTGCTCACACTATCCTCATTTTTTGGACTCATTTTTCTTCTTGTTGTTCTGATTGGTTGCTCTTTACTTCTTTCTTTCTTTCTTTCTTTCTTTGTAAATATATTTTATTGATTATGCCGTTACAGTTGTTCTATTCCCCCCCATCATTCCCCTCCACCCTGCACACCCCCTCCCCCACCATTCCCCCCCTTTAGTTTATGACCACCTGTCTCAAGTTCTTTAGATTCTATATTTCCCCTACTATTCTTGCCCTCCCCCTATCTATTTTCTACCTACTGTCTATGCTATTTTCTGTACCTTCTCCCCTCTTCTCCTCCTCCCACTCCCCTGTTGCTAACCTTCCATGTGTTCGTCATTTCTATGGTTCCACTCCTGATCTAGCTGTCCTCTAGGTTGGCTTTTGTTTTAGGTGTGGTTGTTGATAACTGAGATTGCTGTCCTTTCACTGTTCATATTTTTCATCTTCTTTTCTTATATAAGTCCCTTTAACATTTCATATAATAAGGGCTTGGTGATGATGAACTCCTTGAACTTGACCTTATCTGAGAAGCACTTTATCTATCCTTCTATTCTAAATGAAAGTTTTGCTGGATAAAGCAATCTTGGTTGTAGGTCTTTGGATTTCATGACTTGGAATACTTCTTTCCAGCCTCTTCTTGCCTGTAAGGTCTCTTTTGAGAAATCCGCTGACAGTCTGATGGGTACTCTTTTGTAGGTGACTGTCCCCTTATCTCTTGCTGCTTCTAGGATTCTCTCCTTCATTTTCATCTTGGCTAATGTAATGATGATGTGCCTTGGTGTGTTCCTTCTTGGGTCAACTTCTTTGGGACTCTCTGAGCTTCCTGGATTTCCTGGAAGTCTATTTCCTTTGCCAGACTGGGGAAGTTCTCCTTTATTATTTGTTCAAATAAGTTTTCCACTTGTGGCTGTTTCTTTCCCCCTTCTGGTACCCCTATAATCCGGATGTTGGAACGTTTAAAGATGTCCTGGAGGTTCCTGAGCCTCTCCTCATTTTTTTGAATTCTCATTTCTTCATGCCTTTCTGGTTGGATATTTTGTTCTTCCTTCTGGTCCATGCCATTGATTTGAGTCCTAGTTTCCTTTCCATCACTATTGGTTTCCTGGACATCTCCCTTCATTTCAATTAGTTTAGCCTTTATATGTTCCTCTAATTTGTGACTATAATCAACCAGTTCTGTGAGCATCCTGATAAACAGTATCTTGAATTGTGCTTCTGAGAGGCTGGCAATTTCTCTGTCGGTGAGAGTTATCAGCTCTGGGACTTTGAGTTCTTCCTGCGCCATCTTTGGGCTGTTCGTGCCTGTTACGTAGCAGGATCTGAGCCCTAGGTCTCCACCTGAGCAGGGCAACTCGGTCGCTCGGTAGTGATGCTTATGTTGGGGTGGGGTCAAAGAGCAACAATGGCGTCCCGTCTGCCGTCTCCTGCCGCAGCCCCCACAGGTGCGGCAGCTCCCTCCGTAACCGGACCCACGCGTTTCGTCCCACTGCACGCGAGTGTGCCACCGCCGTCAGCCCCCACCCCCTGGGGCCTGCGTGGTCCGTCTCACTGTGCGAGAATGTGTGACCATGGTCAGTCTGCTCCACACCCTGGGTCCAGGCCACTTGTGCGCCTAGGTCTGGGGATCTTCCTGCCCGACCCTGCTCTGCTACTGGCTCCGCCCCTCTTACCGTCCCTGTGGAACAATTAGTTGTAGTCGGACTTCCATGTAATTCAGTTTTCTGNTTTTTTTCTTGATTTCTGCTTCTGCTGATTCATTGTTAGTATACAGAAATGCCTTTGATTTCTGGATATTGACTTTGTATCCCGCTGTTTTGCCAAATTCATTTATTAGTTCCAGCAATTTTTTGGTAGAGTCTATAGGATTTTCCATGTACACTATCATGTCATCTGCAAACAGTGACAGTTTTGTTTCCTCCTTTCCGATTTGGATGCCTTTTATTTCCTTTTCTTGTCTGATTGCTGTGGCTAGAACTTCCAATACTATATTAAATAGAAGTGGTGAAAGTGGACAACCTTGTCTTGTTCCTGATCTTAGTGGAAAAGCTTTCAGTTTTTGCCCATTCAGTATGATGTTGGCTGTAGGTCTTTCATATATGGCCTTTATTATATTGAGGAATGCTCCCTCTATTCCCACTTTGCTGAGTACCTTTATCATAAATGGGTGTTGTACCTTATCAAAAGCTTTTTCTGCATCTGTTGATATGATCATGTGGTTTTTGTCTTTGCTTTTGTTTATGTGGTGTATTACATTTACTGATTTGTGGATATTGAACCATCCTTGCATCCCTGAGATGAATCCCACTTGGTCGTGGTGTATGATCATCTTGATGTATTGTTGGATGCGATTTGCCAATATTTTATTGAGGATTTTAGCATCTATGTTCATCAGCGATATTGGCCTGAAGTTTTCTTTCTTTGTTATGTCTCTATCTGGTTTTGGAATTAGGATGATGCTGGCTTCATAAAAAGAGTTGGGGAGTTTCCCATCATTTTGGATTTTTTGGAATAATCTGTGAAGAATAGGGGTTAGCTCTTCCTTAAATGCTTTGTAGAATTCTCCTGTGAAACCATCTGGTCCGGGGCTTTTGTGTGATGGGAGTTTTTTTATTACTGCTTCAATTTCATCTGCTGTTATTGGCCTGTTCAGGCTTTCTACTTCTTCATTGAGTTTTGGAAGATTATATTTTTTCTAGAAATTTGTCCATTTCACCTAGGTTTTCAAATTTCTTGGCATACAGTTCTTCATAGTAATTCCTTACAATCCCTTTTTTTTCTGTGGTATCAGTTGTAATCTCTCCTCTTTCATTTCTGATTGTGTTTATTTGTGTCCTCTCTCTTCTTTTCTTAATGAGCCTACTTAAAGGCTTGTCTATTTTGTTTATCCGGAATTAATTCTATCACTTTACATATGTACTATACTTCACCCATATAGTAGTTCTACTTTATTGATAGATCAGGTAATTTTGTTATATGGTTTTAAATATATTTTGTTTAAATATGTGTACTGGTCTGTGTTAGTGGGGAAGGAATTGTTGTTACTTGTATTGCTAGAAGCAATGAAAAATTAATGCAATTAAAAGTTGTTACATAGCTTAGGTACAAGCTGCATCATTATTAAAGCACAGCATTACTGGCAGGTGCTATAGTACTTTTCAGGAGAGCCCAACCCATCCTGATTTCTCCTCTCCCAGAGGAAGGACCAGTCATTAAATATCTGCTTAATTTTTGCTTTTTAAAATGTTGTATCTGTATGAGAAAGGTAAAGTAATGGAAAAAGCATTGTTCCTCTGGGTAAAAAAGATAACCAAAAGTAGATAATAGTAGCTTATATTCTTACTGAGTACATGATATCATTTTTAATAAAAATCATTTTGCCTCATGGTTTACTTGTAACATATAGCTGAGTAATTTTTGTTTCTGATATGGTGATTATTTACTAAGAAAGTTAAGGTCCCTCAAAGAAAATGTTTCTTGGCCCTCTTAAATCAGACCCTTACTTTACTCTTCACTATTTTACATTAAATTCTATAAAGAACAATGTTATTATTTTATGATGTGGCAACATCTTTCCTGCGATAGGAACACAAAATAAGTGATCAGTCTTCTGTGCAGAATTCCTGAGCCTTTTGAAACTGGGTTGCTTCTCAGCTTTACCCAATGCTAACTTAGGGTTAGATAGGCTTTCCATGCGCTTCTAGCTTTTAAAAATTTATTACTGTTGTTTACTTTTTATTTTCCTTGTTGCTGGGAGTTTTAGCTTTAAAAAGTATTTATTACATAACTTTAGCAGAGTTTGGCAGAGGGGAGTGGGATTTGAGTTAGATGTGCATGTTCAATCTGCCATCTTCATCAGGAAATTATACTGGTTATGAACTTCACTTGCCCAGAATTTCTTTGAATCTCTTTGAATGTACTTCATTGTGTGTTTTGCTTCAAAATGAGTTTTTCATGTCCTTTCCTTAACTGAGGAATTAGTCTCAACATGTAAGAGATTACCCCCTTCCTGCTTTTTAAAAAGTTTTCTTTAACTAATTTTTAGAGACTCTGATTAATTTACTTTTTACAGTTATGTGCTTTTATAGATGATTCTGGTTTGTACTTAATGTGAACAATTTAAGCAGTACAAAAGTTTATAAAATACATCCCCTTTCTCCTATCTTCTAATACAGTCCAATCTTCAGAGATAATCGTTGTTTATAATTTGATGTTTAGTCCATTAGACTTTTTTTGTACATCTGCAAGCGTATATTTTATTTTTAAAAGATATTTATTTTTAGAGAGAGGGGAAGAGAGGGAAACATCAATGTGTGATTGCCTCTCCTGCGCACCCTACTGGGGGCTTGTTCCCTGACTGGGAATCGAACACACAACCCTTTGCTTCACAGTGCAGTGCTCAATCCACTGAGCCATGCCAGCCAGGGCCAAGCATATATTTAAAAATATATATCTAATACTATGTAGTTTTTCTGGCGTGAGTCTTTTTGTTTAATTACATGTAATGTACATTCTTTCCTATGAGAATGTGTACTTCATTCTAAAAAGTATAGCATAGTGACTTTAAAGCTAGACTAAGAATGGTGCTGGTTCATACTAAGCACTTGCAACAACTGTTACCTGTCATCTGTTGTTTATTGTTTTTAAAGAGTATTTGCTGTTAAATTATATAAATGTTTGGTCACTCTATAGGACATCCAAAACTGATAAAATGTTGTATGTCTATTGCAATTGAAAATTTAAAAATTTATTTAATTTTTAGAAGTGAAATTTTGAGTGGACTATTATTTATGTTCACAAGCTTAACTGCTTGGCAAATTTATTTTCAGAAAAGTTGTACCATTTTATACAATCACAACAGTATGTGAAAGTGCTTGCTTACCAATGCTAGTTGTTAAAAATTTTAGTTTTTATCAGTCAAAATATTATACATTTTTCTGACAATTCACTATTCTCAAGGCCTGATTTGTGGTACTACCATGATCCACAAGGTGGGGCTAGTTTTGTGGATGTCTACATACACAGACAAGGTTTGACTAATAGTTAATGAAAGTATAATCACATACCTCCCAGAAGTACCTCTCATACCTCACATACCTCTCTAGAAGTATTTTGGGTATTATTACATATCACAAATTACTCCTTCATTTTTAGAGGATAGTATCTTCCCAGAGATTTGTGGGAAGCTATGAATTTTAAAACTGACTATCATGTGATTATTAATGTAACATGTACAGATATCTACCTGTATTTTTCAGACCATAAGATGCACCTAGGTTTTAGAGGAGGGAACTATGAAAAAAATTTTGAAGCAAGAAATGTGCTTCACTTATTTATGTTATTAATAACATAAATAACGTAATATTTCACCAATGTAAATGTAAACAGAACTCAACAGCAGCATTAACAACCATTATTCCTCCCAAATGGGGGGTGCATCTTATATTCCGAGAAATATGGTACATAACTGCTACGGTACGACAAATGTGTATCGTACTGGAAATATACATAAAATGCGATAGGACCATTCAGTTACTGTTGCAAACTGAATGATCTCATTGCAATTTTTCTGTAATTTATATGTTTCTTTCAAGAGCAGTAAAAATATGAAACATAACACTTTTTTTGTTGTCTATGGGATACTTCTTTATACTCCCAAGGCCTAGGTTGGAAGCTTTTATTCTTTGCTTATTTCAGATGAAAAGGAATTTATAAAGACAGAATAGTTTTATTTTAGAGCACAGATTCTGCAACCAGAATGTCTGGATTCAAATCTGGACTGTGCTGTTTTACTGTCTGATCTTGGAATTGCTACTTGACCTTTATGTGCCTTCGTTTCCTCATCTTTACAGTGGAGACCATAGCGGTAGCCACACATCTCTTAGCACTGCTGTGAGAATTAGATGAATGATGTGTTTATGACTCAGAATAACTTTCCTGGTGATTTTCCCAAAACATATTTTGGAAAGTATTTTCCCACTAATAATTCCCCAGAACATAAAAATAACCTACTTAATTTTACTTTGGTTTATCTCCTGGTATCTGAGTTTCAAATGGCATATATTCATTGTTATTCTAGTTTCTCAATGTACATTCAATGAAGAATGGGTCGTTGCTTATTGTCCAATTTGCAGGTTGGTTAAACTATATTTTATATCTTTATAGCAAGTACATGCAGTGGACTAATAATAGTTTATTTAATAAATGATGTTGGCAAAATTGGACAGATACATGCAAAACAATGAAACTAGACCACCTTCTTAGGCCATACACAAAAATAAATTCAAAGTGGATTAAAGAATTAAATGTTAGAACCAAAACCATAAAATTTCTAGAAGTAAACATAGGCAGTAAAATCTCAGACTTTTCTTGTAGTGGTATTTTTTTCTGATATATCTCCTCAAGCAAGGGAAATGAAAAAAGTAAACAAATGGGACTACATCAAACCAAAAAGTTTTTCCACAGCAAAGAAAACAAACCATCCACAAAATACTATAAAAAGACAACACATTCACCAATACCTCTGATAGGGGGTAATATCCAAAATTTGTAAAGAACTTATAAAACCCAACACCAAAAAAATTATTCTAATTTAAGAATACACACTTATCCAAAGAGGACATACAGACAGCCAGTAGACGTATAAAAGGTGCTCAGTATCACTGATCATCAAAGAAATGCAAACTAAAACCCCAATGAGATATCACCTCACACCTGTCACACTGACTATCATCAATAAATCAACAAACAACTAGTGCTGGCAAATGTGGAAAAAAGGAACTGTTTTGCACTGTTGGTGGGAATGCATATGGTGCAACCACTGGGGAAGACAGTATGTAGATATCTCAAAAATTAAAAATGGAACTGCCTTATGACCCAGCAATTCCACTTTTGGAAATGTATCCTAAGAAACCTGACACACTAACTCAAAAGAACATAAACATCCCTATGTTCACTGCAGCATTATTTACAATTGCCAAAATATGGAAGCTGCCCAAATATCCATCAATAGATGAATAGATAAAAGAGCTATGTAGCCCTGGCTGGTGTAGCTCCGTGAGTTGAGCATGGGCTGTGAACCAAAGGATCATGGTTCGATTCCCGGTCAGGGCACATGCCTGGGTTGTGGGCCCGGTCCCTAGTGGGGACCATGTGAGAGGCAACCACACATTAATGTTTCTCTCCCTCTCTTTCTACTTCCCTTCCCCTCTCTCTAAAAATAAAAAAAAATATTTTATTGTGGGGCATTTGCACAGTGAGATACTACTCAGCCGTAACAAAGAAGAAAATCTTACCCTTTGCAACAGTATGGATGGACCTGGAGAACATTATGTTAAGTGAAATAAACCAGTTAGAGAAAGACAAAAAACATATCATTTCACTCATATGTGGAATCTAATGAAAAAAGTGATCTAATAGGCAAAATAGAGACAGACTCATAAATAGCAGGCTGCCAGTTCTGGGGGCCAGGGGTAGGAGAAGGAAAGATGGAAAACAAAGGAAAAAGGAATCTTAAACATGGATAACAATGTGGTGATTGTGGAGGAGAGGAGGAGATAAGGAGGGTAAAGGTAATGGAAAAGTACAATAAAAAAATAGATAGCTCTGTAAGCCCTGAAGTTCTGAAGGACTTCTAAATGTAATAGGGAGTGCAGACAGGTGCAGACTGTGAGGCGGAAGACTAATGAGTTATGGATATACTAGTATTAGGATGTCCTGAAATGTATCCAGATGAGTATTCATTATTCTAGTAAGCAGTTGGATAAACTGATCTGAAAATTAGTGAAAAGGTCAAATTTAGGAGTTCTTAAACCACAAGAATAAGTGAGATTACCTTGGATATAATGTAGCATTAGAAGTCAACTAACAGCAAAACTGAGAATTTAAATGAAGGGAAACAAAGAAAGCCATGAAGAGAATGAATTATCCGAGAGTAAGAAAACCCAGAAAACTGCCCCCAACAAAAACCATAAGGAGAAAAACTGAAAAAGGGTAGGATGTATCAGTAGTGTCAGATAATGCAGAGTAAGATTAAGAGGTGGAAACTGCCCTTTGGATTTGATGATTAAGGAGTCATATAATCTTACTGAGAACAATTTCATTGCAATGGCAGGAGGCAAAGCCTCATGCTGTCTTGAGGTCTAATATAGGTGTCCCCACCCTGCAGGTTTCGATCAGCACCAGTGCCAGTCCAGGCCTGTTAGGAACCAGGCCTCACAGCACTTGAATAATCCTGAAACTATCCCCCACCCTCCCCCATGGAAAAATTGTCTCCCATGAAAGCCATCCCAGCTTCCAAAAAGTCTGGGGACCTCTGGTCTAAGAACAAGATGAGGAACTAGAAACCACATGTGTAGGGGATTCTCTTAAATTTAAAAGAGGACAACCCATGGCTGGCATGGCTCAGTTGATTAGAGCGTACATCTAAGGGTTGGGGGTTCCATTCCAGGTCAGGGCATGTACATAGCTTGTGGGTTTGATGTAGACCGAGGGGGTGGTGCAGAAGATAACTGAGAGATGTTTCTCTCTCCTGCCCCCTCCCTCCCCCCTCTGTCCCCTCCCTCTCTCTCTGAAATCAATAAAGATTTTTAAAAAGATTTTTAAAGGAGAGAAAAGACGAGATGACTTAAATTTCTATAAAGCCTGTGTTGGAGGCCTCTTCCTAATCCCTTAGTGCCTGACTTCTCTCAGGGGTGCAACTTCTCAGACAGCCACAGCAAGAAGCTTGGACTTTCTAAGAAACCTGGGCCATGGTGGGTTCAGCAGATATTAAATTTCCTGCTACTTCTCATAGGTTGTATAATATCTGTAGGCACATCACTGTCCTCTAAGGGCATTCCAGATCATGTGTGCTACAAATGCTAATTCTTTCTCTTTGTTGCCAACTCAAAAGACATTGCCATAGGTAAATGAATGGTGACATTATTATAGGACCAATCTTAATTTGTCTATAATGTATTTTCTAAAAACTTAGTCGTTTACAAACTTTATCATTGATTATGAATTTTCTTTTTCTGCCCTCTCACAAACAATCATGCTGCATCAGTATGCTCTGAGACTGTTGCTGTTCCTTTGAACTGAAAAGTAGTTCAGTAAAGTTGTTAATGCATTCAAAGCCTTAGCCTGAGTGCACTCCGTGTTTTTTGTTGGTTCTGGGTGTTCCCTGTTGTTTCCGGATGTTTCATAGCTAGGAATTCATGATCACTGGGTGTTTATTCTACTATCCTTAGACAGTTGCTTTTATTTTCTGCCTTTTTACTACTAGTACTGTTTGGAGGGCCTTGGCAAGATTTTCTGTGTATCAGGGCTGTCCTCAATGAGCTTGGGAAAAATATTTTCAGATCAGAAAAAAGAAAAGACTGTTTGCTGACACAGGCCTCTGACTTTGCCTTCACCTTTATGTAGTGCTAACTCACTTCCTACCAAGAAAGTCTGTATACGAAGGAAATGCATGCCTCATGTCATTAGGAGCTCTACCTGCTCATCTTCCTCTGCACCCTAACCTTATTGCTACTATAGCCAGTACTTGGAAAAACAATATGCCTTATAAGAGGATATATGGAACACAGGCTAGCCATTGGGTTTTAGCCTCCAGACTCTTAACCATTGACTTTGCCCATTTTATTTGAAGTCTTCTTCCTAAAGTCCTTTTATATGCTGGTTCCTCAGTAAGAACCTTTTTGGGAATCTCTGGCTTATCATTGCCTCCATCCTTGCTGGACATTATCCTAATAAGCTTCCTTGACTATCGGGAATAGAACGAACACAAATTTATTCAGCTTACTCTAACTGGGGTCCAGGGGAACAGGGCTGCAGCTGTCTCACTAGTCCAAGAAAATACCATGTGCCTCCAAAATTCAATTTTGGTTACAATGAAAATCCTGTTGTCATAAAGTGATTGTTATCTAACTCTGCTTATGGTCCCTTTATGCAGCCAAAGTGTCAGATTTAATCCATCTGTCTGGCCCTCAGATTTTTGCCCCTTTAAACATGTCTTTTATTTATATACACACACATATATATATATAAAATGAAACATGTCCAAAATGGCTGGCTGTATACAGCTTTTTCTTCAGCTTGCTTCTCTTTTTAGTTAAAAACACCACCATGTCCTCAGTTACTCAAGTAGAAACCTGAGAGTCATATTTGACTTCTCCCTGTCTAACCTCACTAAAATCCATTCACTCTGGCTCTTAAATGTCTCAAACAAATATTCACAGCCTTACATCCTAATTTGCTACCATTCTACTCCAGGCAACGTTCATCTTTTACCCAGATTACTGTGACAGTCTCCTAACTAGTCTTATTATCTCCATCTTACTACTCTTTGATTCTTCAGACGAGAAATGTTTTTCAGGAGTGCAAGCTGACCATTTTTCCCCTGCTTAAAATTCTTCAGTAATTTTACCATTGTCCGTAGAAGGAAGTCCAGACTTTTGTATAACCTAGCTTATCTTTGTGCCATTTTTTCACTTACATTCTCTGCCTCAGCCATCCCACACTTTCAGTTTTTGGTCTAGCATATTCATCCTCACCTTCAAATGCTTTAACTTTGAAATTAATCTTCTGTATTTCAACCAGGTAACTCATGCATTTATTCTTTATAATGGAGCTAAATAGTACTTTAGAGAAAATTTCCTGGAACCCTTCAACTAAATTAATTTTCTTTGCTGTGTACTTCTGTATATAGTAACCTTTATTTTTCATGATAGCACTTAGTACATTTTAATTTTAATTACTTGTTAAATATCTAAACTTCAAGCTCTGTAGGTAAAGTCAGCTTGCTGTCTTGCCTGTCAATGTGAGCTGTCCAAAGTTGGAATGAACTTTCTTCGGAGCTTCCGTTTCCCATCACCTGTGGTGTTCTTGTGTAAGTCGACGAGCTCTGAGTTGGAACAAATATAAAGAACCACTGGGAAGCTTTTAGGTCTTTTCCAGTCAGAAGATTCCTTTTTTCCAAACATACAAATATAGCTGTTTTAAAAGGTTCTGTCATTCAGTGTACAAGAATTACACCTCATTGAAAATATTGAATATTCAATGACTAATGAATATGACTGACATATGGAGCACCTAAGATTTATTTCTAATTTAGAGTGCTGTATCTGGAGTTTTTGAAATTGTTATATTTTGTATCTCTTACAGGTGAAATGAATCAGAAGTACAAGGAGCTAAAAAAAAGGGAGGAAAATATGGACAGTAAGTGTTAGTCTTATAGATATGAAAATACTGTATTTTCAGGCAGCTGTTCACTTATGCCAAATCAGAGGTCTCATTTGGGGAGGGTAACATGGCTAATAAATGCAGAAGTGTGGACATTCAAAGCGTTTGCCTTGAAGGATTACTAAAGATCTAGTGTAGTTAGGGGGTAGGTAAAGAGTTCTGAAGAGGTGTGTGTATGTGAGTATACGTTAGGAATAAATTTTAAATCTTATACTTATAATCTGCATAGAGAATCTGTATAGACCACTTACTGATTGAACATTGAATATTCTCTTTTACCTGTTTCACTGTTTGCCTTTAATATCTTTCACCTTTTTTGTAGCTTTTACAATATTTACTTAATTATTTATTGTTACTTGGTTCTGTCACTAACTAAAATTTAGTAGCTTATGGTTGTAGCTTAGATTCCCTAAGGCTGATGTCAATAGTTACTTTCAGAGAAGCATGCTATAAAACAATAATTGCCAACTCTGATTTAACAATATTCTGATTTTCCTTTAAAATCTCAGTAAGTACCAAAAACTATATCAAAATTCATTGTTTTATGCTAACCATAAAATACTTTTTAAGTTTGTATTTTTTTGGAAGCTCCATAGAAATACTTTAAGAATGTAAATAAGAGCAAATTGTGTATTGGTTCTATATTAGACAAGAAAAAAGGATTTCATAGAATATTTATAATCTGAAAAAGTTATTAAATTGTTTTAGACAAGATTAATGCAGCATTCTAAGTAAAATACACATTTTCAGATAATGTAGGTAATTAATACTATTTTCAAAAGTGAAGTTAATGGCTTATAATAGATGTTAATTGTACGTATATCAAATAGATTCTATGTAAACACAGAAATTTTTTTATCTCCTTTTTATCTTCTGAGCTTATATAAATGTTTAGTTTACTTGTATCATATAAGGTCATAAAATTAAGCTTATAAGAGTTTAAAAGTATGTAGCCCTGGATGGTGTGGCTCAGTGGATTGAGTGCTGGCCTGCAAACCAAAAGAGGTCACCAGTTTGATTCCTGGTCAGGGCACACGCCTGGGTTGGTGGCCAGGGCCCCATGTGGGGATGTGCCAGAGGCAGCTGATCAGTGTTTCTCTCACACATCAATATTTCTGTCCCTCTCTTTCTCCCTCCTTTCCCCTCTCACTAATAAAGAAATAAAATCCTTAAGAAATAGAAAATAAAACAAAGTTTGGAAGTATGCAGAAATGTTCTTATTGGGTACCTTTGGTTTTAAAAAATATTTATAAATATTTTATAAATTTACTTTTCTAAAATGTACTCTTAAGGCCTACAAATCAGAATCTATATGGTGTTAAGTATGTCAATAGTATTCTTTCATCATTATTTCTCAATCGCCAGCTTTTATTGAGACTTTTGAGGAAACTAAAAGCCAGGAACTGGAACGGAAGGCACAGATAGAAGCCAGCATTGTTGCGCTTTTGGAGCATAGTAGTCGGGTAAGTACCATCCACCTGTCCTGGGGTCCTTGTTGTTTTTACTGTGATTATCTTTTCCAACCAAAAAAAAATGCAGTGGTTTACTATTACTTTTAAACCATTTCCTTTAGCCCTGACCAGTCGTGGCTTAGTTGGTTGGGCAGAGTCTCACAAAGTCAAAGGTTGCCGGTTTGATTTGCAGTCAGGACACGCGCCCAAGGTGCAGGTTTCTCTCTCACCTTGGTGTTTCTCTTCCTGCCTTTTCCCGCCCTTTACCTCTCTCTATAAATAAATAAATAAAATCTTTAAGTACTAAATAAGTAAATAAATGATCTCTTTCCTTTAAATTCCCTCAATTATTATTTTATTTCCTTAAGCTAGCTATTAATTTTTGTCTTTCTAGCAAAATTTAGCTAACTAGTTGAATAATAGGGGAAAATGACATATTTCAGTATTATATATATGCATTTGATACCAATAATCAGCAGTAAATGAGGGACTAATTCAGAGTAATTACTAAGATTCTCTTCCATTATTAATCTATTGGAACTTTTAGAAATAGCATTGGCACAGATAAAATGTAAAATCCAGATACATTATGTTGGAAAATGTTAATATATATGTTAATATATTTTTACACTGTAATTTGTATTGTAAATAGAAGGAATTCTTTTCTTATAAGAATCTACAAGAGAATGAGATGTATAATGAGTATCTTGACTCAGCAAAACATGCTTATTGAGTGGTCTCTAGTGTGTAGTACCGTGGGAAGAAAAATGCTTGGTTTCTTTTCAATATTCTTAGTGTTGTAAGATTCAGATCAGTTCTTAAAATAGTGTTGTTGCATTTTCGTGCACTTAAATAAAGCAAATGTAAAACAAAGTTTGAATTTTAACTTAGCCTGTCCTTACTGAGAAAACCTGATTTAAATGTCACTGTATTCTTCTATAAAATGTATGTAATAAGTGATGTATTTTGAAAACTACCCAGTCAAAACATTCAGTCCTTTAGCAGTTTTTTCTAAGAGGTTTATTGAAGAATTAAATTGGTGGAATTTTTTCATTTTTATTTTTCTGCAAATACAGAATATAAATCGTATGAAACAGGTATCCTCTATCACCAGTCAAGAGCTGAAGATAATGCAGGATGATCTCAATTTTAAATCTACTGAAATGCAGAAATCACAAAGTACAGCTAGGAATTTGACTTCAGGTGAGAAAACAACCTAGGTTTTAAAAATCTCTCTCTTTTTTTTCTGTAATAGCATGGAACTTTTAACATTTACTAATGTTATTCTCCTTGAATTTTTTTGAAAGACTGAGGATATAATTTATGAGTGCCTATTGTTCCAGTCATTTATAGTCTCAGAATTTTGTCTAACTTTTCACATCAACTTAATAGTATTTCATTGGGTAGTAGTCTTCCTCCATGCCTATGCGAGAACTTAAATATTTCTACGTTAAAAAAGAAAAAATCCAGTCTCTTTTTTTTTGAGGAACTTTCAACCTGGTGGAATGACAAGTAAACAATTAAAATACAATGAAATAGTGCTATGATGGAAGCATAGGAGCCATGGAAATACATACATAGGGCTCATATTCACCCCCGTCTGGGTAGTTAGGAGAGATATCCTAGAGGAGGTAATATTTTAATATAATTAGTTTCACCCATAATGACTAACATGAGAACAGAGCAACACTGTCTGACAAATGTAATGCCAGCCACATACATAATGTTAAATTTCCTAGTAGCCATGTTAAAAAACTAAAGAGAAAGATGAAGTTTAATAATACATTTTATTTAACCCACTGTATTCAAAATAAGGTCATTTTATCATAATCAATATGAAATGATCAATGAGATTTTTAAATCATAGCCCATCTACCTTTGGACTAGACACATTCAAATGCTCAAAAGCCATTCGTGGCTAGTGGCTGTCATTTGGATAGTACAGGCAGAGAGTTTAGAAACAATATACGAAATTGACCTTAAAGAGCCTAGGATAAATTCATGTGAAAACTTGTGTGGAATATTTCATTTTTTGAACTAGTGGATTTTAACTATTGGTGTTCTTTATGCTAACACATGTGGTGACATTGAATTAGTCATGTTTTTATTTGTCTACTTGGAATTACTTTGACAGTTAGTGAAATCATGGGGAATGAAATGTAATTAATATTTACACACTTAAAAATGGTGACTGATTCTTTAACTATAATAATAGATCCATAATGTTCATTTTCCTGGAATCCCAACATCTAAAAAGCTCTTGGCAGTAAAAGCTAATCTGACCAGAACTGACATGAAGCTATTTATAGTCTTTAATTATCCTGCTGTGACTGTTCATAGTTTTCACTGCAGTGTTTATGTACTTGAGGAAAAGATGCTGCCTCAGACCCTACTGTGGGAGTTATATAATAATTAGTACATGCACTGTATTACTTTTCTAAAATCAGAAGAATTTTGCATTCTAAAACAAATTCCTTAGGGAGATTTATTTAAGGGATTATGGGCCTATAAATACACACTGAATGCTATTAATGTACAATTGAATTTAAATTGATGATACAAGTGGACATTTGTTATTATTCTACACATTTAAGTATATTTTATCTGCCCAGATATGTTTAGAGCCTATTTACCATGGTTTTATTTGTATATCTGAATTATATGCAAAAAAACTAGAGGAGGTAATTCTAATTTTGATTATTACCTACTATTGGTTTGATGACTAGTATTTTTTAATTATGATTAAAACAACAAAATTCACCATCTTAACCATTTTAAATATACATCGTTGTAGTATTAACTCTATGCACATTTTGTGCGATCGATCTCTAGAACTTTATTTTACGAACCTGAAACTTACACCAATAAACAACAACCCCCTAGCCACATCATATTTTCTGTTTCTGTGAGTTTGACAACTTCAGGTATCTTATATAAAAGGAATCATATAATATTTGTCTTTTTGGGAATGGTTCATTAACTTTTGATAATGTTATTCAGGATCATGTATCTTGTAACAGGATTTCCTTTTTTTCAAGGCAAATATTCCATTGTATTACATACTACATTTTATTTACTAATTTATTTGGTGGTAGACCTTTAGATTTTTCCACCTCTCAGCTATTGTGAATAATGTTGCATTGAACATGGGTGTGCAAATATCTCTTTGAGATTCTATTTTCAGTTCTTTTGGATATATATGACTGAATATTTTTACCTCTTGATTTCTTTTTTTTATAAGCCAAAGAATGTTATGTTTTATTACTCTGTCTAAGAAATCTCTTTTTTTGAGTTTTCAACCATAATTTTAAGTTCTTCATTTACCTAAGGTAAATGTTAATTCAAGTTTTTGCTTCCTTGAAGCTGTCTTTGTGTAAATGGCTGTTGAGAAACATGCATTTTTAAAAAGGTAAATATCAGCACCAGGGAATGAATTCAGATATCAGGACTTTGTATTTCTTTCCTAATTTTATAATTTGTGTTATATTTTCTTTTAAAAAAGTAGACATTATATTTTCTCTGGAGATGCAGAGTTGAAAAAGAATTAGAACAGGTTTCAATGAAGATAAAAATTTAGTTCATTACTATGATAAAGATCTCACTGAGAATTTTCTTATTAAGGTTGGAATTTTCTTAACCCCTACAATTAATTTCATTTACTCAGTTCTGTTTTATGTTTATTTAACCAAACATATACATCATTTTTTCCTCTTTCCTTTACACCATCCTCCATAAGAAACTCCTTGTATCTGGAAATCACAGTCAGACGTTTATAATATTTTTTTTCACTTTTCAGAAATAATGAATTTTACATTTCCCTTTTGTGAATTGCCTTTTTTTCCTTGAGGTTGTAATCAGAACTCACTTGATTTTCCTTGTGTACTCTATGTTTCTTAATGGGGCAATATCACCACCAAGGGGTCAAATTGCTCCTTGGGGTAGAGAAAAAATATATTGGATATTATGCTTTGTGGCTCTTCAAAGGGTCACTTACATAAACAGATAAAAATAACATCTCTAATCCAAAAATTTTATGAGATGGAGCCAATTGGGTAATAAATATTTTTTTAAAAGGCTCCTTAGTTGGATAGGTGGACAATCATGAAAAAAAAAGTACAATTTATGATTTTCTTTCTTGGTCCGATTTGGAATTATCCGATTTTGGAATTAGGTCTAATTCTGGCCTCATAAAATAAGCTTGGAAGTCTACCCTCCTCTTCAATTCTTTTGGAATACTATGAGAAGGAGAGGTGTTAGTTCCATGAATATTTGGAAAAATTCTCCTGTAAAGCCATCCAATCCAGGACTTTTGTTTCTGGGAATTTTTTTTATTATTGCTTCAGTTTCACTAGTTGTAGTCTGTCTGTCCAGATTCTTTGATTCTTTCTGATCCAGTTTTGGAAGAATGTGTGTTTCTGTGAATGTATCCATTCTTTCAAATTGTTCAATTTGTTGGCATATAGTTCTTTGTAATATTTTCTTACAATCCTTTGTGTTTCTTTGGTGCCAGTTGTCATTTCTCCTCATTTGTTTCTCATTTCATTTATTCAGGTCCTCTTTTTTTTTCTTGATGAGTCTGGTTAAATCTTATTTATTTTTTCAAAGAACCAGCTCTTGGTTTCATTGGTCTTTTGTATTTTCTTAGGCTCTGTTTCATTTAATTCTGCTCTGATCTTTATTATTTCCTTCTTTCTACTCACTTTGGGCTCTTTGTTGTTCTTTTTTTCAGTTCTTTTAAGTGTAAAGTTAAGTTGTTTATTTGAAATTTTGCTTGTTTCTTGAGGTAGTCCAGTAATGCAATAGATTTCCTTCTTAGGACTGCTTTTGCTATGTCCCACATGCTTAGGGTTGTTGTGTTCTCATTTTCATTTGTTTCCAGTTATCTTCTGATTTCTTCCTTGATTTCATTGTTAACCCATTCATTGTTCAGTAACATGTTATTTAGCCTCCTTGTCTTTGTGTGTTTTTCAATTTTTTTCCTTATGATTGATTTTTAGTTTCATATCATTATGGTCAGAACTGATGCTTGTTATGATTTTAATATTAAATGTATTGAGACTTATTTTGTGTCCTAACATGTGATATCCTAGAAAATATTCAATGTACACTGAAAAGAATGTATATTCTGCTGCTCTGGGGTAAGATGCTATGAAGTTGTCAATTAGATCCATTGAATATAGTGTGTCATTTAAGGCCACCGTTTCCTTGTTGTTTTGTGTCTGGAAATCTTTCTATGGGTGTCAGTGTGGTCTTAATATTTCATAACACAACTGCATTACTGTTTATTATGGGGGAAACTTTGCACACAAGTCTCCCCGTCCACTACGGATGAAAATAAAACTACCAAGACATGATCTGCTTAGGAAGGAGAGGTAGTCAATCTCTCAAAGGAGAAAGACCAAGAACCCCTTCCTCAATGGCTTTTATTAGATTCATAATACACAGGAATACAGGTAAAGTTCATCAGTCAATGTCAGGTGGCAAGGATCAAACAGTAGATAACATTTCAGAGAAATCTGAGGACTTAGTCTGAGTCAGTGTCTGTCAGGTAAGGGGGTTGCAAAAACTTTGGGAGACATACTCATTTCCTGCTTGGACCCTTATCATATGAATGAAAGCACTCTTAGCAAAGCAGGCTTCACAGGACTTTAGGAACTCTTTCTTATGCCCAATCACCCCGGAACCCCCGCTAGCCAGCAAAGGGCTACAACACCTTCCCAATCATAGGTTTTTAGGCTTAAGTGGATTAGAGCCAGGAAGTGCTTCTCCCAGAGGAAATGGGGACTCAGGCTATGTCAGAATAGCCAGGGGGCAAGGGTCCATCCTTCCCTCTTTGCTGCAGCCCCCCGAGTCCTTCCTTGAGGGCCTCCCAAGTGATTGTATCTGGCTTTGGTTGCCCCTCCTCTGAGGGTTGTTGCCCATCATTGACTAACCTACCAAGCATTGGGGGCCAGAGATGGATGAAGCAGAAACAGTGCTCCTGCCAGGGAGATAAGCTCTGTCTCCTTAGTGGCTCACAGTTCGAAGGTCACTCACTCAGCCTTAGCCATGGGGGACGGTTACAACTCCTAAAACCAGGCAGAGTGGTTCCCAACAGTTGATCTCTTTCTCTTTATGTTCATCAAGATTTGCTGTACAGATTTAGGTGCTCCTTTGTTAGATGCATACATATTTACAAGAGTCTTCTCGTTGGACTTATTCTGTAGTGTCCTTCTTTGTCTCCTGTTATAGCCTTTGTTGTAAAGTCTGTTTTTGTGAGATACAGGTATTTTGCCTCTAGCTTTTTTTTTCGTTTTCATTTACATGAAATATCTTTTTCCATCCCTTTACTTTTAGTCTGTGTGTATCTTTCAATTGGAGGTGGGTCTCTTATAGACTGCATATATATGTGTCTTATTGTTTTTATTTACTCTGCTACCCTGTTTCTTTTGATTGGAGCATTTAACCATTTATATTTAATGTGATTATTGATAGATATGTGTTTGTTACCATTTTATTCTTTATAACTATGTTTGTCTTTTATCTTTTTGGTTTTTAAAAAAGTACTTTTAATATTTCTTGTGTACTGGTTGAGTGGTAATGAACTCCTTTAACTTTCTGGGAAGCTCTTTACTTACTTCATTTTAACCCGTAGCCTTGCTGGGTAGAGCAGTCTTGTTTGTAGGTCCTTGCTTTTCATCACTTTGAATATTTTATGCCAGTCCCTTTTGGCCCAAGTGTTTCTGTTGAGAAGTCACTTGACAGTCTTATGGGAGCTCCCTTATAGGTAACTAACACTTTCTCATGCTGCTTTTAAGATTCTCTTTGTCTTTAACCATTGCCATTTTCATTATAATGAATCTTGGTCTGGGCCTCTTTTGATTCATCTTCTTTGGAACTCTCTAAGCCATCTAGACTTGTGTCTCTTTTTCCTTCACCCACAAGGTTAAGGGACCTTTTAGTCATTGTTTCTTCAAATAAGTTCTTAGTCCCTTGCTCTCTCTCTTCTCTTTCTGGTACCCCTATACTGTGGATGTTGTTATGTTCCATTATATGCCAACAGTCTCTTAAATGATCCTTATTTTTGTATATTTTTTTTCTTTTTGCTGCTCTGATGGATGTTTTCTGCTGCTTTGTCTTCCAAATCACTGATACATTCCTCTGCTTCTTCCAACCTACTGTTAATTTTTTTTCTAAATAGTGTTTATTTCATACATTTTCTTCTTTTCTGAACAGTTCTTTTTTATGGTTGTATGTCTTTTTTCATGCTGTTACAGTTTTCACTAAATTCTTTGTAGTTATCACTAAGGTCCTTGAGGATCTTTATAACAATTTTTTTTGAATTTTATATCTAGTTAATTGCTTGCCTCCATTTCATTTAGTTCTATCTGTGGAGATTTCTCCTATTCTTTTATTTGGGACATTTTTTGTCTCCCAATTTTGGCTGCCTCTTTGTGCTTATTTTTGTATATTAGGTAGCTATACTATGTCTTCTAGTCTAGGTATGATGGCCTTATGTAATGTAGTAGGTGTACCCTGGATATCCAGTGGTGCAATCTCCTTGATCACCCGATCTGGGTGCTCCAGCAACCCTTGTGGGGTTATGTGAGCCCTTGTATATTGAGTCTCAACTGCTATTGGCTGATTTGTGTGTGTGTTCAACCCTCAGGCTGGCTGACTTTGAGGATAGACCTTGAGCACGGTGTTTGAGCTCTTGTTTATGGCAAACCACAAAAGCAGAATTCACCTTTGCAGGGTCTGGTGCATGCCAAGACCTCCCATTAGATATGCTGCTTGTGAAGTTAATTTGATCCTGTTCTGATGTTGCCTGAAGCTGTTCACTGAGTGTGTTGGTTCTGGAGCCTCATGGGAGGGACTTTGGTGTAGGTCAATGTCAGACACTGCCTGTGATTGGCCTTGAGCAACCTGTTTGGAGCTACAAAGCTGTCCGTAATTTGTGGCTATCTTTGCTATGCCTGTGTGTGGGGGGGAAACACCAAGCAGTGCACCAATACTGGCTTCCACCAGCGCCAAGTCCTGGGGCAGGTCAGCAAAAGGCCCAAGGCACCCTGAGATTTGCCTCTGCCTGCCTCCACCTGCTGGCTGACTGTCACACTCAGTCTCTGAAAGAGCCTCTGGTGATAATGATGTTGCGTGATGAAGGGTCTCAGTGAGTCACCAGATAGGGGAGAATGTTGTTCACCTGATTGATATGCATGCATTTTTGGTGTCAGTGCTGTGTCTGAGGTCACTGAGCAAAAGTCCCAGAATGTACCAAGTCTAGTTGCTACCCACCAGGTATCTGCAGACCTTTGTGGTGGGGTGGGATTTCAGGAAATCTTCAGGTTGAAGCCAGCAGAGTTTATTTGGCCCAAAGAGACCATGATTTAGCTGTGTGGAGGGAGAGCTCTGCCCCATTCGTCAGGCATGCAAAGGAAAAAGGACCCCTGTCTTAGAGCCACACAGCTCAGTCTGTCATAGATTCTGCTGGGAGCCTGAGCTCAGCAGGGCAGGACCACTGGGAGTCAGGAGGATGGGGCTAGTGTATCTTCTGTGAGGGGGAGTGGCAGTCAGGCTTAGGGGAAAGAGGGAGGGGTGGCCCCCAACCCCAGAGCAACACAACTCAGTCACTGACAGGCCCTGAATCTGCACCCCTGGACCTATACACCCTAGCCCAGGCAGCTGACTCCTCAGCAAAGTGGTAGCTGTGCAGAGTGGGGACAGCAGGGAGTCCAGAGGGTGGGGCTGTTGCATTCCCCCAGGCTGATGTTGTAAGGAGGAGAGTACTCCACCCAAGAAAGATGATGTCTGCAGTTTGGGAGAAGAACTCAGCTAAAGGATCTGGCAGCTTTCCCTTCAGCTCTCTCCCCAGAAACACAAACCCCAGTCTCTCCTCACAGGACTCTACTTGGCTTCACCCTCCCTCCACTGAATCCCAGGGTGAGTGACTGAGAATGAGATTTTGTGTGTTGGCCCTTTAAGAAGGCACCTGTGTCTCTAACAGACTCAGTGTCCCCCTGGTGAACAGAATCTCCACTGATGTTCACAGCCAGATATTATATGTATACCTCTTCCCAGCTCTGGTCTCTAGGCTACAGAGCCTGGTATTGCTGCATTATTATATGAGGCTGCAGTTTGTTCCAATGTTATCTTCTTCCTGTGGCTATTAGTTCTGCTCTTACTTTCCAGTAATTTCCTGTCCTGGAGACAACCTCAGAAGAGTAAAATGGGAGTCATGTTTATGAAGGTCACAGACCTGCTCAACAAATTGTGCCACAATAGCAAATGGCTCTGGCTTTACCCTTTCACTTGGGTTGATAGGTCTGTAATCTGGTTGTCATTCCCATTTGGTCCTGAGAGGAAGTGAGTGTCACTTCCACTTACTCTGCCACCATCGTGGATCCCCCTCCATCTGTTTCTGCCCATTTTTTTAACTTGGTTGTTTGTCTTCTTATTGTTAAGGATTGAGAGATTTTATACCAGTTTTTTAACAGATCTTTGCTTTGAAAACTTTCTTCAAGTCTATGGCTTATGTTTAATTTGATTAGGAGACTGACTTCCACAAAAATGTCCTCCTCTTCCCTCTCTCCTGCCACCCTTATCATCAAGGCTTCAGTCTCTTCCTCCAGAGAGAACCTGGTGTTTCCCCATGTTCTCTGCTTGGAGGGCCTCATTTCTGGGCGGCCAAGGTGTTATGTCACTGACAGTGGTCTCACCTGGCACCCTCAGACCAAATGGACCCACCTAACCTGACTTTGAAGGAGACAAGGGCTCTCCCTCATGCCCACTGAGCAGAGCTCACTCACAGAAGGTAAATGTGTTAGGCTGGGGACTGGCATAGGGCCAGGGCAGGGATCACTGCTGGAAGACCTCTGTGGTTTGGGTGCTGTGGCCTGTCCTGAAGCCTTGACCCTGGTCCTCTGACCTTCTGGCACCCTCTGTTAGGCCGCTTGTAAGGTGAACAAACTCAGGTGGGTCCTGCTCTTGCAACTGAGAATTTCACCTGGATAGAGCATGTTCACCAGATGGTCCCTGTGACTGGCTGAGCCTCCCTAGACCTGCTTGCTGACTGAGAGGAAGGGTCTCTGCCCTTGGAGGGACAGGAAGCAAGTCTGAATATGCAGGCCCATACCCTCTTGTTTCCTGAATGGCAGGGCCAGGCTGCTCAGGTCAGTGAGTTATGGAGCAGGTGGGGCTTTGTGAGTTAGAGGTTCGGGGTGAGGGGACATGGGGCAGGGCAGAAGCAAGATGGATGGGACCTTCCAGCCAAGTGTGTCACTCTCAGATACCTTCATCTCTTCCACTTTCATCCTCTCCCCCTCTCTTCCTATCCCAGGTCTCATTACCCTGCACCCCTTCATTCTTAAACAAGACTCAAAGTGAACAGGGTGACATTGGATATAGGGAACTGCCCCCAACAGCTTCCTTAGACTGAGAATCTCCACTTCTAGAGACCTGTCCTAAATAAATAAAAATGTATGGACGCAGATGTTCCCTTCAGTACCATGATGGGAGTGAAAAATCAGAAATGGCCTGTGTTCCACAGCAGGGTCTTTGGAAATTCTGACATAGAGACACAGAAAATGCTAAAGAGGTAGTGAACTGACTATCAGGGCCATTCCCCTAGGGAAATGAGGTTCTGGAAGGGCATATACCCAGGAATCCTCTGCACCCAACACTCACAAGTGTACATACACACACATGAACACACACACAAGCACCCACACATGCGTGCATAAGTGTAGGAACATAGGTACACATGCATGCATGTGCCAACACTACATGTACACTGGGAAAGAACTGGAATGATGAGCACCACCTGTTCTCTACTTGATTCTGAATTGCTTTTGAATGCATTGTTATACTGTAATAAACCTTTATTATTTTGTTATAAGTCCTTTAAAAGTAAAAACTAAATATTTTCTTCCATATTTATGATAAATGAATAACATTAAACATGTGACTTTAATATTTTTAGAACTATCAAAGTCATACATGCATTGTAAAAAATTTAGACATCACCTCAAGGAGAAGGTAAAATTTGCAAATTCAGAGGTGCCCATTATGAGTGGCTTAGTCGGTATCTTTCATGCTCTATTTGTCTCATTCTGTTTTTCTGTCTCTGTCACACATATACTCTCATTCTCATATATGTGTGTATACCTGTTGAAATCACACATAGGTGGTCCAACATGTAGCACCCTGGATGCACATGGTTGGTCCATGTGTCTCATATAAGAGGATCCTTGAGGTTTTTATCTGTCAGCACGTAGAAACCTCTGCACCCATGTTAGTGGCTGCCCAGCTTCCCTTGTCCATGTGGACCAGGATTGGTGGTTCNCATGTGACTTTAATATTTTTAGAACTATCAAAGTCATACATGCATTGTAAAAAATTTAGACATCACCTCAAGGAGAAGGTAAAATTTGCAAATTCAGAGGTGCCCATTATGAGTGGCTTAGTCGGTATCTTTCATGCTCTATTTGTCTCATTCTGTTTTTCTGTCTCTGTCACACATATACTCTCATTCTCGTATATGTGTGTATACCTGTTGAAATCACACATAGGTGGTCTAACATGTAGCACCCTGGATGCACATGGTTGGTCCATGTGTCTCATATAAGAGGATCCTTGAGGTTTTTATCTGTCAGCACGTAGAAACCTCTGCACCCATTTTAGTGGCTGCCCAGCTTCCCTTGTCCATGTGGACCAGGATTGGTGGTTCCCATCCCCTCTCCATGGACATTAGTGTTTTTTTAAATTCCTGACTATTTTTTCAGTGCTCTGATGGGTAGTCTCAAAAATACATCTTTGAAAAATTGTGCAAGAATTTCTGTGGAGTAATCTCCCGGGATGAGCACTGCCAGGAGAAGGTGTGCACCTGTGGAACTCTTGACAGGTCCTGCACATGGCTCTCCCAAAGGAGGGCCTTTCCCCCTTCTCTCCAGTGGATCTGCTGGAGCCTCTGCTTCCTCACTTTGTCCCCAGGCTGGTCAACACCAGACCAGAAGGCTGTAGTCTGATGGCAACAGTGCTCTGTCCCCAGTGTTTACAGTGTTGTGTCCTCACTGGAGAGGTCAGGCATCTCTGACCTGTAGAGATGTGGGCGCTGCCTCTCACTGCAAGTGCACGTTTGCCCTTTGTCGCTTTAGAAACCACCACCTTTTGAGTTTTCTGCACCACAGGAATGTTAAACCTTCTATGGTCTTGGGTTGTGAGCAGTGCTTTCCAGGTTGTGGTTTGTGTTTTCAGATTTCTGCATTTTTCTCATTTTTGTTATGAGCACAGGAATAGCCAGCCTGACTGGCTGCTGGCCCTGGGGTCACACTTAGCACAATAGTCTCTACCCTGAGATGATACGTACACTTAGTAAAAGGCCTTTCTGTTTTACATCAGGCCTCTAATCCATCTGGGATTTCCCTTTCCAATAGCAAAAATAAGGTTTCAGATAAAAAATAAGTAAAAATATGTGAGCAGACACAAAAAAAGAGACACCTATTGCAGTAAGATTCCATTTATAGAAGACATCTAGAATAGACTTGAGTTCTGCAATGACAGTGACTGGCAGCCAGCTTGGAGGCCTCAAGGCCTGTCCGACCCTAGTTGCTACTGCTTTTGCCACTGGACTTTCTACTCCACTTTCTAATGCAGCCTAGGCCTGTGTCTGCACAGATCTCCATCTAGAGGAAATAAAATTTACCTCCAGAGCTGGGGATAAACCTCAAGCAGAGGGTGTGGCCCACACTCCGTGTCCACCCAGTCAGCCTTGACCTGGGGTATGAACAAGACCAGCCCACCAGGCTTCTGGACCCTCTTTTGCCTGTTCCTGCTTAGGGCAGACCCTGCCCACATGAAACCCCCTTCCACACACAGACTGGGACAGGACATAGGGTTGCTTGTGTGGGATCAGGGTGATAGCCTCACCTCCAGAAAAGCACCTGGACCTCCCTATGCTTCTGGGTTCCACTGTGAAAAGGGCTTCAGGTGTCAGGGCTGAGTCTGGATCCATCAGCAAAGTGTCCAAACATACATTCAGGGCTTCCTTTTGTTTGCTGGGAGTTTTTTGATTAGTGCTTGGGTTTCATTATTTGTAATTGGTCTATTCGGATTTTCTGATTCTTCTTAATTCAATTTTGGAATATTGTTTATTTCTAGGAATTTATCCATTTCTTCCAGGTTGTACAATTTTTTGGCATATAGTTGGTCATAATAGTTTCTTACAATCCTTTTGTGTTTCTTTGATTACTTCTCTTTCATTTCTGATGTGATTTATTTGATGGACCACCTTCTTAAACCATGCACAAGAATAAACTTAAAATGGACTAAAGATTTAAATGTAAGATTAAAAACCATAAAATTCCTAGAAAATAACTTAGGCAGTAAAATCTTGGACATTTTTTATAGCAATAGTTTTCTAATTATCATCTCAGGCAAGGGAAACAAAAGTAAAAAATAAACAGATGGGATTATGTCATACTAAAAACTTTTGCACAACAAAGGAAACATTCAACAAAGTAAAAAGTCAGCCCACTGAATGGAAGAACATATCCACCAATGGCATATCTGATAAGGGGTTAATATTCAAAATTAATAAACAATTTTAAAAATTCAACACACACACACCCCCCAAAACAATCTAATGAAAAAAATGGGGAAAGGAACTGAATAAACACTTCTCCAAAGAGGACATACCTATGGCCAATAGACATTTGAAAAATTAGTCAACATCACTAAATATCAGAGAAATGCAAATTAAAACCACAATGAGCTATGTCACCTCACATTCATTAAAATAACTATCATCAATAAATCAACAAACAACATGTGTTGGTGAGGATGTAGAGAAAAGTGAGCCCTTGTGCTCTGCTGGTGGGAATTTAGATTGGTGCAGCCACTGTGAAAAACTGTGGATTTTTCTCAGAAATTTAAAAATGAAACTGCCTGATGACCCAGCATTTCCACTTCTGAGAATATGTCTGAAGAAACCTGAAACTCTGATTGGAAAGAATATATGCATCCGTGTGTTCAATTTACAGTGTTATTGATCAGTAGCCAAGATTTGGAAGCAACCTAAGTGCCTACTAGTAGATGAGTAGATAAAATGCTGTTGAATATTTACGCAATAAAATACTATTCAGCAATAACAAAGAAGGAAATCTTTACGTTTTGTGACAGCATATATGGACCCGTCAGAGAGTATTAGTGAAATCACCCAGTCAGAAAAAAAAGAAATACTGTATGATTACACTTACATGTGGAATCTAATGAACAAAATAAACAAACAAAATAGAAACAGACTCATAGATACAGAAAACAGACAGCTGTCACAGGGGAGGGTGGTTGGAGGGCTGAGTAAAAAAGGTAAAGGGATTGAGCAAAAGAAAATAAACACAACTCATAGACACAGGCAACAGTATGGTCATTACCAGAAGGAAAGGGAGGTGGGAGGAGATAGAAGAGAGTGTAGGGGGCATAAATGGTGATAGGAAGAGACTTGACTTTGGATAGGAATAGAAGGTGAACACGCAGTACAATATACAAATAATGTAGTATAGAATTAGACACTTGAAATATATAATTTTATTAACCAATGTCACTCCAATAAGTTCAATAATTTTTTTTAAAGTTTGAGAAGCACTGGTGTATTACATGAATAAAAAGTCAAGGAACCTGTCAGCAATAGTTTTTATTTATATTTCTGGAAAGGAAACTCCAGGGAATAAACAAACACGCTGATGGCAGAATATTTGAGAAACATTTCCCCAGGTCAAAGTGGTTCCTTCTGAGGTTTTGCTACTGTGTACACACTGCTCAGTAAACTTTGCAGCTTCAGAGCCTATCAGAAGGAACTGGTCTGCATCCTCTTCCTGTCTCTTCCCTGGGAGAAGATTTTAGCTTTTCATCAGAACCTGCTGTGAAAGGAAGATAAACTTTACCCTGTACCAACCAACGATTTTCTCCCTTTTGGTAATAAAAGCAGTGTCTGTAGCTCCTAAATGTATTTCCTTTATCTTAAAATTAAACTTGTCAGATTTATATAACTGTTTTCACCAGTCACTTTATACAAGCTAAGTCTATTTCTTACTTAGAGCATCAAAACTATAAACCAAGTTGACTTGCTTAGCACTTTAATTCTCTTCTTAACTATTTTCTTTTTAAAATTTTTAAAAGATTTTATTTATTCTTAGAGAGAAGGAAGGGGATGGAGAAAGAAAAGAAGAGAAACATTGATCAGTTGCCTCTAGTGCACTCCCAACCAGGTACCTGGCCCACAACCCAGGCATGTGCCTTGACCAGAAATCAAACCAGCAACCTTTTGGTTAGCAGGTCAGTGCTCAGTCCACTGAGCCTCACCAGCCAGGACTCTTTCTTAAAAAAGTTTTTTTAATGTATTAAATTCATTGATAGAGATCTTATATCATGGGTGTGTACACTTGAAACCTGTATGATCCTATTAAGCAGTGTCACCCCAACTATTTTTAACCTGAGAGATAGGAAACCAACTAAACAAAACCCTCTCAACAACAGTTAATTCCATAAAGTTTATATGTTTTTAATAACATGTTAATATGGGTGAGGCTTAAGACACTCCAAGGGACAAAAAATGTTCAAGTTTAGTTATACCAACATAAAACAAATTTTGTTGCTAACAAAATGCAAATTAAAATTACAATGAGGTATCACCTCACATCTGTCAGAATGACCATATTAATAAATCAACAAACAAGGTCTGGCAAGGATGTGGAGAAAAGGGAACCCTGGCTCACTGTTGGTGGGAATGCTGACTGGTGCAGCCACCATGGAAAACAGTATGGAATTTCCTCAGAAAAATAAAAATGGAACTGCCTTTTGACCCAGCAGTTCCACTGCTGGGATTATACCCTAAGAATCCCAAATCACCAATTCATAAGAACCTGTGCACCTCAGTGTTTATAGCAGCACTATTTACAATAGCCAAGTGCTGAAAACAGCCTAGTTGCCCATCAGTAAATGAGTGGGTCAAAAAACTGAAACATGTATACAATGGAATGCTACACAGCAGAAAGAAAGAGGGAACTCCTACTTTTTGTGACAGCGTGGATGGAACTGGAGAATATTTCACTCTCCTTATTTTAATTTGCTACTTAATGTCATGTTCCTTGGCTAAGTGAAATAAGCTAGTTGGTGAAAAGACAAATACCATATGATCTCACCTATAAGAGGAATCTAATGTACAAAACAAGCAAACAAGCAAAATAGAACCAGGGGCATAGAAATATGGAATAGACTGGCAGTGACCAGAGGGGAGGGAGGAGGGGTATAATGGTGGAAAAGAGGTGAAAGAACTAGTCAAGGAAAATGTATGAATGACCCATGGACAGCAGTGTGGGGGTCGACTGTGGGAGCAGAGGTGGATTAGGCAGAGAAGGGAAAAGGGGGGAAAATTGGACCAACTGAAGTAGAATAACAAAAAATGAAAAAAAGAAAATGACCATTATACTATGTACTAGATATGTGAAGAAATAGAAAATATGAGTCAAAGGAAAAGCAGTCACCATACACTGAACCTGAGATAATCCTGACATTGAAATTAAAAGACAAGTACTTTGAAAGTTTATAACTATATTTAAGGACCTAAAGGAAAATAATAAATGAATAGAGAAATGAAAATTTAAAAAAAGAACCAAGTGAAAATTCTGAAGTTGTAGATTTAAGTAAAATGGAAAAAAAAAACAAATTATTGAATGACCTTAATAGAAGCTGAAAGACAACAGAAAAAAGAATTGGTGAAGTTGAAGATAAGTCAATAGAAATTATCCAATCTGAGAATGAAATAAAAATGAACAGAGCCTAAATGACCTATAGGACAAGATTTCATGGAATCTGACATACATGTATTAGGATTCCCAGTCAGAGAGGAAAGACAGAATAGGTGAGAAAAGATAGTTGAATAAAGAGTGGCTAAAATTTTCTTAAATTGATGAAAAACTTAACTTTATAGATCTAAAAATTTCATTGAACTCCAAACAGGATTAATATAAAAATTCCTCACCTAGGACTTTCGGCCAAGATAGAGGTGTAGGTAGATACACTGTGCCTTCTCACCCAACCAAAAGAAGGACAACAACAAATTTAAAAACAAAAACGAACCAGAACTGACAGAAAGTCAAACTGTATGGAAGTTTGACAACCAAGGAGTTCAAAAGGAAACTTTCCTACAGACCATTGGGAGAGGCACAGTGGGTGGAGTGGACTCGCAGCAGGGTGGCAGCTGGAGGACTGGGCTAGGCAAGGCAGCCGTTGGTGGACTGGGTAAGGTGGCAGCTGCCAGAACAGGCAGTCCCACATTTGCATGATGATAAACCAGGAGGAACAACTGGGGATCGAGACAGACTTCGCAACCCACAGTTCCAGTGCAGGGAAATAAAGCCTCAAAACTTCTGACTGAAAAAAATCTGTGGGGGTTGAGGCAGCAGGAGAAATTTCCAGTCTCTCAGAAGAGTCTGTTGGAGAGACCCACAGGGTTCTAGAATGTACATAGACCCACCCACCTGGAAATCAGCACCAGAAGGGTCCAATTTGCTTGTGGATAGTGGTGTAAGTGACTGGAAACCTGCAGAGAGCTGAACACGTGGCATTGTTCCATCTCTGGCCCCATTCCCACACAGCATCTCAACGCAGTGATGTGAGTTGCCCCATCTGGGCCTATACCTAAGGCTCCACCCCTTACTACGTAGCAGGCCTGCCGAGGGAAAAAAAAATGGCCCAAATGAAAGAACAGATCAATGCTACAGAAAAAATACAACTAAGCAGCAAAGAGATAGCCAACATATCAGATCCACAGTTCAAAATACTGGTAATCAAGATGCTCACAAAATTGGCCCTGGCTGGCGTAGCTCAGTGGATTGAGCCTAGGCCTGCGAACCAGACGATCACGGTTCGATTCCCAGTCAGGGCACATGCCTGGGTTGCAGGCCGGTTCCTTGCAGGCTAACTACCAGCAGGGCATGCACAAAAGGCAACCATACATTGATATTTCTCTCTCTCCGTCCCCTCTAAAGATAAATAAATAAATAAAATCTTTAAAAAAAAAGGTGCTCACAAAATTGGTTGAGTATGGTCGCAACATAGAAGAAAAAGTGAAGGCTGTGAAAAGTGAAATAAAAGAAAATGTACAGAGAACCAACAGTGACAGGGAGGAAACCAGGACTTAAATGAATAATTTGGAGCAGATGGAAGAAGTAAACATACAACCAGAACAGAATAAAGAAAATAAGAACTCAAAAGAATGAGGAGAGGCTTAGGAACCTCCAGGACATCTTTAAATGTTCCAACATCCAAATCTTAGGGCTGCCAGAAGGAGCAGAGGAAGAGCAAGGAATTGAAAACTTATTTGAAAAAATAATGAAGGAGATCTTCCCTCATCTGGCAAAGGAAATAGACTTCTAGGAAATCCAGAAGCTCAGAGAGTCCCAAAGAAGTTGACCCAAGAAGGAACACACCAAGGCAAATCATAATTACACTACCCAAGATTAAAATGAAGGAGAGAATCCTAGAAGTAGCAAGAGATAAGGGGACAGTCAGTCACCTACAAAGGAGTTCCCATCAGACAGTCATCTGTTTTCTCAAAAGAAACCTTAGAGGCAAGAAGGGGCTAGAAGTATTTGAAGTTATGGAAGGCAAGGACCTACATCCAAGATTGCTCTATCCAGCAAAGCTCTCATTTAGAATGGAAGGGCAGATAAGTGCTTCCCAGATAAGGTCAAGTTAAAGGATTTCATCATCACCAAGGCCTTATTATAGGAAATGTTAAAGGGACTTAGCTAAGAAACATAAGAAGATCAAAAATATGAACCATAAAATGACAACAAACTCACAACTATTAACAACAATCTAAAAAAATAACAAAAAGGAAAACAAATTAAGCAAACAACTAGAACACCAACAGAATTACATAAATGGAGATCATATGAAGGGTTATCAGTGGGGTGGGGTAGAAAGAGAATGGGGGAAAAGGTACAGGGAATAAGAAGCATAAATGGTAGGTAGAAAATAGACAGGGAGAGGTTAAAAATAGTATAGGAAATGGAGAAGCCAAAGAACTTCTATGTATGACCCATGGACATGAACTAAGGGAGGGGGGGTAATGAGGGTAAGAAGGGTATAAAGTGGGGAAAATGGGACAACTACAATTAGCATAATCAATAAAATTTAAAAATACAGGATTTTCATCTGGATAAAAAAATAAAATTCCTCACCTAAGCACATCATAGTCAAACTGCTGAAATGCAACAATAAAGAGAAAACAATGAGAGGAGCCAGAGAAATACATATGATGAACAAACATTTCTCTATAAGGTTAAATTTTTTCATTAAAAATTAATTTTAACTTTGCATTTTACTCTAAAATATTTACCCCCTAGGGCTATTAAGATGAAAAGAAATGAGATAGCATATAAAGCCAGGCACATTTTAGGTAATCAGTAATACTGGTTCTCTTTTACCTTTATCTCCCTGTCATAAGGGATGTTGAAAGTCAGGATCAACCCTGGCTAGTGTGGCTGAGTGGATTGAGTACAGGCCTGTGAACCAAAGGGTCTCCCGTTTGATTCCCAGTTAGGGCACATGCCTGGGTTGCTTACCAGGTCTCCAGTAGTGGGTGTGTGAGAGGCAACCACACATTGATGTTTTCCTTTCTTTCTCCCTCCCCCTCTCTCTAAAAATAAAATTTAAAAATCTTTTTAAAAAGTCAGAATCACAAAGTTAAGATTTAGGAATATAGAAGGTGTCATATAATTCTATTAGAATGCAGTATTTTTTAAAATATTTTTCCCATTGTAAATACAGCTTATATTATGGAGGATTTGGGAGATATAGAAAATCATAAATAAGAAAAATTAAAAATATAATCCCATTATTAAGAGTTTATTACTATTAGAATTAGTATTTATCTTTCAAGTCTGTTTTCTATATTTTATCCCATCTTGGAAAAAAAAGAAAAAACCTTTTCTGAATACTCTCTGCCTAGCTATCCTCATTCCCTTTCAAAGGTTTCACAGCCAGATTTTTTAAAAGCTTCCTCTCATTTTTGATCCTGTTTTTTTTTGTAAGAAATCAGTTCTCAACAGATATATCATGGTCCTCCTGTTTGGTAAATCCCACATATGCTTTGCAGTCTTTTTTAAAGAAATATTCTACACTAGAAACCACTTCTTTATTCTTGAAATGTTTTTCCTCAAGGTTTCCGATTTTCCTCTTTCTTCAGTCATTTTTTATTCTTTTTATAGGATCCTTCATGTCAATTTATTCATATAATTTCTGGTAATGAATCATTTTCTCTCAATAATTTCAGCCATTTACGTAGCTTCAGGTCATGTCTATGCTGATTATTTTAAAATCTGTATCTTCAGACTTCACAGGCCCATACATGGATATCTTATCTCTATCTGGATGTTTCTGAGGTATTCCAAACTCAACCTTAAATTGACTTCAACCCATCATCTCCCTTCCCCAAACAAAAATTTGTATCTCTTTCTGTCTACCTCACTATCCACACGTTTACTCAAGTTGGAATAGAATTCTGTATTGATTCCTTGATCAAGCACTGTGTCCAGTCAATTGTTTTCATTAATCCCAAATCCCTAATTTGTCTTGAATTCCTCAAGATCTCTACTCCATTATTTTCTCATTTCTTTCCATCTGACATAACTGTATATTTCGTAAGTATATTCCTATGCTTTATTCATTGATGTTTCCCTAGGCCTAGATTTTTGACACATAGGAAGTATTTAATAAAAATTATTTATTAAAAATTTATAAATTAAGCCCTTGCTGGTGTAGCTCAGTGGATTGAGCACAGGCCTGCGAACCACAAGATCCCGGTTCGATTCCCAGCCAGGGCACATGCCTGGGTTGCAGGCCAGTTCCCAGCAGGGGACTCATGAGAGGCAACCATACATTGATATTTCTCTCCTTCTCTCCTTCCCTTCCCCTCTAAAGATAAATAAATAAAATCTTTTTAAAAATTTATAAATTAACTACACCAATATAAGATTTCTTGCCTAGATCATTGAATAAGCTTTTAACTGCTTATCCTGCACATAGTTCTGCTAATCTAATTAATTATCTACATTGTAAGCAGTGTGAACTTTCAAAAATTTAATTTTGCCATATTCTGATTTAAAACTCATTGATGACTTGCCTTAGCTCATAGGATGAAGTCCCAGTGCCCAATCTTAACTTTAAAAGCCCTTCTTGAACCAAAATCCTTCTAATTTTTCAGTTTTATGTCCTACCACCATCCACTTTGAACTATGAGTTTTAGTCATACAGGACTTCTCTTATTTGCTAAAAGGTACCATGCTTTCTTACCTCTAGACTTTTCACGTGTTGATTGTTTTCTCCGGAACACTTTTACTTTCTCTTTTGTTTCAATGACTTCCAGTCCTTAAAGCCTCAGTTAAAAAAGCATGGTTTTGGAGAGCCCTTTTGACCATGCTTTTCTGGCACCCTGTATACTTTTTTTTTTAATCCTCACCCAAGAGTATGTTTATTCATTTTAGAGAGGAAGGGAGATGGAGAAACACTGATCATTTGCCTCCTGCATGCACCTAGACTGGGGCTTGAACCCGTAATCTTAGGTATGTCCCCTGACCAGGGCTCAAACCTGCAACCTTTTGGTGTACAGGGCAGTGCTCCAACCAACTGAGCCACCTGGCCAGGGCTACATTACTCTTTACAGTAATCCTTCCTTATCTGTAGTTTTGCTTTCTGTCGTTCTAATTAACCATGGCCATCTGTAGTCCAAAATATTAAATATGAAATTTCAGAAATAAAAAATTCATAAATTTTAAACTACAGGTGTTTTTGAGTAGCGTGATGAAATATTGCACCATTCTTCTTCGTCCAACCTAGGATGTGAATCATCCCTTGGTCCAGCATAGCCACACTGGGTATGCTACCTGCCTCTTAATCATTTATTAGCCTTTTCTGTTATCAGACTAACTGTCTCGGTATTTCAGTGCTCATGTTCAAGTAACCCTTATTTGACTTTTATAATCATTCTATTTTATTGTTAGTTATTGTTTATGGATTAAATTCTAAATTAATTTAAAAACTAAACTTTTATCATAGGTATGTATGTATGTGTTGGGGGGAAAACATGGCATATATAGGGTTTGGTATTATCTGCAGTTTCAGGCATCCACTGAGGGTCTTAGAATATATTCCCCGTGAATAAGGAAGGACTATTGTAGTTATCCAGTTTACCATAAATGCTGTTTAACTGCCTGGTTCTACTTCTAGAATACGGCTCCTTGAGCACAGTAATGTCTCTGTTGGTTTCCTCTGTATCTTCAACAGCTGGCACATAGTAGACACTCAATACTTTAGAAACAGAATTGAGACAGAGAACGTGAATATATGCACAGTCAGTCCTCATTCATGAATTGTGTATTTGTGAACTTACCTACTCACTAAAATTAATTTGTAATACCAAAATCAGTACGTGCAGCACTTTCATGGTCATTTACGCACATGTGTAGGCTGGAGAAGACTTTGAGTTGTCAGATATGTGCATTTCAACTGGAGATGAAATAAGGCAAGAACTTGTTTTAGTTCTCATACTATAAATGAGTCCTTTTGTGGCATACATAGTGCCACTTTTTTCCACAGTTTTATGCTTTCTGTGGTGATTTTGCTATTTAAAATGACCTCCAAGCATACTGTATAAGCATTGGGTAGTGTTCCTGAGCACAAGAAGGCTGTGATGTGATGTGCTTAATGGAGATAAGCTTTTTTCAGTGAGTTCAGTGGTAACAAATTAACAAATATATTAAGCACAGTGTGTTTAAACAAACACGTAAAGCAAGGTTATATATTAGTCAGTTGAAAATATTGTGACCAGAAACTCCCAGGAACCTAACCCTGTATTTTACCTAGGAGCAGTAGTTTAGTATTTGCAAACTCAGTGACTTTATAGACTATGACTACCACAAATAATGAGAATTGACTGCATATATAATTATAATATTAAGATCAACTATATATAACATTTCATAACTTGCTTTCCTCCTACATAACTATATGTGGGTCATCTTCCTACTTAAAATAATGGCTCTTTATCTCATAATATACATTAGATTATTAAAAGAACTGTGTCTTATACAAAGGGGACCCAAAAATGGAATTTATTTATTTTAAAAATGTATATTTATTTTTACGTGTTTAAATTTCAGTCACCTTCAAAGTACTCTCCATTTGATGCAATACACCTATCAAGACATTTTTTCCACTGCTCAAAACAGTTTTTGAACTCTTCAATTTTGATAACTTTTAGTGCTTCTGGCATTTTTGTTTGAAGTCTTCCACACTGGCAAAACATTTCCCTTTGAGGACTTTTTTCATTGGGGAGACGAACAAAAAAAAGTCACTTGGAGCGAGATCAAGTGAATAGGAAGGGTAGGTGAGGCATGGGAGTCATGTCATTTGTAGTCAACAACTGTTGAACACTCAGTGCAATGTGGGCAGGTGCGCTTGTCAGTCACCCACCATGAAATCACTCGATACAATCAGAAGAGTCTTCAAAACAGGTTCACTGAAGCTGAAAGCAGCCTCACAGCAATGCCAGCTGGTCCACTGACTGATACAGATGGGTCCCTAAAACATTCACCTGGCAGGCAAAGTACTACAAGGGGTCCGTCCTCCAGAAGATAATTCTGTTTTTTGGGCATGGCCTTTCATATGTTCATATGAACATGGAGACAAGTATAGCTAATATGCATTGTACATCTAGTTATGTTGATTACCTGAGGGATGAGAATTTTTTTCTTAATATATCTTTGTATTGTCTCACTGGTTGCAGTGGATATGTTTCTATTACCAATAATCTTATAAAATATTATTTTAATGGTTGTATTGTATTTCCTTTTGTGAAGGGGTAAAGTTTTAACTAATTATGGATTTGAATTTTTCTGTGTTTCAGACAGTCAACGTCTACAATTGGACCTTCAGAAAATGGAGCTCCTGGAAAGCAAGATGACTGAAGAACAGCATTCTCTAAAAAGCAAAATTAACCAAATGATAATTGATATAGAGACATTTAATGATTTGCCAGCTTTAAAATCATCAGGTGAAGAAAAGAAAAAGGTAAATGTTATAAGAGTGTTACAATACTATAGTTCCAGTTTTTTCTTTATCAAATTTAATATATATGTTGTTTATAGGGAAAAATAGAGGTGTTTGTTTACGTATATAGGAGTTTAGAATGATTTAAGTTTTAATCCAGAGACAATAATTAAAAAGCAAGGGATAGAACATTTCACAAATACGAACTTTTTAAATTCCTATTTAAGACTTGTCAGTGGCTTTTCATTACCATTTACATTAATGTAAATCTTGTGTGGTAGGAATAGATGTGGTACTCTTAAGAGAGTTATTAACATATTCAGTATTAATTTTGCTTATTATAGTTCACAGGATATTTTTACAGAAGGGTTTCAAGTAATTATAGCCTTGGTAGAATTTTATCAGAATAACATTGAAAGTATTTGTCAAATTTAATTTATATTGGCCTACTAGATATTGCTAAAGCCTGTTATTTATTTTTGTTTGGATCTGCCCAGAAATTACATCAGGAAAGAACAGTATTGTCAACCCGCAGAAATGCCTTTAAGAAAGTAATGGAGAGGCTAAACACAGAACATGAGACACTAAAAACACAATTGCAAGAAAATGAGACACATTCTCAGGTAAAAAGAAAAAAAAGTCTGAAATTCGTTTTTATCTCTAGGTTATCTGTCATGTTATCTTGATATTTGTACCCCAAAATTATCCTTTCCTTTTATTTTCACCTGTTTTTTTTTTACCTTCCAGATTTTTTTTTTCTTTTGTAGATAGCCAGATAATCTCCACTCAGAGTGAGTTTACTCCTGCTTACCTGCCTTCTACAGACCTAAACTGAAAACCTTCTTTACACTAGGCACTGTTTTGGGCACAGCCATTAGCTTTGAAATTTTTCAAAAGTAAGGCATTTTTTTAATGGAGAAACTTTGCTAAATCCATAAAATCTATCAATAAAGAAAATAAATCCTAATGGCTAATATTCTACCACCCAGATTATGTGTGGGGCCTGCTAGTCTATATGAATGTTATGCATATACACACTTTATACATATATATGTACACATTTATTTTTATATATTTATAGAAATATTCTCATTTTATACATGTTAGTTAGAAACTTTTTTTATTTTTTTAAATTAAATTTATTGGGGTGACATTGGTTAATAAAATTACATAGGTTTCAGGTGTACATTTCTGATACATGACCTGTATATTGCATTATTTGCCCACCACCCAAGGTCATGTCTTCTGTCACCACGTCTTTGGTCCCTTCTGCCCTTTACTACCACCACGCCCTTCCCTCCAGGAAGGACCACGCTGTTTGTTGTCTGTGTCTATGAGTTGCTTTCAGTTTTATATCCCATGTATGAATGAACTAGTATGGTTCTTAACTTTTTTTGTCTGACCTATTTTACGTTGCGTAATTTTCTCAAGATCAATCAGTGTTGTCACAAGTAGGAGTATTTCACCTTTTCTTGTGGTTGAGTAGTATTTCATTGTATATACAGACCACCACATCATCCTTATTCAGTCATTTAACAAAGGATACTTCAGTTGCTTCCGTGCCTTGTCCACTGTGAATAATGCTGCAGTGAATATAAGGGTTTATTCACTATAAACATTTATTTGCATATATCTTCACAAATAAATGTTTTCAAATGTTTGGGATAGAGACAGAAGAGGGGTTGCTGGGTCATATTGTAACTCTATCCTTAATTTTTTAAAGAACATCCATACTGTTTTCCATAGGGGCTATACCAGTTTATATTCCCACCAGCAGTGAATGAGGGTTCCTTTTTCTCTACAACTTCACTAGCACTTGTTATTACCCGTCTTGTAAATATCAGCCTTCTAACAAGTGTGAGGTGGTATCTCAAACTAAAAAGCTTATGCACAGCAAAAGGAACAACCAACAAAACAAAAAGGCAACCAACCAAATGAGAGAAGATATTTGCCAACAACAGCTCCAACAAGGGGTTAATATCTGAAATATATAAAGAACTTATACAACTCAAGCAAAAAAAAAATTTAATTAAAAAATAGGCAGAGGACCTGAATAGACACTTATCCCAAGAAGACATATAAATTGCCTACAGATATATGAGAAGATGCTCAACTTCAGTAACTTTTAGGGAAATGCAAATCAAAACTACAGAGATACCACCTCACACTTGTTTTTCATTATTAACTATACATAACAAGTACTCATCCTTATCTGTAGATATTTTTAAAATACAATTTGTTATAATATAGTACTAGACTACATGGATATAGCATAATTTACTAGACCAGTTCTGTATCAGTGGATGTTTAGGTTATTTCCAATTTTCAAAGCTACTCAATGCTGTAAAAAGTAGTCCTATTCTTGAACTTCTTGATTTACATCTGTGATTATTTACACAGGATGCACAGATAAGCCCCCTTTTCATATCACTTATTCTACTGATAATTACCTGAGCAATGTCCAAGGTCTTCTAGCCTGCGACCCTCTGTCTGAGATGGCAGAGATGATGTCCGTTCCATTCATTTTCTCCCCAGCACTGTGCTAGTGATTGGCATATTGTAGGAGTTTAATTAGTATTTGTTGAAGCATTAAGTGAAGTATGTGTGTCATGAACAAAATCAGTAATTAAGGTCTTAATGAAGATTAGTGCTTCTCATATCTAATTAGTGTATATGAGCAATTTGCAACTATGATATATTGATGCTAAATGCATTAACAATTTTTTATATAGTAATATAGTCATGATAGGCATTTGTTTTTAACATTTTGCTATAGCATTTTATAAACATTTTCCTTTGCAATTATATACTCATATTGCATTGTTTTTCCAAAAAGTGAAATCATTTTATGCATACAGTTTTTAAGCATTTATTTTCTTATTTAAATATTTTCACACTCTGCTGTGATGACATTTTATGACATCAGCTATTTCATGTATGGATATACCATTAAAAAAATACCTATACTCTTCTTGAATGGGGTAGAGGGCTCACCAGAGTTTGCTACCACTACAAAAACCTTAGAAACCACATATTTATGTAATTCAAATTTATCAGTTACTCTGTCTCTATAATATGTAAATCTCAATGTAGACCTATAAATGGTAAAATTATACTAAGATATTTAGAGTGGGGATGGGTGCTGGAGAACAAACCTAAAATTGTTTATAGGGTAATCATCTTTTAAGATGGTTCTAAGGGAAAGATATTGACATTTCTTATGGAATATTGGCCCTTCTCTGTCACTGAATAGATGATGTCAGGAGAAAAACACTTGACAGACCCAATTTCTTAGAGCCCGTCAGTAGCTACCTTATTTCCTCATTAAGTACTAATATTCTTAACCTCATATACTGATATTAGAAATTCATAACATAAGCCACAATGTACAGTCCTTCTCTGTATTATTTGTTGCCTTTTATGAATACCAAATAATCAAATCCAATTCTAATTTCTCTATATTTTACAACTACTTTATGGAAAAGTCGTTTTTCACATCTCTAAATAATTTTACATCACAGACTTTTCTGAATGAATGGCTATTGGTCATTTGAAATCATTTAAATATATTTATGCTGGAACAATTGTAAAACTCATGGGCGAACACATAGAGACATTAGTCTTGGGAACAATTTTTTGGTAAGGCAACAAAAGCACAATCGACAAAGGCAGAATAAGTGCATCTAGTCAAACTACAAAGATCTGTTCCTTTTCACAATCAGCAAAATGCAAAAGCAATGTAGGGAATGGGAGAAAGTATTTAAAAATCATAGCGCTTATAAGGGGTTAAGATTAAAAATATATAAATAACATAACATGTTTTAAATAAGTTGCAGGAAATAAACAGATTTATGGTTTATGATAGCCTCAGAGGTTTAAAAGCAAGTCTATAATATAGAGATATAATATAGAAGGAATTTGACCATCTGGCATAGTGTTGCTTTTATAATATTATTCACCTAGCACTTAAGACGTCTGCTGTTTTATAAGAAGGCCACCGCTGTGTGTGAAACAAAGAGGGAAAAGTTTGGTACTTGACTTTTTAAAAGGTTATTAGAGATTTATTGTCAAAAAGTGCTGACTTCTTCCTTAAATCCACCTTCACTTCAAGGTCCTATCTGGGAGAGCTAGATCTGATTTAATAGTGTTTAACTCATAGCACTTGAAGTTCACATAATGTATTATTGTTATGATTCATCCTAATCTCTAGATTTATCTCTGGAGGAAACAGTGGGATAGATGCTATATTAAATCCAAACTTATGCCTGAAAAATAATTTTAGCATGAGAGTATGAAGAAATATTAACTAAAACTGCCTCGATGATAAGATTTTTTTTAAATGATCATTACTTATTGAAAATGTCCAAGCAGAACATTTTATGTTTCATTTTTCAGATGATACTTTGCTTAGGAAAACAACTGTGTGCATCTTAAAAAAGAAAGACTTAGCCCAGAGTTACAAGGTTAATTAAATCAGAAAAACAATTTAATTCTATAACAGTAAAATTGTCTTCTGAGGAAGCAACCATCAATATAATATTCACATTAGCTTCCTGTTGATGCAGAAATTATTGTAACTGTGCCAGCTTTTCACCAGCCCTCTTATAATCTTCACACTGCAGCTCTGCTCTTATCAGAGCTTGTGGAATCAGACAGGAAATTTAGCCCTGGAAATAAGGAAGTTTCTTCTATATAGTTGAACGTTTGACAGTGTTAGAATATATATTACATTCGTAGCGTTAGACTTCCAGATTTCATGGAGAGATCCCTGTCATGTCCCATTCTTCTTTTTTAAGTTCTCTTACAAAAAGGAAAAAACATAGATTGTCCTTCAGTTGGCGTGTTCATTGGTATAATAAATATTTTAAATATTTTTCTACTACA
Organism: Sturnira hondurensis; assembly: GCF_014824575.4. Lineage (NCBI taxonomy): Eukaryota > Metazoa > Chordata > Mammalia > Chiroptera > Phyllostomidae > Sturnira > Sturnira hondurensis. The sequence continues at coordinate 1,304,463 of NW_028084643.1, forward strand.
CTAAAGAGTAAACCTGTTGTGAAAGTCAGCCTTGTATTAGTGAATTTACTATTATTTTATATTTCCTGAATTTCTTTCTTGTCTACCATAACTTTATCTCATGCAAGAAGTTGATAAGATTTAAAATCGAGTGGTTTCTTTCCTTATTTTCGTAAGAGGTTGTATAATAATTTTTGTGAATATGGGCAATGGTTAACATTTTTCTTTTGTGTTTTTAGCTTACAAATTTGGAGAGGAAGTGGCAACACCATGAACAAAATAATTTTGTGATGAAAGAATGTATCCTTTAAAAAGCTGCAGATAAACTTGACCAAGTGATTTTTTTCTGGGAATTTCTTTACAGACTGAAATGAAATAAATCAATGTATTCATCAAATATCAAAGGCATAATATGTATAAAACACTGAGCTAAATTATGTGGGGAATAAAGGAATAAGGGAATGGTTATTCACTCAGCAGTAGTTGTGTGTGTGTGTGTGTGTGTGTGTGTGTGTGTGTGTGTAGCAAGGTAACTAATAGAAAGCAGAGTACATAAAGTCATAGTGTGGCCTTGGATGGCATTGCTCAGTTGATTGGACTATCATCCTGTAACAGAGTTTTAGTTACAATAATGGAAACTATAATGGAAAGTTTGTGGGTTTGATTGCCAATCAGGGCACATGACTGGGTTGCAGGTTAATCCTGAGTCTGGATGTGTTCAATCTCTGGACCAGGTGTGAATAGTCCCCAGCCCAGGTGCCTATGAGAAGCATCCGATCCATGCCTCTCTATCACATTGGTGTCTCTCTCCCTTCTCTCTCTAAAAGCAATGAAAAAAATGTCCTCGAGCAAGCATAAAAAATAAAAAAGTCATGGCGTGTCATAGTGACTCAGTGCACAGGATATGAAATCAGTAGATCTAATTTTACATGTTTACTTCTTATAGGCCATGGACTTTGGACAATTAATTTGTTTAACCCTCAATTTTATCATCTCAAATATAGTTAATAATTCCTTTCATAGAGTTGTTGGGAAAATTATAAATAACCATATGTATGTGTGTATGGTTGTTTATTATTGTTTATATTGCTGTACTTGGATATCTGTGCGGCAAAAGAAGATAAACTAAGTAATGTTATGAGAAATTGACCTTCAGGCTCATCTGTGTTTCAACTAATTCACCTTCATCTTATTTCTATCTGCATCCCATCCTCTTACTTATCTTTTTGTGTAATTATAGGAGGAAGCAGCCGCTGAGGACATACATTACGCGGTGTTATAAGAAATATTTCCCCAAAGTAGTTTTCTCTTCCATTCCTTGACCCCATTCAAGGACATCTCTGCTTGGTGAATTAGGTCTTGATTCACTGCAGCATAGGTTCTGCTCTAGGGCACTGCTGAACTTCAGCTCAGGGCTGGCAGGGACTAGAGCTTACCTCCAAATGAGATAGATGCATTAGGAGTTCTATTCCCAGTGGTCATTCAACTTAGTTTAAAAGTAAAAAACTCCCATTTACAATATGTTAATGTATAGTACTCCAGTTTTGTGCACCTTCAAGTAGGTGATTTGGAAACAGTGTTTAGACACTTGCCTGAAATTCTTTGTGATACTCTAGAGAACATGATTCTTTTGAATATTCAGTTGTTCTGAGACCAGAATTAGATTGAGATGCATAAGATATTAACTATAAAAAAGGTTTTTAAAAATTATTTAAATATTTTAGTTGTTTTTAGAGATGGGAAGGGAGGGAGAGGGGGAGACAAACATCAATGTGTGGTTGTCTCTTGCACACCCCCTTATGGGGACCTGGCCCCCAACCCAGGCATGTGTCCTGTACTGGGAATTGAACCAGCAACCCTTTGGATAGCAATCTGTCACCCAAACCACTGAGTCACAGCAGCCAGGGCTAAAAACAGCTTTATATTATAAGTGAACTTTTTTGAAACTAGTTTCACTTGGCCTTTTAGGCTTCAATTGATGTTCAGTTTGTTAAAGTAACATATAGGGTTTTTTTTTTTAAGTTTTATTTATTTATTTTTAGAGAGGGGAAACGAGGGAGAAAAACACCAATGTGTGGTTGCCTCTTGTGCTCCCCCTACTGGGGAACTTGGCCCACCCACCATGTGCCCTAGACAGGGAATTGAACTGGCGGCTCTTTGATTCACAGGCCGGCACTCAATTCACTGAGCCACACCAGCTTGGGCGTAATAGGTTGTTTTTGAAAAAATATTCTTATTGTCCTTTTTTGTACCATCTTAAGTTTTCAATAAGAAAAATACTATGATTTATTTCTTTTCTGATGCAATTACATTAATATTTTTACCAGTAGTGTTCCCCCTTAACTCATGTATTTAGTCATAGCAACCAAGAGTCAAGAGAGTGATTACCAGTCAATTAGGAAGAATGTGACCAAGCAGATTTCAGAGTACAACAAAACCATCATGGATGCTCTACATAGCATGAGCAGAAACTGAGTCTGAACCAACTGCAAGTCTTCAAAGAAGTATCCTCTTTCTGTTAAACTTTATACAAGCTGAATGAAAAAAAGAAAGTCTCACCTAAGATTTTTGAATGCTCTAATTTTTGTGGCCTATTTCAAGAGTGATGTTTTAAATATAATAGTTTAATAGTTCAATAAATAGTTTGCATAAGAAAAGTATCGTCTTTTACATTTTTGGTTTTTGGGGGTGATAAAAGTGTCTTAACAAACCAAGAGGTAACCAAGCAAAAGATGTTCATTGAGAGACCTTTTGTTGTGTGGCAAAATGTCTATGGCAGCGATTTTCAACCTCTTTCATCTTATGGCACACATAAACTAATTACTAAAATTCTGTAATGCACCAAAAATATATTTTTTGCTGATCTGACAAAAAATAGATATAAGTTTGATTGATTTACAAAACAATACTGATTACCTACCCTTTTTTCTTCAAAGTGACTTTTTAAGAAATCAGATGCCTATACTTGTATATAAAGGTTTCTAGTGCTAAGAATGAACTAATCAGATGCAACCTCATTATGTGATGTGACCAGTAAGATGCAATTCTATTATGTGACCTATATATTTGTGGTTCAAGGCAGGACATTCACACTGGAGGGCTGTTGTTGTGTTGGCTGTTGTCTTTTTTTTATTTGACAATCCAAGAGAAAAGAGGTTAGTGCCCCAGACTAAATAGCCAGGTGTTGCACGTTTTAAGACCTCTTGCGGCATAAGGAATGAAATTTGCTGATCTGTGGCAGCAAATAAGGTCTTTTCATGTGTCAGCTGTAGGAATGATGCATAGAGTGTGATTCTGAGTTAGCTCATATCAATCTTGTTAATATTTTCTTCATGGTAAAATTAGAAGGTGTTGAACTTTGACTGTACTTCTCAAATAGAGTATATTTGATGTGTTTTAAGGCATATAAAGTCACAGATAAGTATATAATACATATTCTTTATCTTTCAGTTACACCTAATAATTTGAAATTTAAAACTTACAACCTTTGCATTTTAAAGACATTTCCTCACATGTATATGTTAGGAAAGACACGAAGTTTAGAAGAAATGCCACACTTATGGTGGGCTATTTTGGAATATGGCTGCTACTGTTCATTTCCACCCTGGAATAGGCATTTACTTTGTACTATAAAGGGACTTAAGTAGATTAATTTGCAAACATTTGCCAGAACATCTGAAAGGAAGAGCTAAAAGAGATATAATTATGGAGTATGAGTCTGGAAGACATTGTTATAACTAAAGATGTATCCTCACCTGTGGGCAGGCATGAATCACCTTGGTCCTCATAAAATAACCCTTCAAATTATCCTTTTATTTTCTCATCTCCTGTTTCTCATGTTCATCAGGTTACTCTGTTCTCAGTATTCCTAAAACACAAGCATATTGATGTCTTTGAAAGAAGAGGCTTTATGACATATAATTTACATAACATAAAATTATGCATGTTGCTTTCTTGAAGTGAAGTTATCACTGTAAATTATTCAACTTTAGTCTGTGTGAGTTTAGGTAGAGTGGTGGACATTGTTGAGTTTGGTTAATTCTTGATTACTAGTATAGCTGAAGACCCTGGACAGTGACACATTCATTAAGGTATGATTCCTAAAATGTGTTCCTCAGATCCTTTGTTACTCAGGTTATTAATAGTTATTATACCACAAAGAATTCATGGTCAAAAAAAGTTTGGGAAACATTGTTTAAAACAACAGTAAATTCTTGGCTTTTCAGAGCCCTGCAATTGACACTATACTATTAATAATAATGATTTTTTTCCCCAAGTTTTAGGTAATTTTACTTAGACTTGCGATGCTTTCAAAATTATCTAAAAGGTACATATAACAGTTAGAAATGCAATAAAATTTCAAATAAGTTAGTACTTGTAGACAAGGAGATACAATAATAAGACAACTGTATAATCTTTGAGCTACAATTGAACCAATCTTCACCCAGAAAAAAAGCAGGAGAAAGATCATCTATCCATTAAATAACTAGTTTGTGTTTGCATTATAACAATGGGAAGCTTGGCAGAGAAAAAATGAAAATTTATTGAAAAAAGCAAGGTTTCCAACTTCCGTTCTAAATTACTCATATATGATATTTGGGGAACATAATTGAGCAGGATTTCTTTAAACTAAAACATGTGTTATCTGAGGGAAATTCTCAGTAATGTCTCTTCCTTCCTCTCAGAGCTTTTCAACAAATACAACAAGAATATTCTCTCTACTAGGATAGAACTGGAGGCTACTATCTGCATGCACCGGTTCTTCCTCAGTCAGTCACATTGCTCAGTGAGTTCCATTCCTGTTAAAACAACACCTTGTAAGTTGTATGAAAAGAAACTGCACACTGAACAAACATTCTGAGTATTTTTTTTAAAAGATCAACATGGGAAAGTTACAAGTCTTGTTTTTCCCATCCTTACCCTTTATCAATAAATAAGTGTGAGGTCTTGATACTTTTTTTCACTAACCAGGGAATCTCTCATTTGAACCATATTCTGATCTCATGTTAAAGTGTAAAGGTCAGTGCATGGTTACAGGATTGGAGCATGGAATGATGTCATTAACACTAGGAAAGAAACACCAGTGAGTAGGTGTTCCAGAGGAAGGGGCTGTCCCCCTGTCCAGTTTCTCTGTAGCCTGTTCTTTTTGGTATAGGTTTGCAACCTGAACAACCTTTGTAAATAAAGACTGATTAGACTTAAAATAAGAAGAATTAAAGATGAATTACTAAAGAATTATAATCTATTTTATTTATTTTTCCAATATCTTTTTTAATTACAGTTGACATGCAATATTATGTTAGTTTCAAGTATACAACTTAGTGATTAGACATTTATATAAATTAAAAACTGATCACCCTGATAAATCTAGTATCTATCAACACTATACATAGTCATCACCATATTCTTGACTATAATCCTATGCTCTACTTTACATCCTCATGACTATTCTGTAACTACCGATTTGTACCTCTTAATCTCTTCACCTTTCTCACCCATCTCCCAAACCCCCTCCCACCTGGCAACCATCAAAATGTTCTCTGTTATCTATGAGTCTGTTTCTGTTCATTTATTTTGTTTTTACATTCGACATATAAGTGAGATCATCTAGCATTTCTCCTTTCTGACTTATTTCACTCAGCACAATACCCTTTAGGTCCATGCATATTGTTGCACGTGCCAACATTTCACTCTTATGGGTAAGTCATATTCCATTTATGCACCATGTCTTCTTTATCTATTCATTCAGTGATGAACACTTAGGTTGCTTCCATATCCTGGCTATTGTAAAAAAAGTGCTGCAGTGAACAGCTGGTGAATATGTGTTCTTTACTTAATGTTTTGGGTTCCTTCAGATAAACACCTGGAATTGCTGGGTCTTTGTCTCTTGCTCTATAGCTTATTTTTTAAGTCCATTTTTTCTGGTATACATATTGCTATTACAACTTCTTTTCATTTCTATTTTCATGAAATATCTTTTTCTATTTCTTCATTTTCAGTCTGTATGTATCTTCCAAACTAAAGTGAGTCTTTTGGAGATAGCATATGTAAGGGTCTTGTTTAATTATCCATTCAGCCACCATATGCCTTTTGACTGGAGCATTTAATCCATTTGCATTTGAATTAATTATTGATAGATATGATTAGTGCCATTTTATTACTCATTTTTAATTTTTTCTTCTTTTTCCTCAAGAAAACCCTTTAACATTTCTTGTAATACTGGTTTGGTAGTGATGAACTCCTTTAGATTTTCTTATCTGGGAAGCTCTTATCTGTCCTTTGATTTTAGTCACAGCTTTACTGGAAAGAGTAATCTTGGTTGTATGTTCTTGCTTTTCATTAATTTAAATATTTCATGTTGATCCCTTCTGGCCTGAAGTGTTTCTGTTGAGAAATCAGCTCACAATTTTCTGAGAGCTTCCTTGTAGATAACTGTCTCTCTCTTGTGGTTCTTAAGGTTTTCTCTTTAAACTTGGCATTTTAATTAAGATGTGTCTTGGTGTGGGTTTTTTTGCATTCATCTTATTTGGGAGTCTGTGCTTTCTGGACTTGTATATGCATTTCTTTCATTAAGTTAAGGAAGTTTCCTGTCATATTTTTTCAAATAGGTTTTAATTCCTTGACTTTCTCTTATTTTTCTGGCACCCCCATGATGCAAATGTTGGTATGCTTGAAGTTGTCCCAGAGGGTCCTTAAACTAGCCCCATCTTTTGGATTCTTTTTTTATTTTTGCATTTTTATTTTTAATAAAAATATTATTTTTGCAGTTCTGATTGTCTATTTTCTGCTTCCTTATCTTCTAAATTGCTGATTTGATCCTTGGCTTCATCTGCTCTACTGTTGATTTCCTATAATGTATTCTTCATTTCTGATTGGCTCTTTTTTATGTTTTCTGTCTCTATTTTTGTATTTTCTATCTCTTTGTTGAAATTCTCACTAAGTTCATTTACTCTTCCACTAAGTTTATTGAACATTCTTATACTAATGTTTTAAACTCAGCATCTGGTAGATTGCTTATTTACTTTTCTGGAGTTTTGTTCTGCTCTTTCATTTGGGACATATTTCTTTGTCTCCTCATTTTGACTGCCTTCCTATGTTTGTGTCTATGTATTACACAGAGCTTGTATGTCTCCCAGTCTTGATAGTATGGCCTTATGTAGTAGGTGTCCTGTAAGGCCCAGTGTCGCAGCTTCCCCATTCTTCCCCTTGTGTGGTCTGTGTGCACCCTCCTGTTGTGCTTGAGCCTTGATTGCTGTTTACACTTCAGTGGGAGAGATTTTTCCCCAGGCTGTTCACCTTCCAGGACTGGCCATGACCACTATGGAAGATCTGCTGTGCAGAGCCCAAAACCACAAAGCAGGAGTTGCTTCAGTAAGTCTCTCATGTCTGCCAAGTCCATGCCTTGACTGTTGTTCATGGAAGTGGTTGAGTGGTGTTTCAGCATGTTCTGATGCTGTCTACCAGTACAATGACTGGATCCTCCTAGGAGGTGCAAGCCAAGGTCATCCATTGTCTGTGTCCTGCCCAGGGCCACCTGGCATGAGCTACAAAGTGGTCTAAAAATGACTGCTACTTATGCTGGGCTTGGGGCCACTTAGAAAGAGGTACAGGCATGCAGACACCAGATGCTGCTTGTTTAAGAACTTTTAGAAAAGTTCACAGCATAAACCAAGGCAGATTATACAGAAAAGTCACTGAAAATGAATGGCTTAGACAGTTCCAAAAATTGGTCAGGGCAGGGTCTCATGGAATTACCAGGGTGAACAGTGTTAGCCAGGTTAATAGAGACTCAGGTATGGTGCCTGCCTGCCAGCTCTGTGGGGAGAGGGTTCAACAAAGGAACCGTGGCCTCTGTTAGCAGTTCTGTCTGGGAGAAAGCCACCCCTCCAACCCTTGCCCTGATGCCAGACAATCCAGTTACTCCCCACATCTCCCTGGCACCTTTCGAGGTGCTACCACAGCACTGGAACTCAGAGGGGGCGAGTCCAAGTGAGTCTGTGTTTGGGCCCTTTAAAGGAACTCCTGGGACTCCTGAAGCACTCGTCTCACTCAGCCACAATCCCACTGGTTTTCACAGCTATATTTATGGGGTCTTCTCTTCCCAGCACTGGAACCCTGAGTTGGAGGAACTTGGTGTGGGACAGGAACCCCTTGCTCCTCTTGGGGGACTTTTTCAGTCAAGATACCTCTCCTGACTTTTAACCACCACACATGGGTATGAGACAAGCCGTTCTGTGCCTCCAGCCCTCCAACCAGTCTAGAAGTGGCTGCTTCTTCATATCATTAGGTGTAGGACTTCTGTCCATCCAAGTTTCAGGCAGTTCTGAATAATGATGGTTCTGTACTTTATTTGTAATTTTTATGTGTTTGGGGAGGATGTGAGTACTGCATTTACCTACTTTGCTATTGTTACCAGAAGCCTTTAGTAATCAGTTTTAAAATTGTCATCATCCATTTTATGTTCTTTTAAAATAAAAGTAGATTGTGTAGGCTGTGTCTTTAAGTTACAGATTCACAGGATGAGATGTGAGACTGAACATCTTTGAAAAGACAATATTTCATACAAAGTTGGAATTTAAGGCAGATAAACATAATAAAAATAACTGACTTCTGCTCTCACCAGTCTTTTTAAATGTGCATCTATATATTTGTCACACATGTCTGTTTGGTATATGTACTTACATATTTTTAATAAAATTAAGATCACATTCTTAAACTTACTTTGGCTCTTTGTAATTTTTCAAACATTGGTCCACATTGTTTATATATTCTTGTACAACATATTAAATTGCTGCATATCATTCTATTATAGGCATACTTTCTGGAAAAACCCCTGTATTATTTTTTTAAATTATTTATTGATTTTTAGAGAGGGAGGGAGAAAGAGAGGAAGAGATGCATCAGTGTGAGAACAACATTGATCAGTTGTCTCTTGGATGCAGCCTGATCAGGAACCAAAACCACAACCCATGCATGTGCCCTGACCACAAATCGAACTGGCAGTCTTTCACTCTGTGGAAGGACACCCAACCCACTGAACCAAACCACTCAGGGCACAACTTCATATTATTGAATGAAGTTTGTGGTACAGAGGTTAGGTATAAGGTTTGGGTAAAGTAACTGAATTTGAGTTGCAGTTCCTATTAGCTTGTATGATCTTGAAAAGTTACTTAATCTCTCTGACTTTCAGTTTCTTTATCTGTATAGTGAAATAATAGTCTTAACTCATAGAATTGGGTCAGAGTACAGAGAATCCAAAGCTTTTGACAGAAATGGATCTCAGGAAGGTGGCATGATTTGCAAGTGAAGGAATGCTTGTTTCCCTGCACGCTCACCAACACGTGTTATCCAGGGTGCACTACTTCATTTAGTTTATTTTTTAATTGTTTTAAAGATTTTCTTTTTTTCTAGAGAGAGGGAAGGGAAGGAGAAAGAGAGGGAGGGAAACATAGGTTGGTTGCCTCTCGCACACCCCCACCCAGGGATCTGGTCTGCAACATTGTCATATGCCCTGACAAGGAATTAAACCAGCAACCTTGTGTTTCACAGGTCAACACTCAATCCACAGAGCCACACCGGCCAGGACTACTTTAGTTTTTAAAATAAACCAAACTTCCCTGGCTGGTTGGCTCAGTGGAGTGAGTGCCAGCCTGCAAACCAAAGGGTCAACAGTTCGATTCCCAATCAGGAAATATCCTGGGTTGAGGGCCAGACCTCCAGTAGGGGCCACTCAAGAAGCAACCACAGATTGATGTTTCTTTCCCTCTCTCCCTCCCTTCCCTTCTCTAAAAATAAATAAGTAAAATATTTAAAAATAAGCCAAACTGCCTCCATTGCTATAATTATTTTATTTTGTTTTAATTAAGAATATGGAGAATGTGTTTTCTTAGTGAAAAGTCCAATTTTTACAAATTCTACTTTTAAAATATTTATTATAACTTTATAATAGCAAAGCTTAATGCTTACTGTTTATTTTTAGAAGATATCCAATTATACTTGTTTTAATATTTTCTTGTAATATTTTATATGAACTGCTGCCCTGTAAACCTGACTGTTTAACCTTAAAAAGGGAATAGGAGTAACCCAACCTACTTGATAACCTACAAGGCTGTTCTGCTTGGACATTTTCTCTATCCCTCCTATAAGTCAGAGTGATTACACATAAGAAAAACTGTCACAGGAGGGACACTTACATCCATTGGAAGTGCAGTATATGAAAGAGTTTGGAGGAAGCATGAGTCAGAAGAATTCACATGACTAAGAAGAATTCTAAGAGAGGTTTAGACAAAGTAGATAAGCCTTTTACAAGAGAAATGTAAAAACTAAAGTGGCATTTTCAGAATTACTTAATTGCAAAGGCTTTATGTAAAACAATATTCTTGCAATGATAAAGTAATATCATGGAATAAATGCAGACTTAATTAGTTAAAATTATATTTGGCATAGAGTCAAGGAAGAACTACGATTAGTCAAACTGAAATATTATCTCATTTTCTGTGTTATCATTTTCAACAGATAAATTCACCCTAATAGAGGAAGTCCAGACTGACATGAAGGTGAAAATATTTAATACAGTCTATAGCTCCACTTGAATTTTATCAGAGGAAATTGGTTCATTTTTAAAAGTCTCTTTCAGTCTTTAATTAGCTTCTCGATAAAATGAACTTTCCCTTAGTTTACTGAAGTAGGGGAAGGCCGCCTTAGAGGTTGACCAGCCCCACCCTCTCCCCCTTGCCAAGGACAAAGCAGAGACCTTGTCTCAGGATTAGGGGAAATAGTTAAGAAGGAGAGGAAAAGAAAATTGCTTTTCCAGCTCTCTAACTTCCTGTGTAGCCTACAGAGAAAAGCAAGCATCCCTTGGGAGGAAATAACAAAAGTGCCAAGTAGTAGATGGATGGATGAGGCCTGCATTCTTGCAGTGTACTGAAGCTCTTGCCTTTATAATGTAACAAAGACCCTTGTTCCTTGCTCATGGTGGTTACCAGAAGATCAAATGGACATTGCCAGTTGGCCCTGCCCTTCTCAGGGCCTCTACCCTTGAAGCTCAGTCCTTTTCCTGCCAGAAATATCAGAGTCAGAGAAGAGGGTCTGGTGAAGCTATAAGAGTTCAGTTGCCTTGTTTCCTTCTCCTATGGCATATAAGGTAGCCAGTTAGATCATAGGATGCATCTATAAGAAACCTTAAAAGGTTTAACATTATTTAACCACTCCCTTCTTGAAACTTTTTCCTCTACATTTTATGACATTACTTACACTTAATCTTTCTACCTTTGGCCAGTTTATTCTTTTCCCTAGGCATTTCTTCTCTTCTGTTTTTACAAGAGGCATAGGGAATTTTAACTGTCAAATTAAATAAGTCCTTTCCCCTTGGCTATTGGAACTACCTTAAACATCTTTATAGGCCTATTTCATACTGTGATCGTGATTTGGTGGCTGGGATAACTACATATTCAATATAATGAAAATTGGATCCAGACTGCTTATTTCCCTAAGCTTCTGAAGTGTCACTGGTTGTAGATAATTTTCAGTAACTGCTAATAACATGAGTTTAGTACACACCTCATCTAAAGGTATAAAAAACCACAGTAACAGCAATAAAAACAACAGAACCCCTTTGCAAAATTTATTTTAGTGATCTGTGCCCCCTCTGACAAGCAGATCACTTAGCACATAAGGTCATAGTGAATACTCACTGAATTGAATTAGTTTGAGTGGAATACTCTAAATCAAATTGAGAAAGCATAGGATTCTCTTTGCAAAGTGTGAGAGTTTCTTCAAAAGTTAAAGAATGTGTTTACCGTGTGTCCTAACAATTCCATTTGTAGGTATGTACCTGATGGAGTTGAAAACATATTCATGCCAAAACTTGCACACAAATGTCAGAGTAGCATTCATTATTCATAATAGTCAAAAGTGGAAACAACCCACATGTCAATCAACTGATTAATGAATAAATAACAGGTTGTATATACAGGCTTAGGCAAAAGTAGGTTTACACTTGTTCACATGGAAAATAATACAATAATTCTTAAATAATATGGCTAAAAGTCATTTATCAAATACCTCCCATGTCAAGTTCGGTTCTCAACCAAGTTATTCATGGGAAAATAATGTCTCAGTTGTTGCACAAAACTTCACTTCTTTCATGCTGATACCTGTATGATCAATCACGGGTTTTTCAGATAACAAACAATGGAGAGAATGCACTAGCATGAGTCAGTTTACTGCTAAACCTTGCATTGTAAGGGCAGGAACAGATGGAAGCTGGGGAGGTATCTTCAGAAGCGGAGGAGGAAAACGAGTATATGCCTACTGTACTAATCAAGTAAAATGCTTGATAAATGGGGAGTAATGCAAAATTTTATTGAGAAATATTACTCTGACAAAGAAATGGGAATCTGTGCAATAAATTTGTTCAATGACAAAGCATTGTTTCACTTCAGGCAAGTGTTAAAATGCAGGCAAAAACAAACATCACTGGATAGATTTTTATGGAAACAAATGGTCAGTGAGACTGAAGTAAGTTCTAGTGAAACAAAGAGACAAAAGAGAAAGAACCCCAGAGAAACAACTACCTGACATTTTTATGGAAGGGGACTCCCCTTCCAAACAGTAACATTCCTCCATCCATCTATTGCATATTCATTCATCAATAGCTCTCAAGTGTGTACATAAATTTCCACTTTATAATGTACATTTCATTTCCTTGTTAATTTTTTTTATATTTCATATCCTTTTTTGTTTTTAAAGTGTTTATACATAAAATGGTATGTCAGACACCTATGATACATAAGAAAGGTTAAAACAGTATCATTTGGTGTTCTGAAATGGATTTATTCAATTCACATTATTTCTAATGGGAGAAATGATTCTGTTTTTAAACAAATCACTCTTGAACAATCTTCTGTAATGAATTAAATTCAAGTGCCAACAGTCCACTATACAAGAATAAACTCTGTTTTGCATCCTCACAAATGTAAACCTACTTTTTCCCAACCCTGTGTATACAATGGAATATTATTCAGGCATAAAAAGGATTGAAATAATAACATCTGCTACAACATGGACAAACCTTGAAAACATGCTGAACTGAATAACAGAAACCAGTCACAAAAGGTTACATATTATGTTATTATATTTATTGGAGTATACAGAATGGACAAATCCATAGAGACAGAAAGGTGATCAGTGGTTCCCTAGGAATGAGAAGGGAGAGTTGAGCAGGTGATAACTAAAGGTAGAGTGTCTATTTTGGGGTGATAAAATATTTGAAGACTTCCAGCCAAGATAGAGGCATAGCAAGACATGCACTGCCTTCTCACACAATGATAAGAAGGATCGTGACTAATCTGAAAACTAAAAACAAGAGGTCCAGAAAATTGAACTCTATGGAAGTCAGACAACCTAGGATGTAAACAAGAAATATTCATCCAGACGGGTAGGAAGAGCAGAGATGGGGAGCCATGGCAAAGAGGACACGGTATGGCAGCAAGGCAGGGGTCGTGGTGGGGCATTGACAGCGACACGGGGCAGAACTAGTGGTTCCACATTCATGTGTAGTTGATAAAAATTGAGAGGGACACCTAGAGAGCAGGTGACCCCACCCCCAGGACAGACTGCTCAGCCCAGCATTCCAGCACCAGAAAAATAAAGCTTCATAACTTCCGGCTCTACAAACTAAGAGGGGTTGGGGTGGCAGAAGAAACTGTCGGTCTCTCAGGAGAGTCCATTTAAAGGACTCCATCCTAGAATGGACACAAGCACACCCACTCTGGGATTCAGCAGCAAGGCAGCAGCTAGAGGGACGCCAGTTGCATGCAGGGAGTGGGGGAGGTAAATGGAAATGAGGTGAGATCTGAGCAAGCAGAATGGTTCCCTCTCAATCCCTCACCCACATACAGCAAAGTGGCGAAGGGAGTAACCCCACCCTAGTGAAAACCTAAGGTTCTACCCCTTACAAAGTAACAGTTGCTCTGAGACAAGGTGTCAAAGCATCTCAACCTAATACACAGAACTGAACAAAGGGAAGCTGCCAAATTGAGGAGACAAAAAAAAATACGGCCCAAATTAAAGAACAGATAAAAACTCCAGAAAAAGAACTAAGAAAAAAGAAAGCAAAATGGAGCAAAACTTATCAGATGCAGAGTTTAAAAACACGGGTGATAAGGATGCTCAGAGAACTCATTCAGTACAGCAAACACATAAGGAAAGAAATGAAGGCTACACTAAGTGAAATAAAGAAAAATCAATAAATAGGGAACCAACAGTGAAGGGAAGGATTCAAAATCCACAATATGGAACACAAGGAAGAAATAAACAGTCAAGGAGTACAGAATGAAGAAACAAGAATTCAAAAAATGAGGAGAGAATAAGAAGATTTTGGGATATCTTCAGATGTGCCATCTAAATTATAGGGGTGCCAGAAGGAGAAGAGGAAGAGAAATACATTGAAAACTTATCTGAACAAATAATGAAAGAAAAATTTCCTAATTTGGCAAAGGAAATAGACATACAAGTCCAGGAAGTACAGAGAGTCCCAAACAAGTTGGACCCAAAGAGGACCATGCCAAGACATACCATAATTAAAACACCAAAGGTTAAAGATAAAGAGAGAATATTAAAAGCAGCAAGAGAGAAGAGAGTAACCTACAAAGAAGTTTTCATAAAACTGTCAGCTGATTTCTCAAAAGAAACTTTGCAAGCAATAAGGGACTGGCAAGAAGTATAAAAGTGATGAAAAGCAATGACCTACATCCAAGATTACTCTATCCAGCAAATCTATCATTTAGAATGGAAGGGCAGATAAAGTGTTTCTCAATAAGGTAAAGTTAAAGGAGTTCATCATCACCAAACCCTTATTATTTGAAATGTTAAAGAGATTTCTTTAAGAAAAAGAAGATCAAAAGTATGAGCAGTAAAATGACAACAAACTCACAACCATCAACAACTGAGTCTAAAAAACAAGAACAGAAAAACAAAGCAATCAGTAGAGCAGGACAAGAATTGTAGACATGGAGATCATATGGAGAATTATCAGTAGGGGGAGAATGAGGGAAAAGGTAAAGGGATTCAAAGGCACAATTTGTAGGTACAAAATAGGGGGATGTTAAGATTAACATAGGGAGGATGTTAAGTGTAGGAAATAGAGAAGCCAAAGAACTTATATGTATGACCCATGGACATGAACTGAGGTGTGGGGGAGTGCTGGAGGGAAAGGGGGTACTGAGTGGAGGGGGGGAAAGGAGAAAATTGGGACCACTGTAACAGCATAATCAGTAAAATATATTCAAATAAATAAACAAAAAGTAGAGGCATAGAAATCAGAGTTGAGGGATACAGTTACTCAAAAGCCTTTTGAACATTGTCTGATTCTGCTGAAAGACGGGAATGTCTAAAACCAATTTCCTTGTCTCTCACCACTATTATAAAACAAAGGAACATTTTTTTAAGTTTATTGAAAGATAGGCCAGGTTTCTATCACCTCTAGGGATGGATGGATGGATAGATAGATAGATAGATAGATACATAGATACATAGATACATAGATAGATACATAGATAGATACATAAATAGATACATAGATAGATACATGATAGGCGATAGATGATAGCTAGGTTGATATATAGAGAGATGATTATATGTACTTGGGCAAAAACTAAGTACAAAGCTTCTGTAAATATAATGCAGAAACAGTTCTTTGTGTGGAGTGTTGGAATTGATGAGAATTTTGATAATTTCTTTATTATAATATTTTTGACAACTGTGCAATTGGTTTAGTCTTGTCTTTAACTGTGAGTGAAGAAATATCTTTTTTTTAGAGTCAAGGTTTTTGTTATTTCTCGGCAGGATCTTTTAAATAAAATAGAAAGTATACAAAGAAAAGTAAAAGGATGAATGATTATTCATTCATCCTTTTCTGTCTGATTTAACTTCCCTTAGGTATAATAGCCTCTAGGTCTGTCCATAATGTCACAAAATGATACGATTTCATTCTTTGTTTTAGCCAAGCAATATTCCATTATAAATATGTACCACAACTTCTTTATCTGATTGTCTATCAATGGACACTTAGGTCTTCTTTTCTTTTTTTAATATATTTTATTGACTATACCATTACAGTTGTCCCATTTTCTCTCCTTCACTCTCCTCCACCCTGCACACCCCCTCCCCCCATTCCCTCCCTTTAGTTCATGTCCATGTGTCACAAGTTCTTTAGCTTCTACATTTCCCACACTACTCTTGCCCTCCCCGTCTATTTTCTCCCCACAGTCTATGCTACTTATTCTCTGTACCTTCTCCTCCTCTCTCCTCCTCCCACTCCCCTGTTGCTAACCCTCCATGTGATCTCTATTTCTGTGGCTCTGCTCTTGATCTAGCTGTCCTCTTAGTTTGCTTTTGTTTTAGGTGTGGTTGTTAATAACTGTGAGTTTGCTATCCTTTCACTGTTCATATTTTTATCTTCTTTTTCTTAGTTAAGTCCCTTTAACATTTCATATAATAAGGGGTTGGTGATGATGGACTCCTTGAACTTGACCTTATCTGAGAAGCACTTTATTTGCCCTTCCATTCTAAATGAAAGCTTTGCTGGATAGAGCAATCTTGGATGTAGATCTTTGGATTTCATGACTTGGTATACTTCTTACCATTGAGGCACTCTGTGTCTTTTTATTAGAACATGTAATTTATTTACATTTAAAGTAATTATTGAGTTACGTACTTTTGCCATTTTATTATTCCTATTTTTATCTTTTTTCTTCTCTTCCTCCCTTTAGCATTGATTTTGATACTGGTTAGGTGGTGATTAACTCCATTAGCCTTTTCTTGTATGGGAAGGTCTTTATCTCTCTGATAATTCTAAATGGTAGCCTTGCTGAGTAAATAGAGTAGTCTTGGTTGTAGGGCCATGCTTTTCATTACTTTGAATATTCTGTGCCAGTTTCTTCTGGCCTGCAAAGTTTCTGTTGAGAAACCCATTGACAGTCTTATGGGAGCACCCTTGTAGTTAACTAACTGCTATTCTCTTGCTTCTTTTAAGATTCTCTCTCTTTGTCTTTAACTTTTGGCATTTTAATTATGTGTCTTGGTGTGAGCCTCTTTGGCTACATCTTGTTTAGGCCTTTCTGCACTTCCTGGACTTGTTTGTTTATTTCCTTTTTCAGGAGAGGGAAGTTTTGGGTCATTGCTTCTTCAAATCGGTTTTTGATTTCTTGCTCTGTCTCTTATCCTCTGGTACCCACTATGATATGGATATTGCTATGTTTGATATGTTCAGATATGTTACAGAAATCGCTTAAATTACAATCATTTTTAAATATATTTTCTTGATCATGCTGTTACAGTAGTCCCATTTTTTTTTACCCCTTTATCCCATTCTGCTCTGTATTCCCCTCCCAGTCACACCCCTTTCACTTAGTTCATGTCCATGGGTAATACATATAAGTTCTTTGGCTTCTACATTTCCTATATTCTTCTTAACCTCCCCTATCTATTTTGTACCTACCATTTATGCTTCTTGTTCCCTGTAATTTCCCCCTCATTCTCCCCCTTCTCCCTCCCAGCTGATAACTCTCCATATAATCCTAATTTCTCTGGTTCTGTTCCTGTTCTAGTTGTTTGCTTAGTTTGTTTTTCTTTTTTTTTAATTTATTTATCTTTAGAGGGGAAGGGAAGGAGAGAGGGAGAGAAATATCAATGTATGGTTGCCTCTTGTGGGTCCCCTGCCGGGAACTGGCCTGCAACCCAGGCATGTGCCCTGACTGGGAATCGAACCACAATCGCCTGGTTTCGCAGGCCTGTGCTCAATCCACTGAGCTACACCGGCCAGGGCTGTTTTTCTTTTTAATTTTTGTAGGTTCAGATGTTGGTGGTTGTGAGTTTCTTGTCATTATACTGTTCATAGTTTTGATCTGCTTTTCTTATGTAAAACCCTTTAACATTTCATATAATAAGGGCTTGATGATGATGAACTCCTTTAACTTGACCTTTTCTGGGAAGCGCTTTATCTGCCCTTCCATTCTAAATGAAAGCTTTGCTGGAGAGAGTAATCTTGGATGTAGGTTATTGCCTTTTATGACTTTGAATACTTCTTTTCAGCCACTTCTTGCATGCAAGGTTTCTTTTGAGAAACCAGCTGATAGTCTTATGGGACCTCCTTTGTAGGTAACTGTTCTCTTGCTGCTTTTAAGACTCTCTCCTTCTCTTTAATTTTTTTAAAATTTATTTATTTACTTATCTTTAGAGGGGAAGGAGAGAGGGAGAGAAACATCAATGTATGGTTGCCTTTCGTGCATCCCCTGCTGGGAGCTGGCCT
This sequence comes from Sturnira hondurensis, assembly GCF_014824575.4. Classification (NCBI taxonomy): domain Eukaryota; kingdom Metazoa; phylum Chordata; class Mammalia; order Chiroptera; family Phyllostomidae; genus Sturnira; species Sturnira hondurensis. The sequence goes on from NW_028084643.1 coordinate 1,322,752, forward strand.
GCAGGGAACCTGACTGCAACCTAGGCATGTGCCCTGACTGGGAATCGAACCGCAATCCTCTGGTTCGCAGGCCTGTGCTCAATCCACTGAGCTACACCAGCCAGGGCTCCTTCTCTTTAATTTTGGGTAACTTAATTTTGATGTGCCTTCATGTGTGTATCCTTGGGTCCAACTTTTTTGGGATTCTCTGAGCTTCCTGGACTTCCTGGAAGTCTACTCTGTGTGTGTGTATACACATGTGTGCACACTATATATACACAATATATTATATATAGTATATACAATATACATATATATTATATGTATGCATATGTAATATACACGATATACATATTGTATATACAATATACATATTGTATATACAATATACATATATAGTATATACAATATACACACACAATGTATACATACACAATATATAGTATATCTGCAATATAATATATATGTTATATATTACATATATATAACATTTTTTTGTCTTGGCACACCTGTTACATTGTAAGAGGCAGAGCCTTAGGTATTTTTCAGTGTGGGGCTACCCACTTGCTGGGTTGTGGTGCTGTATGTGAGGTAAGTGTCCTAGAGGGAACAGTGCTGCTTGCTGGGCTATCTGTTGGCTTTCAGTCATTTCCTCTGCTTCCCACAAGCAAATTGGTCCTTTCTGGTGCTGATTTCTGGGTGAGTAGGTTTGACTACATTCTAAGACGCTGTGGGTCTCTCCAATGAACTCTCCTCTAAGGTTGAGAGTTCACCTGCCACCACAATTCCCACAGGTTTTTATAGCTAGAGGTTTTGAGACTTTATTTCTCTGCATGAAGCCCTGTGTTGCATGGTCTGTCTTGCTCCCCAGTTTTTTCTCCTTGTTTGTCAGCATGGGAATGTAGGACCACCAGCCACTGCTTCACCCACCCCAGTCCTCCAGCTGCTACCTTGCCATGTGTCCTTTACACCCTGGCTGCCCATCTCCACCTCATCTACCAGTCTGGATGAATATTTCTTCTTTAACTCCTTGGTTGTTCGACTGCCATACATTTTTATTTTCTGGCAGTTCCAGTTGTTTTTTGTTTTTAAAACTTGTTGTTGTCCTTCTTTTGGTTGTGTAAGGAGGCAAAGTCTCCCTACACTTCCATCTTGGCCTGAAATGCATAATGGTGAAACTATAATTATTTTTCTTTTTGCTGCTCCAATTGGGTGTTTTCCAACTTTCTTGTCTTTCAAATCACTGATTATTGCAATCCTCTGCTTAATCTGATCTACAGTTAATTCCTTCTACTGTATTCTTTATTTCTGTTATTGTGTTCTTCATTTATGACTGGCTCTTTTTGATGTTTTTTTTCTTTTTGTCCTTTTTATGTTTACTGTCTCTTTGCTGAAGTTCTCACTGAGTTCATCCCGTAAGTTCATTGGGCATCCTTATAATCAGTGTTTTGAACTCTGTACATGGTAGATTGATTGTTTCCATTTTGTTTAGTTTTTTTCTGGAGTTTAGTCCTGTTTTTCATTTGGGACATGATTCTTTGTATCCTCATTTTGGCTTCCTCCCTGTGTTTGCTTATTTATATTAAGTAGATATGCTATATATTCCAGTCTTGGCAGGGTGGCCTTATGTAGTAGGTGTCCTACGGGGCCCAGTGGTACAGTCTCCCTGTTCACTTGAACTAGGTGCTCGATGTGTGTCCCTTGTGTGGAGCGTATGTGTCTTCTCATTGTAGCTGAGATTGCTACTGGCACATCATGAGTGGGACTGGCTGAGCAAGATTCACTTCAGGGGGCTCTAGTGCCTACTGAGTCTGCTATTTGAGTGTGTCATCTGTGGAGCTAATTGAGTGGTGCTCTGGTGTGGTCTGAAGGCAGTCACTGGGGGTATTGGTTCTAGGACCACCTGGTAGGACCTACAAAGGGATCTACAGATGGTTGTTGCTTGTGCTGTGTGCTTAGAGACACCTGGGAGAGGCGTAGCTGCAAATCAAGGCCAGCTACCACCAGTACCTGGCTGGGGGCCTCTTATCCTAGAGGTACAGAGCACACTAAATCCAGCCCCTGCTGGTTTGGAGGGGGTTTTTTTTAATTTAATTCTTGTTCAAGTACAGTTTTTGTCTTATATTCCCAGCCCTGGCCCCCGCAGTGGTCCCCACCTCCCTCCCATATCTGCCCCCCACCTTAGTTATTGTCCATGTGTCCTTTACACTTGTTCATGTGAGTCCTTCCCCTTTTCCCCTGTGATTCTCTCCTCTCTCCCCTCTGGTTCCTGTCAGCCTGTTCCGTATTTCAGTGTCTTTGGTCATATTTTGCTTACTTGTTTGTTTTGTTGTTTAGATTCCTGTTAACGGTGAGATCATATGGTATTTGTCTTTCACCTCCTGGCTTATTTCCCTCAGCATAATGCTTTCCAGTTCCATCCATGATGTTGCAAAGGGTAGGAGTTCCTTCTTCCTTTCTGCAGCATAGAATTCCATTGTGTAAATGTACCATAGTTTTTGATCCACTCATTTACTGATGGGCATCTAGGTTGCTTCCAACTCTTGGCTATTGTAAATTGTGCTGCTATGAACATCGGGGTGCATAGGTTCTTTTGGATTGGTGCTTCAGGGTTCTTAGGATATACCCCTAACCGTGGAATTGCTGGGTCAAAAGGCACGTTCATTTTTAGTTTTCTTAGAAAATTCCATACTGTTTTCCATAATGGTTGTATCAGTCTGCAATCCCACCAACAAAAAATGAAACTCAAGCACCAACTTACACCATACACCAAAATAAATTCAAGGTGGATAAAAGACTTAAATATAAGCCGTGAAACCATTAAAGCCCTAGAGGAGAGCATTGGCAGGAAAATCTCAGATATTCCATGCAGCAATATTTTTACTGATACATCCCCTAGAGCAAGGGACATAAAGGAAAGAATAAAAAAATGGTATCTCATCAGAATTAAAAGCTTCTGCATGGAGTTTGTTGACCTTTCAGAGATTTGACAGAAATCTACATCATGGGTAGAGGCCAGCTCCTCTTGATTAATACCTGCTGAAAGAAGTTCAGATCTCTGTGTGAACTGGGTGGATCAGTTTCCCAGGAAATCACCAGGATGGGATGAGTTTGTTGGTAACTCACATTTGGCACACACCTGTGCCTGTCAGCTGGCTTGGTGAAGGGCTCAGCAAAGGAAGAAAATGGCAGAGAGCTGCACCCTCCAGCCCTCACCCTGAAGTCAGATCATTCACCTCCTCCCTGTATGTAACCTGGTGCTATTCAAGCTTTTGCCCAGCTCTGCAGCCCAGAGCTAGTGTGTCCATGAGGGCCCTTTAACAAAACAACTGGGACTCTGGAAGTATTCTTTCTCATTCAGCCATAATCTCTGCTGGTGTTCACAGCCTGAAATTATGAGGACTTCTCAACTCTGGGCTGGGGGCCCTGGTGTAGGGTTGGGACTCTTTGCTCCTCAGGGTGACCTCTGTAGCTAAAATATTCCTCCCAGTGGTTAATCTGTACATGTGCGTGTGGGACCAGCCTATTCTGCGACTTTGTCCCTCCTACCAGTCTCCACGTGGCTCTTTTAATCTTTAGTTATAGGAATTCTGTTCAGCTTGTTTTCAGTTGGTTCTCAAGTGTGGTTGTTCAATAATTTAGTTGTAATTTTGATTTGTCCAGCTGAAATTAATTTTAATAATATATTATATTTAACTTGGTATATCCAAAATATTTCAACATGTAACTAACATAAAATTATTAAGATATTTTATATTCTTTTTTTCATTCTAACCCTTTGAGATTGATGAGTATTTTTACTTGCAGCAGGTCTCAATTCACCCTAGCCACATTTCAAGTGCTCAACAACATTTGGATAGTAGATACAAAATAGACATTGTAGATTTAGAATTTAAATTTTTTTATTCTGATTGTAACCACCAGAGGAAGCCAAATAAATGACTGTTTTATTAAAATGAGGAATACTGTCACATAAGGAAAAAAAACCCTTTCTTATGTAAGATTATAATCTGAAATAGAACTTTTTGCATTTCCTTTGATTATTATTAAATCCACTCATATTTCACTGACGAGTAATCTTAATTGGTCTAATAAAGAAAAATATATATAGTAGTTAGGAATATTTTAGATAATTTTTTAAAAATAGGACTTCTGAAAGAATCTGGCCAAATCCTCTGTAACTTTAGTAATTGAAAGTATCAAAGGGTTTGTAAATTGTTCTTGGAAATTTAATAACTTCATTATTCAAAAATATTTTGCAACCTATACTACTATATGGTATAAATCTTTTATATGATGCCATTATAATAATATTTTCTTCATTTATCCATGTACCTATATAGAAATTTTAATTGCTGATGTTTAAAAACTTTGAATTATGGAGCTATTCTAAGAAAACCTCTAAACTGAGACCTCTTTTGAAAAAAAATCTGTAAATAGTATTGTTGTTTGTTTGTTTGTTTTTTCCCTAGCCTCTCCTTCAATGTGCCTACTTCCTCTGTGAGCAAAAACTACATTGAAAAATCTATTTGACTGAGGGCACCTTTTTATTTAAAATAATGTTTACATTGAGAATCAATATAAGATAGATGAAGTTCAGACAGTTCTTAACAGGGATTTAACAACGTAATTTTTGGACACTTAGAGAATTATCAAATATTGTTAGTTAACAGTGTTTAATATAGGGTGAATCAAATAAACTTACATTGCAGCCTGCTGCATCTTGAGCTCTGCATGAAGCTTTCCCTGCCCCCTTCCCAGCCACACTCTGGCTTCCCAGGCCTTCCTCTTAACCTCACAGATCTCTGGCACTAATTTCAGCAGAGGAAGGAGTGGGGATGGAGGCGAGTAGATTAAAACAATGGGGAGGGGAAGAAGACAGAGTAGGCAAAGTACCTTGTGACCTTAAAATAACGAGCCGTGTTTTCCTGTGTGTCTGGTGAACTGTCTCTAAAGACAATTCCAAAAAAGAAGCTATAAAAATGTTTACAGTAAAGGCAACATCCTTGGGCTATAAAAGCCCTCCCTACCAGGTTTGCTGCTTTGAAGCTCAACACAAATTTGAATGCAACTGAAAAGCAGATTTCATTATATTTGGAAGGTAAGGAATTAGGGTGAGATTAGGATAAGTTTTACTACTTGAAAACCATTATTTATTACAACCTTTTGAACTCATTGATAAAAGAAATAGTGTTCCTCCTGATCGCATTTATTACCAAAATTAATCAGGACTTCTTGTTTGAGGTAGAAATGAATTTCCAATTTTGTTGATTCAGGTTGAAACTCTGCTGTGTACTTCCAAATTTTTCTAATTTTTCAATTTTTTTCACTGAAGCAACAACATAGTGAGTAACAAAGAGTAAAAAGTAAGATTTCTAAATAGCATAGTACACAGAGTAATATCCTCAAAAGATGTCTACATCTCAATGTGGACATCTCAAGGTTCTGGTTCCCAGAACCTGTGAATATATTTGTTATCTTACATGGCAGAAGAGACATTACAAATGTGACTGAGGATCTTGAGATGGGAAGATTATTCTGGATTACCTGGGTGGGCCAAATGTAACCACAAAGATCACTATAAAAGGAAGGCAAGAAGGTCAAAATCAGATAAAATGTAAAGATGTAGAAGCAAATGTTGGAATGATGTACTTGAAAGGTAGAGGAAGGAATGCTGGTGGAACAAGGCAAGAAATGCCGGTGGCCTCTGGACTCTGGGAAAGGAAAGGAAACACAATCTTTCCTAGAACCTCCAGAAGGATTTAGCCTAAGTCCTCTCAGAATTCTGACTTCCAGAACTATAAGATGATACACTTGTGTTGCTTGCAGTAATTTATTACAGGAATATCATGTCCAACATTTGCCTCAACCCTCTGCAATTATTTTTTCACCAACTTTAGTTACCATCCTCATACTTATTTATCAAAATTTCATTGCCAATAACAGTAACTGCTAATGGTACGAAGGCCATCATATGGGGAAGGCAAAACATACCTGCATATATAAAGGCACCATACCAGCAAGTAATGCTGCCTATTTCTATTTATCAAATATATTCAACTAACATTTACTGAAAGTAGAAGTGGCCAAAATCAACAAAATGCCTTCCTGCATGGAGCTTTCATTCTAATGTAGAAGATAGACAATAAACAAATAACATAGTTTTATAGGATGATAACTCTTCTTGGTGAATGCAAATACTGATTCTGAAAAATTAAACCGAGTGTGTCTTTGTTAGCCCAACTGACAAATTCATGAAGCCTTTGCTACTGTATAAGACATGTTTTTTTCCTGGAACATTCAAGTAAAACCTCCGGGGGTCCCTCAAGAGCTGACATCTCATGTCAACTTTCTTAAATTTTATTTTAAAGAAGAAACAATATATGAATATTATAGCCTCTGTTCCTTCTATCTGCCTCTGGTCTAAATGCCATGTTATAGTCATGTTGGCTTCAGAATCTTTGCATCAAGAGTTTTAGGGAATGGTAATCTCATTGAAAATGTGGCCAGGAGACTTTATGTTAAGGCTCTGTTTAAATCGCAAGCACAGCACGGGCCTGCGAACCAGACGATCGCGGTTTGATTCCCAGTCAGGGCACATGCTTGGGTTGCAGGCCAGTTTCCAGCAGGGGACACTTGAAAGGCAACCATACATTGATATTTCTCTCCCTCTCTCCTTCCCTTCCCCTCTAAATATAGATAGATAGATAGATAGATAGATAGATAGATAGATAGATAGATAGATAATAGATAGATAGATAGCACAATATTTATTTGGGGAATAGTGATATAGATTAGGGGGTGGAATTCAAAAGCTGCCCCTAAACCACTCTTTGGTACTGCCACTTTAAGACAGGTAACTAGAGAGCTGAAGATCTAGTCATGGCCATGGACAACTTGAGGGAAAGTCTAATCCAAATGAAGAAGATTGAACTCAAGTTTATCAAAAAGCCTACCCAATTCACTAGAATATGGCAGGTACCAACCAAGCTCTACTGGTGAGCCTTTGCTTTACTTGGGAATATAACACCTCCCAACAAGATTTGGAAGTATAATTTTCTTATATATATGCCTGAAATGATTAACTAGTAATTTTCCCAAGAGACATTCATTGGAACTCTACAGGTATTTTCATACCATTCATGTTTTTGTCCAACAAGATGAAACTCTAAGCAGGAAGTAAGTCAGCATGCAAAACAGAACTAAAATTGAAACCCTTTATTTCTTCCTTTCCTTTAACCCTTATGTTCAATACAACAGCAACTTCTGATGCTTTACTTTTATATCACCTTATTAGTCTTTTTTATTTCCATTTCTATTATAACCCTAATTCAAGCTACCATTGTGTTTTGCTTGGACCTTACCTGATCTCTTTCCTCTGTATAATTTATTCTTTTAGAGCATCCATATAGTAATACTTATATTTTATTGAAAAATATTGCCCTGGTTGGGCAGCTCAGTTGGTTGGAGCATCACCCTGACATGCCAGGGTTGTGGGATCAATCCCTATCAGAGCGCATGCAGGAGTCAACCAGGGCACATGCATAAGTGCGTGGAGCAACAAGTCAATGTTTCTCTCTCTCTTTCTCTCTAAAAATAAATAAAAATTTTAAAGAAAAATTAAATAAATACAAAATTTTTACAACACAAGTGTACTCACTACCTAGAATTAGTAAATTATTAATATTTTGTCATTACAGATATAAATGGTATTACATAAGTGATATAAATAGATATTAGAAGTTTGGTTCCTTGTTCCAAATAAGGTTCCTTGGTTCCAATAAGTTTTTTGTTCCTTTTCTTATTCCCATAGCCCACACCTAATCACATTAAATTGGTGTTTACCTTTTCAGGCTCTTTTCACTCTTTTACCCCATATATATATTTATAAACAATATATAGATATGCTTTAAATTTTTACATTAAAGTATCATTCAGTACTTTTTCCACACTGAACATTACTTTGTTGAAACTTATTCATGTTGATTCTTATAGATCTTTTTTATTCGTTTTAATTGCTGTATTGTATTGCACTGTATGACTAAACCACAGTGGACTTTTTTACAATTTTCCTATTGATTTGGATTGCTTTATATTTTTCTCTATTAGGATGCCCCAGTAAACTTCCTAGTATGTGCCTCTGTGCTCATGTGTATTACTTTCATTACCTCGGTGGGGAGTGTATAATTGTTAGATTATAGGCCCTAATAGGGTATACGTATTTTCCATTAGTTCTTCCCAAAGTGATTATGCCGATTCACACTCCCACCAGTCAATTCCTGGATTTGGTGCTTTCAAACTTTAAATTTTTTAAATTGTTGTTTTAATGAGATTTCCATGATGACTAGTAAGGTCAAGTGTCTTTTTATATGACTATTGGACATTAATTTTTCTTCTATGAATTACCTATTCATATCTGTTGTCTACTAGTTTGGGGGTCATAATCATTTATATTTTGTATGTATCTTCTCTTCATCCATACCTTATCTTTTTACTTTGTATATGATATGATTATTCAAAATTTTAAATCAAAGTTGTATTTTAAAAACACAAACTAATTCACAGTTCTCCCCTGTTTAAAACTTCCATTGGCTTCCCATTGCTGAGCATTTTGCTCTGACCCACAAGTCTGTTCTTCATGACCTTGAGGAAGCCTTTTCTGACCACCCAATCTAAGCCCACTCTCAACACTCTATTTATATCATCCTGTTGTATTCTCCTCATAGCACTCATATTTTTTATCTCTTTCTGGTATGTTCTTAAGTATTTAATTAATGTCTTCATTAATTAAACCTTCCAACCAAATTAGAATTTGAGCTCCATAACAGAAGGGACTTTGTATATCTTTTTTACTTTGCTACCCAACCTTGTCTTGAACAATGCCCATAAGCACTTAAGTTTTTGGTAAGATGAAACAAGGGTCTTACTATAAATCCTGTATAGTTTGTAGTACATATCAGTGTATAACAGAATGTGGATCTGTTCATTCTCAGTACCACCTAGAATAATGCTTTGTACAGAGTAGGCATGCAACAGATATTTTTGATAAATGAATTGTTATTTTTGTCATTGACACAAAATCGGAATTAAGAAACCTATGCTCTGTGTTGGATAGTAAAAAAAAGTGTTGGATAGTGAACAAAACTAGATAAATAGCACTCATCATAGAATTTATCTTAATGGGGTTTCCTTCTTTTTGGTTATACCACATATCATAGAAGCCCCACAACTGGTCTCAGCAACAGTGAAGAAGACTGGGCTATCACCACAACCACCATTCCAGAAGAACAAAGATTTATAATATAGAGGAAATCCGGTTTCAGGAAAATCGGGAACATGTATAGAATAGTGGCCCAGAGCCTGGGTTCTGGAATGAGACAAATAAGGGTTTAATCCTGGGTCTGCTCCTTATTGGCAGGGAAACCCTGGACCTACCTTCTCCAATTCTCAGTTTTAGTGGTTGCACATTAAGAGAAAAAATGTCCCGGACTTCCGCCAAGATGGAGGCGTAGGTGGAAACACTGTGCCTTCTCCCACAACCAAGTTTGAATACAAAAAGGTTTAGTAAACAAAGACACAGCCAAAGAACAGAAAATTGAACTATAAGGAAGTTGTGTTTTTAAATTTGTGACAACGAACTGTTCAACCAGACCGGTAAGAGGGGCAGAGCCAGCAGTGGAGCAGGGTCCGGTTGGAAAGATCCTCCAAAAGATCCTCCAGGCACGCAGGCAGCGCGGACCCAGTGAGGGTGGGGGGCAGACTGACTTTGGTCACACATTCTCGTGCAGATAAACCAGCAGAGTGAGCAATGAGATGGACCATGCAGGCCCCAGCGGGCAAACCCAGTGGCGGAGAGCTAACCGAGGTCGCACATTCGAGTGCAGTGGGACAGAACTCGCAGGCCCCGGTGACGGTAGCAACAGTGGCAGCTTCGGCAGCGGCAGAGTCAGGAGGTGGCAGACAAGACCGCCATTGGTCCTCTTTGACCCCGCCCCCAGGTATAGTGTCACAACCCAGCGATTGAGTTGCCCTGCACTGGTGAACACCTAGGGCTCTGCTCCTCATATGTAACAGGCACGAACAGTCCAAAATATGGCTCAAGAAGAACTCAAAGCCCCAGAGCCGATAACTATAAGCAAAAAAGAAATAGTGAACCTCTCAGATGCACAGTTCAAAATACTGGTGATCAGGATACTCACAGAAATGGTTGATTTTAGTCACAAATTAGAGGAACATATGAAGGCTAAATTAATTGAAATGAAGGGAAATGCACAGGAAACCAATAGTGACGGAAAGGAAACTGGGACTCAAATCAATGGAATGGACCAGAAAGAAGAACAAAACATCCAACCAGAAAAGAATAAAGAAACAAGAATTCAAAAAAATCAGGAGAGGCTTAGGAACCCCGAGGACATCTTTAAACATTCCAACATCCGAATTATAGGGGTACCAGAAGGAGAAAAGGAATAGCCATGAGTGGAAAACTTATTTGAACAAATAATAAAGGAGAACTTCCGCAGTCTGGCAAAGGAAATGGACTTCCAGGAAATACAGGAAGCTCAGAGAGTCCCAAAGAACATGGACCCAAGGAGGAACACACCAAGGCACATCATCATTACATTAGCCAAGATGAAAATGAAGAAGAGAATCCTAGAAGCAGCAAGAGATAAGGGGACAGTTACCTACAAAGGAGTTCCCATCAGACTGTCAGCTGATTTCTCAAAAGAGACCTTGCAGGCAAGAAGAGGCTGGAAAGAAGTAGTCCAAGTCATGAAATCCAAAGACCTACAGCCAAGATTGCTTTATCCAGCAAAACTTTCATTTAGAATGAAAGGACAGATAAAGTGCTTCTCAGATAAGGTTAAGTTCAAGAAGTTCATCATCACCAAGCCCTTATTATATGAAATGTTAAAGAGACTTATATAAGAAAAAGAAGATGGAAATATGAACAGTGAAAGGACAGCAAACTCACAGTTATCAACAACCACACCTAAAACAAAAGCAAACCTAGAGGGCAGCTAGATCAGGAGTGGAACCATAGAAATGAAGAACACATGGAGGGTTAGCAACAGGGGAGTGGGAGGAGGAGAAGGGGGGAGAAGGTACAGAAAATAGCCTAGATGATAGGTAGAAAATAGATAGGGGGGAGGGCAAGAATAGTAGGGGAAATATAGAATCTAAAGAACTTGAGACATGTGGTCATAAACTAAAGGGGGGAATGGTGGGGGAGGGGGTATGCAGAGTGAAGGGGAGTGGAAGGGGGGAATAGAACAACTGTAATGGTATAATCAATAAAATATATATAAGAAAAAGAGAAACAATGTCCCCCTCTTGGCATGGAGGTGAAGTGAACTAATGTAATGAAGCATCTGCACAGTACCTGACACCATACTGTCCAATGCATGTTGGCAGTTAGCATTATTACATGAACGTTATTGTATATTTCCAGATATTATTTAATAGCAATATAAATATTTAAATATTAATGGCATTTTAAAGATTACAATATAGTTATAATGTACTAAGGAATACTTTTTCACTACAAGAACAAATTGCCTCAGGTGGTTTACTTCTTATCTTGACTTCTAGTTTCCATTGATCAATTATTATAGATTTGTATAAAATTTCAGGTATGGTTTCCCAAGACTTTTTTTAATGTTTATTTTTAAGTACATATATATATATATATAATTTTATATCTGTTTTGAATAATGCATAAATATGATCATGACACGTCTTTATAATCTAAATTTTTTAAATCTCTTCTTTTCCCTGCTTCAGGTTTCTTACCTCCCATTCCCATGATAATCCATGTTAACAGCTTTATATGCACCATCCGTATTTTTCTGTTGATTTATATAGTTCTGCGCATACTATTCACCATATACTTATATATATATATGTAAATACAGAAGTTTTATGCTTCTTAAATTTAAAAACAGAACCATATTCTTAAGCTTTGAGGATATATTACTTTTGTCATATAACAATACTCAAAAGAGGTTTCTTCAATTCATTTGAGTATAACATGAATTCATATTTTAATGGCAGCAGATATTCCATGATTTAGATGTAACATTGTCTACTCAGAAATCCCTAACTGTTGAGCATTTATTTTGTTTCCACTTCTTTTGCCACTACAAATAATGCTAAAATAAACACCCTCACATGTCTTTATCTACTGATATGTTTATTTCTTTGGGATATATTCCCAGGAAGACTACTGAGTTGGAAGATGCACGCATTTTAATTTTCATAGATACTGGCAAATCTTTTCTTTTTAAAACATTTATTATGCTAAAGAATGGATTTTATTTTTAGTATCCCTAAAACATGAACATAGTGCATGGCATAATAATCTCACATACAATATACACTGATATTTGCACCCATAATCCTGAAAATGGTCATCTGACTTTGGGACTCCTTAAAAACTTACACTCTTGGTGACCTTTATTAAAGTTATCAACAAACAACAACAAACAAGGAGTTAACTCAGAACAACCTTAGAGTAAGAGATACCTCATCTCCTGGGATCTGGAAGCTTTCTACAAGGGGGATGCTTGAGGTGCTTCTCCATGACTGAGTCTCATGCTCACTTGTGTTTCAGGTAACACGGCTAGGGTTCCCAGTTTGAGAAAGGTTTATTCTAAAGGTGAGTTTAATATTGCAACTTTCACTGTAGTGGAAGGTGCATGGGAGGTGAGAAAATAAATCAAATTTTGCTGTAGATGAAAACTATTCTACAGCAAGTTCACCAGCTCAGCAAGGCAGAGCGAGTACAGAGGGGCTGACGTGTATAACACTCACTCACCTTATTGGGAACAAGGAACCAAACTTCTAATACCTGTTTATGGGCTGGCAACCTGGAGCAGCAGCATCAGGGACAGTAGCTCTTCAGAGTGGGTGTGAACGGACATAAAGGGCTTTATGTTGGATCTTTATGGTCTAATCTGATATTTATATAGGATGTATTCATATTCTCCTGGAAATGGTCTCCCAATCCTGAATGTGTTTCAAGCACAATTTAAAACATGCTCAAAAAATTCCTTCCGTAACAACCAGCTTTCTATGAGTTTAAATTCCACTTGAAGTCTGTTTGGACATACAAGCCAGAGCAGGAACTTATGGAAAGAAACCATTCTAAGACATCTTTTAAAATCAATCTTACTCTTTTTACTGCTCAGTTTGTTCCTTACTATGGCATTATGGCTTTGCTACTTCAAAAGCTTGCACAGCCAGAAATCCCAGTGTTATCTGAAGATCACTTGAGGTACTTTGTACAATTGGAAGCATTCTCCTCTATTCTGCTGGGGTGTTTTTGTTTTTTTCCTGAAAGTGAGGACTGTGAACCGCCAGGGCAAACACTGTTTTGTCTCATTATTCGGGAACACTTTGGAATGTGTGCTCCTGTGTAGACAGTACAGAATGCAGATGAGCAGGAGCTTCTCTCAAGAAAAGCACTTGGTTCATCCTCAGAACTTCCCATTTCTGACCTCTTTCGACCCCCAAGGTTCTCTTCTGCTGCACCCTTTTCTGGCTGTCAGCAGCCCTGGGCCCTCTTCCCAGCTAGACCCTGGACACCACAGGATTCCCCAGCAAAAAGTTCTGCGGTAGCAAGAAACACGTCCACAGTCTTGCTCTGACTCACTGTGGAAGAGGAATTTCTTCTTACTGATTCTTTCAGATACAGAAAGAATTTCACTTTGGTACCATTATGATGCAAGAGGTTTGTCTCACTCAGATCACTTTTCCAAAGATAACGTTTCATTTTGTGAATTTCCATGTACGTTAACCACAGGCCTATTTACCCCCGAAGGTGCACCTGATGGGCAAGGGCTCTCTTGTGTTCAAGGGCTGCGTAATAGCTTGTTCCTGTCCTCTACTTGAGCTTTTGAGAGGCAAGAACCGAGAGTCCCTCTGCTGTCCGACCCTTATCCTGCGTTCTCTGTGCCGTGAGCCCCAGAACATGCCTGTGTTAGTCAGAGGAAGTCTTCAGTGGATCACCATACCAGCTTGAAGGCAGACGTTGGGCATCATGAAAGCAATGAGGCAGAGGAAGACGAAGTTGGTATACAACCTCCAGGCTGAGGGCGAGGAAGATGAGCAGAGAGAGTGTGGGTCAGCCCCTTGCAGAAGCTGGTGGTGGCAGAGCGTGAAAGCCAGGCAGCAGGTCCGCCAGAGCCACCGCTGGAAAGTTGCTTGCCAGCCACCCACCGGCCTTGAACTGACAGGCATAGAACGGACCTGCTGCATTGTCAAGGAGCTCGGCCTGGCCACTGTTCCAAGCTCCATGAGCTGATGCAACCTGGAAGGCGCAAGGCTGGCAGGCCACCATAAATCCTTTTCACCAGCAGCAAGAAATGTAAAAACATTTTATATCAGTTTTATAGGAAATGACATTTGTAGATTATACTTATGTAGCAATGTCAAGCAAACACACTGTCCTGTGATATGTCCTCCTTTAAAAAGGGATTTAATATAATTACATACATCCATGTAACTGGTGAGTGAAGTTGGGTACCAGATGGGGACAGGGGAGGAGACGGGGAAAAGAAAGACTACTGAAATAGAAATCTGGAGCCAAGTTTACTTTCATTTAAGAATATATATATATTTTATTGACTACGTTCTTACAGTTGTCCTACTTTTTCTCCTCCCCATTATCCCTCTCTGTCCTGCAACCCCCTTCCAACAGTGTCCCCCGCCCCCTTAGCTCAGGTCCATGGGTCGTACATAAAAGTTCTTTGGCTTCTCCATTCCCTGTACTATTAACCTCCCCCTATCTATTTTGTACCTACCATTTATGCTTCTTATCCCCTGTACCTTTTCCCCCATTCTCCCCTCTCTCCCTCTCCCTGATAACCCTCCATGTGATCTCCATTTCTGTGATTCTGTTCTAGTTTTAGTTGTTTGCTTAATTTGTTTTTCTTTTCTTTCTTTTTTTTAGGTTCAGTTGTTGATGTTGTGAGTTTGTTAAAATTTTACTGTTCATACTTTTGATCTTCCTTTTATTAAATAAGTCCCTTTAATATTTCATATAAGATCTTGGTGGTGGTAAACTCTTTTAACTTGACCTTATCTTCAAAGCACTTTATCTGCCCTTCATTCTAAATGATAGCTTTGCTAGATAGAGTAATCTTGGATGTAGCTTCTTGCCTTTCATAACTTCAAATATTTCTTTCCAGCCCCTTCTTGCCTGCAAGGCTTCTTTTGAGAAATCAGCTAACAGTCTTATGGGAACTCCTTTGTAGGTAACTGTCTCCTTTTCTCCTGCTGCTTTTAAGATTCTCTCCTTCTCTTTAATCTTGGGTAATGTCATTATGATGTGTCTTGGTGTGTTTTTCCTTGGGTCCCATTTCTTTGGGATTCCGTGAGCTTCCTGGACTTCCCTGGAAGTCTATTTCCTGTGCCAGATTGGGGAAGTTCTCCTTCATTATTTGTTCAAATAAGTTTTCAATTTCTTCCTTTTCCTCTTCTCCTTTTGGTAGCTTTATAATTTGGATGTTGGAACATTTAAAGTTGTCCTGGAGGTTCCTAAGCCTTGCCTCATTTTTCTGAATTCTTGTTTCTTCATTCTTTCCTGGTTGAATGTGTATTTCTTCCTTCGGTTCCAAATCATTGGTTTGAGTCCTGCTTTCCTTCCTTTCACTATTGGTTCTCTGTATATTTCTCTTTATTTCACTTTGCATAGCTTCACTTTTTCAATTTATTGGACTGACATTGGTTAATAAAATTACATAGCTTACAGTTGTGCAATTCTATATTACATCATCTGTATATTGTATTGTAGGTTCACCACTCCAAGTTAAGTCTCCTTCCATCACCATTTATACCCCCTGTATCCGTGTTTACCTCCCCCACCCCCTTATCCTCTGGCAATCAGCATACTATTGTCTGTGTCTATGATTTTTTTTCTTTTTTGCCCAATCCATTCACCTTTTTCAGCCAGCCATGCGACTACCTCCCCTCTGACAGCTGTCAGTCTGTTCTCTATCCATGACTCTGTTTATATTTTGTTTGCTAGTTTACTTTGTTTATTAAATTTCACATATGAGTGAAATCATATGTACTTTGTCTTTCTCTAACTGGCTTACTTAGCATGAATCTCTCCAGGTCTATCCATGCTGTCACAAAAGGAAAGATTTCCTTCTTTTTCACAACCAAGTAATATTCCATTGTATAAATGGAATAGAGCTTTTTTTATCCACTCAGCTACCGAGGAACATTTGGGCTGATTCCAAATCTTAGCTATTATAAATAATGCTACAATGAACTTAGGGGCGCATATATTCTTTCCAATCAGTGTTTCAGGTTTCTTCAGATAAATTCCCAGAAGTGGAATCACGGGGTCATAAGGCAATTCCATTTTTAATTTTTTGAGGAAACTGCATGTTTTCCACAGTGGCTGTACCAATCTGACTTTCCACTAATACTGCACAAGGTTCACTTTTATCCACATCTTTCCCAGTGTATGTTGTTTGTTGATTCATTGGTGATGGCCATTTTGACAGTTGTAAGGTGATAGCTCATTGTGGTTCTAATTGCATTTGTCTGGTAATTAGTGATGTTGACCAACTTTACCAATGTCTATTGGCCATGAGTGTGTCCTTTATGGAGAAGTGTCCATTTTTAATTAGAGGGTTTTTTGGTGTTGAGCTTCTTAAGTTGTTCATAAATTAGGATTTTAACCACTTATTCGATATGTCATTGCTGAACATGTTCTCCCATTCAGTAGGTTGTCTTTTCATTTTGTTGATGGTTTCCTTTGCTGTGCAAAACTTTTTAGTGTGATGTAATGACAATTGTTTATTTTTTTCCTTTGTTTACCTTGCCTGAGGTGGTGTATTAAAAAAATACTGCTATTTAAAAAGTCCAAGATTTTACTGCATATGTTATCTTCTAGGATTGTTAGGGTTTTGTATTACATTTAAGTCTTTAATCTATTTTGAGCTTATTATTTAAAAAATTATTTATTTTAGAGGGGAAGGGAGGAAAAAAGAGAGGGAGAGAAACATCAATGTGTAGTTGCCTCTCATGCCCCCTGCTACTGGGAACCTGGCCTACAACACAGGCATGTGCCCTGATTGGGAATCCAACCAGTGACCCTTTGGTTCTCAGGTGGGCACTCAATCCACTGAACCACACCAGCCATGGCTGAGTTTATTTTTTTATATGGTGTAAGAAGGCGGTCCACTTTCTTTCTTTCTTTCTTTTTTTTTTTTGCATGTGTCTATTCAGTTTTCCCAACATTTATTGGGCTGGGAAAGACTACCTTTACCTTATTGTATATTTTTGCCTTATTTGTCAAATATTAATGGACTCTAAAGGCATGGGTTTGTTTCTGGGCTCTCTATTTTTTTCCATTGATCTACTTGTCTCTTTTTATGTCAGCACCATGTCATTTTGATTATTATGTCCTTAATAGTTTGATATTAGATAGTGTGATGCCTCCAACTTTGTTCTTCTTTCTCAAGATTGCCATGGCTATTCATGGTCTCTTGTGGTTCCATATATATTTTCGAAATATTTGGTCTAGTTCTGTGAAATACGCTGTTGGTATCTTGATAGGAGTTGTGTTAAATCTATAGATTACCTCGGGTAGTATGGACATTTTATTGATGTTATATTTATTTTCTATCCATTAATATGGCATATGCTTTCACTTATCTTCTTTAATTTCTTTCACCAGTGTCTTGTAATTTTTCAAGTACAGGTCTTTTACATCCTATATATGTTTCTAGGTATTTTGTTTTGGGATGCAATTGTAAATGAGATTGTTTTCTTTTCTAATAGTTTATTATTGGTATATAAAAATGCAACTGATTTCTGGATATTTATTTCTGGATAAAGTATCATGCTACTTTACTGAAAATCATTTGTCAGTGCTAGTAGTTTTTTTGTGTGGAATATTTAGGGTTCTCTATGTACATTATCAAGTCATCTGCAAAATGACATTTTTACTTCCTCCTTTCTAATTTGGATATTTTCTATTTCTTTTTCTTATCTGATTGTTCTGGCTAGAACTGCCAGTACTTTGGTAGATAAGAGTGATGAAAATGACCATCCCTGTCTTGTTCCTGATCTTAAAGGAAATGCTTATATTTTTTGTCCATTGAGTATTCTGTTGGCTGCAAGTTTGTCAAGTGCGACCTTTATTACATTGAAGTATGTTCCCTCTATTCCTATTTTGCTGATAGTTTTTATCATAAATTAGTGTTGGATTTTATCAAATGCTCTTTTTGTACCTGTCGATATGATCATGCTTTTTCCTTCATTTTGAATCACATTTATTGGTTTGCATATGTTATACCAACCTTGAGTCCCCAGGATAAATCCCACTTGATCATGGTGTATGATCATTTTAATGTATTGGTGGATCTGATTTTCTAATATCTTGTTGAGATTTTTAGCATCTATATTCATGAGGGATATTGGCCCCTAATTTTTTTCTTTGTAGTGTTTTTATCTGGTTTTTAACTTAGAATAATGTTGGCCTCATAAAATGAAGTTAGAAATTTTTCCTCTTCTTGAATGTTTTGAAATAGTTTGAAAAGAATAGGTGTTAGTTCTTCCCTGAATGTTTTGTAAAATTCACCTGTGAAGCCATCTGATCCAGGGCTTTTGTTTGGAGTTTTGTTTTTTTTTATTACTGCTTTAATTTCACTAGGTGTAATTTGGCTATTCCGATTCTGATTCTTCCTGATTTAGTTTTAGAAAATTGTACATTTCTAGGAATTTATTCATTTCATCTAGATTGTCCCATTTGTTATATGTAGTTGTTCATAATTTTTTCTGCAATCCTTTGTATATTTTTGGTGTCAGCTGTTACTGTTTCTCTTTTATTTCTGATTTTATTTATCTGAGTTTTCTCTTTTTTTCTTGATGAATTTGATTAAATGTTTGTCAGTCTTGTTTATCTTTTCAAAGAAGCAGCTCTTGATTTCATTGAGCTTTTGTATTATTTTCTACACTCTATTTTGTTTATTTTTTAAAGGTTTAATTTATTTATTTTCACACAGAGAGAGAAAGGGAAGGAGAGAGAGAGAAAAACATTAATGTATGAGAGAAACATGGATTGGTTGTCTTTTGCACACCCCCAAGTGGGGATGGGGTCCACAAACCAGGCATGTGTGCTGACCAGGAATCAAACTGGCAACCTTTTGCTTTGTGAGACAATGACCAATCCACTGAGCCACGCCAGTCAGAGCTGTTTTATTTATTTCTATTCTGATCTTTATTATTTGCAACCTTCTACTCACTTTGGGCTTTGTGTTTTGTTCTTTTCCAGTTCCTTTAAGTATAAAGTTGGATTGTTTATTTGAGATTTTTCTTGTTTCTTGAGATAGGCCTGTAATGCTATGAATTTCCCTCTTAGGACTGCTTTTGTCTTATAGATTTTTGGTAGTTGTATTTCATTTGTTTCAAGGTAACTTTTGAGTTCTTCTTAGATCTTATTGTTAATTCATTCATTGCTTAGTAACATGTTACTTAGTCATCACATTTTTGTGTGCTTTTGAGGGTTTTTTCTCGTGGTTGATTTCTAGTTTCATTCCATTATGGTCAAAGAAGATACTTGATATGATTTCAATCTTCTTATATTTATTGAGACTTGTCTTGTGTCCTAGCATGTGATCTGTCTGAGAAAATATTCCACATGCACTTAAAAAGAATGTATATTTGCTGTTCTGGGGTAAAATGCTGTGAAGTTTTTAATTAAACCCACTTGATCTAGTGTGTCATTTAAGGCCACTGTTTCCTTGTTGATTTTCTGTCTGGAAGATCTACAAATTGATGTCAATGGGGTGTTAAAATCACCAGCTATGATTGTATTTATGTCAATCTCTCCTTTTATGTCCATCAAGATTTGCTTCACGTATTTAGGTGCTCCTATGTAGGGTGCATAACTATTTACAGGGTTATATCCTCTTGTTGGATTGCTTTCTTTACCATTATACACTGTCCTTCTTTGTCTCTTACTATAGCCTTTGTTTTAAAGTTTATATTGTCAGATATAAGTATTGCCACCCCAGCTTTTATTTACCTTTTAATTTGCATAAAATGTCTTTTTCCACTTTTTCATTTTTGGTCTATGTGTGTCTTTCATTCTGAGGTGGGTGTCTTATAGATAGCATGTATGTGTGTCTTGTTTTCTTATTCATTCACCTACCTTATGTCTTTTGAATGATGCTTTTCAGGCATTTACATTTAAAGAGATTATTTACAGGTACATATCTACTGCTATTTTATGTTTTTTTCTTAAGTAAGACCCTTTAATTTTTTTGTAATACTTGTTTGGTGGCAATAAACTTCTTTAGTTTTTTATTGTCTGGAAAGGTCTTTAGTTCTCCTTCAATTTGACTTCACTGTTTTTACAAAATATAACATTAATTAAAATTAAGTGGGTAATGTGTTCATGGAAAGAGAGAGGGATTCTTCCTCAATTCCTAAAAGAAGTCAGGAGTAGGATTTAACATTTTTTGTAGTTAAACCAGGATTATCTTTCTTAATTTAGTTGTAGGTTTGTAGAACCACTGGGCCTGGTCTTTATCAGCTTTCCACTGAACTTAAGGAAAGGGGTGAAGATACAGACCAGGCATATCTCCCAGCGTGGGAGTGACTAAGAAGTACTGTATCTCTTCTTTTAAGTCTAAATCTTCAAAAGGGTAGTGATTAGAGGGTAATTTAAAATACCAAGCCAAGGAAATGCACACACCTAATATAATACCTAATTGTCAAAGGGGTAATTCACAACATGGTTGCATAACTGGAGGAGAAAAAGAATCTTTGGGATGTGAATGAGCAAAAATAGATACAGCAGTTTTACAAGAGCTGCCAATACTCCAAATGGTTCTTCCCATAACTGGAGACTCTTTTGAGAAGGGAACTCTGGATATCCAAAGCTTATCCAGCATCAACTAAAATTCAGCACAAACCAAACAAAGTCATATTTCCCTAACCTGCTCCTCTGCTTTTGAGTCTTTCTGTATGACAGAGCCCATTAGTTGCATTTTATTTATGTTTTGTATTCTGCTTTTCCTTCTGTATTTATAGAGAAATCAGAATGGGAATATCCCCACTGAATTACTGTTTAATGAATACTACATAATGTACACAATCCAGACTTCAGTTCTTCATTTGAGGAACCAAGTCATGTATATAGGAAGACTATAGAACTCTCTGTTTATAACCCAATTCTCCCACTTACCATGTGTGTTGTCCTGGAAAATTTAAAAACTTATCTGCATGAAAATCTCCTATGTCTAACATTCTTTAAATTAATGATTTATAATGATCTTTCTATTTTTGAAGAAAAAAACTTGTTATTTTTTGAAGAAAATTCAATATTAGCTTTAAGACAGCCACAAAATTGTAGATTGTAGAGCCCATATACTTGTATATTGTGATTAAAAAAATTAGAGTTGAAAGGTTGTTAGGAAAGTGCTTCAATCCACTTGACTTTACACAACTATGCTTTTGCCTGCCTCAATTACCGATTCTAGCCTTTTTCACCTGAAATGTCCTCATCCCACTATCAGTTTATCTATATTCTATGCATGCTTAAAAGCCCACCTCAAGTCTTTTTTTTTCTTTGCATTTTTTATTATTATTCAGGTATTGTCCCCATTTTCCCATGATGCCTTTCCCCCAAACCACCCACTCCCACCACCCACCCTCAATTCTTCCCCTCTTTGGCTTTGTCCATAGGTCCTTTATACATGTTCCTTGATGACCCTTCCCCTTCTTTCTCCTGGTTATCACCATTCCCCCTCCCTTCTGGTTACTATCAGTTTGTTCTTTATTTCAATGTCTCTGGTTATATTTTGCTTGCTTGTTTGCTTTATTGATTAGGTTCCACTTAGAGGCGAGACCATATGGTATTTGTCTTCTACCACCTGGTTTATTTCACCTACATAATGTTCTCCAGTTCCATCCATGCTGTTATGAAGACTAGAAGCTCCTTCTTTCTTTCTGCAGCATAGTATTCCATTGTGTATATATACCATAGTTTTTTTATCCACTCGTTTACTGATGGGTGCTTAGGTTTCTTCCAGCACTTAGCTATTGTAAATTGTGCTTCTATGAACACTGGGGTGCATAGGTTCTTTTGAATTAGTGTTTCAGGATTCTTAGGGTATAATCCCAGCAGTGGAATTGCCAAGTCAAAGGATAGTTCCATTTTTAGGTTTTTGTTTTTTTTTTAGGATATTCAATACTGTTTTCCACAGTGGCAGCACCAGTCTGCATTCCCACCAATAGTGCACTAGGCTTCCCTTTTCTCCACAAGCTCCCCAGCACTTGCTGTTTGTTGATTTGGTTATGTTTTTCATTCTGACTGATGTGAAGTGATATCTCATCGTGGCTTTAATTTGCATCTCTCTGACGACTAGTGATGCTGAACAAACTTTCATATGTCTCTGGGTTGTATGTCCTCCTTGGAGAAATGTCTGTTCAGGTCCTTTGCCTTTTAAAAAATTGGATTGTTTTTCTTCCTGGAGTGGAGTCATGTGAGTTCTTGATATACTTTGGAGATCAAACCCTTGTCCGAGGTATCATTGGCAAATATGTTTTCCCATATGGTTGGTTCCCTTATTAATTTGCTAGTATTTTCTTCAGTATGCAGAAGCTTTTTATTTTTATGGAGTTCCATTTGTTTATTTTTTCCTTGCTCTAGAGGACATATTGGTAAAAATATTGCTGCATGGAATATCTGAGATTTTCCTGCCTATGTTCTCCTCTAGGACTTTTATGGTGTTGTGACTTATATTTAAGTATATTATCCATTTTGAGTTTATTTTTGTGTATGGTGTATGTTGGTGGTCAAGTTTCATTTTTTTACTAAATGTAGCTGTCCAGATGCTCCAATACCATTTGTTGAAGAGGCTATTTTTACTCCATTTTATGTTTCTGCCCCCTTTGTCAGATATAAATTGACCATAGAGACTTGGGCTTATTTTGGGGCTCTCTACTCTGTTCCACTGATCTATGTGTCTGTTCTTATGCCATTACCAGACTGTTTGGATTACACTGGCATTGTAATGTAGTTTGATATCAGGTATCATGCTCCCTCCTTCTTTGTTCTTCTTTCTCAAAATTGAAGTGTCTATTTTGGGTCATTTATGGTTCCATATAGATTTTTGAAATGTTTATTCTATATCTATGAAATATATCATTGGTATTTTTTATATATTTTATTGATTATGCTATTACAGTTGTCCCATTTTCCTCTCTTCACTCCCCTCCACCCTGCACACCCTTCCACCCACATTCCACCCCTTTAGTTCATGTTCATGTGTCATACTTATAAATTCTTTAGCTTCTACATTTCCTATACTATTCCTGCCCTCCCCCCTGTCTATTTTCTACCTACTATCTATGCTACTTGTTCTCTGTACCTTTTCCCCCTCTCTCCTCCTCCCACTCCCCTGTTGATAACTCTCCATGGGATCTCCATTTCTGTGGTTCTGTTCCTGTTCTAGTTGTTTGCCTAGTTTGTTTTTGTTTTTGTTTTTGTTTTAGATTTGGTTGTTAATAATTGTTAATTTGATGTCATTTTACTGTACACGTTTTTTATCTTCTTTTTCTTAGATAAGTCCCTTTAACATTTCATATAATAAGGGCTTGGTGATGATGAACTCCTTCAACTTGACCTTATCTGAGAAGAACTTTATCTGTCCTTCCATTCTAAATGAAAGCTTTGCTGGATAGAGCAATCTTGGATGTAGATCCTTGCCTTTCATGTCTTGGAATACTTCTTTCCAGTCCTTTCTTGGCTGTAAGGCCTCTTTTGGGAAATCAGCTTACAGTGTTTGGGGCACAACCTCATAGGTAATTGTCTCCTCATCTCTTGCTGCTTCTAGTATTCTCTTCTTCATTCTAATCTTGGCTAATGTAATTATGATGTGCCTTGGTGTGTTCCTCCTTGGGTCCACCTTCTTTGGGACTCTCTGAGTTTCCTGGACTTCCCTGGAAGTCCATTTCCTTTGCCAGATTGGGGAAGTTCTCCTTTATTATTTGTTCAAATAACTTTTCCACTTGTTGCTCTTTCTCTTCTCCTTCTGGCACCCCTATAATTCAGATGTTGGAACATTTAAAGATGTCCTGGAAGTTCCTAAGCCTCTCCTCCTTTTTTCTGAGTTCTTGTTTCTTCATTCTTTTCTGGTTGGATGTTTCTTTCTTCCTCTGGTCCACACCGTTGATTAGAGTCCCGGTTTCCTTTCCATCACTATTGGTTCCATGTACATTTTTCTTTATTTCACTTAGCGTAGCCTTTATTTTTTCATCTAATTTGTGACCAAATTCAACCAATTCTGTGAGCATCCTGAATACCAGTGTTTTGAATTGTGCATCTGATAGGTTGGTTATTTCTTCGTCATTTAGTTATATTTCTTCTGAAGCTTTGATCTGTTTTTTCATTTGGGCCTTTTGTTTTTGTCTTGACATGTCTGTTATGTAGTGAGGGGCAGAGCCTTAGGTTTTCACCAGGGCCCGGCAACCCAGTGACTTGGTTATGATGCTGTATGTGGGGCAGGAGCCTGAGAGGGAACAATAGCGCTTGCTCCACTCTGCCAGATTTCAGTCACTTCCCCTGCTTCCCACAAGCAAACTGGGCCCTTCTGGTGTTTGTTCCCATGTGAGTTGGTTTGTGTACATTCTAGGATCCTGTCGATCTCTCCAACAAACTCTCCTGTGATGCCAGGAGTTTCTCCTGGCACCTCAACCCCCAGAAGTGTTTTCAATTGGTATTTTGAGGCTTTATTTTCCCATGCAGGGGCCCTGGGATGCATGGTCTGTCTCGCTCCCCAGTTTCGACTGGTTTGTCTGTGTGGAAATGTGGGATCACCTGGTCTGCCAGCTGCCTTGTGTGCTGCACTACTCCACAATCCACCACCTTGCTGGGCCTGTCAGCTGCGGTCTTGAACACCCAGGGTCCGCCAGCCACCACTTTGCCATGACCCCTCTCTGCCCAGCCACCTGACTTCACCCCTCCTACCAGTCTGAATAAATGTGTCTACTTTAACTCCTTGGCTGTCGGACTTCCATACAGTTCAATTTTCTCTCAGTACTGGTTGTTTTTTGTTTCTAAATTGTTGTTGTCCTTATTTTGGTTGTGTTATGAGGCACAGTGTGTCTACTTGCACCTCCATCTTGGCCAGTAGTCCTGAATTTTCATCATTGGTATTTTAATAGGGATTGTACTGAATCTATAAATTGCTCTGGGTGATATGGACATTTTGATGATATTAATACTTCCAATCCATGAACATGGTACATGCTTCCATTTGTTTGTGTCTTCCTCAATTTCTTTCTTCAGTGTTCTGTAGTTTTCTGAGTACAAGTCTTTTACCTCCTTGGTTAGGTTTATTCCTAGGTAATTTATTTTTCTTATTGCTATGTCAAATGAGATTTTCTCCCTGATTTCTGTTTTTGGTATTTCATTGTTGATGTATAAAAAATGTCCTTGACTTCTGAACACTGACTTTGTATCCTGATGTTTTGCCAAATTCATTTATTAGACTGAAGAGTTTTTTTGGTGGAGTCTATAGGGTTTTCTATATACACTATCACGTCATCTATAAACATTGACAGTTTTACTTCCTCCTTTTCAATTTGGATACCTCTTGTTTCTTCTTCTTGTCTGATTGCTCTGGCTATCACTTCCAATACTATGTTGAAAAGAAGTGGTGAAAGTGGGCATCCTTGTCTTATTCCTGATCTTAGTGGGTAACCTTTTAGTTTGGGGCTGTTGAATATGATGTTAGCTGTAGGTTTTTCACATATGGCCTATATTATGTTGACCTATGCTCCTTCTACTCTCACTTTGTTGAGTGCTTTTATCATAAATGGGTGCTATACCTTATCAAAGGTACATCTGTTGACATGATTATGTGATTTTTGTCTTTCTTTTTGTTTATATGGTGTATTACATTTATTGATTTGAGAATATTGTATCATCCTCGTATCCCTGGTATGAATCCTACTTGCTCATGGTGTATGATCTTTTTAAGGTATCGCTTGATGCAGTTTGCCAACATTTTGTTGAGGATTTTAGTGACTATGTTCATTAGCGATATTGGCCTGTACTTCTCTTTCTTTGCTGTGTCTTTATCTGGTATGGAAATAGGATCATGCTGTTCTCATAAAAAAATTTTGGGAGTCTTTCCCCTTCTCAAATTTTCTTCTCAGGCTACTACCTAGAGTAGTCTGAGAAGGATAGGGGTTATCTCTTCCTTAAATATTTTGTAAAATTCTACTGTGAAGCCATCTAGTCCTGGGCTTTTGTTGGGGGGGGGTATTTTGATTACTGCTTCAATTTCACTAGCTCTCATTGGTCTGTTCAGACTTCCTGCTTCTTTGTCATTCAATTTTGAAAAATTATATGCTTCCAGAAATGTTTCCATCTCACCCAGGTTTTCAAATTTCTTGGTATATAATTGCTCATAGTAATTTCTTACAGTCCTTTGAATTTCTGTGGTATCAGTTGTAATTTCTCCTTTTTTGTTTTTAATTTTATTTATTTGGGTTCTCTCCCTTTTTTTCTTGATGAGTCTGGTTAAAAGCTTGTTGATTTTGTTTATCTTTTCAAAGAACCACCTTCTGGATTTATTGATCCTTTGAATTGTTCTTTTAGTCTCTATGTCTTTTAATTCTGCTCTGATCTCAATTACTTCCTTCCTTCTACTTGTTCTGGGCTTTGTTTGTATTTGCTCCTCCAGTTCTTCTAGATGTAGGGTTAGGTTATTTATTTGAAATGTTTCTATCTTTTTTTGGTGGGTCTGTATTGCTATGAACTTCACTCTCAGGACTGCCCTCCTTGTGTCCCATAGGTTTTGGACTGTAGTGTGTTCATTATAGTGGACCATTCTGCATGGCAGTGGGGAATATAGCCCAGGCCCGACACAGAAAAACCAGTGGGGAGTCAGTCAGCATACAGGACTCAAGCCCATGGATAGGTTTTCCCCTGGGGTATCAGACCTGCATTGTACCTAGGCTGCTTTGAGGCTGACTTTTGCTAAAACTCCATCACCCTGAATTGAGGCAGTAAATGGTTACTGCATATCTTTAAAATAACTTCCTAAAAATCTATGCTAAACCTCCCAAGGATGAGTGTAACCAGTTCAACCACTTTTTCCTTTGCATTTGCAAATATTCTTTTTCTTTGTAGTAATTAGCAACTTCCTCTCCTTTGTTGTCTATAAAAGGTAACCACCTAAAGCAAACTTGTGCATAATACATGAGGACCATCCTCGATGTAA
Organism: Sturnira hondurensis; assembly: GCF_014824575.4. NCBI lineage: Eukaryota > Metazoa > Chordata > Mammalia > Chiroptera > Phyllostomidae > Sturnira > Sturnira hondurensis. Next base: position 1,349,988 of record NW_028084643.1, read on the forward strand.
TGTGCCCAGAAAGCAATAAAAGCCTTTCCAGACAGGAGTTGGAGCCTTCACTCTCACTTAGAGAGCAGCCATGCCAACCCCTTTTCTCCACAGGACTTCTGTAGTCCATATGAATTTGTTTGTCACAGCCACAACACATAGACCTGGTGGGCTGGAGTTCGCATCAGCTCATTTTAATTTTTTTTCAGAAACTTTTTGATTTCTTCCTTGATCTCATTCTTAACCCATTCATTGTTTAATAGCATGCTATTCAATCTCCATGAGTTTGAATGTTTTTGAGTTTTTCCCTTGAGGTTGGTTTCTAGTTTCAGGCCCTTGTGGTCCATGAAGATTCTGGTATAATCTCAATTTTCTTGAATTTATTAAGTCTTGTTTTATGTATTATCATGTGGTCTATCTTTGAGAATGTTCCATGTGCATTTGAAAAGAATGTGTATTTTGCTTCTTTGGAGTAAAAAGTTCAATATATATTAGTTAAATTCATTTAATTTAATGCATCATTCCATTCCACAATATCTGTGTTGATTTTTCGTTTGGAAGATCCATCCATTGCTGACAGTGGGGTGTTAAAATCCCCTACTATTATTGTGTTGCTGTCTTTATCTTTCTTGAAGTCCTCCAAGATTTTTTTTATATATTTCAGTGCTCTTATATTGGCTGCATATATGTTTACAATATTTGTGTCTGATTGATAGATTCTTCCCTTGCATATTATAAATTGTCATTCTGGTTCTCTTTTTATGGCCTTTGTTTTGAAGTTTCTTTTATCGGATATAAGTATTGCTACCCCAGCTTTTTTCCTGTCTGTTTGCTTGGAATATTTTTTTCCAACCCTTCGCTTTCGGTCTGTGTAGGTCTTTTGTTGTGAGGTGTGTCTCTTGTATGCAGCTTGTGTGAGGGTCAAGTTTTTTTTATCCATTTAGCTACCCTATGTCTTTTGATTAGAGCATTTAATTCATTTACATTTAAAGTTATTATTGATAGGTACTTATTCATTGCCATCTTACTCCTTTACCTTTGTCCCCCCCCCCCCTCACTGTTTTACTCCTCTTCTTAAAGCACTCCCTTTAGCATATCTTTCAGTGCTGGTTTGGTAAAAGTGTATTCTTTTAGCCTTCTTTTGTTTGAAAAGCTCCTTATTTCTTTTTCCATTTTAGTTGAGAGCCTTGCTGGATGGAGTAGTCTTGATTGTAGGCCTTTGCTTTTTATCACTTGGAATAGTTCTTGCCATTTCCTTCTGGCTCATAATGTTTCTGTTGAAAAGTCAGCTGCCAGCCTTATCAGGGCTCCCTTGTATTTTACTTCCTGTTTCTCCCTTACTGCCTTTAAGATTCTCTTTGTGTTTGAAAATTGCCATTTTAATTATGATGTGTCTTAGAGTGGGCCTCTTTGAGTTCCTATTTATTGGGCCCTTCTTTTCTTCCTAGATTTGTGTGGGGTTTTCTGTCATCAAATTAGGGTAGTTTTCTATCATTACTTTTTCAAACAGGCTTTCAATTCCTTGTTCCTTTTCTTCTCCTTCTGATATCCCTATTATATGGATATTATTATGTTTCATGTTGTCCAGCAGTTCTCTTAACCTCTCTGCATTCTTTTTGAGTCTTTTTTCCTTTTCTTGATCTTTCTGGGAGTTTTTTCCTACCTTGTCTTCCAGCGTGCTGATTCACTCTTCTGCTTCATTTAGCCTACTTTCGATTTCGTCTACTGTGTTCTTCAGTTCAGAAATTGTATTCTTCATTTCCTCTTGGCTCTTATTGGTATTTTCTGTGTTCTTTTTTCATGCTTCTATAGTTTGCAGTAAGTTCCTGTAGCTTCCCTGTAGTTTTTGGTGATTCTCATGAGCTCATTGAGCTTCCTTTTAACTATTGTTTGGAACTCAATATCTGATAGTTGACTTTCTCTATTTCATTTAACAATCTTTCTGAGGATTACTTCTTTCATTTTGATTGGGGTTATTTCTTTGTCTTCCCACTATTTGATACTCCTCTTGTTCACTTCTGATTCTTAAATTGATCTATTCTGATTTCCTGACTTTCTGGTGTGAACTTCTATGGTAGGAGATCTGTGAGATTCAGTGGTGCAGTCTCCTTGATGTCCTAAATTTGGTGCTCTTGGGATGCTCTATATGCCATTTGTGTTGGCTCTCTGGATGTAATTGGGTTTTGATTGTTGTTGGCTCATTGTTTTGTGGGTTCTTCCCTCTAGCTGGTTGACTATGGGTCACTCCACCCACCACACCTTGTATGTTGTGAGGTGCACTGTTTCTCTTTCTGGATCCATTTCTGGTGAATTCAGATGTTGACCTAGTCTGACCTTGGGCAGCCAGTTGAGATTTCCAGGGATGTACTGACTGTGGCTGTCTCCTTCTGTTGTTAATCTAGTCACTCTGCACTCAGAAGTCAGTCTTAAGCACCGTGGGGCTTAAGTCAGTCTCAAGCATCAATGGCTTGAACAACATCAATGGAGCCCAACAATAATTCAATTGTTTCCCCTCAGGCTGCTGTTGCTCAGTGGGGTGTGGTCTGCCTGAGTAAGATGGCTGCTGCTGTATAGAGAATAACTCAGCACTGAGATCCTGAAGGCTACTCTCTCTCTAAAGCATCTGTCCCTAGTCTCTTCTCAGGCATCTCTAGTCCACTCTGCCCCCGCCTTTGCTGGAGCCCAGGGTAATTGGCTTCAAATGAGAATTTTTGTGTTTGGGTCCTTTAAACAGTTCTTGTGTCTCTCTCTGTCTCTGTCAGAGAACAACCGTGCTGCTTTTCGCTACTGGTTGTTATATGTGCACTTTTTGGACTCTGGTGTTCTAGGCTGGGGGTCCTAGCTTAGGGTTTAGACCCCACACTTTTCAGGGAGATCCAACCTGCCACTTAATTATTCCTCTGGCACTGCCACCTGTGGTTGCCTTCTTGAGTCTCCATTGCAATCCTTACCAATCAGGTTGTGCTGAAGCTGAATCTTCTGTCTGTCTGAGGTTGTAATGCTTCTCTCTCACTATTGTTCAATTGTTTGTTCCAGATTATTTCTTCACAATTTATTTGTAATTCCAGATTGGTCCTGGGAGGAGGTTAGTGCAACTTCCAGTCACTTCTCTGCCATCTTGAACTGGTCCCCACCTCAACTCTTATCCCCTCTCTGAAGCCTTTTCTGAAAATTTCAGTGGCCATTGAGCTTTCTTAGTAAACAGTACTTAAATGTGCTATATATTTCCATCCTTAGCAATGTACTGCATAATATACTATTTGTTTTACATGCATGACTTGTGCTTAGATCATTTATTGTTTTATTTATTTCTTGTATATACTCACTGAAAATCTACCACATACTCTGTCATTTAGGACTTTATTTATGGAATGTTTGCTTGGAAAATGGGAATGGAAATTCCTCTTTCAGAGTTGTGGGAGGTTGAACAAGATTACATATGTAAGTGTCTGGCTGTGTTTTAATTTAAAATGTTTGTTTTTCTTTCTCTTTTATAAATAGTGTTTTTCTTTCTTTCTTTTTATTTATTTATTTTTAGTGAAAGGGGGAGGGAGGGAGAAATAGAGGGAGAGAAACATCAGTGTGTGGTTGCCTCTCATGTGGCCCGCACTGGGGCCTGTCCCACAACCCAGTGGTTGACTGGGACAGGCCTGACTGGGAATTGAACTGGTGACCCTTTGGTTCATAGCCTGTGCTCAATCCACTGAGCTACACCAGCCAGGGCAACAGTGTTTTCTTTTTTTAAATGAAAGACTTCTTAACTCACACTCAAAAGATTAAAGGTACCATATTAAGAGGCAGATTTCTTTCTTTATCACAAGCAACACATTGTAACTAGCCCTACCATCTTTATTAGAGTATTGTAGGATCTACTCGAAGATGTCGCTTGAAAAAGTTTCTAACCTTTCCAACATTAATAGAATTTCATGATCGAATGTTTGGAATACTGGGATAAAAACAATAAGTAGTTTCCTTCTTTTTCCCCGTTCAGTGAGCTTGTTTCCTATATTTGTAATACAGTTAGAATATTTTGTTACATTCTGTATTACATCCTGAGATCACCCTGGACTTCTAAGAACATTTTTAAAATTTACATGCACTAAGGTTCACTCTTTGCACAGTAAAGTTTTAGGGGTTTGACAAATAAATGCATAATGATACCTACAATTACAGTATCATACTGAATAGTTTCACTGTCTTAAAAATCCACTGTGGTCTACCTATTCAACACTCCCTCCATATCAGTGATCTTTTCACTGTCTGTATAGTTTTGTTTTTTTCATAATGTCTTATAACTGGAATTATAGTATGTAGCCTTTTCAGACTGTTTTTTTGCATATATTAATGTGCATTTAAGATTCATGATATCTATGTGTAGCTTGATTGCTCATTCTCTTTATTACTGTTCTGTTGTATGGATGCATCTGAAATATTTTAAAAATACCATCTTGTCCTTATTTCATGTTTGTAATATTTTCTCGTGTATTTCTGGTAGTAATATTATTCCTTTTTATTTTGACATTTTCTTTCTTGGTAGTCTCTATTTTTTCCAAGTTGCTTTTTTTCTCTGGCTATCTTTGTTGACCTCTTTTTTTTTTTTTTTTTGCATGAAAGGTTTTTCTTTACTATCTGGTTGTTTTGGCTGTTTAGGAATGGGGACCCAAAAAACTGACTGGAAGTTCTAAGTGTGGGTTCAGTTTGTTGACTCTGAGCCTCACTATAGCAAAGCTAGCAGAATGGTTTTGTTGAAGGCACAGTACTGGCATATCTGTTGGAGAAATATCAATATCTTTAAAGTTTTGTGCTAGGACTACTATATTCCTGAGATCTGCCCAACTCCTATGTGGAGAAGAAACTTTTGCCTGATTTCTATGAGCCAAGAGGATAAAGAAGACCTAAGGTTTAAATTCAGTTCAGGATTTAAGTCTGATTCTACTGCCTGTAACTGTGTAGTCCAGAACATCTCTCTTTTGTACCCCCTACCCCGAGTCTTTTACACAGTAGAAAGGGATGGTTGCCCTACAGTGCGGAGTACAAGAACTGCCTCAAGGGTCTAACCACTGTTTGGTGGGGAGAGGTGTTTAGAACAGCTTTATTGAGGTATAATCCATATACCATGCAATATACCCATTGAAAGTACATGATTCAGTGGTTTTCAGAATATTCACAAAGTTGTGCAACCATTGCCATATCTATTTTAGAACATTTACACCACCTCAAAAAGAAGCCCAAGTTTTTAGCAGTCACTTGCCTCACCCTTCCACTCATCCTCCACTGCTCCCATCCTAGACCTAGGCAACTCACTAATAATATACTTTATTTCTCTCGGTTTTCTGGTCTGGACATTTTATATAAATGAATTTAAACAATATGTGGGGGGTGGCTAGATTCTTAGCATAATGTTTTCAAGGTCTATCCATGTATTGGCTTCTCATTAGATGTTATAAATAATGCTGCCGTGAACAGTTGTGTACGAGTTTTTGTATAGACAAGTTTTCATTTCTCTTGGGTTAGGAGTAGGATTTCTGGGTCATATGATAACTCTGCATTTGACCTTTGGAGGAACTGTTGGTCTGCTTTCCAAAGTGGTTGTACCATTTGCATTATCACCAGCAATGAGGGAGGGCTCCAGTTCTCCACAGTCTAGACACTTGTTATCAACTGACTCTCTCATTACAGCCTCTCCAGCATGTGTGAAGCAGTATGTCATTGTGTCTAATGGTTTTTAAACATACTTTATCCAGTCCTTTTAGTTCCACTCTAATCCCACTTCCAGAGGTATAAGCAGCCACTAATTTATCACCATTTAGAGGTTCTCTAGTGTGTACTGCTTTCCCTCCACCAAATGCTTAGCAATAGCAATTCTGTGCCGGTTACATCAGATAACTCTGGTCCACTGGTTTTCTAGGTTCTAAAATTTTGTGGGTTCTGTGTTCTCTCCCAATTTCTTTGTCTGGTTAGCTTTATGTCCTTAAACAATTCACTTTATTTTAATGGATGTTAAGAGGGAGGATTAGCTAATGCGTATGGTTAATTCACCATCTCTAAACTGGAAGTTCATTTTTAATTCTATTTATATGTTGAAGTTTTTTGTTTTTTGCTTGTTTTAAAGAGAGTGAGGTTTCATAAAATTTTCCTGTTTCTAAAAGGGGTGATGAAGGCATTAGCCACATTTAAGTAAAATATTATTTGGGAAAATAAATGAAAACAGAAGCGATCTTGAATTATTTATGATGGCTCTATTCTTATATGATCACTTAAAACTATACACACATTACTTGTATTGTTTTTATCTTTTAAATTAATCACTGAGAAGATGGAGGGGTAGGTAAACATGCTTTACCTCCTCACATAACTATAGTAGAAATGACAACTACACCACAAAACAAATATCATCCAGAACCATCAGAAAATCAATCTGTATGGAAGTCTGACAACAAAGGATTTAAAGAAGCCACATTCATTCAGATGGGCAGGAGGATCAGAAATGCATAACTTCACGGGAGAGGCACAGAGACAGAGTGTGGCTCGAAAAGGTAGCAGAACATGCAGTCCCACATCCACATGTGGTGGATAAAAATTGGAAAGGATATATTGGGAGCAAGGGATCCTAGCCATAGGCCAGACCACACAGCCCAGGGTTCTAGCACCAGAAAGATAAATCCCCACGACTTCTGGCTGTAAAAACTAGTGGGGATTGGGGTGATGGAAGAAACTTCCAGATTTTCAGGAGACTCCTCCTAAAGGGCCTGCATGGACTTAGGACACACAGACCCACCACCACTGGGATTCAGCACCAGGACAACAGCTGGAAGGGCACAAGTGGCATCCAGGGAGACAGTAGAGTGACTGGAAACAGGGCAAGCGCAGGGAGAGCTTCCTCTGGGCAAACCTCCAGAAGCCAGGCCGTGGTGTTGTTCCCTCTCCAAGCCATCATTCTACAAAGAGCCACCAAGCAGAGCCAGTTGCACTGCCCTGGTGATTACTTAAGGCTCTGCCCCACACAATTTACAGCGCCTTTTCTACAATATGGCATGCTACTAAGCTAGGGAGTCAAAGCAGCTCTACCAAATACACAGAAACAAACACAGGGAGGCTGCCAAGTTGAGGGGACAAAGAAATATGGCCCAAAGGAAAGAATAGAACAAAACTCCAGGAAAATAACTGAACACAACAGAGATAAGCAACCTATCAGATGCAGAGTTCAAAACACTGGTTATCAGGGTGCTCAACGAACACACTGAGTATAAAAAACAAACTAAGCAAACAACTAGAACAAGAGCAGAATCATAGATATGGAGATCATTTGGAGAGTTATCAGTTTGGAGAGGGAGGGGAATAATAGGGGAAAAGGTGCAGAGATTAAGAAGCATAAATGGTAGGTACAAAATAGACAGGGGGAGGTTAAGAATAGTATAGGAAATGGAGAAGCCAAAGAACTTACTATTTGTAGAAGCCAAATTTGGGAGGAAAGGGGATGTGTGTCTTATAGTCCGAATGTGCTTACGTGGCTTGCTGTTGGTGGCGGGGGGGGGGGGCAGGGTGCGCTGGAGGCCTATGTTTATTATGTTAACTGTTTTACTACATTTTTTGCTTCAAAAAATTTTTTTCTATTTTCCTTCTCTAAAACCTAGTTGCGTCTTATGGTCCGGTGTGTCTTACAGTCTGAATAATTCGGTATATGCACAACCCATGGACATGAACTAAGGTGGGGGGTTGTAATAACATAAGCAAGAAATTTATTTTTAAAATAATTTAATCACTGAGATACATGATTTTAAATTTTAAATGGTGGCTGTTAACTTCCATTTAAAGCTTTAACAATATTAATAGTAATATTTATTTTGTATATACTCTATCTCAGGTACTGTGCTAAGCATTGTACATGCATTATCTCATATAATCTTTGTTAACTACCATATTTTTCAGACCATAAGATGCACCTAGGTTTTAGAGGAGGAAAATAGAAAAAAATGGGAAGCAAAAAATGTGGTAAAACATTTAATAACATAAAAAACACATTTCACAGATGTAAATGTAAACAGAACTCAACAACAGCCTTAACAACCATTATTCCTCCCAAATTTGGGGTGGGGTGGGGTGTGCACATCTTATAGTCCGAAAAATATGGTACCATTTGAAGTAAATACTTTCATCCTGTTATTACAGATAAGAAAGCTGAGGCTTAAATATCCAGTGTAACATGTTAAGAAAGGGTGGGCTTAGGCCTTTATGTTTGCTTTTCTGATTGTGAGACCTAGTTTCTTAATAATATGCTATACTATACTGGGGGAGACCCTTGCTCGCTCAACTTATAGACACTTTAGGTTGGTTAATTCATTCCATAGCATGAACTGTGTGTATATGTATAGTATACGTTGTTCATGGGTCCAAAGATATTATTAATATGTATCTACATTAAAATTAAACATATAAATAATTAAATAATTTTTTTCTGCGTATGGATTTTCTATCTTTTAGTCCAGGTTAAAGTACAGATATTTATCATCAATGAACATCATTAACTTAATATAATGCTAGAATGCCAGTTTCAGAAGTCAATTCCAATATATGCCTTCCAGTATCAAAAAATTTATAGCACAGACAGACTCCATGCCCCTGACTTAGAGTATTTTGCCAAATACGAAAGGAAAAAAACATGCCTCCTTACTTAAAAAAATTTAGTTTCTATTTTGAGTTGTTTTGTTAAACTCCTCATTACAATTGTTTTGTGCGTGTGTGTATTTGATGAGATGGACTGATTGCTATCTCATGGGTGGGTGTGGAAGAAGGCATGATACACAATCTAACATTGCTTCCAGGTACTTTTCACTGACGTGATTAATAGAAAGAACTTTAGAGAGAGAGGGGAAACTTATTACAAAAAGCTCCAAGGGAGAAATGGCTTTGGGGGCTATAGGTTTAGAATGTTCCAGGAGCAGTGAGGAGGCCATTGTGCCTCAGTGCAGGAGACACAATGCGGTCAGCTCCAGATAAACCTGGAGAGGCTGTCACTATTCTAGATGCTTCACGCAAATTAAATGTTATTTAAAAACAGATGTTCCCCCTCCTTCATTTAGCAGATGAGGACATGAAGCCTTGCAGAACTGAGTTAGCCCAATGTGAGAGAGCTAGTGAGAGGGTCCCTGTGATTCCCATGTCAGAGATTCCAAAACCTGTACTTCTTGCTTTTCTACAAACCAACTCTCTAAGCACTGTTTTCTATGATATGTATCTGGATTGAATCAAAGGCAATTTGATAACTACTTTACCTCCAACTCTCTAAGGATATTTGCACTACTTGGGTTTATGAATGGTCATAAATTGTCCTCTAAAATCTGAGCCCTTTGTAGTCACTCACCAAAACTTCACTGAATATCTGTGAGTAAAGCAGTGTATTAAATGCGAGAGATACAAATATGACTAAGACCTGGTCTTGACTCTGAAGAACTCAGCCTGGAAGGGAAATAGGAATTATAACACAGAGTGACAAATCCCTTGTTAGAAGCATTTCTTCCTGCCTCTTAGAGTCATATCTATCACACTTCTCCGCTCCTCTTCCTTTATCTGTCCCTTATGGTCCAGACTGCCCTGGGGTCCTTCACAAGGCATGCCTTCTGAGTGATCTTATTCATTCCTACAGCAGTGCTCCATCCCTCTCACGCAAACTGAGCATTTATCCAGACTTGGCTATCCCATACCCAACTGAAACCTATGTATCTATAGTAGAATTTTGTATTAAATATTTTGTATCTCTCCACAAATGAGCTTCATGTCCTGAGGCCCTTTCATAGTGAGTACTACCATATCCACGTTGTTGTATAAAACAGCAACCTGGGAATTATCTTAGTCTCCTTCCTTGTGCCAACCTCAAACAGTCATTAAAATTAATATTTCTATCACCTTAACACTTATAAGCCTCCCTACTATAGCCTTAGCTCGGAATTATATGAACTTTAAAGGCCACATTGCAATATTCATCTATCATAATTTTTCCTGGCTTTAGTCTCTACAAATTTACCATGTCTGTAGCTCTCAAAGATATCTTCCTAAAGTGAAAACTTGATCATGATATCTTTGAGAGCTACGGAGTGGCTCCCATTGTTAACAATGGCTTCCCATTGTTATAGATCAATAGAGTATACCAAATCGGGGCCCAGTTTGCTTAATGCACCTTGTCTCTGGCTAAGCCCTTTCTCACCCTATTTCAGCCTTGCTTATCACTTTTATTTCCCCTAATTTGGTTATTATTTCACACCTTCATGTTTTGACTCAAATTACTGGTTGACTTGTGAGAAATGCTTGTTTGAAATCTCTCCTTTCTATTGGCATGGTTTATTTGGAAAACGCCTCAGCTTTCAGTACCAAGCTCCAGATTCCCTTCTTCTTTATGGCTCTTTCTAGGGTGGAGTTATGAATAAATAAGTAACTGTGAGGAATAGAGAATAAATCTGCAAAAATCACCACAATATCAGAGTAGACTTCATACAAGGAATATTATCAAAGATTAAGCTAGATATTAGTTAAATAAAGATAAGTGAGTCAGTTTATAAAGACACTAACAATTGTAAATATGAATAAACCTAACAAATAACCTTCAAATAAAGAAAAATTGATAGAATTAAAAAGGTAAATACAAATCCATAATTAGAGTTGGAAACTTTCACACCTTAAAAATTGATCTAATAGGTAAAAAGGAAATCAATAAGAATATATATGGAAGATATAAACAACACTATGAACCAACTGGGCCTAACTGTAATTTTTGGAACACTCCAGCCACCAACAGCAAAACACACATTATATTCAAGTGCACATGGAACATTCCCTAAGACAGACCATATTACAGGCTGTAAATCAAACCTAAACAAATTTAAAAGATCTGTAATCATATAAAGCACATGCACTGATCATAACAGATCTAAATTAGAAATCATTTACAGAAATACAACCACAAAATCACTCAAATATTTACAAAATCAACTCATGAATTAAAGGGGAACTAGAAAATATTTTGCACTAATTGAAAATGAAGTCAGTGAAATATCAAAATGTGCAGAGTGCGACTAAAGCAGTGCTTAGAGGGAACTTTATATTATCACATGTTTATATTAAATGACAAAGGACACAAATTAATGATATGTTTATAAAACTAGAATATAAAAAGGAACAAATGAAGACCAAAGTAAGCAGAAGGATACAAACGAACTAAAGCAACTAAAACAATTTTGAAGTAGAAGAAGTTGGACTTACACTACCTGATATCAAGATTTATTTTAAAGCTCTAGTAACCAAGAATATTTGGTTACTAGATTTGCAAAAAGTAGACGTGAAGATAAATGGTATAAAATGGAGAGCCTCAAAATACACTTGCATGTTTGCAGCCAGTTGATTTTTTGTAAAGATGCAAGGAAAATTAAATGGAGAAAGGATAGTCTTTTCAATAACTGGTGCTAGAATTACTAGGCATTCACATATAAAAATTCTCAATTTATAACTGGCACCTAATATAAAAATTAACTCAAAATGGGTAAGCTGAATAAATATTTATAAAACTTTTAGAAAAAAATAGTCCTTGTGACCTTGTGTTAGACAAAGACACTAGTTGCAATACAGAAGCAATATTTATAAAAGAAAAATTTGATAAATTATACTTCTTCCAAATTAAGAGTTTATTTTGCCAAAAAAGTGTTAGAAAAATACAAAGACAAGTCACAGATTGAGAGAAATTATTTTTAAATAACATACTTGACAAGAGTATAAAAATGGCTCTCAAGACTCAACAATAAGAAAAGAAACAGCTAAATTAAAAAATGAGCATGTAATCTGAACACTTTACAAAAGTGGATGAATAAATAGCAAGTGAACACATGAAAAGATGTTCAACACTGTTAGTCATTAGAAAAATGCTAATTTAAATTAACACAAGATATCTCTTCATACCTGTTAGGATTGCTGAGAAAAATAAATCTTTTAAAACCCCGCAATACTAAGTGCTAGGATGTAGGGCAACAAGAATTCTCATATGTTGGTAGTGGAAATACAAAGTGGTATAGCGTGACAGAGAACAGTTCAGCAGTTCCTTATAAAGTTAAACATACTGTTACTATATAATTCACCAATCCCAGTTCCTGGTATTTACCCATGGGATATAAAAAGCATATGTTTACATATAATATAGGTTTACAAATGATATACAGCCTAAGCTGTACAGATGAATAAAGTTATACATACTTTATTAATAATGACCCTATACTAGAAACATTCCAAATAATGAATAAACTGGTGAATAGGTAAACAAATTGTGGTATGTTAATATGAGGACATATTACTCAGGAACAAAAAAATTACTCATATATGCAAATATATGAGTGTTTCAAGTGTATTATGGCAAATGAATGCATATTCAAAACACTGTAGACTATATGATTGCTTATATGATTTTTTGAAAAAGTCAAAACAGTGCGGATATGAACATATCAGTGGTTGCCTGGGGCTCTTGGTTAGGGGAGGGGATTTACTGCAATGGGGCCCAAGGGAACTCTGAGGCAATGGAAATTGTAATGTTTGGCGTAGTGTTTTTATGAAGGTATGCATTTATCAAAACTCATAGGACTGTACATTAAAAAAGATGCACTTTCACTTGACCCACCATTAGGGTGGCTACTTTCAAGGAAAATAATTTTGGTGTGAATGTAGAGAAATTTAACCCTTGTGTACTATTAGTGGGAATGTAAGATAATGTAGCTGCTATGAAAAGCAGTATGGAGGTTCCTCAAAAAAATAAAAATATACTTATCATCCAGCAGTCTCACTTCTGGAGATTATATACACACATGTGTATATATATATGTATATCCACACACACATATGTGCATATATATAGCTCCAAAAAATTGAAAGCAGGATCTCAAAGAGATATTTGCATACCTATGTTCATTGCAACTTTATTTTAAGTAGCCAAGAGGTGGAAGCAACCCAAATGCCCATCAACTGATGAATGTACAAAATAAATGTGGCTATGCACACAATGAAATATCATGTGGCCTTCAAAAACAAAGAAATGCTGTTACAAGCTATGGCATAGATGAACTTAGGTACATTATGCTAAGTAAAATAAGTCACAAAAATACATATACTGCATGACTCCACTTACATGAGGTATTTAAAATAGTCAAATTCATAGAAACATAAAGCAGAATTAGGGTTGCCAGAGCTTAGAGGAAAAGTAAATGAACTATTATTCAATCAGTATATACTTTCAGGTTTGCAAGTTGAAAGTAAATCTGGAGATCTGTTGCATGCAATGTGAATATAGTTAACATTACTGAAATTTACTCTTAAATATGATTAAGGTGGCTCTGACTGGCATGGTTCAATTGGTTGGGCACTGTCCCACAAACGCAAAGTGTCGTGAGTCGATCCCTGGTCAGGGCACATGCCTAAGTTGCAGGTTCAGTCCCTGGTCAGGGCACTTATGAAAGGGCAACCGATCAGTTTCTTTCCCTCCCTTCACCTCTCTCTCTACAAACAAACAAATAAATAAAGTTTAAAAATGGTTAAGTTGGTAAATTTTGTGTTATGTATTTTATACCTTAATTTTTGTGTGGCAGGAAGGTGTTAATTTTACAGCATCTAAATAATATCTCAATAAGTGTAACTTTCTAGAAATTACCCAAAACCTTTATTTTCAAAATTCTTGACTTTGCACTATGACTTTGTAACTCTTTTATTTTATTTTAATTGTTGTTCAAATAAACAATTTATTTTCTGCCCTTTACCTCCATCCCAGTCCACACCCCGAGTCCTGCCCACCTCCCTCCCGTCTCCACACCACCCCCCTTGTTATTGTTCATGTGTCCTTTATACTTGTTCCTGCAAACCCTTTTCCTCTTCCCCTGAAATTCCATCCCCTCTCCCTTCTGGTCATGGTGAGCCCATTCTCAATTTCAGTGTCTTTGGTTATATTTTGCTTGCTTGTTTGTTTTGTTGATTAGGTTCCTGTTAAAGTGAGATCATATGGTATTTGTCTTTCACTGCCTGGCTTATTTCACTCAGCATAATGCTTTCCAGTTCCATCCACGCTATTGCAAAGGGTAGGAACTCCTTCTTTCTTTCTGCTGCATAGAATTCCATTGTATAAATGTACCATCCATTTATACATTCATTTGATCGATTCATTTATGAATGGATTTGGATGAACACCCAGGTTGGTGTCCATTTGCAGATGGACACCTAGGTTGCTTCCAGCACTTTGTAACTCTTTATATCAAAAGGTAATGTCTAAAAAAGCTTCTATGGTCAACTATGTTATATCAGTGTAAAGATTTTATTTATTTATTATTTTAATATATGTTATTGATTATACTATTATAGTTATCCCATTTTTCTCCCCTTTATTCCCCTCTTCCCTTTGCCCTGCCTCCCACCATCATTCTCCCACCTCAGTTCATGTCCATGGGTCATATTTATAAGTTCCTTGGCTTCTCCATTTCTCATATTATTCTTAACCTCCCCCTATGTATTTTGTACCTACCACTTATGCTTCTTATTCCCTGTACTTTTCCCCCATTCTCCTTCTCCACCCTCCCCACTGATAACCTTCCACATGATCTTTATTTCTGTGATTTTGTTCTAGTTCTAGGTGTTTGCTTAGTTTGTTTTTTTTGTTTATTTTTTTAAGTTCAATTGTTGATAGTTGTGAGTCTGTTGTCATTTTACTGTTCATATTTTTTATCTTCTTTTCTTAGATAAGTCTCTAACATTTCATATAATAAGGGCTTGGTGATGATGAACTTCTTGAACTTGAACCTTATCTGGGAAGCACTTCATCTGCCCTTTCATTCTAAATGAGAGCTTTGCTGAATAGAGTAATCTTAGATGCAGGTCCTTGCTTTTTCATGATTTCATACTTCTTTCCAGCCCCTTCTTGCCTGAAAGACCTCTTTTGAGAAATCAACTGACAGTCTTATGGGAACTCCTTTGTAGGTAACTCTCTCCTTTTCTCTTGCTGCTTTTAAGATTCTCTCCTTATCTTTAATCTTGGGTAGCTTAAATAGATGTGCCTTGGTGCATGCTTCCTTGGGTCCTACTTCTTTGGGACTCTCTGAGCTTTCTGGACTTCCTAGAAGTCTAATTCCTTTGCCAGATTAGGGAAGATCTCCTTCATTATTTTTCAAATACATTTTCAGTTTCTTGCTCTTCCTCTGCTCCTTCTGGCACTCCTATGATTCAGATGTTGGAACATTTAAAGTTGTCCCAAAGGTTCCTAATACTCTCATGTTTTTGATTTTTAATTTCTTCATTCTGTTCTGGTTGAATGTCTATTTCTTCTTTTTGCTCCAAACTGCTGATTTGAGTCCCAATTTCCTTCCCTTCACTGTTGATTCACTGTATGTTTTCCTTTATTTCACTTTTCATAGCCTTCGCTTTTTCCTCTATTTTGAGACCACACTCAACCAATTATGTGGGCATCCTGATTACCAATGTTTTCAACTGTGCATCTGTTTGGTAAGCTATCTCTTCATTGTTTAGTTGTATTTTTTCTGGAGTTTTGATCTATTCTTTCATTTGGGCCTTTTTTTTTTTTTTGCCTTAGTAGGCCTGTTACATGGTAAGGGGCAGAGCCTGAGGTATTCTCCAGGGTGGGACAACAAATGTGGATTCCTTGGGGCACTGTATGTAAAGGAGGTGTCCAAGAGGGAACAATTGTGCTGGTTCAGCTCTTGGCTGGCTTTCAGTCATTTCCTCTGCTACCCACAAGTAAATTGAGCCCTTCTGATGCTGATTCCTGGGTGGGTGGTTTTGTGTACATTCTAGGACCCTGTAGGTCTCTCCAGTGAAATCTCTTGTGAGCCTGGGAGTTTCTCCTGCTGCCTCAACCCCTACAGGTGTTTTCAGTCAGAGGTTTTGAGGCTTTATTTCCCTGTGCTGGAACCCTGGGTTGCATGGTCTGTCTCACTCCCCAGTTGTTCCTCCTGGTTTATCCACACACAAATGTGGGACCACCTACTTCACCAGCTGCCACCTCACTGAGTCTGCCAGCTGCAGCCTTGCCCACCCTGGTCCTCCAGCTCCGACCTTGCTGTGAGTCCTCTCTACCAGGCTGCCTGTCTCTGCCCCTCCTATTGTCCAGATGAATCTTTCTTCTTTAACTCCTTGGTTGTAGAACTTCCATACAGTTTGATTTTCTGGCAGTTCTGGTTGTTTTTTGTTTTTAAATTTGTTCTTCTTTTGGTTATGCAACGAGGCACAGTGTTTCTACCTCTGCCTCCATCTTGCCCAGAAGTGATCTCTTTATTTATTTTTAGAAAGGGGAAGGGAGAGAGAAAGAAAGAGAGAGCAACATCCATGTTCAATTGGTCGCCTGTAGTATGTGCTCCTGCACTCCTATAGGGACCAAACCCACAACCCAGGTACGTGCTGTGACCGGTGACTTTTTGCTTTGCAGAATGATGCCTAGACAACTGAGCTACATTGGTTAGGGTTGTTATATTAGTTTAAATTTAATACCAAGGAAACTAATTTAATTGTGTGCTATTTTTCATCCTAAAGCTTTTTCACTCAGTTGGTTATGCTGCTATAAAATTGACATTATTAAGAGCTTCTTTAATTAAAAAATGGAAGCTAAAAGGTTGTAGAATTCTTATTTTTGACTTAGCCTTTCCCAATTAAATTGGCCTTAATTTTTATACTTTTTCTTCAATTATCATATAATATATTTTAAAATAAAAAAATTGAAGTTTATATTTCTTTCTTTTGGATCTCATCTTAGCCATGAGACTTGATTTAATGACCAGAACATGTCAGAAGTAATGATGTACTAATTCTAAGCCTATGCCCTGATAAAAAGATAAACTGAGACATATTAAAATGCTAAGAGTTTATTTGAGCAAAAATCATTTCAAATCAGTCAGCATCAAATTGAAAGTGATTCTGAATACTCTACCCATGAGAGCTGGGGAAAAACATTTACAGTGAAAAAGTGGAAGCAAAGTTAGAAAATTGTTTGACCAAAGCATTAAAGCCTACTTGGCTGTTTGTGACTGGTTGATTTTAGTGTTTTGATTTTCTAACCTTATAGCATTTACAGGCTTAGATTTGGTTTGGTTATGTAGGATGCCAGGGCACAAGAGCCACGTGAGTCTAATGGCCTGCTTGTTTAATTAATTTAACAGCCACAAAGGAACTTGCAGATTTCCACTCATTCTATTGGATTTCTGAATCTGCCATATTAAAAAACCAGACTCGCTTTACAGAGGATAAGAAATATGTGGCTCCTTCAACTTGTTGCCTCACAGACAGCCAATTTCTGAGGCTGGACTATGTGATGATTGACATGTGACTACAGACACATGAGGGATGCCAGATGAGATCAGAACTGTCCAGGTAAGCCTAAACTGTTGACCCACAGAATCATCAGCCATGTAAACGTCTGTTATCTTTAAGCCTCTAAGCTGTGGTTCAGTTTGCTGGGATTGGTAGCTAGCACTGAGAGAAGTTTTCACAGATAGGTGACATTTGAATTGTATCTTGAAGGATAAATAGGAGTTTCTTTTATTTTTATTTTTATTTTTATTTTTATCTTTTTTTGAAGGTTTCTTTGGGGGATGGAGTGGACCTAACCCCAGTCTATTCTGTCTGCAAATTGGTCTTATTGATTCTGAGGCAACCTAGTTACTCTTTCCCTTAAGCCTTTTAAAGAATAGTACAGGATCATCTGAAATAAAGTGCATATGCCCTGCCCTGAGGAACTTACAGTCTATCTGGAAAGATGCCACATGTGCTGAAAAGAAGAAAGACATGAAAATTGGTGTCTCATGGCCTAAAGGATAGCAAAGCAAAGACTACTAAAACTTGTACGGCCAGCACCACCCTTTGATTGTTAACCACTAATGCATGATTATGTTATTCAACCTTTCCTGTTTTGATGCACTGTTACCATGCTGGGATTGTCTTATTGTGAGTTTCAAAGCAGAGACAACATCTTCTATATCTGTATCTTTTTCTACAGCTACTAGCATAGTGCCGGCAATTTTGGTGCAAAAGAAGGTTTAGCATAAATGGGGTTCAGAGGGTGTCGGGTATTTTCCATAGCCATCAGCTCCAGAGCTGAGTGGGAGTTACCATTTTAATTGTGGTATCCTGCCTGAAGGCCAAGATTTTTTAAAATTAATATTTGAATACAGTTGTCTCCATTTTCCACCACCACTTTCTGCCACCGCACCCACCTCCACCTCCCACCTTCAATCTTACCCTTCTTTGGCTTTGTCCTTGGTTCCTTCATACATGCTCATTGACAACCATTTCCCTTCTTGCCCCAATTATTCTCCTCCTCCCTCCCCTCTGGTTACTGTCAGTTTATTCTTAATTTCAATGTCTCTGGTTTGCTTGCTTATTTGTTTTGTTAATTGGATTCCACTTATAGTTGAGATTATATGGTATTTGTCCCTCAGCACCTGGCTTATTTCAATTAGCATAATGCTCTTCAGTTCCATTCATGCTGTTGGGAAGGGTAGGAGCTCCTTCTTTCTTTCTGCCACATAGTACTCTATTGTGTAGATGTATCACAGTTTTTTGATCCATTCATTTACTGATGGGCATCTAGACTGCTTCTAGCACTTGGCTATTGAAAATTGAGCTACTATGAACATCGGGGTGCCTAGGTTCTTTTGAATTAGTGTTTCAGGATTCTCGGTGTATAATCCCAGCAGTGGAATTGCTGGGTCAAGAGACAGTTCCATTTTTAGTTTTTTTTTTTTGAGGAAATTCCACACTGTTTTCCACAGTGACTGTACTAGTCTGCATTCCCACTAAGAGTGCACTAGGGTTTTCTTTTCTCCACAACCTCCCCAGCACCTGTTGTTTGTTGATTTGGTTATGCTTTCCATTCTGATTGGTGTGAGGAGGTATCTCATTATGGTTTTAATTTACATCTCTCTGATGGCTAGTGATTCTGAGCATCTTTTCATATGTCTCTAGGTTCTCTGTATGTCCTCTTTGGAGAAGTGTCTGTTCAGGTCCTTTGTCCATTTTTTAATTGGATTGTTTGTCTTCCTGGGTGTAAAGTTGTGTGAGTTCTTGATATATTTTGGAGATCAAACCCTTGTCTGAGATATCGTTGGCAAGTATATTTTTCCATAAAGTTGGTTCCCTTTTCATTTTTGCTAATCTTTTTTTAGCCATGTAGAGGCTTTTTATTTTGAAGTCCCATTTGTTTATTCTTTCCTTTATGTCCCTTGTTTTATGGGACATATCAGTGAAATATTGCTGCATGGAATATCTGAGATTTTCCTGCCTATGTTCTCCTCTAGGAATTTATGGTATCATGACTTATATTTAAGTCTTTTATCCATTTTAAGTTTATTTTTGTGTATGGTTTAGGTTAGTAGTCAAGTTTCATTTTTTTTGCATGTAGCTGTCCAGGTGTCTCAATACCATTTGTTGAAGAGGCTATTTTTACTCCATTTTATGCTTCTTCCCCCTTTGTTGAATATTAATTGACCATAGAGACTTAGGTTTATTTCTGGGCTCTCTACTCTGTTCCATTTATCTATGTGTCTGTTCTTATGCCAGTACCAGACTGTTTTGATTACTGTGTGAAGGCCAAGACTTAATTGTTGATGACCCTTCCTTTTCTGCTAGCCACTGTTAAGTATAGTAGGGTCACAAAAAAGTTCATGAAAGTTCATGAAAGTCTTTGAGAAACCAGACATGATGGCTCTGGTGATTCAGTGCCCATGGCCCTGCAAAAGGCAGAATGCCAAAGCCACACTGTGGGAAGTCAGACCCCAGCTGGCTTGCCTCACCTCCTGAAGGCTGAGGTTCTCTTGGATTCTGTTTATTTGCCAATAGTGTTTTAAGGTATATCCTACTGCCCTGGGTCAACTGTCTCAAGAATTTTCCCCCAATCTTCTTCTCCTCCACCTCTTCCTCCTATTCTCACCTGAGGATGTGCTTATTGATTTTTAGAGAGAAATGAAGAAAGAGAGAGAGAGAGAAGAAACATAGACTGGTTGCCTGCTTGTATAAACCCCAACAGAGGATTGAACCCACAATCTTTTGGTATATAGGATGATGTTCTAACCAACTGAGCCCCCTAGACAGGGCACTCATAATTTTTCAAATGTTGGATTATAGAACATTATAAAGAAGAAAATAAAATTTAATTTTCAAAAAATCCAGAAATAGTAACTTTCAACATTTTGGTATATATTTACGTTGTATGTGCATGTATGTGTATAAATTTTATGCCATTAAAGCTATATTTTTCCAGCAACAATATAACATAAACATCCTTTACATTTTTCCATGTCAAAATGCTTCTACCATAACATTTTGACATTTGTCTGGTATTTCATGTTGTGCCATGATTTATAGAAATAATTCTCTTTGTTAGTGATTTAGATTATTTCCAGGTTTTGATTATTATCAAAAATGCTTCTATACATTTTGGGGCACATCTTTGACTTTGGATTGGGGTATAACTTAAAAGTGGATTTTCTGGGCCAAATGATATACATCTAACAGGGGTGTCCAACATTTTGGCATCTTCTTTTGGAAGAAGAATTGTCTTGGGCCACACACTAAATTGTGACATGTCATCACACACAAAAAAATCTCATAATGTTTTAAGTAAATGTATGATTTGTGTTGGGCCACATTCACAGCCATCCTTGGCAGCTGGTTGGACATCCTGATATATTTGTGATACTGACCTATAGATATATAATACCAATTATAATAACATTGTACAAGTTAACTTCCACATTTCTTAAAAAACATTTCTTAACCATTGATAATTTTGGCAATCTGTCTTAAAAATATTTAATGTTTTCTATTGACTTTTTCACATGTAAAATGCAGAAAGCAGAGAAAAATTGAAATATCAGACAAATGCCTTATTTGTTTTATTTGCTTATTTGTTGGTGTGGTTTGGTTCTCTTTTCTTGTTCTGGTCTAAGTACGTCTCAATACATACAATTAAACTCAGTAAGCTTGACTCATGAGGAAGCCCACTGGAGCTTCCCTGGAGCAAGGCCATGGAAAGACCACCACTGATCCTGATAATAGTTCTTACTATTTTGAAAACATAATGAGAACTGATGGCATTTCTCAGTGTCATCAGACTTCTCCATTACCTGTCAGTTTCATTTCAAATACTTTCCTGAGGTCTGGGTATACCCTGTTTGTGTTTGTGGTGTTTCCTATATTTCTTTTTGTTTCCTATACTTTTCTGCACAGTGTGGTCTAAA
The DNA here is from genome assembly GCF_014824575.4 of Sturnira hondurensis. Taxonomy (NCBI): domain Eukaryota; kingdom Metazoa; phylum Chordata; class Mammalia; order Chiroptera; family Phyllostomidae; genus Sturnira; species Sturnira hondurensis. The sequence continues at coordinate 1,371,221 of NW_028084643.1, forward strand.
GGTGAACTATGAAAAAAGAGCCATATAATAAACGTACAAAAATTGGAGGCAAAAAGACCAGGATTCTAATACTGCCTATGCTACAGACAGCTGGACACAGTTTTTAGCCTGTGTGGGACCTCGTATCCTCATTGCAAATGGCTCTATATAACAGCTCAAGAGTGGGGATGGTCGTGGTTGTGAAAGAGGAGGCACATTGAGAGAACCTGTATTCAGTATCTACTAGTACCACATATGGTGTGTGCATGTATAATACAGAATGTATATTAAAATATATATTGTACTACATATAATATACACTATGTTAAATATATTAAATATTATATATGATATATGATTGTGTAGCATATCATATCTTAATATAGTGTAATAGAATATGTGACATATTATTACATAACATCAATATACATTTTAATCATTATTTCAACATATATTTTAATATATGTTATATATTACACACAATATCTGGCACAGATATATAATATAATATATATTATATGATATATTGTAATATATTATATACAGCGATATATAATATGCATGATATATTTAATATATACTATACTATAATGCTAAGATATATTATTTAATATGTTTAAATTTTAATATATCAAAATTTATTTTAATATAATATTACATAATCTCACTAATTAAGTTATCTTTCTGCATTTTGAACATGAAATGTTTGAGGTTCATAATGTGAATTATACTGCAAAGGTCATATGTGGAGTNATTTCAACATATATTTTAATATATGTTATATATTACACACAATATCTGGCACAGATATATAATATAATATATATTATATGATATATTGTAATATATTATATACAGCGATATATAATATGCATGATATATTTAATATATAATATACTATAATGCTAAGATATATTATTTAATATGTTTAAATTTTAATATAATATATCAAAATTTATTTTAATATAATATTACATAATCTCACTAATTAAGTTATCTTTCTGCATTTTGAACATGAAGTGTTTGAGGTTCATAATGTGAATTATACTGCAAAGGTCATATGTGGAGTAAATTATCACTATAACATGTAATCTAGGTTTGCCTAACTCCAAATCCTATCCTAGATGTGAGCATAGGAGTTACAATGGGAGTATTTTTATTTATTAATTCATTCTGTGTTTATTTGAGACCTATTTGCCAGATACTGCCAGGTCTGTGAATTCAGTGGTGAATAAATTAGATCTGGTCCCTTCCTTTGAAGATTGCAGTCAAGCAGGGTAAAGAGACATAAAAAGAGAGAGTTACAAATATATGATTACCACTTGTGATTGTGAAATAAAAGAACAGGGTCTTGTGAGAGAATGACAGGGGAGACCTAATTTGAATCAGGGAAGACATTTCTTAGATTGAGAACTAGAAAACAACTGGGAACTAACCAGGCAAGGAAGGAGAGACCGTTTCAACCTTTCAAGGTGGACAAAGCAGCAGAGGGTAGAGAGCTGATCCAGCTGGACCCCCACGAGGCTCTTTGGGGAATGAATGGAGACGCCCTGATGATGGCCACAGCCAGCTTTCCAGAGAAGTGTTGTGGTCATGTCCGAGTATGTGGTATTTCCTTAACATGTTAGGTATTGGGGAAAAGTCCTAATACATGGATGTAGCCTCTCCCTTCCCTTGGAAATCCTGGCACGCTGTTCAGTTTTGCAACTTCCCAACATGCAGCCAGTCAGTTCTGCTGCCCTGTTTGGCCCCACAGTGGGTGAAGTGCATTTGATTGTCTCTCGACATGTTCTCCATGTTCTGACATCCATACGGCAGGAAGCTGGAGCAGAGCAAGTTCGGTCATTTTTATCTACAAGTTATATTCACTTTATACCTATAAATTACATGCTAAAGATGCAGATGTCCCAGAGAAAAGTTTCTCAGCCTTTTGACTAGCTGTGTAATCATAGGCTCAGGAAATCCAGCTGTGTTTTTTAAATGGCGTCAATATTGTGGATAATAGTGGAAAGGATTGAATGGAAGATGAGATTAAAATACACAGCCCTTTTGAATATGGAGATATAAACTGAGCAACATTTCTGAACCACAGAGAGAAGGAAAAGAAGGAGTCACTCATTCTGGGTAAATGAGGGAAAAAGAACTTGACTAACCATTCTGGGTAAAGGTAGATTTTTCAGGATGATGGGGGAAAGGATGAAACTGAGCTGCTTTTCTGGATAACAGAGGGAGGCAGCCCAGAAACGGAGGCAAGGTAGTAGCATCTTTAGCCCACAGAACTAGACAACAGGAGGGAGTGTGAGCAATGATGACTTCCTAGTGTGGACATGAAGCACAAAGAGAGGAAGCTGTGCCTGGGGGGCAGGTACCCTGGAGTTTATTTCCAAGGCCTCTCATTGCTGCTCCTTATGGCCTGGGCCCAGTAGACCTCACAAAGTCTCAGCCACCGTGTTCTTAAAAATAAAGCACATTTTTGACACTCTCCAGCTTTCACTGTGACAGAGATACAAAGCCAGCATCTTCTTTGAACTGGCCAGATGAGAGGACCTTGGAATCAAGTTGGGGATGCTGAGAGTGGGACAATTTAGTCATTTAGTCTTGTGAGGTGTTACATCAGCAGGGAAATTAGTCACATCCAGTCTAACTCTTTCATTTTATAGTTGAGTAACTGAGGCCTAGAGGTGGGAAATAACTTGTCCAAAGAAAGGCCTCCCAGGCAGATTATGGCAGAGCTGGCACTAGTACCCATAATCTCTGATTTCTAGATTGGTGTTTACAATGCCAAATTTAGAGCCATTTTATGGGATTAGAGAATGGCTTTCTGGGAAAAGCTCCTAGGACTGAAATCAGAAACAGACTGGAAAGGTAAAGAAAATAAATTCTGCGAATTAGGCACAGTGTCAGATATCTCATGTATTTTTAATTCTCAGCTAATCCTCTCAAAACCCCATGAATAAGACATGATAGCCATTTTACACCCTTTAACTGAGACTCAAAGACACTAAATGTCTTGTCTCATGCCACACATGTGACTAGGACAGTATGTGAATCCAGCTCCACTTGAAAACAGCTTTTCTGCCCCAGCGGCTGGACAACATGAATTGGTCTCGAGACCATTGCTGATATGATAAAACCTGGGGCAGAAATTAGGCAAGACTGGCAACATCTGCCTTGTCCTCTGGTGAGTAGGAAAAGGAGGAACAGACAATTCCATCCTCAGGATTGAGAGCAGGGTGATGAACAAAATATCAACTCTCTAAAGTCATAATCCATGTTATGGAGAGATTATCATCTAGATAAATTAAGGGCCTCTGATCTCATTTTAGGTATGGTCATGCTAATGGCTGTTTTCCTTTTGGCCTATCTACTCTCTGCTGTTATGAATAATATTTACATCCCACTCATGTAAATATTTGAGTTTGCTTGTTGCACAGGTTATATGTGTGTGTGTGTATGTGTTTGTTTGTTTATTTATTTATTTAAAGCCTCACTTGAGGACCTGTTTATTGATTTTAGGGAGGGAGAGAGGAAGAGACTGAGGGATTTAGGGATTGAAAGAGAAATAGAGAGAGGGAGAGAATGAAAGAGAGCGAGAAAAAGAGACAGACAGACAGTCAGACAGACAGGTAGACATCCATGTGAGACTGAAACATCAGTTGGTTGCCTCCTGTTTGTACCCAAACTGGGCATGGAACCTGAAACCTAAATGTGTACCCTGCCTGGGAAGGCATATGCACTTTATTTCAGATGATCCTGTACTATTCTTTAAACGGCTTAAGGGAAAGAGTAACTAGGTTGCCTCAGAATCAATAAGACCAATTTGCAGACAGAATAGACTGGAGTTAGGTCCACTCCATCCCCCAAAGAAACCTTAAAAAAAAGATAAAAATGAAACTCACAGCCTTTTGGTGCACAGGATGACGCTCCAACCAACTGAACCACCTGGCCAGGGCTCATAGGTTATTTTTTAATTTTGTAGATAATTTTCTTCTGACATGCCATTGGCCAATTACAACAAAGTCCCTCTTATTGCTAAAAATCTTTTATGCTAAGTTCGTTAATAAATTAGATCACCTTCAGGTAAATTAGTAATAAAAATTAAAGCAACAGCTAGTAGCATGGATATCTCTGGGCTCTTGCCCAACAAGCAAATCATCTGTGTGAGAGAAAACAGGGCAACAATTTTGGACTCTGGTCTCTGTGGCCACGCTGAGCATTGACCTCACCGGTAATTAGCCAAATTAATTGCCTTTCGGGTTGTGTCCTCTCATCACGAAAACTTTTTTCCCCAACTCAAACCACGTGGGTTAAATGAGAACACAAAAGCAAAAACTGCTCCCCACACCCAGAAGCCCCTTTTGTCAGGGATCCCAAGTGGACCCGGGAGAGCTGTTAGAAGGCAGAGGAGGGCTGATCATCATCGCATACCATGCATAGGTGGAGGGCTTGTTGTTCTGTTTCCCGCCCATGAGAGGATACCCCTATTGTTTCTGAAAATGCTGACCAGGACCTACACTTCCAACAAAAATTCCTCTACCCCTACAACAGCAGCAAGAGCAGCAGAAGCAAGAGCAACAGATAAGTGTTTTTGATGAATTGCAAGATGGAAAGGGTTTGCAGTGCCCCCAACCCTCCTGATACCAAATGCCTTTAAGATATAGCCTTTCCCATCCTAATCTACAAAGGAAACAGGAAAAAGGAACTTAAAACTCCCTGTGCTCAGAGACAGAAATGAGACTGTTACAGCCTGCTTCTGTGCTGTTCCTTCTTGCCTCTGACTTGTAAACAAGACCCAGTAGAACATGAGAATGGAAAGCCACAGACCTCTGGGTGTTTGAAAAGATCCTCAGGACCTCACGCACATCTGCGGAAACTGGATGGAGAGATTTGGGGAAGCATGAACTCTTTCGTCGGCTTAGTTCTCTATGGAGTCAGCTTGCTCCTTTCTGGTAAGATTTGGCTTTACTGTTTTGATTTAGTATTTTTTTTCAAACAGTGATTCTGGGCTCTCTCACTATTTTTTAGTGTAGTTAACAAGAAGCAGCTGTGGCGTAAGCACTATTTATTTAATATATAACACTCCATTTAATATATGTAAGGATTGAAATTCAAAGTGCTTGTGGTATGAACTGACTTTTCCAGAATTTCTCTTTTGCATAATCTCCCCCTGTGTTGCTACAGACTCTATGAAGACTGATAAAGTCATTTTATTTCAAGAGATTTACTTAGTGCGTTATTTTACCTTTTCCTCTTAGGGATTGTTTCCTTAATTTAAAAAATCCTGATTTTACCTACTTCAATAAAAATCTTCAGTAATTTTTAAAACAATGAAATTTATGCTGAGAATTAGCAGCGTACAGATTGTCATTTTTAACTGAGAACAAAAATGCTTTTACCCAGATTTCCTATCTGCATGCTCTTTTATTCAAAGCAATCAAATTAGTCTAAATATGCTCACTGTTTTTTCTTATAGTTGCAGTCTGGAAGATAAGGGCTATATAATTTTTGTTCATTTAAAATATTTGCCATAAAATGTTTATTGGCTCAATGAAATGAAAGTTCAGGCAGTTGCCCAGCTCACTGGGCACAGGAGAGTATCAGAGCTGTTGTGGAGTTGAGGAATGACTGGTCTGAATATTTTTAGGTTAGGTTTGTTGTTTAGATTCTCTGTGTAGTGGCACACCTCTGTAGTTCACTCATCTTATCGGATACTGGCTGAAAGTGGTATCAAAACCTGAAGTACAAATAAGTCACAGCTATAATTGCCATCAATCTCTCCCCTTCAGTTTGAAAGCATTTTAATTATTGTAATGAAAATAGAATTAATATTGGAAATGAATTTGAGGGAATTTACTGAACTTAATGGTGTAGGCTATATTACATTAATAGAATTTGATCCAAATAGACATAAGCAACTATTATATTGTTTTTATAGTTTTCTTTATGCTTGAAATCTCAACTATTAAAAAATTAACCCAATAAAATAATATAATTGAATATAAAATAATTTGTAGCTTTTCAGTTTGCTTTCAATAACCAATTACATAGAGGATTTAATATTTTTAAGACTAAAAGTGTGTAATACAAATTGCTAAAAATGAAATGATCTGAGATGGTTTCAGTACTTGTGCAGAATGTTTTTATATTAATATAGCAATAATGTTAATTTTCTTCTAATAATATGTACCTTTAGACCAAATAATAATCATAATTTCATTTTGGCTTACTTTTCCTCCATGCATATTTATTAGTGATGTGAATCTAGAACTGATTCTACACCAGGGGTTATAGTAATCAAAGCCTAAGTGTCTACAGTTGCTCTGAGGTACTTTTTAGCTTAAATCACACACACACATATAATTGTTTTAATTTACTTTTTCCCCCTAAAGTGACTATATATGACAATATAAGATTAGAAAGGCTGTCATGAAATCAAACAAAAATGTTATGTGGCCAAAAGAGTTGCTCCATGTCTAGACCTTAGTTCCCTAAAAAGAGCGTAGATGCCAGCAGGTAGGGGTACATGGAGAAGGCTTTCATGCTCTTACTGAAAAAAGAGGGTAACACTAGCAAGGCTGGTTTCTGGGGTAGGTATGTTTTCTTGAATCCTAACTTGCATTCCCAGTCTAAGCCTCGATGAACATGAATACCAAGGACTGGTAATAAGAATCCAGCGTGATCATATCTATAGGCATAGAAACCCATTCTTCAAACCAAACACCACTGGTAGACTGTAGCAATGGAGCAAGGGGCTTATGTTTCTCTCTCTAGTCCAGTGGATTTTTCTCATTCCTTTATTTTTTTCTAAACAAACAACTGAAACATGATGTCACATTTGCCCCAGTGAAAGTAGCTCTGGGTGGAAGATGCTCAGCCATAAGAGCGTTGGAGGAGGTGTATAATTTTCAAAAGGCTTCCCTGAAACCCACCTAGATTTTGATACATCACCCTCCCAATTAAGAATCATGGCCAATTTCAGCTCACAAACAAGTCCTAATAATCATACCAACTTTTTCCTACTCCCCCATCCTCACCAAACCAGGCTACTCTCTCTCTGAAGAGTTGTATATGCAGAAAAACACAATAAATCACTCTTCCTGCTTTATCATAGTGTGTCCTATGTGATCAACATTGATCCAACAGGAATTCTCTGGTAGAGAACCTTCATACCCCTTTTCTGTCTCATTTAACATTTTATATAACCTAGATTCAGAGATAGTGGGCAGCTTTTCTGGAATGGCATGGGAATTTAGTTACAGGCACATCTTGGAGATATTGTGGGCTCGATTCCAGACTATCACAATGATATGAGTATCATAATAAAGTGAATCATAGTCTTTTTGCTGGTGGAGGGTTTTGCCTTCAATTTGTAAAAGTGCAACATCTGTGAAGCACAATAAAGCAAAGTGCAACTAAATGAGGTATGCCTCTATAAGGTCAGGGAAGTGGTTCCATATGGAACTCCTCAATGGGGCTGGTCTTACAAGGCAACTACCAAGTTTGAGTAATCAAGGGTGGTGGTCTTAGAAGCTTGGATCAGAGACACACCTGGAAATTGTTTTTAGAGGGAGGAGTTTTACTTCCTTCACAAATGCTCCCTCCTAATCATTGTCTTGTTGGGAGGTCTTGGCATTTCCTTTTCAGCCCTACCCTGCAATAACTTCCTGCTAGAGCCTAGTTCTTCTAAGACATCTTTCCAGAAGGAAAAGACACTTCCAAGTCCACATCAGAAGACAATGCTCTGTCCTCTTGGGTATTCAGATGGGTGGGCTCCAAAGTTTTCTGACATCAATTTGTCTCCTGGGGCCCTACCCTTAAAAATAGGTGTGTGTGATTGTGTCTTCTGTTTATTCCCTGCAGATGGTTTATTGGTTAAAGCACAGACTCAGGCTTCAGATAGATTTTTTCTCTGGGCTAGATGGTTGATCCAAACCAAAAGAATACTATTTCAAAGTAGGTAATGACAAGTTGTGCATTTGGATTTAATAAATAAATTATTCATGTGCAATGTGAGGGAGATTTGTTAAAAGTTCTAGTGTCACCAAGTATCACTAAATTTCGTGACACACAAAATTCATAGGAACCAATATGTTCTCTGCTTACTAAACATGTAATACATAAGCTGTAAAAGTTTGCACTAATAGAAAGACATGGTGCAATGTAGAAATAGTCATCACTTCACCCTACTTCTCACAGCATATCTATTAAATACTGAAGCCATGGAGAAATTTGACAGCAAACCTAGTAGGCAAACAAGAAGGTAAGTGCTTTAGAAACCACATCACTTGGAAATTTTTAGTCAGAAAAAAATAGATGAACAGCAGTGTTATAAAGGATTTCCATATAGAAGACATGATAGATTGACTTTGTGTTTTGCCAGATCTAGGATCCAGGGGTGGAAGGAGTTGTACAAAGAGAGTTTGGCTTTTCTAATGAAAACCTTCTAAAAACTGTATTTAAACATCCCCCTGAGGAGTGAACTACTGCACTGGATAATGTTCAGGCACAGGTTGGGTGATTATCTATTAGGAACCTGAATACAGAGTGTAGACATACTTTTCATTTTATTGTCTGTTTGTCACTCCTCGTTGATCACTTAGCAGGTGGCTAAAGTTTCAGAAAAGCCTCCAGGATCTTTGTCTAATTAGACCCCGCTGGGTGTGCGTCCTGACTGTTGACCCAAATGTAGTCACTTTATACTGAATTTTAACTCAATATGCCTTTTGAGAAAAAAAATCACATGAGCATGTGCTGTAGTGACTCTTTTGAAGCCACTGCTCTGTGGAACTGAGGTACAGCTAATGAGGAATAAAGGAGAAGGAGTTAAGAGAATGGGTCTTAAAATTACAGACTTGGGGTTAAACCCAAATTGGATTACCATGGGAAAGTTATTTAACTTTTCTGAGCCACACTTTTCTCACCTTTTATGGATGAGACTATTTCCTAGACTTGTTTTAGGCACCGAGTGTGATAATGCACATAGAGTGTTTAGCCAACAAGAACTCAATAAAGAAAGCCAGAGTAATCAAAAGGGAAATGTTGCTGTGAAGCTACTGCTAGTTCAAGACAGAGTTAATCTTTTCCAAGGTGTAGGGGAATCACTTACTACTCATAGAAGCAGTTTCCTTTTAAAAGACCTCAACAAACTCCAATTCCTTAAATTTTGTGTTGGTCATTCCCTAGTTGACAAGCCAAAATACTTGGCCTACTATGGAAACTATTCCTCACCTACTCATTCATCCCTTATCATGACCCTTCTACTTCGAACAGGCCCATCTTCACAATCTATGCATTCTTTACCCTTCATTCTTGTTCATGCTGCTCCATCCATTTGGAAATGACAGTCTCCATGTCCATACTGCAAACACAATTCAACTCAATTTGCCTGGCCATCTCTTCCTCATGGTGTTTTTTTCCTAGTTCTGAGTTTGCTTACCTCACAGGCTGTATCTTTGAGATTTGGACACACATATTTAGCTGGATTAGCCTCTAACGTTTTTGATGATAGCTATTATTATTTGTTGGATTTTTATAGGGCATGTGTTTGATGTTCAGTAATCTTTATTAAATGGCATTTAATATGCCACAGTGAGAACATGGTATGCCTCAGCATTTCTTTCTTTCTGGGAAGAAAGAAAATGTAGAAAGAGTTTTAGCTACACTGAAATAGCAACAATATGAGCAATAAATCGATTTCATATACATTGCAAATAGTACTCTCTCATGTCTTAAAAGGATGCTGACCAAGATGGAGGCATAGGTGGAAACACTGTGCCTCTTCGGATGACCAAGTTTAAAAACAACAAAGTTTTAGTAACAAAAACACAACCAAAAACACGGAAAATTGAACTGTACCAAAGTCTGACAACAATGAACCATTCATCCAGACCAGTAAGAGGGGTGAAGTCAGCGGCTGGTGGAAGGGGGTCAGGCAGGAAAAAGCGGCCGGACCGGACCTACCCAAGTGTGCAGGTGGCCGTTGGCAGATCCCAGGCACGGGGTGGCCACCGGCAGACCCAGTGGGGGAGCAAGGCAGCTGGCTGACCACTTTCACACATTCGCGCACATTTAAACTAGGCGAAGGAGCAAGCAGTGAGGCAGACCACGCATTCTAGGGCCCCAGTGACAGGAATTAAAACCTAAAAGCATCAATTGGAAACACTTTTGGGGGTCAAGGTGCGGGGAAAAGCTCCAGGCTCACAGAGAGTTTGTTGGAGACACCCACAGGGTCCGGGAGGGTGCATAGGCCTACACACCTGGGAGCCAGCACCAGGGGGGCCAGTTTGCTTGCAGGAAGCAGCAGAGGGGACAGAAATCTGAGAGAGCAGAACAAACGCCATTGCCCTTCTCTGACTCCGCCCCCACATACAGCATCACAACCCAGCAACTGGGTCGCCCCGCCCTGGTGAACACCTAAGGCTCTGCCCCTCATACTTAACAGGTGCAAACAAACCAAAAAACTATGGCTCAAACAGAAGAACAAATCAAAGCCCTAGAGCCAATACTTTTAAGCAACCAAGAGATAGCCAACCTATCAGATGCACAGTTCAAAATACTGGTGATCAGGATGCTCACAGAATTGGTTGATTTTAGTCACAAATTAGAGGAACAAATGAAGGCTAACCTAAGTGAAATGAAGGGAAATGCATAGGAAACAATATTGATGAGAAGGAAACTGGGACCCAAATCAAGGGAATGGACCAGAAGGAAGATAAAAATGACCAAACAAAAAAGAATTAAGAAACAAGAATTCAAAAAAATGAGGAGAGGCTTAGGAACCGCCAGGACATCTTTAAACATTCCAACATCCGAATTATAGGGGTACCAGAAGGGGAAAAGGAACAGCCATGAATGGAAAACTTATTTGAACAAATAATAAAGGAGAACTTCCCCAATCTGGCAAAGGAAATGGACTTCCAGGAAATACAGGAAGCTCAGAGAGTCCCAAAGAAGTTGGACCAAGAAGGAACACACCAAGGCACATCATCATTACATTAGCCAAGATGAAAATGAAGGAGAGAATCCTAGAAGCAGCAAGAGATAAGGGGACAGTCACCTACAAAGGAGTGCCCAGCAGACTGTCAGGTGATTTCTCAAAAGAGACCTTAGAGGCAAGAAGAGGCTGGAAAGAAGTATTCCAAGTCATGAAATCCAAAGACCTACATCCAAGATTGCTTTATCCAGCAAAGCTTTCATTTAGAATGGAAGGGCAAATAAAGTTCTTCTCAGATAAGGTCAAGTTCAAGGAGTTCATCATCACCAGGTCCTTATTATATGAAATGTTAAAGGGACTTATCTAAGGAAAAGAAGATAAAAAATATGAACAGTGAAAGGACAGCAAACTCATAGTTATTAACAACCACACCAAAGGGGTTATGTAAAATATAGCTTCTCAAGAGCTACAAAAAATTTTATTAGCTCTAATAAAGAGTGAAACTTGAAAAATCTAAATTAGACATAAATGTTGAATTAAATGTTTAAAAACACAGTGTCAACTTCACTAATTGCTAAATTTAGTATGAATAACATTAATTTTTCTCACTTTGCAAGAACTCCTAATAGTAGTTGATATTGCCAAAAATTATGTCCAATTATAGTTACAAATTACTCATAGCAAGTGATTTTGTTTTATTTTTATTAAAAGATGTTATTTATTTACTTAGTTTCGGAGAAAGGGGAAGGAAAAGAGAAAGAGAGGGAGAAAAACATTGATTGGTTGCCTCTCTCATGCAGTTAGGACTGGGGATCTGGCTTGCAACTTAGGTATGTGTCCTGGCTGGGAATCAAACTGGCAACCTTCTGGTTTGTGGGATGAAACTCAACCCACTGAGCAACACTGGTCAGTACTACACAAATGATTTTAAAACTTGGGTAAAAAAGAAATAGGAAAAACTTTCCATTAAAGGGAGAAGGATGTGAAATAAGGCTAGCTCCAAGAAGTCGAGTAAGGCTAGAATGTAGGACGGCAGTGGAGAATTAAGATTGGGGTCATACTGGAAAGGGTTTTGTAGGCATTTTAAATAGCTTATATGTTCATGGGGTACGGACGATGGATTGCCATGGCAGAGATGGTAGGCCTGGGCCAGTTTGGCTTCCTGATACTTCAGGCAGAAAGGCCTGGGTGAAGAGGGGCCTTGAAAGTGTTTAGGAAGTAAAACTGTAGGGGTTGGTGATGCTTACTGGAGGTTGCGAGAAAGGGGAGAAAAGAAGCATTGCTTCAGGATTCTGGTTTGGGTGATGGTGGTGCTGTTCAGTGTCCTGAAACGTGGCAGAAGGAACTGGTTGGAGATGGGGTGAAATGGAGCAGGTAATTATTTTGTACATTTTGACTTTAAGGTTCCATGTAAATGGAAATATTTAGCAAAATTTGGCTTTCTGGGTCTGATGCTCAGAAAAATGGATTGGGCGAGGGAATCGAAGCATAGAAATTTTTGGTTTACAGTAATGAAGTTATGGGCATGAATATATCTTAAGCTTTAAGTGAAAGGAAGAGAAATAAGAGATAGCTAAGTGTTCTATGAAGAAGTAGTCAGGGAGTTGCTAGGAGAAGCAAATCCAATCAGATTCCTTTCCTGGGATTTTAGAGGATTGGTGTTGTGCTAACTAAAGAAGGAGAGGGTTTTAAGAAGGGGACAGGAATATGGGGGCAGCAGAGTGACAGGACAGCCTCAGGGCCTGGCATCGGGGAACCAGACTGCAAATGTGTTGTCCTACAAAGAGCCAGGTGCACTGGTAGTATTAAGAGCCCAAACTGCAAGGGATGTCAGAGGATCCACTGGCATCACTCCCAGCCTTCAGGAAAGGGAATATCTAAAGTTGCCTCCCTTATTTCTGGAATTTAAAACTGATAACCCAATTCCCACCAGTCTGGCCAAACTGCTTCTTAACTCACATCACATGTGCAGAATGTTTTTCAGATTGAGCCATGACTGCTTTTTTTGTACTCCCCGCCCTCGCTGCCTTGTCTCTTCAGGAGGAATCTGACTATCCATATATTTCTCCCCAAAGGCTGCAGAGACAGGTGTGGGGATGTGCTCTGCCAGATGGACAGAGTTCTGACTCTTCAACATATCTGTTGATTAGAGGGAGTGCATTCCCACTGCCTGGTGACTCCGTGTCTAACATGGTATGAATTTAACAAAGAGAGGGAGAAAATTGAAAGACAAACCAAAGGAACCCACCAGGCTGCCTGTTGAAGGACAGACACAGTGTGTGGCTTCTGTTTGCTCTCAGCTTGTCACAGACCCTCATCCAGGGCTTGACCAGTGAGGTGTGTGTGGTGGTCACACCCATCTCAGTAGATCTGTCAGCTTTCCCGCTTTTGTTAGAGGGTGATATCATGTTTCCTGGGGGGAGCACTGGAAGACAATGCTAGGCCACTTTCCTCCAGATACAATAGGCGGAGTCAGGAAGGCAGTATTGACATTGCTGGGGTTGGGGAGGCACTCACTGCTCTGCGGCCGTCAGATGGTGAACCAGCTTAACCTTGGCATACAGGGCCTGGGTTGTGCAAGGCGTCTGGCTGCAGAGCCAAGGGGACTCCACCCTGGGGACAGCAGTGCTTTAGACATCTGGGAATCTGGGATGGGCTTCAAATTCCGATCCCTCTGTCAAAAACAACTGTAAAACAATAATAGTACCAGTAATAACAAAAATGACCACCATAAATGAATATCTCTATGCACCACGTGTTTAATATGAATTTAATATCTCCCAACAAACTTGTGCAATAGGTATTATTAATTTTAGGAAAATTATGTTGAAACTCAGGTTCTTAAAGGTTAAGTGACTTGCCTGTGGTTTTAAACTGTAATAGACAACCATTACTTTGTATTGCCTAATATCTCTATTTTTCAAGAAGTACCATGATTTCCCCCTGTGTGATTCTGATGGAACTGCCAATCATTGATCACAGATTGTTCCATCCCTCTGATGACCGCAGTTGGTTCGGATGAAGGGTGCATGCCCTACATGGTCAGTTAGACTCTTTCTCTGGGAATTTATGAGCAATATGTTCTCTTTCTTCAGTGAGGACACTGTATACCTGGAGTTACCAGATTCCTTGGGCACTTGAAGGAAGCTGGTCTTTGGTGAGAAAGAATGAGGACAGTAACAGAACAGGACCAAGGGCAGGCACTCTGACATCATTTGAGTACTGGGTCCGGTGGTTTTAGGTCAGAGACCCATCCCTGTACCTTCCAATTATGGGAGCCAGTCACTCTTATTTGCCTATATCATTTTGAGTTGGTTTTGTGTCTTCAAAGTGAAGAGTCCTGAGTGACCCCATGGTCTCAGCAGGAGATGATGGAGACCAGAGTTTATTTGTGAATGACCTGAACCCAGATTCTGAGCTCTTTCCCAGACTTCACTTGCTGTCTTCTAACTAGTACTTCCTGGTCACCTTAAGCTAGAAAATTAGGCTGATAACAATATCTATTTGTGTAATTTTGGGGACGATTTTAAGAGAGATACTATTTAAAAGTACTTAGTACAGGGTTGGTACACAATGAGCACTCAAAAAAATCCGATACTCTTAATTATGTGCTTATAAACAAAGCTGGAGTCTTTTATATTGCCTCATGCCATTCCTTTCAAAGCACAGACCCATCCATGAGGGCAGGTGGCTCTATATTCTGTGCCAGATGGAACTCTCCAGCTTCCCTTGTTGAAACTCAACATTGGTCTCTCAAGCTTGGCTTTGTCTCAGGGACGAGGAAAGAAAAGCTTAGAGCTGTGTGTTCTTGGGTTTTTGCTAAAGATCTGTAGTGTCAGGTGAGGGAATTCCTTCCTGTGGCTCTGCAGCTCATGACATAGTGCTCCCTGCTTTCCTGCTTTTCTCCTGCCAGACCCCCATTTCCTCTTGTCTCTGACCCTGATTGACCTGAAGCTCTAGGGTGATGTGTCTTCTGTAGGACCCTACCTCATTTATTCCAAACCTAAGTTTTAGTTCTTGATCATTTATTCTAGAATTGTCATTTCCAAGTGGAATGTGCCTCACTTGTGACTAAGTTCATTATTGGATTTGGGGGTCCATCTTGGAGTGAGTGAATGTGTGTGTGTGTGTGTGTGTGTGTGTGTGTGAGACAAAAGTTCTGCCCCCATTTCACTATCATCTTTCCTCTAATTCTTTCTTCTCTTACTCTTAGCTCCCCTTGCGTCTAGCACCTCTTGAATCTATACTGCACTTTCTAACCTTCTGGGACTGTTTTAAATATCCACCTATTTACTGTTCATTGCTACCACTTCAGATCAAAGAACAATGGAGGCGGTAGTTGGTTGTGGTCAGCAACTTTTCAGAAACCTGTCTTTGCCTACCTCACCAGGGTCTTGTGGTTCTCAGTCCCTCGTGGTATGTTGGAAGTGTATTTCAGTCATACCAGGCTCTTGGCAGTTTCCGAATGTACACTTTGAAGCCTCATTGCCTTTGTGTATGCTGTTTCTTCTGCCAGGAATGCCCTCTTCACATTCTCTTGTTCACCTGTCTGACTTATTCATGCTTTCAGGTTTATTTCAGGTATTATTTCCTCCAAGAAGTCTTTCTTAACCTCTTTACCTGTGTGAAGGCTCTGCTGTATGTAGCCTCAGCTCCACCAAAAACGTTGCCTCATATGCAGGTAGATTGTTTGGAAAGTGCTCCCAGGGAGCGAGAGTAGGTGACTAGGTGAATACAACTGAACCAGAGTGTGTTATCACATTGGCCACTGCTACAAATGCCTGGTGCTCCAGACCTTCAGAGGAGCCTTATGAAATGAGGCTCAGAAATGTTCACCTGCAAAGGGAGGAAGGTGTTCATCCATTTCTATACTCTCTCTTCATTCATGAGTTAAGTAGCTATAAGAAGCTAGTGAGTGATTGCTGGTTTCCTGTGCTGTTGTGCCAGATAAAGTTCTAGGGGAGGAAGTGAGGTCTACTCACAGGGGTTCTGAGTGAGCTACTTTGAGGTTACATCTGCTTATAGCTGGTCGCGGCCTGTACAAAAGTGGCCCCTGATGAGGCAGCTGGCACCACAGCTGGGATGGGGAGAATTTGCATTGGTGCTCAAGTGGTATTGGATATAGGTACCCTTGTGCTCACCTCTGTCATAGTACCTAGAAAATTAAATTACAATTTATGGTTTACTTGTTGGTTTTACCCACTAGACTATCAGCTGTGTTTGGTATTTCAATATTCTCAACACCAAACATAGTATACTGGCTGGCAGAGAAGTGCTTTAGTAAATAGTTTTGTACTGGATTAAATGTTCTAACCTAGTGCTCCCCTATGTGTGTACATATAGTGCTGCTGGCCTGGAAGATGATTTTTGTAGTGCTTGGGGAAATATTTTAATTATGATATTTATTAGTATGTAGACATAAATATGTGTATATGTATCATGTCAGTCATATAATTTTATGACTATTCTGGCTTAGTATGAAACTATGGGGGAAAAGATGAATTAAAGAAAATGGTTAATAGAATAATTATACAAGTAGCATGTAGACTCAGCAAGAATCATGAAAGTGATGCCTAAGTTAATTTAGTTTGGGAGATGCAACTGTAACTAAATGAGTCAGTCAATTCTTTTAGGACCCTTTGTGTGTGTGTGTCAAATAAAAAGAAAAGGAAGTGGGCACATAATTAATATAATCCTAGTGACAGTCTCAGGGTGATCAACTTGTTTCAAATTACTCTCTTGGCCTGTAATTTTGCTTCTCAGAAAAATCTGCAAAGTGGAAATTTCTTAATAAATTACAGACAACACTTAGTTTATCCTTTGGCACATTGGGCATCCCTCAAGGTCTAGCAGTTAGCCAGCAAGCCAATGAGCAATGCCTACCAGTGGAGAAATGGGTGGGTCAGTGAGCCCTTTCTATGCACTGGGAATCTGCTAAGCATTGTCGTTACAGAGATGGTAAAGAGAGGGACCTGACTTCAAGTGGTTTGCACTCTGGTAGATGAGATGCTCTGATCTACTAGAGCTGACAATAGAACATGAAAGCTGGTTAGTGAGTAATCTGGGAAAAGAATGGGGTCTCATTAGGAGGGTGACATTTGAGAAAGATGAGTAAGATTATGCTCTGTGGAAAATCTGGGGTGGATATGAAGAGTAAGGCATTCTAGGCAGAGGGAGAGGCATGGAAAATGAGGAATTCAAAGTATAATACTCCAGGGTACACTGGAGGAGATGGCAGGAGATAAAGCTGGGAACCTGGGCTGAGAAAAAGGTAATTTGGTTTGAGGTGGGCTGCGTGGGCAGGGTTGGAGATACTTCTGGGAGATGTTAGGATGTAGTATGAAGCTGTGTGAAGGAATGAGATTGCCCAACAGGTAGTTCTGGGAACACCTATCAGGGGGTAGAAGAAGAGGAAATTGAAGGCATTCAATGAGACAAACTTAAGGAGGAGGGAGTTTCCAGTATATCAAAAGTTTCAGAGGCAGAAGCAGAATAAGGAGAGGGACTAGAAAATTTGACAATTAGGTGCTGTCACAAAGCATTGTCAGGGCTGGGGTTGAAGAGTCAGTGGGAGGTGAGGGCATGGGGTAGATAAGCAGGGATTCTTCTCTGATAGATGTCCCAGGTCCTGGCAGGTTTCTGTATGCATACGCTTTTCTGTAAGCTTGATTCTAGAAATGGGTGGGTCAGTGAGCCCTTTCTATGCACTGGGAATCTGCTAAGCATTGTCGTTACAGAGATGGTAAAGAGAGGGACCTGACTTCAAGTGGTTTGCACTCTGGTAGATGAGATGCTCTGATCTACTAGAGCTGACAATAGAACATGAAAGCTGGTTAGTGAGTAATCTGGGAAAAGAATGGGGTCTCATTAGGAGGGTGACATTTGAGCTCTAGGTGAGCTGGTAGGGGAAGGGCAGAGGTCCTCCCTGCTGTTGCTGACTCAGGCACTAGGAGGATATTCAAAAGTTTAAAGGAAGTTGGGAAAGACCTCTTCCATAACAGACATTCTCCCTTCCCTGGGATGTGTCCCCAAGTTACCTGAATTATGAAATTGTTATAGTTTCAAAAATCCATGGAAATGAATATAGAAGTTTTTGTGGAGGGGTCACATACTGTTACCTAGAATAACAGAATGTTAGAACTGTCAAAGTCTTAAAAGATATCTCATGTGGTGTCTCTGAAGTGCCTTCACAGAATGTACTAATTCCAGGAAAGGCATAGGATCTTTTTTCTTAACATCATGTGGAGCTAATGTATCATACTTCGAGAAATGCTGTGATTCAACCGGCTCATTTTACAGATATTGACACTGAGGCTCAGAGAGTTCAGCACTTAGCTCATGCTCATTCAGCTCATCAGAGCCACGGTTCTTCACTTTAATAGAGAGAGTAGAAGGCAATGTAAATTAGAGATCAGTTCATGTGATGCATAGTCAGACGGTGTGAGATGGCATTCCAGCTTTATCACTGTATTGCTTAGCAATTGCTGTATAACAACTACTCCCTGAACTCAGTGGCTAAACCAGTGTTTACCATAACTCACATGCCTTTGGATCATCTGAGCTTTTGCTGACCTATGCTTAGCACAGCTCAGTGGTGCTGCTTCATGTTGCAGCAGCTGGGGCAGCTCTGCTTCTTGCTGTAGGTGTGAGTTGTCTGGGTGACTCTGCTCACATGTACCTCATCCTTCTTGGATCAGCAGATTACCCACAGTGCATTGTTCTCATGGTGATGTGAGAAATGTAAGAGGGCTCAGTAGAAACAAGTAAACAAGCTTCTTAAGGCCTAGGTTCAGGGATAGCATACTGTCACTCCCAAAGTCATGTGCTATACCCAAGGTCAAGGGCTGGGATGTACACTGCCCTTGATGAGGCCAAAGCAAGGGTGTGGATGCAAGGAGGGTTGAAGAATTGGGGCCAATGATTCAATCTAATGTTAGCTGTGTACTGTGCTGCAAGTTGTTTTGGAGGGGATTAAATACATTAGTTTATGAATTATTTGGAACAATGCTTGAACTTAGAAAACACTACATAAATGTTAGTATTTTTACTAACTTCATCCATCTGACCATCACTACCAATGCATGGTACAGGGTTTTGGGGGTCTTTGTGGCCATAGTGGCCATGGAAGGGTCAGGGCTAGAAGTAAACTTCTGAAGAATCCCCAAATTCCTCATGCACAAATTTTCTTTCTTTCTCTTATAAGTGCATAATGGCTGCAGATGTAAGGCTGCTGGCAGTGTGGGCT
Organism: Sturnira hondurensis; assembly: GCF_014824575.4. NCBI lineage: Eukaryota > Metazoa > Chordata > Mammalia > Chiroptera > Phyllostomidae > Sturnira > Sturnira hondurensis. Next base: position 1,390,378 of record NW_028084643.1, read on the forward strand.
TTGCTTTGTGCTGTCTGGCGCTCCCAGCCCCTTTTCCCTGTGAGTCTCACACCCAGAGTCAGCAGCAGTGCTTTTCACACAAACCCTCTGCCAAAAGGTGTGGAACTGGAGCCAGAAACGCACAACAGCTGCAGGAGCTCAGCCACGTTCGGAGGCCTGTAGTAATCTCCCAACAGGCCTAGCTAAGCACGGCCCAAGCCCCAACCACTGAGTGCCTTTAGAGTACGTAAGCCATCAGCAAAGTGTGATTCCAACATGAGTAATGCATGAATTCTGCCAGCTGCTCCTGGAATCAAACAAAAAACAGTGCTGTTGCCAGCCAGGCATAAAAATCACCATTAATTGCATCACTGTCTTCCCACAAAAGCTGGGAAGAGCCCGTGACTCAGGCATACTTCTGTTGGAGGCCCTCTTTGCCTTTTCTAGAGATTGCTGTCTGATGGAATGCCTGGCTTATAACCCCTACCAAACCCACCTTTTCATTTTAACCAGGTGGTTCTGATCACAGGCTCTGAGGGCAGATGAATCTGCACTGGAGTCCTGCTCAACAGTGTGGTAGCTGTTGACCTTTTATGAGTCATTTCATCTCCCTTTAGATAGAGATAATGTCACCCACAGTAAAGAATTGTGGTGGTTGCAAGATATCAATATAAGTCAATCAAATGGTTAGCAAAGTGCAGGTTCATAAGAGGTGCTTGATAAATATTAGCTATCATGATTGTTTCTTATGTCTCTCTATCACTCCTAAGAGAACCCTGTCTCCAAGAATCTGTATAAATTTTATTCTTGTCCAGTGCATCCCATTTCAACATACCTCATTCCTTCCCAACCCATTCTATTCTATAAATAGTTTTTGAGCCCTACTCTGTGCCTAACACTGGGTCAGTAGATAGAAGATGAATAAAGTCAAGTCATTGCTGCTAAGTAGCTGCCATTGGGCTGAGAGTTGCAGAGAGACATAGGGTAGATTCTTGTTGTCCATCACAGTTTTGTTCTATCAACCATGAATACAGGGTTAGTTTCCTGTAAACCGAAGCATTTTTGTCAACTGATCAATACAAAAATCAGTTTTGTGTGTGTTTCTGTTCAAAGAGAAATCATTAAATGTATATGGCTGATTCATTAACCCATGCTTGTGCCTAACAGCCCTATGACTCCTGGCTGAACAAAGCTTATCTAACACATGTATTTTCTCATAAGGCATGCCCCAGCATTCTTGTGCTTGGGAACGTTAGACGGCATTTTTACACTCTGCTTGTGAGCCATCTGAAATGGTAAAATTGCCAACAAAAAGGACAGAAAGGTGACAAAGTAGCACTAAAGGTACCTCAAAAAACAATGCTGGTTTACAGTATGAGAGCTGAGTGGAGTGATGCCTTGTTCCACCTCAGGTGGTAACTCATGCATCTGAGGACTGAGGGTTTTCTCTGTTCTTCATGAGCTTGAATGGGTGGAAAATCACCATGAGTATCAATTTTGAGGCATAACCAAATTGTAGGCAAACTCTCAGACACAGAATCAACAAATAATGAGGATAGACTGTTTATACAAAAAGTTAAACAATTCAGACTGCAATAAAGTTTCCATAGAAGTCAGGGAAAGCACAGGAGAGAGAGAAATGGATTTAGTTTGGGACAATCAGGTTCCACAGACTGAAATCAGACTTTCAAGTGCAGGAGAGCATTTCTGACAGATCAGACAGAGATGGAAGCATGGAGGGGTGAAAATCCTACATCCAGCCAGATTAGCCAGGTTGGGGCTAGTGGGCAGAGGGATTTCTGCCTCCAGCACTGTGCTGTGTAGCCCAGGTTTGATAGGAGGCCTCTTCTCACCCACATCCACTCAAATGCAGGACCTAGCACTCTGAGATACCACACCAAGGATTCTACTCCATAGAGTCCATGAGAAACAAAGAATTTTTAGTGGGTCAAAGGGTTTTTGACTTCTTCTGGTCAAAGGAGAAGACAGTTTGTGTTTAGTGGGCAAAACTTAATAAACTCACCAGTTTATTAAATTCCTCTACTTAATCTGACATCTGTGTTCCTCTACCTAAGTTTCTCTCTAGCACTTAGTCTCCTCATTTCTCCTTCCTTCCTTTTACTGCCTCTAGTAGCCCACTTTCACCTTCACTTGCATAAACCATGCTGCAAAACAAAGGTCAGCTCCTTATCTAACCTCTCTCCCCTGGAATCTGAGCAGGAGCCCTGGATCTCTACTCAAGCATGCCTTTCAGAAGGTTTTTACTCTGTCCTCTACTCCCTACTCCAAGGGGCTTATCAAAATATTCACCCAGTGAAATACTTTATCCGTAAACAATCATACAAGATCCCAGATAAGTTACCACTAACTATCGCTGGCCTGCTAGTTATTCCTGACAGAGTAAGTATTTTCTCTCTGGGATGCATGACCCATGGTTTTGGTGGTTTTTACAGACCCAAGTAAGTCCAAGTCCTTGTCACATTAGATATTCAGTAAATGAATAGATTTGGGCTAAACTGATGATTTGGGGAAAAGAGACATCTCTAATGTTTTCCTCCACAAAGCTGATACATAGTTTTAATTATTGTAGTTTTCTTATATATTTCACAGCCAGGTTTTATAATTTTCATTATATTAAGTTCTAAACATTTGTTCCTAATCATTCTTAGCAAAACCCCCAAAGATATTGTTTTTGGAACTTAATGAATAATGAAACTTAATGAAACCTAAGGAAATTCTGAGAATAAAAAGTTGTGTCTTGGGAACAGCTCTACTAGATCTTAAGACAGGGTGTGATAATGTAATTTGATGGGTACAGCCCACGATCATGGACACATGATCAACACTCTAGAAAGGCCAGCACCAGACCTGAGATGACATAAAAATTTAATGTCCTAGAAAGGATACAAATCCATAGGGAAGGGAATAAGAGTTCTATGAAAAATTAGTTTTCTGTTTGGAAAAAAAGTGTTGTTTGAGAAGCCCATCTATTACCACACACAAAGATAAATTACACATGGCTTAAAGAGATTTAGTAAAAATGTAAGCGGTCCAAAGAAGCTGAAAGTGAATATTTATTGGCTTTTCATATGGAGAAGGACTTTTTTAAGTTTAAAAACCATAGGAGAAATGACAAAAATAAAAATCAATATACTTAGCTACATAAATATTTAAACTGTTAGTCTAACAATAAGCAAAATTGAAAGGCAAAGAACAAATAGAAAAAAACACTTGCAACAAATATGGCATGTAAGACAAAGTATTTTTGTCAAAGAAGCTCATTGAAATTAATAGAGAAAAATCAAAACATCAATAGAAAAAGAAAGGAACGAATAACTCACAAAAGGAGGAAATACATGAGAGTAATAGTGTGTAGAAAAGTTCACCCTCTAATTTAAAATTAAATCAAAGTAAGGTACTATTTTTCGGTATCAAACTAGCAATGATTAAAAAAACACATGAGAATACTCAATAATACATGGATGGGGTTGATGAAATGTTCACTCATATACTGTGGCTTTTTAGATAGGAATTTGGCAATGTGAAGTACAGTGATAATATTTTAAATGTTATAAGATGAAGTACAAATTCAGAATATGAAATTATACTTGGTTTTAGCTTAGGAAAATCTAAGTACAATGTTGGTTTCTGTAGTTTCTTTCTATACCCAGTCTGGAAAAAAATAAAGGTCATCTATCAAGTCCTAACAAGGGTGAAAATGTTCCATTCTAACCGTTTCTCACTTCTCACTGTGTTTGGAGAGGCCTGGGCTGGTGCTCAAGGAAGGGTTTCATAATGAGGAAATACATTTTAAAATACTTTATATTTTGAATATCCTAGACCATTAAATATAGTATTATTTTGTGGTTTTAGAGATACTTTTTGATGATTATTCTTAAATTGTTATCACCTAACAAGATAAAAATCAATATAAAAGAACCCAAGTTTATCAGGACCACTGTATATTTTGCATATATAAAATGTTTTTTGACTGTCAGGGTATTAATTAATGCAGTATTGTTACAAAAAATAGATTCCAGAGACAATATCTTCCTTGGACATTTGTATTGGAACATTCTGGTGGCTTATTGAAATAAGACCCAAGAAGACAATGAGAAATGCCACTTTCACAGTGTTCACTTGATTTTTAAAGTTGGGGAACAAAAACTTCTATACACATTGGAACTCTGTATACAAATTATGGCATTTGTATGCTTTACTTTCCTGAAAATGTGTATTTTTCTGATTACAAAAATAATTTATGTTCATGTAGAAAAATTTGAATACGTGGGAAAAATATTTTTAAAAATTCAGCCATCACATTTCACTAGACATTTAGACATGCTTCAAATGTTGTATATATGTGTGTATATATATGTATATATATGTGTGTGTGTATATATATATGTATTGTATATATATAATTTACTCTGAGATTCACTGACTACAAACCTGAGGTTCTGTAGGTGCTTCAGTGATCAAGCACCACTAAATGCATTGAGTGGTCATTTTCTTCTCCATTGACTGCTCCCTTTCAAACATTACAATTTTGAAATCAGCTACACAGACCTCAGCAATCAGGTTTTAATTTCAAGCACACAGAATAGGTAGAGCACAGTTTTGGCTTTCTTTGAGTACATTATGCAATCTAAGAACTAAAGTCAATTTAACCTAGTTTTAACTCCTTTAGGAGACAAATTAGTACGAAAAATTCTATTTGAAAACTAGGCGTCTGGCTGATTAGTTACATTTAACATGCTGAGTCCAGGGATTTTGAACTTCAGTTTGCAGAGCGCATGATAAACCTGTTCTCTAGTTACGACCTTAGACTGTAAATGTGTGTCATCCTTAGACGGAGTCCTATTTCTTCTTTAGACAAACTTAAAACTAATTAGATAAAACTAAAACTTCATGGCCCCTCCTAGAAGTCAAGTCCACTTGAAGCTCTAACAAGCTGAGAGAATGGAAGCTTTAGCAATATGGCCCAGAGTGCCAGACCTTAGGAGTGTATTTCTGAGTTTTCAGAAACATATATGCTGATTGAGATCATTTCTTGCCCATGTCTGTGTTGCTTCTCTGGGCTCTTAAAACATGGGAAAAGGGACAAATGGCTGTAAGACAAAAGTTGGAAAGGATCTCCATCCTACCCCACCACCATTGTGCAGGGTAGAATTCATTATGAGTTCACACTGTGGACCTCATTTTCTACGATGTGCCAGTAAGTTAAAGACTCTACTAAAAACGTTAGCTTTTCCCTGTGATAGGCTCTGCACACAGGGTCGCACCTCAGGAGGGGCTAGTTGTGACAATTTTGCAGGGAGCAAACTCCATTTTCTCTTCATGAGTCACACCTTTAGGGAATCATAAATCATCTTCATCATCACTGTTTATTGACTATTCCACTATTTACCTCACATGCTTAACACATCATTCATGAAATTTACAAAGGCCTTTCACTTAATTGTCACAATAACCATATGAATTAGTCATTTATATCTCCATAACACAGGTGAGAAAACTGACTTAGAGAAAATAAGCTACAGTGATGACTAAATGAAATCTTAAATGTAGAACATCCAGAACAGTGTTAATATTCATAATTCCTGCCTTCTTCTTCTTCTACATAAGTATTTTCTCATACTAATGTAGATCTGTACATTAATCCATCCCAGTGAAATGTTTAGAGGTTAGTATCATCAGCTCCACTCTACAGGTGGCCAGTGTGGGACAGAGGAGGCTAAGGAACCTGTGCATGGTCCCGTGTTATATAAACAGTGTGTGGCAGACCCAGGATGCAGGCCAGGGTGGTTTCATTCCCTAGCCTCTGGCCTTGTACTGCATCTCTTTGCTGCTGATTCTGAGATAGGCTCAGCCCTGTGCAGGGCACCTGGAGACCTTGATGTTTGGACACGTCACCATGATGAAAGGCGCTACTGTAAATCCAAGGCTTAGTGTGTGCACAGCACTAGCTGCTTGCTTTCCTTCCCAAGAATTCAATTTTTTAAATGTTTATCTTTTTATTCTGTGTGTACAATACCACCAACCAGAGATAGGCACTGTTAACATTTTCCAGATAAGATTGAATTTTATATCCTCCGTGTGGAATGTAGATGTCCTCCTCCAGGTTTCCCCTGTGAACTGCCAGGGCACTCACATTCTCACGGGTACGTCCCACACTGACTGCTGACTGAAGTTGTGATTTTATTCAATTCAGACACTCCCTTGCTCACCGCTGCCTGTGTGGTCTCTGTTCAATTTGGTGTCAACCGAGACATTCAGCTCGGCCTTTTACATCAATTAAAAAGAAGAATGGCAACAACATCTCTACACAAAGACCCACAGATATAGAGCAACACGTAGACACAATCATAAACAGGGAGACACAGATTTTTTGTGAGTATAACACCCTGAACAGATGAGTTGAGACAAAGATGGGGTTTATACTGTGGCAATGCAAACAGCTTCACATCGAGTATCACACACATCTGTTTGTTCCCATCCATCAGCTCCTGTCATGTCACGTGGCCTTCCTCTTTTCTTCTCTTACCGTTTGTGTCACCCATCAGGAGTGTGTTAACTTTATCAATTAATTTAAGAGTTACTTTTCACTTAAGGATACAGGACATCTTTCTCCATGTCTTTATATCTGTTGTATATTTTGGTAAAATTTCATAGATTTTTTTTTTCACATAGGCCCCCACATTTCATGCTGGACTCTTCAGTACTAAGTGATGTATTTATACAATTGTTATGTACCAAACTGTTCTTGCCTTCTGGGGATAAACCCAGAGTGACTTGCCAGTACTTTATATGAAATTTTTCATAAATAAGTTTTCTAAGTAGAATTTTTGGTTTATATTCATTAATAAACAAAATATTTAAAGCTAAAAATTTGTCTGAGAAAGTAGTCTTGAATACATTGTGGCAGTTTTGAAAGTAGGGTTCTTCTCTTCCATTTTCTACAAATCTTGCCTTTTTACTTGTAGACTTTTTAAAAATTAGTAATTATTTAGAAGACTGCTTTATTATTTTTAAGGGGTTGGTTTTCTTTTTTCTGTTCAATGATAAATTGTTAAACTTGAATTATTGTGTATGGTATGGGACTGTTTTGTTGTGATTGGAATTATTGCAGAAACAATTTCCCTTTGTTGGACTTCATTGAGTGTGTATGTGTGTGTGTGTGTGTGTGTGTGTGTGTGTGTGAGAGAGAGAGAGAGAGAGAGAGAGAGAGAGAGAGAGAAAATGAGTTACTGAAAGGCTGATATTCCACTGTTTTATATTGACTCTGATTGTTAAAAGAGTTAAACAATCTGTGCCATTTGGTAAATATCTGCTACTTGAGTCTCTAAGTTCTCCCTGTTTTGCCACCTTGGCTGCCTAGGTTCCAGTAATTCAGTAACTAAAATATTAATGCCTGGCCTATTGGTGTCTTTTAGAATATTTTCTGGTACTCAAATGAGTGTCCATTTCAATTTTATTGGTCCAGATTGTTAAGTATTCTGAGTATTACCTCTAAACCACACCAAACTTACTTAATTTAGTCAAATTCAACTACATGAGCTTGGTCTAAAAGACATACAAATATAAATAGTGTAAATGATTTCACTTGCCTTTTAATTTCATGAGCCCTAAACTGAGCCTGGTCCTTGTCCTATGGCTTCTCATATTCCATTTGTGACAACTGTGTTTGTGCCACCTGATTCCTGAACACCAGCCAACTACATTAGTCTCCCTTAATCTGTGGTAGATATGTTCCAAGCCCCACAGTGTATCCTTGAAATTACATGTATGTGTGTGTGTATCAGAATCGTATATACCTTCATCCCATGGAATCCATGGGAACTGGAATTGGTTCCAGGGCCCTTGCTGATACTTAAGTCCTTTATATAAAATGGAATGGTATTTCCATATACTTATGCAATCCTCCTGTGTACTTTGAATAATCTCTAGATTACTTATATGCCTACAAAATACAAGTACTATGTAAATAGTTATAATACTGTATTCTTTACAGACCAACTTTCTGGAATTTTTTTTAAATCCATGATTTGCTAAATCCGTGAATGCAGAATCTACAGATACAGAGGGTGGACTGTATACTATGCTTTTTTCCTAAGCATATGTACATTTTCACTTAAAGGAAGTACTTCATGGCTTTTTTTTTTTGGCATGCCCAAATTGCCAGCATCACTACTCTTGTATCTTGGGGCAATTATTAGGTAAAATAAAGGTTACTTATCTTACTTAAGTGCTGCAATACTGTGACAGTTCATCAGACAACTGAGATGGCTTCTGAGTGACTAAGGGGTGTGTAGTATATACAGTGTGGGTATGCTGGACAATGAGATGTTCACATCCCAGCTGGGATGGAGTGGGACAGTGTGACAGTGTGACATTTCATCACATTACTCAGAATGATGCACAATCTAATGCTTATGAATTGTTTGCTTCTGGGATTTTCCATTAAGTATTTTCAGACCATGCTTAACCATGGGTAACGCAAACCGTGGAAAGCAAAACCATAGATGGGGCAGGAAGGTACTGTACTTTATCTGGTTCTCACCCAAAGCAACAGTGATCTATTCCAGGGCTGGAGAAGAACCTAGGCGTCACATCTGTGGATAAATGTTATAATTCCACATGATCCTTTAAGTGTGCTTCAAAGAAATGTCAAGAGTAGTTTTGTCTACACACAAGTTTTACCTTACCCACTGATCTTTAGAATGCTGACTCCCGATTAAATGCGTTGCTCCTTTGGGTATAATCACTTTTAGTAAGTACTGTGTGAGTGGGGAAAATTCCATTTTAAGATAGAGTTAAGATATACCTGTAAGATATATACATTTATCTTTAAATCATATAATATGTTTAAACTTAACTTCTGACATAGTGTTTTATGCTTTGATTTTTAAAAAGTTTCCTTTCAGTTTTTTATTTTTCCCTACCTTTTGCTTACTTAACTTATATTTTTACATTTACCTTCTATAGTCATTTTTATGTATGAATGTTGTTTTTTTATTTTATTAAAATAAAGTTCCCTTATGTTTTTTATAAATATTTTATTTATTTATTTTTAGAGATCAGGGGAAGGAAGGAGAAAGAGAGGGAGAGAAACATCTATGTGTGGTTGTCTCTTGTGTACCCCCTACTGGGGGCCTGGCACCCAACCCAGGCATGTGCCCTGACTGGGTATCAAACTGGCAACCCTTTGGTTCGCAGGTCTGCACTCAATCCACTGAGCTACACCAGCTAGGCCCCCTTGTATGTTTAAAAAAACACTCTTTAATATGTACTTCTCCAATTGTAGTAATAAATAGTGAAAACATATTTTGAGCATCTGTGTATCAATGAGGAACTCAGCACACATTAACTTTCTCCCATCCTTCCTTTAGCTTTCTAAGTCTTTTTTACATTAATATGGAAGTTGAGATCCAAGATATTTTTATAGTAGCTGTTTTCAATTAAGATAAAGTTTTAATATTAAAATATTTTAATATGAAAACTCATTTTTCTGCCCAATTCTTTGTGGTTATTAGATGCTGATGGTACATTGATTTACACTGAGGTTGAAATTATTCATTTTTCTTATTTTTAGTGGAAAGTTGAAAGAGGCTATCCTAAAGATGCTAATCAGATGACAATTTAAGTCTGAGATTCAAACTGCAGTATAAAGACGATATATTTCCATTTCATGATATTGTTACTTAAGTATGACCTCACATTTGGCAAATCTTAAAATCTTTTGTATTCTTTAATTCAAAAACAAGTGTAATGCATTTGAATTTTCAGTTATGGCAGTCTGAAAATTTGAACTTTATTTTTTGAATTGTGCAAAATAATTAAACACAAATTCCTGTTTCCATTGAGATTTGAGCTGAATCATGGAAGAGATTGGACTTGAACAGAAAAATGCATATAGGAAAAGGTCTCCTTGGCAGACAGACAACGTCAGCAATGGCTAGGAAAGGAAAGCCTGCAGAGAGTGTGGGGCGAAAGAAACTAAAGGCACTACAATTTTACAGTAGTTCAAGTCAGAGGGAATGATGGTGTGAAAAGAAGTTGAATATGACAGTACAGAGCTAGAAAGAGCAGCATATGGGGTTAGACACAAATAGTGAGGGGAAGAGAGTTGTTGACAATAACTCAGAGCTTTTAAGCTTCTGTTATTAAAAAGGTAAAGGCTTAAGAGATGAGAGAGGGATGGTTAAGAGACAATGAGGTGAATTCATTCTAGACATATTGCATTTGGGATGCCTATTTAGGTGTTCAGTAGGCATTTTACAACATGTGTTTATACCTGGAAAGAGGTTAGAGCTAGAGACCTAGATTTAGAACAAGTGATAACTGAAGTCTCGGGAGTTGGTGAAATCACTGTGAAAATGGAAATGAGGTCTACTGTAGTATTGGTCAGGGCATAATCATTTGGCTAGAGCCATGGCTACTTGCTGAGTTTTGGCAAGGAGGGTGAATAGGAAGTTAGATTCAAGAGAAGGTTGCTATTTTAGATTCATGGTGTTACACAAAGAGTACTCATGTATTTCTAGTGAGATGATCAAAGTTCTAAGGTGCATGGATGCTCAGTGAAATAATGCATAGAGAGAACCTACTGTGCCAAGCTCTCTGTCAGGGAAAGCAGGAATTACGAATTTTAACACTGTTCCAGATGTTCTACATTTAAGATTTCATTTAGTCACCACTGTAGCTTATTTTCTCTAAGTCAGTTTTCTCACCTGTGTTATGGAGATATACATGACTAATTCATATGGGTGTTGTGACAATTAAGTAAAAAAAAGTCATGCAAAATATCTGAATGGTAGTAGATATCAATAAGTTGTAGCTGTTATATTACTACCAATAATTTTATTCATGTGTAATTAATACACTGATATTGAAAACCTAACTAGCAAATACTTGATATTAGTGATTCACACACTATGTTTTAAAGAAACAGCAACTCTAGAGAGGTGCCCAAGGGACTGCTTCAAGGCTGGGGGAGCGGGTTCAAAGCTGAGCTCATATTTCCCTGAGAAGCCACACACAGCATGGTTTTATCTACTTTAGTTATCAGACAACAGAACAAAATTTTGTTTACATAAAGGAATCAACTGAAAAGTGACCATTGCTTGAAATGGACATAGACCTGAAGGCACAGGGGAAGGAGCAATTATTGAACTGAAATAGGGCAGTGGCAGGAGAAGACAACCACCCCCCTGTGGCTTCCGTAAATGGCTCAGTGGGGAGGGACCTAGGAGAGTAAAAAGCCTGACCACACCCTCCTTCCCACCCTCTTTTCTCCTTCTGGAGCTTCCTATTAGCTGAACCCAAGTGGACATGGCCTCCATGGAACCCAGAGCTGGGCAGAAGAGTTTGGAAAGCAGCTGGAGAGGGGTAGACCCTTACATGTAGAAGAAAAACCAAAGAATATCCTGGCCTTAGAAAGTGAGACTGTGACTTTTAAATTTGTGTACTAAATTTGCATTAAATATGGACCCAGCCTATGCAGAGTATCTCAAACATTTAAGGAAATTGCCTCTCTGGCTTTTATGTTTTTGGACTGTTTTCCCTCAAGTGACTGCACAGACAGGCAGACAGGCTCTGTCTCCTTGCTGCCGAAGAGTCTGAATAAATCTTGCACTGTCTCCTTGGGATGATAAAGGAGGAGTTGCTCTCATAAGCCATTGGAGTGATAAACTGCCCAGCAGCTGCTCTCTATAGGATCAAGGCCTATCATACTGCCATACCTGTTAGGTGCCATGTCTCTGCAGTCTGTAAGACACAGCCCCTGGACTGTGGCATCTGGGAGGCTTCTCGGGGTACATGAGAGTGTGAGCCAAGCCTTGGAGGCCAAACCTTGGTGACCAAGCAAGAGTTATCCAGTTGAACATGGAAACAGGAGAACTATTGGAGGAGGGCATTGCCGGGAAGGAAATAACTCATGCAAGGATTCCAAGAAAAGCCCCTAACATGTTTGGAATGATGGCATTGCCACTGGAGTTAATGCGGGGCCTGGCAGGGGCCCAGGGGGATTACACTAACCATGACACTCAGGGTTTCTCAAGAACTCTTTCTTAATGAAGACACATACATAGATTAGCACCTCTATAGACATTCAGGTCTGCAGTTTTATAATGAAAAAACTGACATAGAGTTTAGGTGGAATTCCACCTGGCAAATGTATCTGTAATTTGGAAATATACAGAATTTTTTTAAAAACACAGCAGAGGGAATGTGACCACAAAAACTGCTTCCCAAATAGGTGGTTTCTAATCATAGACATAATTTATGGAAGGTCTGGAGCACAGTGGGTTCCAGGACTGTAACAAAGGCTGGAGGGCCCCTGAGCCCTCTTCCACTACGAAGATCGTAATCCCATTGGTGAGCCAGATGTGTTGATGCTTCTGAATAGCTACTGTCCTATTTCAGAGCATAGAAAAACAAAGTATAAGAATTATATGTTAATAGACTGTGTGCAGACTCACTTTTATAGACAGTGAAGAAAATGTAGGGAAGGGCTCTCTGGCTCAGTGACACATGATGGAGGGGTGTGGTGGGGTGGGTGGGGGTAAGCTTGGGGCTAGGTAACTGGTCTCCTTGAGGGTCAGTTGGCAAAGGCCTATGGAGAACTGGCTTATGTGCATCTCCAAGCAGCCTCTTTATTCTCACAAAACTGCCGTCACACCATGAAGCTGCTTGTGAACCTATTTTTCCAGAATCACTTGCATGTGTAGAGGTTGGTTTCCTGTTAAGGTCAATCCTGTAAGAGAAGGGGCAAGAATCAAAGGACTTATATGAAGGAAATGCAGGGACTCTTCTTTACTTCAAGATGGGCCTGCTTCCTGCCCACGGGGCTGACGTGTGCAGGAGGGTAGGCACACAGCAGGACACAAAGCCTCAAGCAGTTCTTTTCTCTGTGTGTGTGCTCTGAGATGACTTAAACAAACAAACACAAAGAAAGACCCTCTGGGGCTGATGCAGACCTATTGTCCTACAGATTCACGCCATCGGGCTGGCTTCATGCCTTGGAAATTCAAATAGTTCCTCATATAAGAGACCCTGATTTAGATGTTATTCCCCCATTTCACAGATAGGGAAAAGGAAACAGAACTTCAAGTCTCTTAACAACTCCACTGTTGCATTGATGATATCAAGCAATGATTTATTCACAAAATAGTGACCTGGGTTTAAATATATTACTTTTAATTACTGTTGAATTCTTCCTGTTCAGTTTAAACAATTAAAAATACACACGCAGTCTGTTAAACACAGTGCTTGGTTCTTAGGAGTTGGAGATGAATCAGAGAGTTCTTTTCTTCAGGGAGCTCACGGTCTAAGGAGGGAGGCGGCCATGTCAATAACTCATCAGAACACTGCCATTACATGGATTAGTTGTGTATGCTGATCTAAAAATTAAAATCTGTATTTTAAAATTACAAAAGAAATATAATACTAAGTATGTAGAGCAATAGGTAAACATCACCTTCTTCCTCTCCCACCCCTGATCCCTAAACCTGGCAATTTCATTAGCGGTGGTACCGCTGATACTGGGTTGGTATATGACTCCTAGACTTTCCCCTGTATTTTGGTTCTGCATCTGTTTCCTTCACTTACTATACCAAGAACATAATTCCATGCAAACTTTATTATTTATTTATATGTGTGAACCTTCTTTTATTTAATCATGCTTCTATCCATGAACTCTGTGCTATTTCTAATGTGTGGCTATAGTCTGCAATGAATATCTGTGCTATAGCTTTCCGTATTTTTACTAGTAAATATGGAAGATATACTTTTACTGTACTTTAAAAATCAATACATGGTATAATTAACTTGGATATATGTACAGTTTTGTGAGTTTTGATGCCTATGTAGATTCATGTAACCACCACAACATGAGAAAACAGTACAATTCCATCACTCCCCCAAAACTCCTTTGTGTAGCTTCTTTATAGTCAAATCTCTCCCATTACTATTCCTTGGCAACCAAGCATTTGCTCTTTATCCCCATGGACTTGCCTTTTCCAGAATGGCATATGAATGCAGTCATACAGTGTGTAGCCTTCTGTATTGTCTTCTTTTACTCAGCATAATGCCACATGTTTGCAAGTATCAACAGTTTATTCCTTTTTATTGTTGAGTGTATCCCAGTGTGTGCACATTTATGTGCATTCATCAATTGAAAAACATTTGGGTATTTCCAGTTTTGGATGATTGTGAATAGATTGAACTGCTGTAAGTAATCATGGTATGAACATTAATTTTCATTTCTGTAGAGTAAATACCTGGGAATTGTTTGATGGGTTACACGGTTCATGTATGTTTAACTTTATAAAAAAACTGTTTAATGATCACTGGACCATTTATTTTATATTACCACTAGCAATGAATAAGAGTTAAGTTGTTACACATTCTAGCTAGCACTTATTGTTGGTTTGTTATTTGGCAGGGGTCATGTAGTGCTATCTCATGATTTTAATTAACTTTTTCCTAATGGCTAATGATGTTGAACACTGTTCTGTGTGCTTATTTGACATCCAAATGTATATTGTTTTTGGCACAATGTCTCAAATATTTTGTATACTTAAAATAGTTGAGTTGTTTGTTTTCTTATTGTTGGGTCTTCAGAGCTTTTTATATATGCTTGAGACAAGTCGTTTATCACATATGTAATTTAAAAATATTTTCTCCTACTCTGTAGTTTGTATTTTTATTTTAACAGTGTCTTTCATAGATAAGTTTTAAACTTTGGTAAAATATAATTTATTAATATTTTTCTTTATGAATTATGCTTTGGTGTCATAGTTAATAACTCCAACGTCATGAAAACTTTTCTCCCATATCCCAAAAGTTTTATATTTTTCTATATTTCATGATCTGTTTTCAGTTAACTTTGTATAAAACGGGAGGTTTTCATTCCAGATTTATTTAGTTTTTGCATATGAATGTCCAGTTGTTCCAGTACTATTTGCAGAAAAGGCTAACCTTTTCCCAGTGAATTGGTGGAAGATATGTTTTGATATGAAGTGGTCCGACAGTAACGGTTTAATTGTTAAAAGCAAGTCTGCCCACATTTAAATCTCAGCTCTACTACTGATTACCTGGGTGATAATGACCAAATATTCAACCTCTCTATGCCTTAGTCTCCTTTTCTGTAAAAGGAAGATAATCACAGTACCTATTCCATGAGATTGTTATGATGATTAAGTGAGTTATTATGTGTTACACACTCAGAGCAGTGCCTAATGTATGATAAGTGATGGATTGGGGTTACTGTAGATATTGGAAGCATGTCCTATCAATGCATTTCCATGGAAATACAATATTGTGACCATTTGTTTTCAATCTACTACAGTTGGCTACTTGTATTTCTTCCTCTGTGAGCTGCCACTGGTAATTGATTTATAGAATTTGTTTATATCTTATATGTATGAACTCTTTAACTTTTACATATAGCAATGTTTTTTTCTATTTGGCTATTTTACCAATTTCATTACTTACTGCTAAGGTAGATGCTCCTCTTTTATTTACCAGTACTAGATATTATGACCCTCTCATTTTTGCCATTTTGATAGACAAATAATATATCCTTTTAAATTTATATTTTGGGATTTGTAGTTAGGTTAATTATCTTTTCATATGCTTATTGGTGTGTAATGGTAAAATAAACATTTATTACATCTTATGGTTTTACAGCTTAGCCAAAAGTTCTTTGTTCTAGCCTAGTTTGGCTGACCTCTGTGGTCAGTTTATGTCCTGGCTAGAGCTGGATGGTGTGCTATGGTTTACTCACATACTTAACAGTTGATCTATTGGGCCTCAGCTGAAATGGCTTATGTCTACTCCACGTGGTCTCTCATTCTCCAGTGAGTTTTTCCAGGGTTTTCTCATGATGCTTTCAGGGTTTCAAAGAATAGCAGGGAAGGGCAAGCCCAGGGGGAGAGCACTTTTAAAGCCCCTATTTGTGTCACATTTGCTAATGTTTTATTAATAAAAGATAGTACAATGGCTAAGCTTAGCCTCAGGGGGTAGAGAAGTAAAATCAATGCATGCAATGAAAGAAAATGCAAATTATTGTAACATTTTCTCTCAATCTACTCCAGTTGGTAATTTTTGTTTCTTCCTCTGTGAATTACCACTGATTTATTGATGTGTAGAGTTTATTTCTATACTATACATATTAACTCTAAGTTTTAAGTATATAAGTATATAACAATATTTAACAATATTTTAACACTTGACCATTTAACTTCATTGATAAAATCTTTTGCTATGTAGACACTTTGGGCATTTTTTAAGTACATTTTATCGATTATGCTATATAGTTGTCCCGTTTTTCCCTTTTGTCCTCTTCTGCACAGTATCCCTTTTCCCTCCAGAAATCCCTGCTTACCCCGCTTAGTTCATGTCCATGCGTTATGCATATAAATTCTTTGGTTTCTCCATCTCCTCTACTATTCTTAACACCCCCCTGTCTATTTTGTACCTGCCATTTATGTTTCTTAATCCTTGTACCTTTTCCCCTATTCTCCCTCTTTCTCCCTCCTAGTTGATAACTCTCCATATGATCTCCATATCTATGATTCTTTTCCTATTCCAGTTGTTTGGTTAGTTTGTTTCTGTTTTTTAGATTCAGTTTTTGGTAGTTGTGAGTTTGTTGTCATTTTACGGTTCATAGGGCTTGGTGATGATGAACTCCTTTAACTTGACCTTATCTGAGAAGCACTTTATCTACCCTTCTATTCTAAATGATAGCTTTGCTAGACAGAGTAACCTTGAATTTAGGTCCTTACTTTTCATTACTTTGAATACTTCTTGCCACTCCCTTCTAGCTGGCAAAGTTTCTTTTGAGAAATCAGCTGACAGTCTTATGGGGACTCCTTTGTTAGGTAAGTCTCTTGTTTTCTCTTGCTGCCTTCTGAGATTCTCTCTTTACCTTTAACCTCTGGCATTTTAATTATGATGTGACTTGGTATGGTCCTCTTTGGGTTCAACTTGTTTGTGACTCTCTGTGCTTTCTAAACTTGTATGTCTATTTCCTTCATGAAATTAAGGCAGTTTTCTTTCATTATTTTTTCAAATACATTTTCACATTCTTTTTTTCTTCTTTTTCTGGCATCCCTTTAATTCAGATTTTGGCACTTTTGGAGATGTCCCAAACTCTACTTATTTTCTTGTTCTTTTGAATTCTAGTTTCTTCATTCTGTACAGTTTCACTATTAATTTCTTCCTTATCTTCTAAATCTTTGATTTGAATTCCAGCTTTCTTCCCTTCACTGTTGGTTCCCTATTGATTTTTCCTTTGTTTTTTTTAATATTTTATTGATTATGCTATTACAGTTGTCCCATTTTTTCTCCCCTTTATTCCCCTCTGCCCTGTACCACCCCTCCCACCAGCATCCCTCTTCAGTTCATGCCCATGGGTCATACATATAAGTTCTTTAGCTTCTCCCTTTTGCCATACTTTTCTTTATCTCCCTCTGTCTATTTTGTACGTACCATTTATGCTTCTTATTCCCTGCACCTTTCCCCAATTCTCCCCCCTCCTTCACTTCACTGATAACCCTCCATGTAATCTCTATTTCTGTGAATCTGTTCCTATTCTAGTTGTTTGCCTAGTTTCTTTTTCTTTTTCTTTTTAGGTTCTGTTGTTGATAGTTGTGTCTGTTGTCATTTTACTGTTCATATTTTTTATCTTCTTTTTCTTAGATAAGGTCCTTTAACATTTCATATAATAAGGGCTTGGTCATGATGAACTCCTTGAACTTGACCTTATCTGAGAAGTAGCTTATCTGCCCTTCCATTCTAAATGAGAGCTTTGCTGGATAGAGTAATCTTGTATGTAGGTCCTTGCCTTTTATGACTTTGAATACTTCCTTCCAGCCCCTTCTTGCCTATAAGGTTTATTTTGAGAAATCAGCTGATAGTCTTATGGGTACTCCTTTGTAGGTAACTCTCTCCTTTTCTCTTGCTGCTTTTAAGATTATCTCCTTATCTTTCATCATGGGTAATGTAATTATGATGTGCCTTGGTATGTGCTTCCTTGGGTCTCACTTCTTTGGAAGAAGAAGAGTCCAGGGACTCTTTGAGCTTCCTGGACTTCCTGGAAGTTTATTTCCTTTGCCAGATTGGGGAAGTTCCCTTTCATTATTTTTCCAAATAAGTTTTCAATTTCTTGCTCTTCCTGTTTTCCTTCTTCAACCCCTATGAGTCTGATGTTGGAATGTTTAAAGTTGCCAGAGAGGTTCCTAAATCCTCTCCTCATTTTTCTGAATTCAATTTTCTTAATTCTGTTATGGTCAAATATTTATTTTTTCCTTCTGTTGTAAACTATTGATTTTCTCCCCATCACTGGTTTCCTCCCCATCACTGCTGGTTCCCTGTACATTTTCCTTTATTTCACTTTTCCTAGCCTCACTCCTCTATTTTGTGACCATACTCAACCATTTCTGTGAGTATCCTAATTACCAGTGTGTTGAACTCTGCATCTGATAGGTTGGCTATCTTTTCATTGCTTAGTTGTATTTTTTCTGCAGTTTTGATCTGTTCTTTCATTTGGGCCATGTTTTTTTGTCTTGATGCACCTGTTATGTAGTAAGGGGCAGAGCCTTAAGTTTTTATCAAGGTGGGGCAACCCATATTACTGGTTTGTGGCACTGTATGTGGGGGAGGGGTCTGAGAGGGAACAATAACTCTTGCTCAGCTCTTGGCCAGGCTTTTAATAACTTCCTCTGTGCCCACAAGTAAATTGGGCCCTTGTGGTGCTGATTCCCAAGTGGGTAGTTTTGTGTACTTTCTGGGACCCCGTGGGTCTCTCCAACAAACTCTCTTGTGAGCCTGGGAGTTTCTCCTGCTGCTTCAACTCCCACAGGTTTTTCAGTCAGAGGTTTTGAGGCTTTATTTTTCTGTGCTGGAACTCTGGGATGGTTTGTTTCATATCCCAGTGTTCCTCCTGGTTACCTGCATGCAAATATAGTGGTACTCCCTGCTCCTCCAGCCCCTGCCTTTCCCACCCAAGTCCTGCAGCCACTTCCTTGCAATGAATCCTCTCCACGATGGTTCTGTGTCTCCACCCCTCCTACTGGTCTGAATGAATATTTCTTCTTTAACTCCTTGGCTGTCAGATTTCCATATAGTTCCAGTTTCTGGAAGTTTGGTTATTTTTTGTTTTTAAATTTGATGTTGTCCTTCTTTTGGATGTTCAAAGAGGCAAAGTGTATCTACCTATGCCTCCATCATAGCCAGAACTGATTTTTCTTTACCGTAGTCTCCATTTCTTCCCATATGTGTTTGCTCTACTCAATGAGTCCTCTGAACTTCCTTGTCACCAGTGTTTTGAACTCTGTATCTAATAGGTTGTCTATGTCCCTTTCACTTAGTTCTTTTTCTGGCGTTTTGATCTGTTTTTTTCATTTGTGCCTTATTTCCTTGCCTCTGCCATTTGGCAGGCTTCCTGTGTTAGTTTCTGTGCATCCGGCAGAGCTGTTTTGATCCCTTACCTCAGCCCACCTGTTACACCGAAAGGGGCAGAGCCTTAGGTATTCACCAAGGCTGGGCAACTTGCTTCACTGCTTTGTAGTGCTGTATGTGGGGGAGGTGTCAAAGAGGGAACAATACCTCTTGCTTAGCTCTTGCCCTATTTCCAGTCACTTCACCCACTTTCTGTATGTAAATTGTACCCCTTCTACCTGTTGCCCCGGTGCTGGTTCCCAGAGTGGGTGGGTTTGTGTGTGTTCTAGGACTGTAGGGGCCCTTTATACGGACTCTTCTGAGAGACTGGCAGTAGACTGGTGTCCTAGCTTCCAAGAGTTTTTACAGCCAGAGGTTTTGAGGCTTTATTTTCCTTGCACTGGAACTGGGTTGTGCAGTTTGGCCTGGCACTGGTATCACTCACTCCCCAGGTGTCCGTCCCAGTTTTTATCCTCCATGTGTGAGTGTGGCACCATCTGTTCCACCTGCTGCCGCTGCTGCCACCTCACCGCCACCACACCGTGTCCTCTCTACCCTGGGTTCCTGTCCCTGCCCCTCCTGCCCATCTGGGTGAATATTTCCTCTTTACATCCTTAGTTGTTGGGCTCCCATACAATTAGATTTTCTAGCAGTTCTGGTTGTTTTTTGTTTTGGGATTAGTTGTGATCCTTCTTGTGGTAGTGTGAGGAGGTGAAGCTTGTCTACCTATGCCTCCAACTTGGCCGGAAGTTTTCTTCTTTGGGCACTTTTTATAATGAAATCTGTTAGTGTTTTCCTTCATGGCATTTAGTATATTCATGCCTTTGGGTGACCAAACTATAAGCTTCTTCAAGGCAGAAACCGTATTTCATTATGTTTTCACCAAAGAATGCAGAATATAGCCCAGTTCATGGTATTTACTAAGTAAACAATTATTAAATGAATTAATTCACTGAAGGTCAATCATAATTCTCACTCATTTATTTATGTTTATTCATTCACGAGTACTTATTGAAAATCTATCATATATCAGGCACTGGCCTAATTGTTAGATACAATGATGGGCAAAAGGCAAAACTGACTTTTCTTGTGGTGCTTAGAATGAAGCATAGAGGATAATAATGGAACTCAATCAGTGAAACATAGGTTCAAATTCCATCTTTCTATTGTGTGACTTGAGCATATTACTGAACATCCCTGGGTTTCAGGGGTTTTTTTAACCCATAATATGAAATATAAATACCTTCCTTTAATATCATTGTGTGTATCCAAATGGAAAATGTTTGTAAAGCACCTAGCATAGTATCTATTTGCGGTATATGACATACAGTGTTAGCTCTTTTCCTTATGTGGTGTAATCTGAGACCTGCTAGGAAGGTTGGCCCTC
Source organism: Sturnira hondurensis (assembly GCF_014824575.4). Lineage (NCBI taxonomy): Eukaryota > Metazoa > Chordata > Mammalia > Chiroptera > Phyllostomidae > Sturnira > Sturnira hondurensis. Next base: position 1,411,187 of record NW_028084643.1, read on the forward strand.
TCGTCACTCTCCTCTTAGCAGCTCATGATCCTGAACTTCTTCCATGGTAGATTCATTTCTTCTGATGGTTCTCTGTGGGTTGTCACTTTAAGCTATTTTTGTTTTTTCTGCAAGCAAATCTATCAAATTGCCTTTTCTATTGGGAGCTGAAGATCAGGGCACTGGAGTGAAATAATTTGTTTAATTTTGTCTTGGATGATATAGATATTTGGTTGTTGTAGTGGGTGTGTATGTCTTTGGGCAGAACAAAGGCAGAAGGGAACTTGGCAGCTCGTTGAATCAGGAGAAGAGCCCAGAAAGAGAAGGTGGTCTGGCTCCAAATCAGATTTCTCTCACATCTGATACATTTTCTGGCCCTGGTTGAACATGGTCCAGTAAGAGAGTACCCCTCTCTCAGGTTAAATGGGCAAGAACAATTAGCAGGCAGCATCGTAAGGTTTCAGGGAATTGGTGAGCTGGGAAAACTCAATTCCAGGTCTCCCAATCTTTCAGTCTTATTCCCCTTTCAGCTTTTTGCTTGTCTCTCCTCAATATCTTTCCTCCCTTACCTCAGTTGCCTTTTTGCTTTCAGCTGGAAAAACTCAGTTCCAGGTCTCCCAATCTTTCAGTCCTATTCCCCTTTCAGCTTTTTGCTTGTCTCTCCTCAATATCTTTCCTCCCTTACCTCAGTTGCCATCAAGCTCCAGGATTCTTTAGGAACCATCTTGCCAGATTTGTAAACATTCCAAATTTCCAACACATTTAATGTTAGTCCATTTATAATGCTACTGTGGAGTGATAGAAAGGGCCCTGGAGAGAAAGGTAGCTTTGCCACTACTCGAAAGCTATCTAGCCACTAGTCTTTGTGTGACCATTGACCAGTCTCTTTTCTATGGCCTCATTTGCCTTTTATAAAGGGTGAGGCTTGTACTAGGCAATCTCTCAAAACCCTTCCAGTTTAAACAATCCTTGATTCTATGGTACAATGCTCCTTCCAGTCCCATCTCACAGAATGGGGTATGCATTTAAGCATAAATGTCTATTTTATATGTAGTGAAGTCCCACTGTGTGGACTTTGTCTATTCCCTTGAAATAAAAAGGTTCCTGCCACTGACTGAAACCAATTCTAAATAGAACATGTGTCATTTATCCTGGATAGAAAATTTCTGGTGTTTGAAGGTGGGTAGAGGATGCCATTTCCTCCAGCAGATGGAAAATCATATTTGGCTGGAAGGCAGCGATGGGAAATGGGCATGTTCTTTGAGAAAACTGGCTTGCTTAGCACAACGCCTGTGTTAAAACAGTCTGTTGTTAGGGAGACACAGTCCAGTCACATCACAGATGTCCTTGTCTAACTCCATATTTCCAACTACATGCAAAAGTTAGCAACTTCCTTCAGTTATTTCCAATCTTGGAAATTTGGGTATCTTCTTGTTAATTACTCAATATTTTCCTGGAAGGAAACTGGAGGATGAAGTTATTGCACAGAGACTTACTACATATAGAAAAGGATCATAGACTGCAACAATAAAAACATTAAAGTGTTGGAAGCATGCCTGGGAACTCAATGAATTTCTTCAGAGGAGACAAGGAGGCAGAGAAGATGCTAAAATATTTTAACATAGAGTTGACATTTGGAAATGGCTCCAGGAATTCTTAGGATCCAATGAAAAAAATTAACATCAAGTTAAGGATAGAATTAAGAAAGAAAATCCTAGATATGAGTTCTATTAAACATGCATTTTCAAAACCCAGTTCAGTAGTACTTCTTCAGAAAGACTTTTCTGACTATCTTCCCATATCCCTTTCTCTTGGCTTGGGTAACTCCAATTCTCCTTCTGGCCAGATGCCACTTCCTCAGGGAGACTTCCTTGATCCACAAACCCTTCACCCACTTCAACCAAGTCTGATTGAGTTCATCATTGTGCTGTTCCACAGTAATTTGAAACTCTCTCTCGTAGTACCTGTTATGGTTCCAGCATTATATTTATGTTCTTAGTTTTATGTATGTTTTTCACATTTTCCTGTAAACTACATGAGGGTTGACATCATATCTGCTTTACTCATTGTTGTGTTTCTAGGGCCAAGTGTGGTGCTTGGAACTTGGAGGAACTCAATACAGTAGTTTGATAAATGGATGACTGGACATATAAAAGACTTCATGAAAAATTTTAAACTAAATACAGGTTTTCTTTTCAGACAGCATATAAACAAACAAAAACGCAAAGAATTCCACAAATCTCCTCTAAAGTTTTGGGGTTGTCTTTGCTTCTTTGGCTCATTACTTAGGGTGTTAATTCCAGAAATACTTTTGACTAAGACCTTTTTAGTTTATTGCTAAACACTTAATTTTAAATTGCTTTTGGCCAAGGTAGTGCTCATTGGGTAGTGCCATTTTAAATACGTAAAACTTAAAGGTATCTACTGCTGTTATAAAGGTGGGATGACCAAGAACACCCTTGGAAAATTTTTCAGCATACCCAATACCAGACTTCCAAGAAACCATACAGACAGTTCTGAACTGTTGGACCATATTCTAAATACATAGCAGTGAAACTCCACACAGCACTACAATTCTTGGATGATAAGGAGCACAATGAAATAGCCTCACTCTGCAATAATTTAACTTGCTTTTTCCTCTTAGCCTGCCAGCACTTTGAAGAGCAGGAAGTTGGGTTCATCAGAACTTGACTATCTGCAGCAGTGCTGAACTTGAATGTGGGAAGAGAAGGACAGGAGGCTGATTGGAATAAGCATGTTGTGCTACAGTGAAATGTATTTTCATCAATATTTATATTTGACCTTTCATGTTTTTCATCTGTAAAAAATAGTTAAAATGATGACCTTTGAGGTTTTTATGTTATTTAAGCAAAATTATTTTTCCCAAATGAATACAATGTCAAGCCTGATGTAAAAAAAAAAATAGATGAAAGTTGAGCAGCCCAGTGAGAGTGTGTATGTGTGGGGGTGTGTCTGAAATCTACTGTTGATTTCACCTCCACCATTCTCAAAAACTTTTTAGAAAATTAGAAATAACTCCTTGAAACAGAGTTTGGAAAACACAACTCTGTCTTTAATGTCTAATTCAATATAGTTCTATTATATGGGTGGTGATTTAGGTCCACAATTATTTATATTACTATTTTTAAAGAAAACTATTTCCATGTCTTAGTTAACAGATCATTATTCAAAGCAGTATTAGGATACAAGAAAATCTAAATGCAATCCAAGATTTAAAAAACATTTCAAGTGTGCCATAATGCGATTTAGTGAGAAAATGTTACTGTAAAGATTAGATGCTGATCACAAAAAATACAATGAACAAAACAGCATTTTAGGATACTGGTGTGCTCCAATTGTGAACAATCATTTATTTGTTAACTCGGCAGACACCTTGTTAATATGGTAAGTATTTCCTTATAAATAAGACACATTTTATGCAAATATTGAAAAGTGTTTGCAAGGTCTTTGTTTAGGAAAAATACTGTCAAACTCCAAAACATATAAGATGTATGAAATTCAATATGCATCTTACCTTTACTTATAGTGAACTCTTAGCCTTGATGAAAGAAGTGTAAATTGAACTAATGAATGAATTTGATCAGAGCCCTTCAGACTGTGGCTGTGATGAAACAACTCACCATAACTAGACGGGATAATGATGTCATGTAGGAAAGGTGGTAGGCACAGGGACTGATATTTGTGTGAGCCCAGACGGGATCTAACTTTTGGCAATTATTGTTAGGAAAATGTCTCTAATAGAAGATTCCAGCCCTGCAATTGCATAGAACTCTTTTAAGAATCCACAGTTTACAAATATACCCATTGCAATAGGTCCTCTATTCCTCTACTTTCTTTCTTTTTTAAAAAAATTTAATTCTTATTTAAGTACAGTTCTCCTCTATTTTCTTTAAAAGGCTAATTTTGGCCACCCTCATTTCCCTTTTCTTAAGTTTCATTTTAACCCATGTTTAAAATTTTTTTCCGACATTGTGGGATGACATCACATTTCCTATTATTAGTCCAATGTAGCAAGAAAGAGAAAATGCATTATTTGGATGCAATCCAAGGAGCTTTGGAAAGGATGTAGGGATAAACAATGAGAGACGCATATATTTCTATGGCTCTTGATTTCTTTCCAAATGTACCTTTTTAAGGGAAGCATAATTAATTTTACATTTTTAATTTATTTTTTATATGTAGGTAATATTCAAATGGTTCAAAAGCTATATATATGAAGAAACTTCCTCCCATCACTGTTCCCCAACCACCCAACTCTCCCCTAATGGGTCACCTTGTTCCTAGTTTCATGTATCACCTTCCAGAAATTTTTTAGGCATTCACAAACAAGTATAAATATGGACTCTTGTTTCAGGAAAACTAAGTTGAGGATTTTTAAGATCTGTCCCAGGAACCTGGTAAGGATTTCTTCTCATATCCAAAGCTCACACACAAAATCCTTTTGGTATTTTATTGTAAATGTCATTACAAAGGACAGAAGACTTGGTGGAAGAGGGCTTCCTGTAACTGGCATGCTGAATAAGCATAATAAAATGTTGTCAAATCCAGACTCTTGGATACACAATTTCCCTTTCTACCTCTGAAAGGAAAAGGAGAGAGCTGGGAGAAGCAAAAGGAAAAAGAAACCAAATCAATACCTAGAAACAATTTACAGATGAAGTGTGGTTGTCTTTTTCAATCAACTGCTTTTTCAATTATTTCCTAAAGTCATTAAATAAAACATGGCCAGTGCCAGCACAGTTCAGTGAGTTCAGACCAGATCCCTTGGTTTTGGCAAGTCACTCACCTGGCCCTAGAAATGGGGCTGGGTGGACCCAGAGATGAAAGAATTACAGTATTTCCTTCCTCTTGATGACTCCGTCTGGGAGCATGCCTGGAATGAGTGAGTGTAGGAGATGAGGTGGTGTTCACTCAGAGGCAGGGCTGGATGTGCCTGTGGAAGGGGAGTTATGCTGTTGTGTTATTTTGGGATGCTGTGATTCTGCTAGGTGTCCTACCTAGCTCATTCTCTTACAACATTTTTCTTATTGTAACCTCTTTCTCCTCTCTCAGGATCCTGAAGTTACCACTGAGGCTGAAAAGACAGGTGTTTTGTATAAGCCTTGAAAACCCATGCTAGTCAAGTTTTTTTCTCCCTCAATCCCATGTTTTGAGTTATTCCAAAAAAATGAAGCCTTAACTCCCACTTACATTGAGATTTAACTTTTAGAAATTCTTCCTAATTAGTGAGATAAAAATGTAACTCCTAGTAGGGTCATCCTCAAACCTCACTTCACACATCAAACATTGGCAATTGCCATTAATAACAAGTTGTAGGAGGATTTCCTGGCAGGTACGGTGCTCGGGCCTGGGGAAGCACTCCAAAAGGGTCTGGGAAATGAATTCCAGTCAGCCTCCAATGCTCAGCAACCACTGACCATCTTTCTATCACATTTTGTAAAAGCTGTGACATTTGCTTTTGTCCCCTAGAAACTTATTATCAAAATAGTCTTTTAAATATGGGTGAGAAAGTCAATTTAGATTCAGGAGAGTACTTTCATTTTTAACTGTATTATAGTGGAAGTGAGAGCAAAGTGAATAGATGGACTTGAATCAGGCAGATCTATAGTAAAATGTGTCCATCCACCCCCAAACCACGTGAGTTCTCTGTATGTGGAGACTAAGCAGGATATTCCTGTGTAAACCAATGCGACCAAAACAGCTTCAATGCTCCTCCTCATGAAACCATTTAGGGGAACAGAAAATAAATAAAATAGTCACAGATTATGGCAATCTTTATGAAATAAATGAAGCTGAATTAGAAGTTAATGGGATGAGAATGTGGAGATGTTATAGATAAGGAAGACAGAGAAGCCATCTATGAGAAAGCCATTTAAGCTGAGACCCAAAGGATGAGCAGAAGTCAGCCAAGCAGAGGGTGCAGAATGCATTCCAGGCACAGGGATCCTCATGTGTAAAGACTTTGGGGCGGGAAAGGGCCGGGTGTATCCAAGGAACTGAAAGATACATGAGAATTTGAATGTCAGCTCTGACTTCAACAGCTGGGGAAGATAGAATAAGTTACTCCATGTTTTGAGCCTTCACCTTTTTATATTTAAAAATAAGATAATGGTGCATACTGCACAGGGTTGTTGAGAAAACAACAGCTATTTAGTGAGATAACACATAGCTTACTTGAATCACTTTACCACTACACAAAGAGATTACAGTTGGCCCTCACCACCCAGCCTGCTTGACCTCCTAGTCATTTTATGTAGACTTGGGAATCAACCGTTTCTGGTATTTCCCCACTCAGTGAGAGGAGAGAATAGGCATAGGTTCTGTTTGTTCATCTTAGAAACTTTAGAAATCAAAACAGAAAGAGAGAGAGAGAAATAAAAGGATTTTCTTTTTTAAAATGTGCTTCATCATTCATGGAGTGAATTTTGAAGGTCAGGTAGAATTTTGTTTTTACATTTGGGAAGGGTTGAGGTTTGTGCCTAGGTGTTCAGGAAATGGAATAAAGGGAACTGAACTAATGGTCATTGTGTACCCTGTATATAACAGACACAGTGCTTGGCAAGTTATATATTTTATCTCGTTTAAATCTTCCCAAGGATCCTGCAAGGTAGGTCTTTTTAGCTTTGTTTTAAAAATGACATAAATGAAGCTCAGAGGGAAATGTAAATTTCACTCAGTCCCTGCCTTTTCTTGTGGAATTTAATATGCAATTGGGCTATTCTTTGATAATGATGAGAGGCTTTACACAGTAGCAAACAGTGGGCAAAAGTAGGTTTACAGTTGTTTTTATGGAAAATAATACAATAATTAATAAATAATACAAGAATAAGCTCTGTGTTTCACATATTCACAACTGTAAAAAACTTACTTGTATACTGTTGATATATTTCTTTAGAATGCTTTATTATTTGGCAGTAGCACACTATCATTAATTGATTAATATTAACAGAAATAAATAATGACATTATTATGAATTTACCTCAACAAGCATTGACTAAATGTCTCACTAATGTCTTAGGCATTATAACAGGTAGTACATAACTTGCTTTTGGAGAATGGAAAAAACTTATAGCCCATTGCAGCTAGGGTGTGCAGTGGTGCAGGAGTGGTTAGTAGGGTTGACGTGCTGCCATGGTAACAAGTTGTTGATGCTGTTCTGTGGAAAATAGGCACCCGATCAGAGAAACATTTTTAAAAGACTGCACACATAGCTATTTTTAGACAAGGCTTTATAAGCACCAGTTTATCTTGTGGGGCACCATGGTAATAACCCTCCTCAAAGATTATGCTCCCTCTTTCTTTTTAGGAACAGTGGACGGTGCCATGGACCTGATCTTGATCAATTCTCTGCCTCTTGTGTCTGACGCTGAAACATCCCTCACCTGCATTGCCACTGGATGGCGCCCCCAGGAGCCCCTCACCATAGGGAGAGACTTTGAAGCCTTAATGAACCAGCACCAGGATCCACTGGAAGTTACTCAAGATGTGACCAGAGAATGGGCCAAAAAAGTCATTTGGAAGAGAGAAAAGGCTAGCAAAATCAATGGTGCTTACTTCTGTGAAGGGCGAGTTCGAGGAGAGGCGGTAAAGATACGTACCATGAAGATGCGCCAACAAGGTAACGTGCCCCAGAGTGATGGGCAAGTGAGGTCCACTCACACACACACACACACACACACACCCCTTTTGTTTTGACAACTGCTCGTGGACACCTGGCATGAACTGCTTGAGTAGCTTAAAGACCTCATCTGCCTCTTTTGTAAGTAAAAATGTCTCCTGTACGCTGAGAGTTAGCGATGAAAGAGGCCATCCAGTCCAACTCCCTCACATTTAAGCCCATTCACTAGACATAGTACCTAGTTCATAAGATGAAATGAAATACATATTCTAGTAAGGGATCCATAGCCCTTATGGAAATAAGAACATGTTACATGTATGTAATATAAAGGTCACAGTAATGAAGACAACTGTGCATTGCCAAACTGTTAGTTATTTTGAGCTTTCTCATTGATTTTTAAAATTTGATTCTTTACTTTTTTAACTTCCCCTGAGTATTCATAACAGAAGCTAATGTCTTTAGTGAAACATGTAGTAGAGATAAAAAATTAAAAAGGGAACTATCTATCAATTATTACACCTAATTGATTGTCAACATGTCAGTTACCTTCTGTCACAAGATTGCTGTGTGGAACATGACCACAGACCACAGACCACAGAGGCATGCAACAATAAGCATTTATTGCTAGTGAGCCCACGTAGCTGAGTTGATTAGGTGGCTCTGCCAATATTGACTGGATTTTCTCATATGTATGAATATTGGCTGGCTGGCACCTCATTAGACTGGCCTTGGTTGGGTTAGCCTGACTGTGTTCCGTGTGCATATCAGCCTTTAGCAGGCTAACCTACATACTGTTTCATGGAGATAGCAAATGTGCACAAGAACAAGTGGAAACACATGAGGCTTCTTGAAACCTAGTCTCAGTATTATTTCCTCTCACTTCTGCCTCATTCTGTTGCCCAAAGCAAGTCAAATACCTGAGCCTAAATCAAAATGGGAAGCTACTACTCAGTTAAATGGCCAGTATGGATGGATGCTCTTCATCCCAAAGAGGGAGGAAGAACTGCGGCCTTTTTTGCAGGCTGCCATATTTGGAAAGAGACCAGGATTTAATTTTAGAAGTCAAGTACCCGGGCCCAGCTCACAGAACTCCAGAACCTTGAAGGAGGATGTTGAGGGATGTTGAGGGACAGTATTACTCCTTGCTACTGCCTCACGAGGCAGTGATGTGATGGAGCTTCATTCTTCAAATACAAGTAGGTCCTAAGCTAACTCTTCAGGGCAGTCCACCAAACTGATGACAGTTTGGAGCAGATGGTGCTGTAAATATTCTTTAGTGATTCTGTTCTGCCCTAAGGGCCCCAGGCCTGGATAGGCAGGTAGACTTGTGCATTTCTAACAAGAGCCCAGGTGATAAGGTGTTTTAGGGAGAGACCACCCTTTGAATAACAAGGGTTTAGTAGGACCCTAGCTGGGGTCCATCTGAAATTGCTTTGAATTTGCTAATAGTGGTAATTAAAAGATTTGAAGGCAGAAAGCTCATTTTAAGGTCAAAAGTGATAAAATCACTCTTTATTGCAAATGAAGGAAAAGATTCCTTAGCAAAACTGTAATGTTTCCCTTTGAATGACAGCAGGGCGAGTGGGAAAAGTGCACAACAGACATTCCCAGGAATGCAGCCCTCCAGTGAGGGAAGAGGGGTTGAACAAAGGGATGTGAGGTGTGCCAAAGCTATCATGGCTGAAAAGTCACCTCTATTATGTTTTACATGTGTCATTTTTGTAAAGAGTTATGTCCTTCTGCTGATATTTCCACATTCTGAATGAAGATAATCTGAGATCTGTGCCCTAATGGTTTCACAGGAATGAAATGTGAAATGCCACCGTGCCCTTTCTGGGATGTCCTGGGATTGTCTTTGACAAAGTATAAATATGAACCTGTAGAGCATATTAAACCAGAACAATGGGAGTCAAAAACCAATTGTAATAATCCCTTCAAACTGAGAGTTCAGGTCAGCACAGATAAAGGATAGAGTAAATTCAGTTAAGTAAGAAAACAGCAGGTTTGGATAGTGAGAAACAAGTGAGAGAAGATGGCTTTTAGATTCATCTTCACCTGAATTTTAATTATTTCTCCACTACTTACTAGCTGTGTGGGCTTAGGCAAGGTATTTAACCGCTGTAGGTCTCATTTTACATTATCTGTGAAATGGGTAAAGTAATACCTCCAAAACTGTCTTAAGTTTTAAATAAGGTGGTATATGCAAGAAGCCAGTTCCCATGAGTGCATTTAAAGTAAGATATGTCACTGGCTGGTGTAGCTCAGTGGATTGAGTACTAACCTGTGACCCAAAAGGTTGCTGGTTTGATTCCCGGTCAGGACACATGCGTGGGTTGCAGGCCAGGTCCCCAGTAGGGGGTGCAACCACACAATTGAGAGGCAACTACACATTTATGTTTTTCTCCCTCTCTGCCCCTCTCCATAAGATTAGGTAAATAAAATCCTTAAAAAAACTATTTAAAACACTATATTTAAAAAATAAATAAAATAAGATATGATTACACAATAAATGTGTTCCTGAAAAGCTTGTGTAAAGTGAGACACTGCAGAATAAGTTACATAGTAATAACAATAGTGGTTTGTAAATGGTGAGAATGGGATTTGATGCAAAGCAATCTGATTTCAGAGCCAGCATTTCTCACTAGTGCACTGCCCTTTGTATATCACTTGCAGTGTTAACCTCTCTTATTGTGAATACTTGTTTTACAAAGTACAGTAACTCCATCTGAAACTCTACAAAGCAACCCAGGACACTGTAGAGGTATGTGAGCAAAGGTCAGCCATATGCGGTTTGAGCCCAGCTCTGCAACTGAATGATCTGATGCAGGGCAAATTACTTAATTAAAATCATAGTTTCCTCATTTGAAAAAATATATAAGGGTAAAGATTGAATCACATGCATTCAAGAATTAAATCATGAACATTATCTGGCTCACAGTAAATGTTCAATAATCATCATTTTTATAATGTCTTAGAATAAATGATAATTTAGCGATACTATTAATTTTCCTACTCAGTTTCAGAAAATTTTAATATCATCTATTAACATAATTGTGAAGGACTGTACAAAATAGAAAAATAGGTGGTACTTTCATGTATTTTAATAATAACATCTCAGGCTGTCGAACCGGTTCTGTTTCTTTTGCTGACCATGCAATGGCTGAAATAAAATGGGTGTGAGGAAAGTGATATCCTTTATAGTGAATTAGGAAACCTTCAACACTCTGTCTTCGTGACAGTAGTAAGTCCCTGGTAAAACATCACGGGAACTGAGAAGTGCCTGCCCAGGGGCACAGCAGGGTAGCATAAACATCAGTATAGTCCTGCTTGCTGCTGACTCGTGCATCTGGGGAGGAAGTGGAAAATCCATTTGAGATGTGCCAAAACACAGCTTAAATTGGCTCTCCTACTCCAAATGGCCAACCTGTTTTTATCAATGGCACCATCCCAAACAGTCCAAAGCAGTTTATTTAAACCGTACTACTGATTTCATTTGGGAGTAGGGAGGTAGGTAGGAAGTTTGAGACACTTTCAACATCCAAAGATCTGTGTCAAAGTGTTCCATTGGAAGAAATATAGGTGATTTTTCTTCTGATTTTCATGTGAGAAATAGCTTTACTTTAAGAACAGCAAACTTTTCAGAAAAGTTGAGAGGGATGAGTGAGCCATTTTTATCTAAAAAACACAAATGAACATGTTAAAAGCATAAAGAAAGTAGAGAAACATGAAATCAGGTTCATTTATTTATTCTTTTACTACAGAGGTATTCTTAAGCCTCTGTTGGTGCCATAGGTGGCAGAAGCAATGATGTTCACACATCCTGAGTACTTATTGTGTGTTCTAGCAACTTCATTTACATTACCAAATGGATATTTGATGAGGACTACTATGATTCCATAGTACTAGATGAGGCTTATAGCTATTATAAAAACTTAGATATATTTGCACACCTGGTTTCCATTTGTTGGACCTGGTATGGTTCACACTGGCCTGATCCCAGAGGCCAGACCCTACCCACCACCTTGTGCTGCCCTTCAATGAACCTGCCCTCCTGGAATGCGAGGTCTAGTATGCAAGGTACCTTAGGAGTGGCACTGTAATGGGGAAATGCAGCTATGACAGCATTTAACCTGGATTCCTGGGGTTGTGTGAGGCCTCTGGAAAAGGTGACATCTAAAAGAAGTCTGATGAATGAATAGGAGTTGGTAAGACATAGGGAAAAAGGAGGAGCAGAAGAGAAAGGAGGAACTTCATAACCTGGACATGAATGATCACATGCTCTGTTTGAAGAGCCCCATGTAGCTCAGGATGGCTGGAATTGAATGCTAAGGATGCAGGCCTGCAGTGTGATGAGTCTGGAGAGTTGGTGTTATGGAACAGGTGTGGATCTCTTGAGTTTGTGTCTTAACTCTCATATGTATTCAACGTTAGGAGGCCCAGAATAAGGAAATTAGTTACCCTTACTTCTATCTCCCACATCAGTAAACAGTGGATGTTCTGTTTTCACAGGGCTTCTGTGAAATTATACAAAATAATAATGAACATAAAAGTACCTTATAAATCTAATTACTTCTAGTCCTTAACCATCATTAGAGATGACCGAAATTTTTCTCAATTATTTTTCAACCACAAGAAACATTTTTGTTTACAAACTTATTAAAAGTTGTAATAACAACTTTTTCACAATAGTTGAAAGAGTTATTATAAAGTTGTAACAATAGTTATAATAATAATTGTAATAACATCTATTTTCTGCTCCAGTTTTGGGGGATAAATGAATTATATTTTTAGTGAAGTTCTGTCCATTCATTAGCTCATCTCAGTGATCCTGAGCAACTCACCTTCTAACCTAGGCCTCAGCAACCTCCTTTATAAAAGGACATGGTGGGACTCTAAGCATTTAGAGGACTAATTCTATATAACCTTTGAAAAGTCTCTGGGGCCAAATTACCTGGTTCCAATCCTGGCTCTCCCATGAACTTGCTGTATGAGCTTGGACAGGTTACATAACCTCTCTGTACCTTACTTTCCTCATTTGTAAAATTAGGATAATTATAGTATCTACTTCACAGATATATTATAAAAATTAAATATGTGTAAAGTCCTTAGAACAATGCCTAGTACTCATAGGCACTATTGAAAGGTGATTATTGTTTTCATGATGCAGTCAAGACAAATGACATCCATCTGTGTGTACCATGTCAAAGCTGGGCTCCTGTGTCATTAGGTAGCTCAAAGTACAACACTCAGCAAAGAACAAGTAATCTAGAAACAGTAATGCAGGAGGTACCAGGCTAGACAGCAGTGGAACTCTGTTGTGACTGTTCCTACCTAAGAAAACAGGAAGCTTAAAGGGCACAGTCTGAAATAATAAAGAGCAATAATAAGAGAAAAGTACATTGGAGTTGAGCATAGGAGGGGATCTTGGTTTCTTTTCAGATACAATTTTGAGCGAGAAGTCCCGTGGTTAGCTAAGCAATCTTCACACAAAGGGGCAGGAAATATAAACAAACCCTGTAGAAAGGAATAACAGCATGAAATGGTCAGAAGAAAAGATATCATAGAAGCCCAGGACGATGTTACAGACAGCAAAAGGTATACACATGAGGGTTGCTAGAAAAAAAAAAGTACCTTGTCAGTGTGAGAGGGCGCCCACCAAAATCCCCACCCCAGACCCCCCGCCTGCCTTCCTGACATAGTTGGTTTATTTTAGTCCTGCTGAGCAAGCTGCTGTTCAAGTTCAAGTCCATGTTACAAATCTCTGCACAGCGGTGCCGCTGTTTGTTTACACTTGGGAAGGATACCGTCCTCTTCTAAGCACCTAAAGGCTTGGCATACATCATTTAATATTTCTGACAACATTTAAAAGTAAATATTTTCACTTCCAATTTACAGATGAGGAAACTGTGATGTTCAAAGGCCAGGTGACTTGCTCAAATAGGCACAGTGTGTGGTAGAGGGCAGTCTCAAACCCAGGACTGTCTTATCCCAGAGTTCACAGTGCCCTTTGGTCTACACTGTTCTCCCTCCATGTTTGTCCCTGTCACCATCTGCACCAAGACATTTATTTATATAGGAGTCCTAGCAGGGCACTGTGCTGGGGTCAGCAGTCACAGAGCAAAGCAAGCAGACAAACCTAAAGCCTGGATCCTGAGCATGGGTCAGAGGCATCTCCAGCTCTCACAGGGTAGCTCTCTAAGCACTTGCTTCTTCTCAAGCCACCCAACCTAAAAACCAGTCCGTAGGGAGTCAGACGTTAGGGTACAAGGTGTTTTGTTATTGATTTCTCATTTAGGTGCATTCTAGTCAGATAATTTGTTCTATAGGATATTTATTCTTCATTATTTATAGAGCTGTGCTTTGTGGCCTAATAGCAAGGCAATATATTTCAAAATAACATGTATTCAGATAGCTATGGACAGGGGTCCATGAATATCCAACAGATCTTTAATTGTATTATTCAAATCTATATTTGTCCTTACTAATTTTGGACTGTTTGATTAATCAGTTCTTAAATGTTTCTGTAACGCTTGTGGATTTGTCACTCTCTGGTTAATTCTGTCAGTTTTTGTTTCGTGGGTTTTTGAAGCTCTGTTGCTAGGTTCTATAATTTAATATACCTGGTGGATTATTTGTTTTTCTCATTATGTGAAGACCACCTTTATCCCAATAATTTTGTTTTGACTTTAGAAAAGATTTTTTTCTGATATAAATATTGCAATATAAGCTTCTTTTAGTTAATTGTTCAGTATATATTTTTCTGTCTCTTTATTCTCAGTCTTACAAGGTCTGTACAGAAAAAGTCCCACCATTAATAATATAACAAGGACAGTTTATATAACATCAGTGTAACTTGGCAGCCAGGGACGGTGGACTGGATTGCACATGCATGAAAAATGACAACTTCCCTGTACTCTTCAGTGGTGGTGGTAGACGCCACTGAGTGAGCGTGTGTACTGTGTGGCCGTCACTTTGAAAATGACAGTGAGTAGAGCAGTGAATCTGCATCAGATTTTGCATTAAGCTTGAAATTCCTCTGAGGAAGCTATTTGGATAATTCAGAAGGCCACAGCAGTGTGCAACTGGTGATTGGTAGCTTCATCACAACAACATGCCTGCTCATGCACGATGTCTTATACAGAGTTTTGTTTTATTTTTTTATGAAACATCAAAACACTCAGGTGACTCAGCTCCTGTATAGCCCAGATTCGACCCCTATGGCCTCTGGATTTTTCACCTTTGAAAGGGAAGAGGTTTCAGGCTATTGATGAGACTCAGGAAATTATGACAAGGCAGATAATGGTGATTGGGAGAACTGGGTGAGGCCCTACTTTGAAGGGGACTAAGACATTGTCCTATGTACAATGTTTTTTTGTATCTTGCTATCTTCTTAAGTAAATGTCTCTTTCATAGTACATGGCTGGATACTTTCTGGACAGACCTTGTATATGTCATTACACTTAATGTATAGTTCATGAAAAGAGCATATATTTATGTATTTATATATTTAATTTATTCTGATAATCTCTGGCTTTTAACATCTTTGTCATAATTTCCGCCATATTATTCTGACTTTTTGTATACCATGATTTTTCTTTGTGTTTTTTCATCCTTTTGTCTTCTGGTTTCTTCCATTCTTCCCTCCCTTCATATTTGGGGAAGATATATATTCTGTTTCTCTTCTTTTAGTGATTATCCTTACATTTTTTATGTTGGCTTAACTTCAATGTCAATTGTACCTCAATAAAGATGGCATTTTAAAAATTGGTTTAATTGAAAGCCTAGAGTTAATCCACCCTATTCTTGTAGTTGTGGCTCTCTGCCGAATATGGTATAAGTTAAAGGAATTTAGAAACTATTGTAGCTGGGAGAAAGTTAGATAATTTTATTCACACATCTTGTCCCCCAAAACAAGGAATTCGGGCAATGTTTTGTTCCAAGCTTAAAGCAGAGATAGAAATTTCCAAAATGATTTATAAGTCAAATATATAATACCCTTTCAGTTTCATCACAGTACTTCAGTCTCATGACTATGTCAGCTCATATATAGATAGCTAACGGATAAAAGGCAAGATATTGGACCCAATCTTTGCCTTATTTTTCAATACTTTGATATTTACACCATTAATAATAAGTGCAGCATTGTATTGACTCTATTTGAGCAATGCTTGGGGCATCCCAAAGCAATGAGAATTGTGTAGAGCAGCAACACCACCAAAGGACCGAGGGAAAAGCCATTTGGCAAATATCTGGTCAGTCACATTCTACTCAGCTTTGAGGAAACTCTCTAGGCATTAGAGAAGGATGGCAGATTCGTAGTGAATAAGTTTATAGTTAATATCAGGTATTAGTTTGGTAATAGGTATTAATCAACAAAGTCTTCACCTCCCTCCTAGTTGCACAGAAAAAATGTACATACATATGTTGTGTGCATATATTTACATTTTTATAGAGGAAATAACCCTTCCTTTCATCAGAGTCTTTAAAAAATAACCTTAAGAAAGGTTAAAACCCATTATCCACCACTGTTTTTAATATCATCAAAACCAGGTGACTCCTGTTCAGGGACAGCCCTCACTGTCTAAAGTTCAAGGTTCAATTGCTCCTGGAGAAAATGTGACCTCATTTTGTTTTCTCTCTCTCTCTTAAAAGCTTCCTTCTTACCAGCTACTTTAACTATGACTGTGGACAGGGGAGATAATGTGAATATATCTTTCAAAAAGGTGTTGATTAAAGAAGAAGATGCAGTGATTTACAAAAATGGTGAGTATGTGTTTGGTGTGAGATATCAGATAGCACAAAACATTTTAGGTCATTCTATTATTACAGTCTTAGGAGCAGATGTTTGAAGTAAAGCCACTATGGTACAAGCTAATCGAATTATGTGAAAGAAGCTATCTTTGGCAATGTATTTGGTCACTTACATAAATCAGAGATTCATATACATATATGAATGTACATAGGAGTTATAAATGTACAACCAACCTCACTGTGATGTGATAAGTGGGGTTCCAAATTCTGCCACATAAAATGTTTGTTTGTTTGATTACAAGATCAAGAAAATGACCACAGTGAGCCTGGAAAGCCAACTGCCAATCATTCTTGGGATCTTAACTGTGAAATCCAAATCTGTCTCCATCCAAATACAGCTTGGCACCACTTGATGGCAGTTACCTGATTCTGCTAAAATATTGCTGGGGACTATTCTGAGTTCTGTGGGTAGACAGGACTTCCAGATTGGAGAAGTAATGCTAGGTATTTTCTGATTAATGGATGAGTTGGCAGGGTTATTGCCCACTTGGATTTGCCTGTTCACCTCTCCCTGCAGATGATAAAAACGTTGATCTACCCCCATCTTCATTTGTTTGGCAGTAGATCCTATAGACTAACAGTCTATCTGCTCTATCACCATACCCTTCTTGACTGTGGGAGAGCAAGGAGCAGCTCAGCCTTTTCGTTCTTCTCCTACATTCAGTGTGCTAGGGCATATTTTCTATTGGGTCATGGGAAGCTGATCGAGTAGAGGAGGCAGGGAAGGAAAAAGGAGTGTTTGAGTCTTATCCATTATTCCCTACTCTTCTCCTTCACCAGGTTCCTTCATCCATTCAGTGCCCCGGCACGAAGTACCTGATATTTTAGAAGTACATCTGCCTCATGCTCAGCCCCAGGATGCTGGAGTGTACTCGGCCAGGTACATAGGAGGAAACCTCTTCACCTCGGCCTTCACCAGGCTGATCGTCCGGAGTAAGTGGCTGAGAGGCTACCATCTGTGATGGCATAATTGTTAGGATTTTTAGTTGCAAGTAACAAACTGACTCTGGCTGCTAAAGCAAAAGCCAGGCACTTGCTGGAAGTATGCAAAGGACTCTTAGAGAATTGATGGAAAAGCTGACAAGTAACTTTTCAGAAAAGATAGGCTCCAAGGGTGATCTGGGGCTCAGCATTGGTGGGGAAGAGTGGGCTTTCTCTCTAGGATGCTACCCACCTATCATTTCCCTGACTTAGCTTCAGTGACGTGTCTTTTACGTCCACATTTTGACTTCCCATGACAGAGAATAAAACTGGTCTAACTAACATATCTCAGATGTCTATTCATCTAACCAACAAGCTCTAGACAACGGTGGAGCTACATACTATGGTATAGGCACTAGGACCTCATACTTGAACAACAGCACCATTCCCACATTAAGGGGAAATCACAGTGAGCTGGGCAGTCTCCCTGATAAGTGTCCTACAGGGGGGTGAGGTGGGCCATCTGGGTTGGTCTAATATCTTATTAAACAATATGTCTCCTATAAATCCTACACAGTCCAGATCATTTAACTCTCAGTGTGGTTTCTATTTTCAGGTTCGAAAAATGTAAGAGTTAGAATTAGTGGAAACTACACTCACCCCATTATAGCTATCAAAATGGGAAGTAATCATCACCAGTAGTTTTTACAAGAAACTGATCTGTAGAAAACAAAAAGAATGCCCTGAGTTTTCCCTACTCATGTGAGGTATCCATAATATTAAATATTCAGGCTTTCGGCCTAAGTGCTTGGGATGCTATGTCATTCCCTAATGATTGGTATCTCTAACTCATGAAGAATATTTATTTTGCTTTGCACTATATTCACTTATTCATTTGTTCATTCACTGAGCAAATATGTATTGATTCTGTGTCAGACATTGTGTTGGTGTTGAGAATACAAGGATAATCAAATGAGCCACTGTGCCTTGGATAATCCCCAATTAAAGCAGATACACACACACACACACACAAACAGGTGTTGCAATATGACTATGGAAGTATGAAAAGTGTGGTTCATCTAGTTTGGGCTGGTGATGCCCCCTTTTACTCCACTACACTTGAAAAGTTTGTACAGCAAGGACACAATTTATACTCATTTCTTAGATGGTTTCTCTCCAGTCTGATACAGCACATGTACCATGGTGCTCAGAGTCGGGGGGTAGATGGGCAGGTTTTCCAGAAATATCAGATGTTTATATATGGTAAAAAGTTTAAAGCTTTAAAAACTGACTTAGCATAGACTAGAATTTAAAATTTGCCTGAACTTTTAAGCAAGAGACTAAGTACATTTTGATTTTCAAGTTGTCTCTTTCTCAGATTGCTCGAAGCACGTGTTTATTTTCTTTTGCTCTTAGGAGTATTTCAGCGAAAGTGTTTTAGAATCACTGCTTGTATCTAAAATCATTCTAAGAAGTTTGAGTTCAGTGCAGTTTCCCATTTAAAAGCATTTCCCCCACTATGACCTCTCTGATGCCTCAGCATTTGAAGGCAATTATCCATTTCTCATAACTGTGGGTGTCTCTCTCCAGGACAAATTGCAGCCTAGGAGCAGTCAGTGTTTAAAGACTGTGTAGTAAAAATCACACTGGTTGTGTTTATAGGATTTCTCTTTAGTATAAGTTTCCTCCCTGACAAAACATTCTTCAAAAGCACCAAATTTACAGTATCTCTCTCTGTATGCCATGAATATGTGGTTTCCTAAAGTACAAAACCATGAGGCTTTTTAAGTAAATAGCAATTGCATACTTGTTACTTATCAGCAAACTCCTTTCCTGACTTCATCCCCGAGACATCACCCAGTTATTTCCTGGAGCTTCATTCGCTGCTCCTTCCCAGGATCTGGGAAGCTGGGACAGGTTTATGGACAGCTAGTTACAGGGCTAGAGACATGGTTTAATGTGACAGGAAGCCTGTTTTCATCTCCAGGTTTTACTACCAGTAGTCTTCACTGTGGGCAAATAACCCGGTGTCAGGCTCTTGAGAAATCATGAGTTGTACAGAATAATTTTTCCTTTTACATATTAAGGTATGTCAATATTAGCTTTTAGGCATTTTGTAGCTTTATCTAGTAAGTGGGAGGCTGTAAGAAAAGGTCTGTGTTGACAGTCCTCCTGATTATTTTAGAGAAAATACTGATAACCAGTAGTTCTTGCCAAAGAAATTACAAGGTTACATCAGCTGTAGGCACAGGTCCAAGCTTAACCATCATGAAACTAACACTCAGGGACAAAGATGATCAAAAGACAAATTAAATAAAATTCCTGAGCACAAAAGGTCACCCCAAACTGCCTGGTTTTTCTTTATATCAGAAGTTATCCTTGGACATAATTAACAATCTCAAATCACCAAGTGCTGGAGAGAACTAACCAGGAAATATGAAGCTAGGAGCATTTGATCATCCACGTACTTTAGATTTCTGTATTTTGTTTCACTTTTCATGTTTTCTGCCTGAAAAAAACGGATGATGTTACTACCTTCCCTTTTTAGCTGTATGTCTTCTCCACATACTCTATATCACAGGTTCTCAACTCTGGCTTGTTTCAGAATCATCTAGGAGACTTGTTAAGCTTTGATGGCCAGACCACCACCAGAGTTTCTCATCAGAGGGTCACGGGTGGGGAGTCTGAAATTTGCATGTCTAACGGATTCTCCGGTGGTGGAGATACACTTTGGATTAAGGATCACACTTTGAAAACCACTGCTCTAGATAGTCCGTAGCCACACCTAAAGTCCCCTGAGCACTCCAAGCCCTATTTTTGGCCTCACCTTCACCTGAACACACTTTGCAGTCTTATCTTTTTTGCTACTTAGGTGGTCCTGCAGATTCAGCTCACGTACCACTTCCTCTGAGAAGCTTTCCTTTCTGCCCCTTTCCATTCCCAAGACGGAATTCGGCAATTTTTGTCTTTGTTTCTATTATTATTTCCTGTAAACATAGCTGTTTCCCACATTCAACTATTAGCTTTTAAAGAGAAAAGATTATGTTTTGTTTATATTTATTCACTAGCCTCCACTAAAATGACTAATATGCAGTAGAGTTGTCAGTGGGCTTTACTCACCACAGCCTTGTTTTCCTTAACAAAAGGATGTGAAGCTCAGAAATGGGGACCTGATTGTAACCGGATCTGCACCGCATGTATGAACAATGGTGTCTGCCATGAAGATACTGGAGAATGCATTTGCCCTCCTGGGTTTATGGGGAGAACATGTGAGACAGGTGAGTCAAAGGTACTTGATGAGTGAGTTGTGGATTTAAAAAGACATCATTGGATCTAGAGTTTTATATTTGGACAGAGTTGGGAATGGAAGTTAAATGGCCTCTGTAAGGCCTATGGTACCTTTGTGTGAATTTTTTAAAAAGTGCCCTTTTCTAAAGGCTTTTTTATTGGCAACTATTGAAAAGTTGCAATGCACACATAAGTCTATAAGGTGTGTGATGTGTCACCCCCTAGGTTTGTGCTGTACACAGCCTGCATAACTGGGTTCTGGGGCAGTTTAGTCGTCTGTAAAAAGGACCGTAAGTGTGAGTTCACCCTGCCCGTGCCACAGCTAAGACTGCATCACTTTCCATGTTCAGTGGTCTAGGAGAAACCCTTTAAAAGAAGAATTATGCACTTCAAAGGGTTGCATATTTGACTCTTAATCATCTTTTTTTCCCACTAAAGCTTGTGAACTGCACACATTTGGCAGAACTTGTAAAGAAAGGTGTAGTGGGCCAGAGGGATGCAAGTCCTACGTGTTCTGCCTCCCAGACCCCTACGGGTGTTCCTGTGCCACAGGCTGGAAGAGTCTGCAGTGCAATGAAGGTACGCATAAATCACACTGCTGGACAGCAGAAGTCCTAGCAGGTCTGTCAAGGAGGTCTGGCTTTTAAAAATCATAGCGTAGGAGGATATACTTGGACTTCTCAGTCAGCTCTCTATCCATTGCTGAGCTACAGGGTTTTGCATCACAGATGATTTCAAGTTAATTATAGTTTCACATGAAGACTCTGGACCTCAGAGAAGAGTGCTTCTTATATGTACCACCTGGGGGATCTTATTAAAACACAGATCCCGATTTCATGAGTCTGGACTGGGGCCTGCAGTTCTGCATTGCTAACGAGCTCCCACATGGTGCTGATGCTGTTGGTTTTCAGACCACACTTGAAGCTGGAAGGCCATCGCTTTGCTTTCTCAATGCATCATAAATATCAGCACTTTCAGGTCATATCCAGACAGGATTTGGAATTTGAAAATTGAGAAAGTTGAGCTCTTATCTTTCGTGGGCCTTATTCGTGCAGTACTAACTTCCCCTACTCAACGAGTCCCTCTGGCCTTTCTCAAATATACTTTTCCACTTGATGAGGCACAAAGGCATGTGTTTCCCATCCATTTTGCCGGATGTGTTTCACATCAACTGTGTAACACAGTAGCTTAACATGAACCTGAACCTGTAGCTAACTATGCAAGATATTTTCTAATGAATATGAATGCAGATCTCAAAAGATTTTCAGTATATACCTCATAAGTCAGCTTTTTCCACATCTGGCACTATTTGAAGCTACAGTGGGGTCCCGGCAACCTGATAACAATGGCCTAGGGCAAGGCAGTTCAATAGAAATAAAAGCAAGACACATCTGTACCTAAAATTTTTCTAGTCGCCACATTTAAAAAGTAAAAGAAATTGGTGAAATAATTGTAACACTTCATTTAACCTACTATATCAAAAATATTTCAGTAATCCTTAAAAATACTAATGAGAAATTTTACATTTCTGTTTTCGCACTAAGTCCTTGAAATGTCAATTTGGACTAGCTGTATTTAAGTGCTCCACAGCCATACATAGATAGGTAAGTGGCTACCATATTAGGTAGCACAGCTTTGGAGGCTTGGAATAAGAGGGCAATGAGGAGAGTGACACAAAAGTAAGCCGTAGCTGCCTACAAAACCTCACTCAACCCCCTCTAGGTGTTACATCTGCTGCCACAGAGCACTGAGGGAGACACAGCAGTGCAGGAATCAGACTTGGTCTCAGAAATGTGCACCTTATAGTAAAAAGTGTTCCCAGGTGGGGGCAGTCCATTTCCCTTTCAAAAAAAGAATACTAAATTCATATGCAAGATTTTAAAAAACATGTGCACGTCATATGCATTGTAAATGCCTAGGAGGGGGTGCATCCAAGAAGGAACCTAGAATATAAGCTGCATCAGCTTCATAGTGAAATGTGTTGCTACATCCAGGTTTATAAGAGTACATTGATTAACTCAACCCAGCCCATGCCTGGCTTCAGAAATCACTAAGCTTTTATGCATGGGAATATTCTTGTGATCTCCCAGACTCCTTCCTAGGACCTCCAAATACTAATGTGCTAGACCTTTGTATTGTCCCTTAGGTCCCTCAGACTAATCATTTCTTTCTAATTTTTCCCTATCCATGTTCTTCAGACTGATGCCTATTGATGCAGCTTAAAATTCATTGTCTCTTTCTTCTGTTATCTCCACTCTGTTTCTAAGTACACATAGAAATATTTTTAATTTCAGTTGTCCAGTTGTAGAATATTTTTTGGTTTCTAAAAATTTTGTATTGAATTTATTGGGGTGATATTGGTTAATAAAATTATATAAGTTTTAGGTGTACAGTTCTATAATATATCATCTGTGTATTGTATTGTGTATTCGCCACCCAAAGTTAAGTCTCATTCCATTACCCCCTTTACCTTCTTCTACCTCCCCCCACCCCCTTTCCTTCTGATAATCACCATACTGTTGTCTGTGTCTATAAGGGTTTTGTTTTGGTTTTGCTTGATACCCTTACCTTTTTCACCCAGCAACTCAACCCCCTTCCCTTCTGACAGCTGTCAGTCTGTTTTTTGTATCTATGAGTCAGTTTCTATTTTGTTTGTTTACTTTGTTCATTAGATTCCGAATATAAATGAAATCACAGAGTATTTGTCTTTCTCTGACTGGTTTATTTCACTTAACATAATTCTCTCCAGGTCTACTCATGGTGTCACAAAGAGTAAGATTCCCTTCTTTTTATGCCCAAGTAGTACTCCATTGTGTGAATGTACCACAGCTTTGTTATCCACTCATCTACTGATGGACACTTGGGCTCCTTCCAAATCTTGGCTATTGTAAATAACACTGCAAATTGAGCATAGCAGTGCGTATATTCTTTCAAAACAGTGTTTTGGGTTTCTTTGGATATATTCTCAGAAGTGGAATTGCTGAGTCATAAGGCAGTTCCATTTTTATCTTTGAGGAAACTCCATAGTGTTTACCACAGTGGCTGCACCAATTAGAATTCCCAACAACAGTGTACTAGTGTTCCTTATTCTCCACATCCTGGCCAGCACTCATTGTTTGTTGATTTACTGTTGATAGCCATTCTGACGAGTGTGAGGAGATATCTCATTGTGGTTTTAATTTGAATTTCTCTGAGGATTGGTCATATTGAACATCTTTTCAAATGTACACCGGCCATCTGGTATGACATCTTTGGAGAAATGTCTATTCAGATCCTTTGCCCATTTTAAAATTAGATTCTTTGTTTTTTGGGTGTTTGAGTTGTATAAGCTCTTTATGTATTTTGGATATTAAACCTTTATCAGATGTATTATTGACAAATATGTTCTCCCATCCAGTAGTCTTTTCATTTTATTTCTGGTTTCCTTCACCGTGCAAAAACCTTTTAGTGTGATATAATCCTATTTTCTTATTTATTTTTTTGTTTCCCTTGCCCAGGGAGACATATCAGAAAGACTAATTCTATAAGATTTTACTACTTATGTTTTCTTCTAGGATTTTTATGGTTGAATCTAACATTTAAGTCTTTAATCTATTTTGAATTCTTATCAATGGTGTAAAAAGATGGCCTAGTTTCATTTTTTTTGTACATCTGTCCAATTTTCCTAATAACATTTATTGAACAGACTGTCTTTACCTCATTGTATGTTTTTGCCTCCTTTGTCAAATATTAATTGACCATAAAGTCATGGGTTCATTTCTGGAATTTCTTTCCCATTGATCCATATATCTGTTTTTATGCCCGTACATTGCTGTTTTGATCACTTATGGACTTATAGCATATTTTGATACCTGGTAACAAGAGTCATCCAGCTTTGTTCTTCTTTCTCAAGATTGTTGTCATTATTGAGGGTCAATATAAATTTTTGGAATGTTTGTTCTAGTTCTGTGAAATACCTCATTGGTATGTTGATAGCAGTTATATGAAATGTAGACATTGCTTTGTGTAGTATGGATGTGTTAATGATGTTAATTCTTCCTATCCATGAACAAGATGCAATCCTTCTGCTTATTTGGATATTCTTCAATTTCTTTCTTCAGTATCTTACAATTTTCTGAGTACAGGCTTTTTTATATCCTTGGTTAAATTTATTCCTGGATATCTTATTTTCTTTGAAGCACTTGTGAATGGGATTGCTTTCTTAATTTCCTTTTCTGATACAACTGATTTGTGGATATTTATTTTGTCTCCCGCTACTTTACTGAATTCATTTATCACTTCTACTAGGTTTTTGGTGAAATCTTTAGGGTTTTATATATAAATTATTATATCATATGCAATCTTCCTTTCCAGTTTGGATGCCTTTTATTTCTTCTTGTTGATTGCTGTGGCCAGGACTTCCTGTGCTATGTTGAATAAGAGTGGTGCAAGTGGACATCCCTATCTTGCTCCTGATCTTAAGGGAAATGCTTTTAGTTTTTTCCCATTGACTATGATATTTGCTGTGATTTTGTCATACATGGCTTTTATTATGTGGAAGTATTTTCCTCTATTTCCATTTTGTGAGAGTTTTTAAATCATAAATGGGTGCTGGATTTTATGACCTTTTTGCATCTATTTAGATGATTATGTGATTTTTATCCTTTACTTTGTTTATTGGTGTATCATGTTTATTGATTTGCAGATATTGTACAAGCCTTGAATTTCTGGAATAAATCCCACTTGATCAAGATGTATGATCTTTTTAATGTATTACTGTATCTGGTTTGCTAACATTTTGTTGAGGACATTAGCACCTGTATTCATCGGGGATATTGGCCTTTAATTTTCCTTCTTTATAGTGTGTTTACTTGGTCTTGGGATTTGGATAATGTTGCCTGTGCAAAATAAGCTTAGGATTCTTTCCTTCTCCCAGATATTTTTAGAATAGTTTAAGGAGAGTAAGTTTTAGCATTCCTTTCAATGCATGGTAGGATTCACCTGTGAAACCATGAAGTGCAATACTTTTGTTAGTTGAGAGTTTTTTAATGACTGCTTCAATTTCATTAGATTTAATTGGTTTATTAAAGTTTTCTGATCCTTTCTGATTGAGTTTTGGAGGATTGTATGTTTCTAGGACTTTATCCAATTTTGTCAGGTTGTGCAATTTGTTGGCATATAGTTTTTATAAATATTTTCTTATGGTCCCTTGTATTTCTGTGGAGTCAGTTGTTATTTCTCCTTTTTCATTTCTGATTTTATTTATTTGGGACCTCTCCCATTTTTCTTGATGGGTCTGGTTAAAAGTTGTCAATCTAGTTTATCTAGTTTATCTTTTCAAAGAACCAGCCCTTGGGTTCATTGATCTTTTGTATTGTGTTGTACACTCTAGTGCATTTACATTTGCTCTGATCTTTATTATTTCCTTCTTTCTACTACTTTGGGTTTTGTTTGTTGTTCTGTTTGAACTTCCTTTCAAACAGTGTAAAGTAAGATTATTTGATTTTTTTGTCGTTTTGAGATAGGCCTGTAATGCTATGGATGTCCTTCTTGGGACTGTTTTCACTGTGTCCCATACATTTTGGGTTGTTGTATTCTCATTTTTATTTGTTTAAAGGTATCTTTTGATTTCTTCCTTAATTTCATGGTTCACCCATTCATTGTTTAGTAACATGTTATTTAGACTCCATGTGTTTGTATGTTTTCAGTATTTTTTCTTCCAAATGATTCCCTAATTTCATACCATTGTGTTCAGAGAAAATGCTTGATATGATTTCTGTGTCTTTAAATTTATTGAGACTTGGTTCATGTCCTAACATTATCTCTCCTAGAAAATGTCTCATGTGTGCTTGAAAGGAATGTGTATCTTCTACTTTGGCATGAAATGCTCTGAAGATATCAATTAAATCTATCTGATCTAGTGTAATTTTTACTGTTGTTTTTCTTTCTGGAAGATTTAGCCATTGATGTCAATGGGGTCTTAAAATCCCCTACTTTGACTATATTTCTGTTGCTCTCTCCCTTTTTGTCCATCAAGATTTGCTTTATATATTCAGGTGCTCCTATATTGAGGGTATACATCCTTTCAAGGATTATATACTCTTGTTGTATGGATCCCTTTATCATTATGTCCTGTCCTTCTCAGTCTCTTATAATAGCTTTTGTTTTAAAGTCTATTTTGTCAGATATAATTATGTCTGCCCCAGTTTTTTTCATTTCCATTTGCATGAAATATCATTTTCTATCCCTTTACTTTTAGTCTGTGTATATTTTTCAATCTGAGATGGGTTGTTTGTAGACATCATATATGTGGGTCTTGTTTTCTTATCCATGCTTCTAACATATATCTTTTGATAGATATGTATTTATTGCAATTTTAATCCTTATAACTATGTTCCTCTGGTGTTTCTTTTTCTCTTTTTCTTCTTCCTCTTAAAGAAGACCTTTTAATATTTTTTGAAATACTGGTTTGGTGGTAATGAACTCCTTTAACTTTGTCTTCTCTGGGAAGCTCTTTATTTCTCTTTTAATTTTAAATGATAGCCTTGCTGGGTAAGTAATCTTGCTTTTGGGTCCTGGCTTCTCATCACTTTGAATATTTCATGCTAACATCATCTGGTATGAGGTGTTCCTGCTGAGAAATCAGCTGATAGTCTTATTGGAGCTCCCTTATAGGTAACTGTCTTTCTATTGCTGCTGTTAAGGTTCTCTCTTTGTCCTTAAACTTTGCAGTTTTAATGATGTTGTGTCTTGGCTTGGGCCTCTTTGGGTTCATCCTGTTTGGGATTCTGTGTGTTTTCCAATCTTGTGTGTCTTTTTCCTTTACCAGGTAGGAAACATTTCAGTCATTATTTCTTCAAACAGGTTCTCTATCCTTTGCTCTCCCTCTCCTTTCCGGTACCCCTATAATGTAAAATTTGTTACACTTTATGTTGTTGCAAAGGTTCCTTAATTTTTTTTTTCTGCACTGATTGGGTATTTTCTGCTACCTTGTTTTCCAAATCATTGATTTGATCTTATGCTTCATCTACCCTACTGTTCATTCCTTCTAGCATATTCTTCATTTCAGATATTGTATTCTTCATTTCTTAATGGTTTTTATGGTTTTTGTGTATGGTTTTTGTGTTCTTTTTATGCTTGATATTTCTTTTTTTTTTTTTAAGATTTTATTTATTTATTTATTTTTAGAGGGGAAGGAGAGAGGGAGAGAAACATCAATGTATGGTTGCCTTTTGTTCATCCCCTGCTGGTAGTTAGCCTGCAAGGAACCAGTTTGCAACCCAGGCATGTGCCCTGACTGGGAATAGAACCGCGATCGTCTGGTTCGCAGGCCCGCGCTCAATCCACTGAGCTACGCCAGCCAGGGCTTGATATTTCTTTGTTAAAGTGCTCACTAAGTTTTTTGAGCATCCTTATAACCATTTTTAAAAATCTTTATCTGGTAAATTGCTTGCCTCCATTTCATTTAACTCTTTTTCTGAAGATTTCTCCTCTTTTTTCATTTCGGGCATTTTTGTCTTTCCATTTTGGCTGCACCTTTGTGCTTGTTTCTATGTGTTTGTTAGCTCTGCTATCACTCCTGGTTTTTGTCAGTGGTCTTATGTATTAAATGTCCTGTGGCACCTAGTGGTGCAGTCTCCTTATTCACCTGTTCTGAATCTCCAGGAATGTCCCTCGTGTGGGTTATGTGAGCCCTCCTGTTGTAATTGAGTCTTGTTTGCTCTTGGCCCATTTCTCTGTAGAGTTGATCCTCAAGGTGGCTGACTGTGAGGATTAACCTTAACCACAGTGTATGAACTGCTGTGTAGGTATTGACCACATGAAGCAGAATTTGCCTCAGCAGGATCTGGTGCCTATGAAGATCTCCTTTTTATTATGCTGCTTATGAAGCAAATTAGATCTTGTTCTGATGTTGTCTGAAGCTGGCCACTGCAAGTATTGGCTCTGGGGCCTCTTGGGAGGGATGCTGGTACAGACCAATGTCTGATGCTGCCTGCTTTGGGCAACCTGTTTGGAACTACAAAGTGATCTACAGTTTCCTGATCTGTTTCTGCTGGTCCCAGGTATTCTTAGGAAGGACCCAGTTGTGCATCAGTGCTGGCTTTTTCCAGCACTGTGTCTAGAGGCAGGTCAGCAAAAGTCCCAAGGCACCCTAAGATTCACCTCCACTTGCCTCTGCCTGCTGGCTGGCTGATAGGCTCAGTCACTGAAAGAGACTCTGGCAGAAGTCAAGTTGCATGTGGTTGGTTCTCAGTGAGTCACCAGGTAGAAGCGAGTAATGATCACCTGATTGATATAGGTTTAAGCTCAGTGACAGTCCTGAGTCTGAGGTCACCCAGCAAATATCCCAGGGTATGCCAAGTCTAGCTGTCACCCACTGGGTGCCCGCAGACCTTTGTGGTGCAGCGAGATCTCAGGGAATCATCCAAGTATGTCAGCAAAGTTTATCAAGTCTAGACAGACCAAGATTTGGCTGCATGAGGGGGAGGCTCTGCACCGCATGCAAGGGAAATATGACCTTTGTCCTCTAGCCACACAACTCAGGCTGCTCAAGATTCTGCCAGGAGCCTGCGTTCAACAGGATGGGATTGCTCAAAATCAGAAAGATGGGGCTAGTGGATCTTCTGTGAGGGGATGGTGCCAATCAGGCTTGGGGGAAGGTGGGAGAAGTTACTCGCACCCCTGAGCCACACAATTCAGTCTGTCCTGGATTCTGCCCAGACCTCAGCAGGGCAGGGGCTACCTGGAGTTGAAAGGGTGGGGCCACTTGGAGCCCAAAGGATGGGGCTAGAGGATCTCTCATGAAGAGGTGGTGCCAGTCAAGTTCACAGGAAAGTGATGGGAATGACCCTCCCCCAAAGCCACATTCCTCAGTCATTCACACCCACGGAGTCTGCCCAGACCTCTACCTGGCAGCTGTATCCTTCACAGGGGATGAGATCCACAGTGTGGAACAGGGAGCCGAATGTGGGACCTTTGCATTCCCCTAGGTGGATGCCATAAGGAGGTGAGTGCTCCACCTAAGAAAGATGACGTCTACAGTGTGGGAGAGTTACTTGACACAGAGGTCCTGACATCTGTACCCTCAGCTTTCTCTTCAAAGCCACAAACCTGTCTCTCCTTACATGACTCCAGTCTGCTCTGCTGGAGCCCAGGGTCAGGGACTTCAAATGAAATTTTGTGCATTGACCCTTTTGGGGTGTGCATGTGTCTTTGGCACTCTCTTGTCTCTCCTTGGCGGACAGAATCCCCACTGATTTTCACAGACAGATGTTATGCAGGCACCTCTTCCCAGTTTTAGTGCTTTGGGCTGAGGATTCTGGCATGGTGTTGAGACCCCTCATTCCTTAGAGGGAAGCTTTGCAGCTGAAATACCCCTCTGGATATCAGCTACCACCCATGGGAACAAGGACACCCTTTTTATGTCCCACCCTTCCTCCCAGTCTCAATGTCTTCTTCTATAAATCCTGGTTATAAAACTTCTATTTAACTAGTCTTAAGTTGGTTGTTCAGGTTGGTTATTCAATATTTTAGTTGTAATTCCAATTTGCTCCTGAGAAGAGGTTGTTTCCACCTAGTCCAATGCTGTCTTGGATCCTCTTTTTATTTTTTATAGCTTCTATTTCTCTATTTCTCATTGTTTTATTTGTTGTGAGCATATTTTCTTTTATCTCACTGAGCATAGTTATTATAATTGCTTTAAAATTTTTGTCTACCTTTTCTAACATCTGGATCATCAAGGTTGGTTGTTTTTTGCTTATTTTCTTTTCTTCTTATGTTGAGTAATTTGGAATTGTATCTTGGATATTGTGAATGACTATGTGGAGACATAATGACTACATTGTGGAGACTATGAAGTATGATATGAATGTTGATTTTGTTTTGTTGTTTTAGCAAGCAATCAACTTGGTAGGACTCAAACTGAATACTCTGACTCTTAGGCATCAGTTCAAACTCAGTTCAGTTCTTTTATCCTTAGCTGAGCTTCCTGAAATCTGCACTTAGCATGTGTGGTTCAGGGACCAGACCACAGTTTGGGAGTTCCGCTCTCTGTCTTTCCAATTCTAGGTTTTCCCTCTCACTCTCCAATGGCTGTGGTTGCCAGGACTCCATCTTTTGGTTCTTTAGGTCAGTAAACTACAGGTTTTCTTTGGAGTTTAGCTTTCCTACTTGATATCAATTTTGCCCAACCATTAGACTAAAAACTGAGAAAATGGGAAGCATGGTATTCCCAGCTTTCAAATTTCAGCTCCTGTTTAGAATCTGCCTGGTCCCACCCCCACTCTTCAGTGCTTTCAGGTAGTTTTTTAAAATATAGTTGTCATTTATAAGAAGGTTGACCTGGTAAGAGCTTATTCAACTCTCCTAGAAGGAGAATTTCCCAACCTTTTAAATCCCTAGTGATTCAGATAAACAATGCTAATAAATCACATACTACTTTAAATGAAGCAGTGAGGTTGATTGGAGAGAAAAATGAGACTACCCACTTAGAGCCCGAGTTTTCTCCCTTCTCCTTTTTCAGCACTGGTTTTTGATATCTTTGTTTACAGCATGCCAGCCTGGGTATTATGGGCCAGACTGTAAGCTCAGATGCAGGTGCACCAATGGGGAGATCTGTGATCGGTTCCAAGGATGCCTCTGTTCTCCAGGACGCCAAGGGCTCCAGTGTGAGAAAGAAGGTAAAGCAAGGTAACACTGTAGTCAGGACCATGTTCAGCACGTCTGAACCAAGATTTGATGGTATCATTCTTCCCCCAGTAGCCCAAGATTCTCAAACTTCTTCTGTTTCCATCCAGAAGCTGTAAAGACTATATCTCAAGTCCTAAAGGACAGCTTTCTGATTCTTTTCTGTGGACCCTTATACTGGATCTCATTTCCTTTTCCACTATAGGTAAATCATATGCTCTTTGTAGCACATTAAGTGACAACTGGCCAGCTGAGACCCCTGCCTACCTCTTTGGCTCTCTTCTCTAGGACTTGCCTTTTTCCTAGATATGTGCAACAGGAAAAAACTACTTTGGATGGGTTTAGACAAAAGATATTTTTTAAAAGAAAGGTATAAAAATAGAAAAAATTACTCTCAAAATGAAATGTTAAATAATTCTAGTTCGTAAATTACCACAGAGCAGAGGTCAGCAAATACTGACCCACAGACCATAGCTGCTCCGTTATTTTTTAACATCCTTATTGAGATATCATTGTTATGCCTCAGAGTTTATTTCTTTAAAATGTAGAGTTCAGTGAGTTTTAGTATATTTATGGAGTTGTGAATCCATTGCCCAAAGAAATCTTGTACCTGTTAGCAGTAATCACAATTCTTCCTTCCTTCCAGCCCCTGGTAACTATAAATTTAATTTCTGTCTGTACAAATTTGCTTATTCTTGACAGTTCATTTACTGTAAACGAGATCACTCAATATGTGGTCTTTTGTGGCTGGCTTTTTTCACTTATCATGCTGTTTTTGAGGTTTATCTATGTTGTAGCATATACCAGTACTTCATTCCTTTTTATTTCTTTACACCATCTGTTGTAAAGAAAATTTTATTGAAACACAGCCACACCCTTTTGTTTACAATCATGTGTGGCTGCTTTTACACAAGTTTAATAGTTATTGCAGAGAACTTGTAGCATGCAGTTAAAAACACTATCTAGCCCTTTATAGAAAAAGTTTGCTATTCCCCGCCCCAGAATATATATTTTTTTAATTAAAAGAAGTATATTTTCAAACTTTAAAAATAATATACATATATCACTTTTTCAATCAAATGAATAGAAATGTTATAGAAAGAAACACACACCCAGTGAAATCTAAGACATATGTAGCCTTTACTCTCTAAGTTTTTAAAATGAAAACATTTATAAGGGGAAATACCAATACTTGTTTTTTCAAAGGGTTTAGCTTGTTAGTTTTATACTTTCTCTTCTTTTCCCAGTGTTTGGACTTCGTTACAGGGCAGGAACCTGGGAGGGTCTAGGAAGGGAAGGAAATGCTTTGGGGCTACCAGAGGACTCGATTGAAAATGGACAACTAACAAGCTTTAGGATTTGCCTTTTGTATTTTACTCCTTCCTTTCTGTTCTAAGGCTGATGTTGCAAAAAATGTGAGAAATCTCAGACCTAGATGCAGCACCTGACCTTCCAGAGAGCAGTCCCCTTTCCCTAATTAACACCACTCTATGCTCCACCTGCACATCACCTCCTCCTCCATCCAGCTGCAGAAAATGCAAGGGGACAGTGAAGGAAAGAAATTGCTTAAGAGCACCAAGTACTTTTTAAAATTGCTACATGAATGACTACTTAAGTTGAAAAATTTGATAATTTTTTATCCTCACCCAAGGACATGCTTGTTGATTTTAGAGAAAGAAGAAGAGAGAGAAATAGAGGGAGAGAAACATGGATGTGAGAGAGAAATGTTGATCGGTTGCCTCTTGTGTGTGACCCAAGGTGGGGGATGAAGCCCACTACCCAGGCATGTGCCCTGACTGGAAATCAAACACATGACCTTTTAGCATATAGGTCATGGCTCCGTCCAAGTGTGCCACACTGGCCAAGGCTGATCAATTTTCTAATCACAATCTCCCCAAATTTGCAGATATCTCAAGGACATACCTTTGTAGTCATAGATCCTTTTCTCTCTTGCTCCACACACTTTACCTGTTTCATTCAAGGCCTGAGAAATAGGATATCAATATAAAACATCACTACTGATGTGTTTCTCGTGACCCCACCTTGTCCTCACCACTGATATGGAGCACATGTTCTTGGGGCACCTCCATCTCCTAGCGAAGGATGTGCTGGACTGTTTTCAACCATGTCTCACCTTTTGTTACAGTGGTCCAAGGTTCTTGAAGACGCTATAGTTCAGAATAAAATAGTTACATATTCTGATATCCTTGTTGCAAACACAGGTATTTTTTCTTCTTTCAATATTAGAAGCAACATTTTTGATTTCGCTGTTGACTATAAATCAATTTGGGGGAGTTACATGCCACTTTACTTCTTGGATATAAATCTGACTATTATTAATCATTTGCAGACTTCCCAATCAATGAGGCATCTATCATATATCAAAACCAACGATCATTTTGTTGATCAGCAATATCACAGTGTTGTTTACTGAATGGAAGAACTAGTTTTGTTTTTCCTTTTGTTCTTGTGAAAATTCTTTTAAAAAACAAGGAAGAGGCTGATAAGTAAGGGCAGGGGAGATGTGGCCTTGATGATTATGTAGCACAGTGTTATGGTAAACCGTGTGGACTCTGGATTCATAAAGATCTGAACTTGAACCTGGGCTCTGAGCCTGCCTCTCATCATCTATAAAATGGAGGTCACAATGGGACCTACCTCACAAGTTTCTTATGTGATAATAAAGCAAGATCATATTTGGAAAGCTTTTTCCCAGGCGTGATCTGCTAAATGGTAGCTAGTTTTGTTATTACTATTGCTGCTGTGTTAAAGATTAGATTTCACAGTGCTGTTTTCTTCATTCAGGCATGCCACGGATAACCCCAAAGATAGAGGATTTGCCAGATGACATAGAAGTAAACAGTGGTAAATTTAACCCCGTCTGCAAAGCGTCTGGCTGGCCACTACCTGCTAATGAAGAAATGACCCTGGTGAAGCCAGACGGGACAGTGCTTTATGTAAGACTTATTCTTAATCTGCCCTCCTGATACCACTAGAAACTTTCAGTGCAGTAATTACTGTGCTTAAGGCCAGATTCCACTCAAAGCTTGCATCCTCCTTGACTAGGATGTTGCTAGCTTGACTCTAGATAGACCTATTCCCACATCTGCAGTTCAAAAACCATGATCCACCAAATCCCATAGGTCTGAATTCATGCATTCCTTGGGTCTCCCTACCCCTTCATTTTGCCCTCATTGCTGGTGCTCACCACTGGTTAAGGCACTATAACAGCTCTCTTCTTTGTTGGAAATGACTCAGCTAGTTTCCAATGCATTTCCCTTTTCTCTCTCCCACTATCCCAAATTTCTCTGTTTCACAAATGATTTTCAGGAAGTTAGTGTATTTTCTTATCTAAAGAGTTTGAAGCAGTTGTATGTCTCTTAAAGATGGCTGAAAATCAACTTGGCAGGAAGGCAGATACAAGCGACCTGTTGGGGGCAGGATATATATGAATGTAAAACTTGCCTTTACCAATTCTCCATATCAGATGTTTCTGATTCCACACAAAAAGCCCATTAGGTAGTAGAAGCCAATTGATAGCTTCCAAAA
This sequence comes from Sturnira hondurensis, assembly GCF_014824575.4. Classification (NCBI taxonomy): domain Eukaryota; kingdom Metazoa; phylum Chordata; class Mammalia; order Chiroptera; family Phyllostomidae; genus Sturnira; species Sturnira hondurensis. The sequence goes on from NW_028084643.1 coordinate 1,446,039, forward strand.
TCTTGTTGGTCTTTCCAAGAGTTAATGGAAGCAACAGCTACCATCTAGTGAGAGCCACCCATTCTGTATCCATCTTCTTACTTAACATTACCTTTCCCCTTTTTGTAGAAGTGCATGCTTCATGGTGAAGTTAAGTAACTAAGGAATTGGTCACAAGCGATAGAACTGGTGTGTGAACTCAGGTCTATGTGTCTTCAGAGCCCTGGCTTTTTCCATAACACCATGCTTGGCAGCCCCTCAGACACTCTAGGAAGCCATTTCATCCTCTCACTCAGCCATCTCTGTGTTAGACCAGAAAGGACCAAATGTTGCCAGAAGCAGTTTAAAAGGAATTAGACTTCTTGCTCGTAACTATTTACCCGATAATCCCAAATGCACAAATACAACACAGGATCTGTGAGGGCGTCAGCCCAATATAAACTTTCAGGGCTACTACAATAGCTTTGGAAATAAGCCAATGATTATACAAGCATTGCATTGAACTTCTTAATCTCTCCTAGAAAACTTCTTATTAAACAATTAGATGGGGTCAGTGTTATGAACTTTTGTGTTTACACCTCCCTAGAAGCTTTTATTTTTTTGTTTTTGACCTTTCCAGCCAAAAGACTTTAACCATACGGGTCATCTGTCAGTGGCCACCTTCACCATCCACCGGATCCTCCCCCCTGACTCAGGAGTTTGGGTCTGCAGTGTGAACACTGTGGCCGGGATGGTAGAAAAGCCTTTCAACATTTCAGTCAAAGGTAAGCTCGATTTTTCCAGAGGAAGAGCTTGTATCCTTCGTGAGCCTAGTTTATGCATTGCTGGGTGCTGCTTCTAGATAAAAACGTTATCTGACCACTAAAATGTCTTTTGGATATTTTCCAAGATACTAAGCCTTTAAATTTTTTTATGTGCATGAAAATGTAAAGGAAGGATTAAGTACGTGACCTCTGGAGTTACATAGCCCCGGGTTTGATTTTTGTCCCTCATAGCTAGTAATGTGTGTGGCCCTAGGCACATGAATTTAACCCATCTGAGCCTTTATTTGTAAATGAAGCTTAGTTATCTACCTCTCAGGGTTATTGTGAAGATTAGGTATATAAAACACTTTTTACAATTGTGCCTCATACAAAATGCTGGGTTGTATTTATATTTCATAAAATGTTTCATCATTATTGTGACTTCCAATTCATTATTGTAGAGAATAACTTGGGAAATTTTTGAGGATTACTCACTTAGGATACCTAGGCTATCCTATATAACTAACACAATTTTTTTTACATATTCAGTATTGTATCTATCCTGCTACAAATTTGTTTTTCAAGATTCAAATTAACCTATGTGGGTATATATGAATTTGCAGCTTGAAGAGAAGAAACAAAGTGAAGATGAATCCAAGTGAGCTTGGCTGGTATACATAGATACAACAAGGAATTTTAAATTTGGAAGTTACTTATGAATACTTAGACAAAGGCACCTAAAAGTTCTTGGTATATGTTCTTGGAAAGGCAGTGAGCTAACTACCTCACAAACTTCGTCTTATTTAAACTTTGTAAGAAACTTATGCAATAGATATTGTTGTCCCCACTTTACTAGTCAGGAAACAGGTTCAGAAGGTTTAGTTAAATTGTTTAAGGTAGTATATCTGGTAAGCAACAAATCTTAATTGTGGATCTGGGTCTCCTGACTCCAAATCCTGCATCATTTTGCTTTCTGAGTTTCTTGTATTACAGATGAGGAAGCAAAATGACCAAGGTTGATTTCTATTTGACCCACTTTATTACTTGGTTAGGAATCTTTGGGAGAACCAAGAGGTCATTTCTATAAATGAAATTAATATAAATACCTAGAATTTAATCTTTTTTAAGTTCAATCACAATAATAACATAAATAGAACTTGGTAGATTTGGATTCTATGCCCTGGAAATCCATGTGAATCATCTCAGAATCCTCAATATTCTTTGGATTACTAGAAAAATCCCAGATTTGTTTTATTCAGAATATTCATATTATCAAAATAATTTTTAGGAAACAACATACAGACAAAGCAAATTATATTATTTTTAAAGATTTGGGAATATTTGTTATCCACGGAACATAAGTAATAATGATTTAAAAACCCAAACCATGTTGATGAGATTCAGGAGAACTCTACTTTCTATATTTTTAATGAAAGACACAGCAAATGGTGTCAGTGCACAGATGCATCTACAGCTCTAAGTCACTGATGCCTCTTAGTTGTCATATTGATTGACATTCATGAAGTGGAAATAGCCATTAGATAAATTAATTAGTGTCTTTAACCATAGTATTAAAAAATAGATATTAGGCTTTATTACCAGAGTACAAATTTGTACAATGACTTTGGGAAATTGGCAATATATACTAAAGCTAATCATACCCATACCCTATCACCTAGCAATTTTACTCCATGGTGTATGCTCACACAAAAAAAATGTGTTCAAAATGGACATCTTCGAGAATATTCAGAACAGTTTTATTCGTAATAGCCCCAAACTGAAATTAACCCCACTGTCCATCAGCAATAGAAGGGATAAATACCCTGTGGTACATTTATATGTATTGCTTGTCAGGGCTGCTGTAACAAAATATGGCAGACTGGTGCCTAAAACAACAGAAACTATGGTTCTGGAGCCTGGAATTCCAAGATGAAGGTGTTGACAAAGTTGATTTCTTCTAAGACCTCTCTCTTAGGCTTGTTGTGGGTCTTCTCCTTCCATCTTCACACAGCCTTCCCTTTGTACATGTATATATCCTAATTTAATCTTGTTATGAGGACAAGAGTCCTGTTGGATTAGGGAACTGCTCTAATGACCTCATTTTAACTTAGTGACCTCCCTAAAGACCCAATCTCTAAATGCAGTTACATCTGAGGTACTAGGGAGTTTAAGACCTCAACATTTGAATTCGGAGGAGAATGCAATTCAGCCATAACATCATACAGTCGAAAACTAAACAGAAATTTAAAAAGAATCGATTCCTGGTACATAATAATGAACGAAAGAAAGTACATGCTTTGTGACTCCATTTATATAAAGTTAAAGAACAGGCAAGACGAATCTATAGTAACAAAAGTCAGGAAAGTAGTTCTCTATTGCCTGGGAAAGGATGCATGGTGCTTAGTGTTTTTGGAGTGAGTGGGGCTGGAAATGTCCTCTATCTCATTCTGGTTAGTGGTTACATTGGAGTGTATATAGGTAAGATCCCTCGAGCTAAATACACCTAAATTTTTGTGCTTTACAATATGTGTATATCTATAAGAATGTTTAAAAGAGAAAAAACAAAATGATAAATTACTAAGAGGAAACTTTGGGGGCAATCTTTTTACCTTTATCGGATTATCTCTTTTATAAGAGACTGGCACCAAGGACTATAACAAAATATGCATTTTGATGATTTAAACTCAACAGTTGTTCCTATGTGATCATACAAGGAAAGCATGGCTTAATGAATGAATTTACTCCCTTTTTTCAGAGTGCTCTCTTCAGAAACTGATCTAAGAAAATGTGTATCCAGACTTACCTATCTCTTTTTTTTAAAGATTTTAATTATTTATTTTTTTAGAGAGGGGAAGGGAAGGAGAAAGAGAGGGAGAGAAACATCAGTGTGTGGTTGCCTCTCGCATGCCCCAAACTGGGGATCTGGTCTGCAACCCAGGCATGTGCCCTGACTGGGAATGGAACCAGCGACCCTTTGATTCACAAGCCCATGCTCAATCCACTGAGCTATAACCAGCCAGGGCAAGGTGGCCCAAGGTGGGGCACAGGCCGAGCCCCTGCGATACGAGCCTCACTCAGTTCAGCAGGCACCTTCCCCACACAACCAACCATATAGAGAGACTTACCTGTCTTAACACTGGCACAGTTGGGCTCCAATTAGGGCAGACTGCTCGATTTGGCTTCTTACTGGATTTATTATCCTGACCTTGGGCAGCTTACTCCTCAGTCTTTATTGAGTCAGTCAATAGACCTTACTAAAGGACTATTATGTTCTAGGCTTAGGAATAGAGCAATGCACAATATGAGGAAGAAAAAAAAAGCTCTTCCATCATGGAGCTTCATTCCCATGGATAGATATAAACAGTGAACAAATAAATAAGTAAAATGACTGGTTTGCTAAGATGCTAAGGGCCATGGAGAAGGATAAAGCAGAAATGAGGGTACAGAGTGCTGGGCAGGGCTGGTGGGGTGGCCAATTCTAAATGAGGTAGTCACGCTTCCCTGAGAAGATGCTATTGAGCATAGAGTTGACAGTCATTTTTATGGATGGTGAGTTAAAACATTAAGACAGTGTGGTAAAGTTATTGAACATTGTAATGTGCCCTGCAATCTGAAATGGTCTATACTATAAAATGCACATTTTTGTGGAAGAAAGAAAAGAACAATTATGCATTTCTCAGAAGGCAGGTTAATAGAACTTCAGCTAACTGTAAACTCAGTTGGCAAACAATTAGTCAGCACCTGGTGAACAAACCTACATGGTCTTTGCCCTAATGGAGTTTAGAGTCTATGGCAGTGTTTTTATAAACTCTTCATCATTATCCATTTAGGAGCCCTCTTAGAAACTTTACTCCAAGACTCTATTTCTGTCACCATAAAATGTTAACATCACAGACACACTGTATATCTGTTTATGTACTATGGCTCTTTGGAAGGCCACAAACCATTATACTAGATAACCATTTTTTATTCCCCGAAAAACCAATTTTCACCTCCTTGATGGGTGCTATTTTCCCCACTGAGAACATACTTTGAGATGGGGAGATTACCCTTGGTTATCCGGTGGGATCCACTCCAATCACACGAGTTCTTAAAAGCAAAGAACCTTCCTTGGCTCTAGTCAGAAAGATACGTTACAATGGAAGAAGGGTCAGAAAAATATAGCTTGTTGTCTTTGAATGTAAAGGAAGGGACCATGAGTGAAGGAATGCAGGTAGTTCCTAGAAGTCAGAAAGAACACAGAAACAGATTCTCCCGTAGAGCCTTCAGAAAAAAACACAGCCCCTCTAACTGCTTGATATTATCCCAGGGAGACCCATGTCTGACTTCTGACTTTCAGAACTGTAAGATGATTTTGCATTGTTTTCAGCTTCCTCACGACCACCCCCCAAAAGAGAAAGAGAATAAATACATAGTCTAGTGGGAAGACAAATATCAAATAATCATACTAAGTCACAAAAGAATAATAAATTCTGATAATTACAGTGAAGCAGAAGTATAAGTTCTATAAAAACCTAAGGGAGGCCCTGGCTGGTGTAGCTCAGTGGATTGAGTGCAGGCCTGCGAACCAGAGTATCGTGGTTCGATTCCCAGTCAGGGCACATGCCTGGGTTGCAGGCCAGTTCCCAGCAGGGGACACACGAGAGGCAACCATACATTGGTATTTCTCTCCCTATCTCCTTCCCTTTCCCTCTAAAGATAAATAAATAAAATATTAAAAAAAACCTAAGGGAGGTTCTAGGATAGCCCTCGTGAAGAAGTTACATTGGCGTAAGAGTTGAATGATAGGGAAGAGTTAACACGAGAATAGTGGGAGGTGAAGCATCTCTTTCCTGTAGAACAACATCTTCAAAAATATGATGCAAACAAGAGTCTGGTGCATTGTTAGTTGGATGAATTGAAGGTTGTTCAGTTGAGTGAGGAAGAGGAGGCTGGAGGGGAGGCAGGGACTCACTTGTGAAATGCTTGGCAGGTCAGGATACAAATTTTATATTTTATTCTAAATGTAATGGAAATCTATTGAAAGGCCCCGAGCATGGGATTGCTCATATTTTAAGAAAGCACTTTGACTGTGGACATGGTTGGAGAGGCAAGAGCTAAGTGGGTAGATCACTGAGCAGGTGACTACATTGAATCTGAGCTGAGAGCTCTAAGAGGAGGCTGCTGGAAATATAAAGGCACCTAACAACAATGGAAAACCCTAAATCGTATAACTAATCTGATTGCTGAAATTTTGTTTAGTTCTCCCAAAGCCCTTGAATGCCCCAAATGTGATTCAAACTGGACATAACTTTGCTGTCATCAACATCAGCTCTGAGCCTTACTTTGGGGATGGACCAATCAAATCCAAGAAGCTTCTCTACAAACCTGTCAATCATTATGAGGCTTGGCAGCACATTCAAGGTAAGGTTTGGACAGAAAAGGCTATAGTTGGGGTTGTGGCAGCAGGAAAAAAAATCCCCCCCCCCCAAATATAGAACTCCTTCTCTTTGCCTCAGTCCTCTACCTTGTGCTAGTGGCTATAGCAGAGGATTTCATTTCAGAGTATTAAAGGTAGAGTGTGATAGGACCCTCTGAGTTCTGAGGCCAATTTCTGAAGGTGGGGGTGTGCTATGGAACACAGAACAGACTGCTTCAGGAGTTACTATCTACAGGCGTCCAGCACAAATAATGCCCCTATTTTTATTACAAAATCATAAGCATGTAATTCTGTAACATAACAATATCACACTCAAGCACATCATATGAAATTATAGGTGAAATGTTCAAATTAAAATTATAAATTATTACACCCATATTATTACCCTACCAACCTCACTCAAGAAGGTGTTATTTGTATACCAATTAAGGCCCGGCTCTGTATACCAATAGTTCTTTTTCAGGATTCTCTGGCTCTCTGGCCCCATTTTCAATTACCATACTTTGATTGGTCATGGTTAAAGATATGTGTTTGTGCCATAAATATGATAACAGGAAATTCCAGTGGCTACTGGAAAAACAAAGAGACCCAATCTGCTCAAATTTGAGGGTAATTGTTGCTGCTGTATTGAGTTGTTTGTTCTTTTGCACATTACACTCACCCTGTCCTGCAGGCTCGAAACCCACAAGATTTTGAGAGGAACTTGGGCCTGAAAAGTTTAGGTTGTGGCAGACTGGCCTGGAGTTGGGGGCGGGGGGTGACGAGTGTGGGCAGAGTGCATGCTCCTGCCTCCACTTCCTGAAAGGAAAAAATAGTTCCACAAAATGTAATGTCAAAGTTTCATGAAAAAAGTTTAATACATTTGTCAAATTTATTTTGAAACCCAAATTAAAGTTCTATTTATTGCATGATGATGTAAAATCACCACTTTAAGAAAGAAAACTGAGCATTATCTCAACAGTGAATTGTGCCATCTGTACCAAGACCTGCGATACCATGTTTGTAGGCAACCCACATCCCTCCGCCGGTGCTTCACTGTCACCATGCGTGTTAGCTTCGGGAAAAGGCTGTCTGCCCACTGTGTAGAGATGCGTAAGGGAGTTATAGAATAGGAAAAGAAAAGGAGGGTTTGGGGTGTAATAATACTTGCTGATCTGCGTATGTTGAATTAAGTCACAGTATTATTACTGAGCTCTTCACATGCTATTGTGGACTCAGCTGAAATTAAAAATCCCAGCAACTTAAGGCTGGTGGATGGGACTGCTGCTTCCAGCATCTATAACTAGGTCTTATTCAAAACCAACTTTTAAATAAATGTGTTGGTAATAATTCATAGCCTCTTTTTACAAGCAGACATCCACAAAATGGTGTTTTAGTGATTCTGAAACAGCCCATTTTGTTCTTAGTCACCAGGAATGTATCATACGGTGAGGAAAAAATCTACCTTTGCAGGATCTGTGGAGAAAGAGGCTGGCTGAAGCCCATTGCTAAGGAGAAAAGCAGCATGTACCATTTGTTAATGGGCTCTCTTCAAGTACTGCAGATGCCTTCCCTTGTAGTGATAGAACCAGTACAGATGCATTATTCTTTCATCATAAGCAAACCCTCAGAGCTTTCTCCTCTCGATAGCTTGCTTGCAATCACTGTATGTACTTGAAAACAGTAGAAATTAAATTATTTTATGTTGTTCTAAATGGAGATTTTCCCCCCTCTTTAATCAGATTGGTGTTCCAGAGAGTCGAATGTTTGTGTGATTTATTCTACAAATGAAAAGACTAGAGCAGACATGATCAAGTAATCCACACAGGAATAGTCAGTGTACACAGTGTAACCTGTCCTTTAATTTCCTTTAAGCAGCCTTATTTTCCTTAAATTAGGAATGGTGAGTCCCTGACAATGGAATTGCCTCTCTGTTTCACCAAGACATTGTATTTTTAAAAACCGAACATTAGTTCACATCCCAATAACGACATTCCAGTTTAGAGAATTTGTAAAAGAGTGCCAACCTAAGTTTCCTGGACTTTCCCTCTCCTCAGTGACAAATGAGATTGTTACACTCAACTACTTGGAACCTCGAACAGAATACGAGCTCTGCGTGCAGCTGGTCCGGCGTGGAGAGGGTGGGGAAGGGCATCCTGGACCCGTGAGACGGTTCACAACAGCTTCCATCGGTCAGTTGAAGCAAACAGCATTTATTCACGAGCTGGGTGGGAGGGGGAGGAAGGGGAAAGAGGAAGGAAGACCAGGAAGGGTGGTGGTGGGTGAGTGGGTGGGTGGGGATGGAGGTGGAAGGAGTTCACTTTTGAATGGGTGGGAAAGTGACAGGAAGGGTAGCAACTTGGAGCCAAATCGATCCTTTATTTGGGCTGTGCGATACTCTATCTCCCTGGGGGAGGGGTCTGCGGCAGTCCAGGAGGACAGAGAAGGAAGCAGATGAGCCTTCAGGAAGGCAGGGGCCTCCCTTAGGAGTTGGGATTTACTTAGTAGCGACTGTGCTGACCCTTGGCTGCTAAATTTTACCAACAGTTTCCTGTTTCCATCTTAAGGGCCCAGGCCAGGTTCTTGCCACATATATGCTTCAGAAATCCCAGTTTATTTGTTTTTAAAAATAATTTTTAATTTTTCAAAGAAATTCATGCACATAGTTAAAACATCAAATAGAATGAAAGGCTTATATCTAAGCAACAGCAGACCCCTGCCCCTCCCCTGCACCTCCTAGTCCTGTTTTCTATAGGGGGCCACTTTCATCTCCTTAAGCTATTTCTTATCATATGCACCTCCATGTTCCTAAATCACTGGTTCTCAAACATCTGTGTGCATCAGAATCAGCTGGAGAGCTTGTTAAAACATTTCTGAGCCCCACCCCAGAGCTTTGGTTCCGTAGGCTTGGGATAGGGAGTGGAGCTCAAGAATTTGCATTTCTAAAAAAGTTTGCCAATGATGGTGGTCCTGGGCCCACACAATCTAAGTAATTCATGTAGCAGTATTTCTTGGTTAATCAGTGTTAGTCACTATCTAGTGGTCTTCGGTTGGGTTCACTGAAGAGCCCTTAAATTTGTGAAGTTTTCTTGGTGCTAACTGGGGCTCCAGCGATCTGCTACCCAAATGTTCTCTGAGACACTGGAATGATCTCTTGTCAAGTTCTCTCTTCCAGTGTTTACTGTGTACAATTGTTTGTTACTATCCTGGTCAGTGCTTTGTAGTTTCAAGTTCACATATATTCAATTCATATTACTTTAAAGGATAAGAATTAGCATCTTCCTTATTGTGTAGATTGAAAATCAGTAGAATAGAAAATGTTTAGCATCCCAGAGTGATTAATAACTTGCCCATGGTGATGTATTTGATGCATTACCACCCTGGATACTCAGATTTAATATTTTTTTGTTTCTCCAATTATTGTTTCTACCTGGGAGTCCAAAGGCACCATTTCTTTGTGCCTGATAAAGAAACTCTATACTTGACAAGTATTTCTAGTTTTTAGGCCATTTACGGCAGAAAATGGCCCTCCCTAGTCTAATAGAAGCCAGAGCTGGAGTGTCAGTCTCCCCGTGCATGGAGACAGACCCTTCCTCTCAGTTCCAACCAATAGTTGGAGCAATGTTTCTCAATCTTTCTATTTTTATTTTTATTATTTTTTAAAAGATTTTATTTATTTATTTATTTATTTATTTATTTATCTTTAGAGGGGAAGGAGGGAGGGAGAGAAACATCAATGTATGGTTGCCTTTTGTGCATCCCCTGCTGGGAGTGGGCCTGCAGGGAACCGGCCTGCAACCCATGCATGTGCCCTGACTGGGAATCGAACCACGATCCTCTGGTTCACAGGCCCGCGTTCAATCCACTGAGCTACACCAGCCAGGGCTATTTTTATTTTTAAAGTATTGCCCCCCCATACCCAGGAGATTTTAGGTATTTTTGTCCTTAGGAGAAATGGCTGTTTTCTCCCAATGTCTCTCCTGCCATGAATTTTAATACTGCAAATCTGTTTATAGTATATTGTGGCCCTTCATAAATCACTGTAATGCCTAAAAATATCTCACACCCTAAGAACCAACTTTACTAGCTTAAGGGCAATAATGTCCCCACCGAGAATGCGTGGGTTAGAAGAGCTCTATCTTTTTTCTTTTTTCTTTTTTGTTAATACTAACCTGAGGATATGCTTATTGATAGAGAAAGAGAGACAGATGTGAGAGAGAAACATCTATCAGTTGCCTTCTATATGCCCCCTAACTGGGGATTGAACCCACAGCTGAGGTATGTGCCCCGACTGGTCATTGAACCCACAGTCCTTTGGTGTATGGGATGATGCTCCAACCAACTGAGTCATCCAGCCAGAGCTCTAGTCTATGTTTTGAAAATGCTTTATATCTGGAATTTAAAAATCAATTTACTATAATTAACTGAAAACACACAAATTCCTCTTCTGTCCACTGACACAAGGTAAAATATTTTAGGAAGGGAAGAAGAGAGAGAGAGAGGGAGGTCATGATAATAGAATATGCAACACATTCTAAATTTATTTTATATCCATTACCTCATTTATTTCTCCTGAATCTGGAAGATGGGTATTTTCATTTTGTGTTACATGTGAACTTGGAGAAGTTGTGAGTTTTCCCAAGGTCACGAGGCTAAAGTGGCATGCTCTCTGATTTCAAAGCCCACATTGTTTCCATTCTGTTACAGCACTGGGAGCCCGTACCCTCCTGTGGTCAGAGCAGGGCTGGGACTGGCCCTGCTGCCACCACTGTTGTCATGTCTGAAATTTTCCCTGTTTAGGGGAAGTAATCTCAAAATTGCTTTAAAATGTGTTGCCCAAAATGGTAACACAAACACTCACCTACAAACCCATAAACTTGGCAAATCCATTGTTTTCATTTTTATCAGCTTCCTTCCTATCTTTCACAAATTGTAGACATTACTTTTACCAAATTGCAATGAAAGTTTTTTTCTCATGTATTATAAATATTTTTATTGGGTTTTCATACTTTTTCCAATCATCTATTTTAATCCATTGCATGGCTACTTCATAATCTATTAAAGCATTTTCCTACTTTGAGCACTTCGGTTTCTCCCAATATTTTGCCATTATAAATAATGTTATAAAGAACACCTCCATGCACATATGTTTTCTCTTCCTTTGGATTATTTCTTTAGGGCAAATCATTAGTAGTCAGATTAGAGGGCCAAATTATGCATAATTTGGGGGGCTCTTGAAAACTATTCCCAAATTATCCTCCAAAGGGGTGTATTCCTGTCTTACAATTATCCAAATTACATACTAGAATAATTTTCAAGGTTTACTATTGGGTAGTAAGTGGCTGCTAGCTTACGTTTATTCAATAGCTTGTGAAATCATGTATCACGCTAGGAGCCAAGGTTATTCTGTGGAGCCGCACTTTGGGGCTGCTTGTTACCTTCATTAACCCTGTATACAAATAATGATCTTCCTGGTTTCCCCCAGGTCTCCCTCCTCCGAGAGGTCTCAGTCTTCTACCCAAAAGTCAGACCACTCTAAATTTGACCTGGCAACCAATATTCCCAAGCTCAGAAGATGACTTTTATGTTGAAGTTGAGCGGAGATCTGTGCAAGTGAAAAGTGATCAGCAGAATGTTAAAGTGCCAGGCAACTTGACATCAGTGCTACTTAACAATTTACACCCCAGGGAGCAGTATGTAGTTCGAGCCAGAGTCAATACCAAGGCCCAGGGGGAATGGAGTGAAGACCTCACCGCTTGGACGCTTAGTGACAGTAAGTGACTCTTGCTGTCCCAGTCTCTCCTGAGTGACTTTCAACTACTGTTGTTTGGACTTAGCTACCATCACTTCCAGGCTGTTTCTTAGACATCATCAAAAGTGTTTCCTGGTGAGTGGAGGCTAATCAGTGCCTGCAACATATAAGAAAGCTCTGTGTAAATGGGTTCATAATAATTCTGGCGGGACTGTGCTAAATTTACCTTTATTTGGTATGGAGTGATTTATTCAATAAATTAATAACAAGAATAAGGTTATATATGGCTCATTTAATCTGTTATATGACAGTTTTCAGGATTATCATGTATCTATATGCACACAGATGTCAATTAATTATAGATGGGTCTTTCTTAACTTAAAAGCCAAGTAACATTGCTTGAAAAATAGTCTTAGACAATTTTTGGAGCTACAGTATATATTTGAGAGTAATATCATGCCTTTCTTTTAAACTATTCTGTAAATTAGGCTTTTCTTAATTTCAGATTGGTCATTTAAAATTATTCAATACTTGGAACTTCTAGGGTTTCTTTGTAGTAATTAATGGTGGGTTTGTGTTGTTTTGTTTTTTTGTCATTAAGCAGAGAGTTCTATTTTAACTCACAGCTTTAGAGCTGTGTCCGTGCACGTCAAGACCTTAAAAAGGTCATCCATGTCCTGGCCACACTAGCAACTGCTTACCTCATTCAGGACGAGTGTGGTCCCTTGCCACCCCTGAGTCTGTGGCTCTCTTCTGCATCTGGGTCTCCACTTCCACAGGAACGGGGTTGGCACCCAGTTCAGTGTTTCTCCAGCCACTCTCTTCTTCTATTAGTGATGTTTGGTCAGTGTTTAGGGATTCTTTATCATTTTTTTAAATACTGTGAAATTTAAAAGTTACAGAGCAGTGCAGAGAATAATACAACAAATACATTCCTATAACTCAGAATTAACAACTGCTAATATTTTGTCATATTTTGTTTCAGCTTTTTTGTTGATTTATGGAAATAATAACACAAGATAGATATACCAAAATCTCCTTTGACCACCATTCCTACTGTAATTTATTCTCTCCCCAGAGACAACCAAAATTATGAGTTTATTAAGTATTTTTCCATTCAATGTTGTATCATTTTAATATACTGTACTCATATATAAGTGTAAATATGCATACATATTATTCTTTATCTTGCTTTTTTGAATAAACATTATTATTTTTATCTGGCAGTATTTTAATTTTCTTAGATCTGGCATATGCTTCTTTAACTTTTGCATAATTGTTTGCATTATATCATCTTTTTTTATCCCTTTTCTTTTAGCTAGACATTTGGATTTTCTTTTTTTTTTACTATCACAAACAAAACTTCAGTGACAGTCCTTATACACGTGCCCTTGTGCATGGGTGTGGGAGCTTTCTAGGGAGCAGGTGCAGAAGAGGAGCCATTGGCTGTATCCCTCTAAAGTGTCTCTTCAGTGTGTGCTGCATCCCAGGAGTGTGTGAGCACGCCCTTTTCACTATATCCATCTCTGCTCTTTCACTATCTTGATATTGCTTGATATTGTCAGAACTTTTTACTTTTGTTAAGCTCAAAAGTAAGAAAACTTTGCCTTACCGTTAATTTCAATGTTTGCTTTTTTTAATAACTAACAAGGGTAAGCATCTCTTCTTCAGCATTTTGGGGACTTTTTTGAGGTTATTTAGATTTCCTCTTGTTTGATATATAGGGTCTAGCACAAGTAGCATCCCTTTTTATTACAAAATCATAAGTATGCAATTCTGTGACATAATAATGTCACACTCAAGCACACCATATGACACTTTAGGTGAAATGTTCAAATTAAAACTATAATTATTACAACCATATTATTACTCTACCAGCCACACTCAAGCAGACCTTACTTCTCCTGGACCCTGTATTTGCTGATATTCTTTGCCCTTGGCTTCCTTGTCTTCTTTTACTGATTTGTTAAAATTCTTTATATAATTTGGATAGTAATCTTGTTATGTATATTGCAAATACATTTTCCTCATCTCTTTATTTTCAACTGGTTTGTGGTGGTTTTTTTTTAACCTTATGCACAGTTTACATGTAATCAGACCTGTCAAATCTGCCTTTGTGGTTTGTACTTTTGGGGCTTTGAAATTATTCCCTACCCCAAGAACATAAATATATTCTCTATGTTTTTCTAGTAGTGGTAGTCTTTTGGCTTTTGCATGTATAGGTATTAAGGATATAGGCATGTTATTTTGGTGTATAGTGTAAGTATTTTAATTTTTTTAAATGTCAGTTTTATTTATTCACATAGGGCAAGCCAATGGCCCCAAATGCCATATATCAAATAGTCTCTCTAGAGACTTGTGATACTTTCTGTATCTTATGCCATGTTCTCATATTGCTTTTGCATTAATTTCTAAGCACTCTGTTTTCCTCCACTGACCTGTGTGTTACTGTACAATTTCCAACCTGTTTAAATTACTTTAGATTTATTAAATATTTTTATTATTGTAGGGTGAATCATTATTTTCCTTTTCATAGTTCTTAGATATACATTTACTATTCTTTATAAATTTTGCACTCACAAGGATTATATACTATCAAATCACACCATAATTACCATAATTATAGAATTAAATAAAAACTAGCAAGTAATCACAAGGACTTGCCTGGCATGGAATTCGATGGGGGGTGGGGATTATATTGGTGGTGGTGGTAGAAATGCTGAGATTGGTGAGGTATGATCTAGTCCCTACAGGGCCAGGAAATTAGGGCGAGGAGGATGTGGATGAGAACATTTCAGTCTGAACTGACATATTTGTTAATATGCTATGTTGTTCAGAAGTCAAAGTAATGCTCCTAGTTTAAAGTTTACCTTGGTACCCAGCCCAGCAATTCTATGTGGACCAAGTGCAAGGAGTGAAATGAATTCGATTTGGCACATGGCAGCAAACCTGTGTAAAGTAATAAAGGTGTGTAACGTGTTCCTGCATCTGTATATGGCTCATTGGACACTTACAGTGACTTTATGAGGAAATTAGGATAGAAATTGTCACGTTTGACAGATAGGGAACCTGAGACACAGAGGAGGGTAAGTAACTTGGCCAAAGTTATATAGCTAGTAATTCATGGGGTTTGGATTCTGACCAACATTTCAGTTCTGTTTTATTTACTTTTGCTAAATGGTGCCACTCATTTGTCTCTTTGGGTGGGCAACCAACTGCTTCAAAGCAACTTTGGTGATTGGAGAATTTTCTTCCACAAATGTTCTGAGTTGTTTATAATCTAAATATCATTTCCCGAAGTGTTCTATTTTATATTATTCCTATTTTTCAATTACAGTTAACATTAAATACTATTTCATATTAGGTTCAGGTGTATTGAATAGCAGTTAGACATTTATATAATTTATGAAGTGATTCCCCTAATAAGTCTAGTACCCACCTGACACTACACATAGTTATATACATATTATTGATTGTATTTCCAATGTTGTACTTTGCATCCTTGTGACTATTCTGTAACTACTGATTTGTATTTCTTAGTCCCTTCAATTTTTTCACCCAGCTGCCCAAACCGTGCCCCCCAATCTGGCAACCATTTATTTATTCATCTATGATTCTGTTTCTGTTTTGTTTGTTCATTTATTTTGTTCTTTAGATTTCACATATAAGTGAAATCATGTGGTATTTGTCCTAAAGTATTTTAGAATCTACTTTAGACTCATCTGGGGAATCTGCTGAAACGTAGATTATTGGGCTCAGACTCACTGAATCTGAATGAGTCCATTAAGCGAGACCAAGACTATCAGGCATCAAATAGATAAACTGGTATGTGCACATTTATGATGTTTGAAAAGATTTTATATATTTACTTGTAGAGAGGTGAAGGGAAGGGGACCTGGCCAACAACCCAGGCATGTGCCCTGACTGGGAATCAAACCAGAGACTCTTTGGTTCTCAGGCTGGCATTCAATCCACTGAGCTGTAGCAGCCGGGACAAATTCATGATTTTTAATTGGTACCAAAACTATATTAATTATTCTTCTGGCCAGTGTTTGTCAGGCACTGCTTCTTTTGACAACAGCCTTAGAATACCACTGGTTTATGAAACTGAGGTTTTGTTTATATGAAATGTTCCCAATACTCTGTAATCCCTTGTGGGAAGAAAGGTGATTTCATATTTTTTTGCAAATATATACAAAAATCTTGGTACTTGATGCAAAGGAACTTAAGACATATTGCTAATTAATTAGTTGTGATTCTGGATGTTACCATCTCTTAAACATGAAAAATAACAATCAGATTTGGTAGCTCAAAATCTACTACCTGATTCTCAGATTGCCACGGTTACCATAAGAAGTTTGATATGGAAAGGGGAAATTTAGAACATAGAAAAATCTCTGAGGATACAAAATACAAAGAATATTCATTAAGACATTTCTTGAAGGTTCTAATTTGCTTATAAGCTATAACTTTTATATGAAGTAAAATGGCCTGAGTCTATTACTTGCTTCCTGGGACTAGTACAGGTCCCTTATATTGTGAAGTCTCAGTTTTCTCACCCCTGAAGTTGGAATAATTAAAACCTCAGCATCGGTTACCTACCTGCCTGTGTGATTATGGGCCTCAAGGGAGAGCCTGCATACGGAAGCACCTTGTAAGCAATGTCACACATGAAAGGTACAGTCAGTATCAAGGGCAAGACCTTGGAGTCATTCTTTCCCTGACTCAAAGAGCTGTAGGCTTTATAGAGTTCCAAAGGTTTCTTGGGCCTGTGTGCTTTGTTTGAAAGAGTTAGAGTCGGGGTGCAGGAGTGATTCTGTGCATGACAGCTTCCTATCTGGAAAACCTCGAGCTATCTCTCCCTCATCCTACCTATGACCCTAATGGCATATTCTCTCTCTTTCCCCCAAATCCTTATAGCAGTTTGTTTACAAAATGCTTAACAGTGACTTTCTACTGCTCCCAAAATGCATTACAGGCAAGGATAGGCCATATGGGACAGTGGCTACATTACAGACTCAGGCATCAAATTGCCGGGAATTGAATCCTATTCCTTCTACCTGATAGCTGTGTGACCTTGGCCAAGTCACATAACCTCTCTGGGCCTCAATACTTATGATAGGAATCTTATGAAGATAAAATAAGTTACTATGTGGCAGGCCCTATATAAATGCCCGCTCTTTTAATCTTTCTATTCTCCCTTGAATCAAGAATAGTATAATATAGGTTTCTGGAGTAACAGAAATTTTAAGGCCTTAATTTAGTGTAAGGATGATGGATATGTTTTACATGTGTTATTTTCCCATCTCATGTTACACCATCAAGTCTGAATACAATCCACTACCAATTGTTTGAAATTGCCATCTGAGAAAACACCTCTTAGCCATTCTCAGTTTGTGAGTTGACATTAATTATCTCTCAAAAGCATAATAATCCAAGAGATGGTAGTATATCTTAAGTGAAATACTGTTATGATGCTTTTTTTAAATTTCTAGTTCTCCCTCCTCAACCTGAAAACATCAAGATTTCCAACATCACAGACTCTTCAGCCGTGATTTCTTGGACCATCTTGGACGGCTATTCTATTTCTTCTATTATCATTCGTTACAAGGTTCAGGGCAAGGATGAAGACCAGCACATCGATGTGAAGATCAAAAATGTCACTATCACCCGGTATCAGCTCAAGGGCCTAGAGCCCCAAACTGCTTACCAGGTGGACATTTTTGCAGAGAACAACATAGGATCAAGCAACCCAACCTTTTCGCATGAACTGACCACCCTCTCCAAGTCCCAAGGTTGGTAGAGCGGACAGGATCCAGAATTATTTCTGGAGACTTTCAAGAAGGCCACACCATGTTAAGATGTTTATCCCATACTTGTGTCATGGGGCACAATTCATTTGTCCTAACAGGCTTCACTCTTTCAGATAGGTCCTGAACATGAAAATGCCCCTGGGAAGGCTACCCTGTTGCTCCTTTGTCTATTGTTTAAACCTTAGAATTAGCCTATCAGCATCCCCCCATCCCATGGTCGAAGCTCTGAGGAATGTGAATTTGATCCTGGGGAGAAAGAAGAACGTGGAACCTGCTTAGTGGAGACATACCTGTGTGGTGACTCAGTAGGAAGGGACAAGAACCATACTTCATTATTTCTCAAAGTGAACTCCTCTTTCAGTGTGGGTGACCCTATTGCTATTCTGAGTTTTCTCCTACTTTGGGGGATCCAGGTTATTACGTCTACACATCTGCCACTAACCCCTATCCCAGGGAGAGTAAACTCTTTTAGGTAGAGATCCCTCATTGTGCCAAGCATACTCTGTCCAGGGTTTGTGATCGATAAAGCCTGTAGAATGCAACTGGATGAACAAAAGTGGGCAGCTGGAGGTAGGGGAGATGCTGCAGCACGTAGAACACCTTTCCATTTAAACTGATCTGAAATGGCACCTCTGCCTTTGTGACACACGTGAGGGAACAGAGATAGAAGGAATGATGATTTCTGGAAATGTATTATTTGAACTAGAGTTTATTTTACAGAAAATCTCATAGCACTAATAATTTCTTGCTTCTCTTCAGGGTTACCTAGGGCTTAAGGAAGAAAATCAAACCAACTGTGTTTTCCGTGCTGATTCTTTGGAGCATTTTTGAAAGTTCCAAGGAGGGATGAATCTATGAACTTTAGAAAATCATCGTTTTTGAGGTCACATCCTTAAAATATACATCATTTTTATAGTTGCTAGTATTTTGGTAAAATGCATACAAGCTATACCTACAATACAAACAAAAGTTAAATAAGGCATAACAAAACAGCCCCTCGCCATTTCATTCCAGATATTTCTTTATGCAAACATGCATAGAGATGGAAGGAAAGATACAGGATCACAAAACGATCCTTGTAAGAAGAGGGGGTTATGCTCTCCATGCTGCTTTTCATAAAAATACACTGAATTGAATTTTATTCAAATTTAAATAAGGGACAGAAGTGGAAGGGTTAGACCTTAATCTTTAGTAGTTTATTTTGATTTGAACCCTAAGTCTTTCTCTTCCCTCCCTCCCTCCTTTCCTTCTCCCTGCTTTCCTTTCCCTCCCGTTGTTATCCTCAGAGTTCCTCCATCAACTTTTTAAAACAAGGAAAAAACAAAACAAAACAAAACAACATCTTAGAGTCTAAGAGCATAGACTCTAAGTTCTTAGCATCATGAAGCTTTTCTAAGTGAGGAAGCTGTGCAGGGAGGTTTCCCAAAGGTATGCGTCGAGTTAGCCATCCCCACTGCTACTTGATAATGTGCATCTGCTTGGGCTTCGACTTGGAAGTAAAAGTCGAAAAATGACAACTAATGATCAGCATATTGCCATTTGAAAATCACTTTTGCCCCTGTTTTTGAGGATCTTAACCCCATGAGTCAGACTCATCTCCACTGGGTTACAGAAAATAAATGAACAGTCCTAGGTCCTGTGGCAGTTAGGTGGCAGGGCAAGGGCTGCCACCACATTCTCATTCCACTGCGACCTCTCCCACAGGTGGTCTTGGCTTCTCTCTCTGTCTACAGTAATCTTGCTGCTTCCCTGTGTTCCCCTGCACAGCATCAGCAGAGCTCGGAGGCGGGAAGATGCTGCTCATAGCCATCCTCGGCTCCGCGGGAATGACCTGCCTGACGGTGCTGTTTGCCTTTCTGATCATGTTGCAGTTGAAGAGGGCGAATGTTCAAAGGAGAATGGCCCAAGCCTTCCAAAACGTGGTAGTGTCTCCTTTTCCTCCTAGCTAATAAACGCAGGTCCACACACATGCAGACCTTCGGTTTAAAGATGTGCACCAGACAATACATGTGTAAAGTAAACATTTCCCTTAGGCAGGTTCCTCTTTGACTTCCATTATTCAATGGGAGATAATAACATGACTGAGATTTCCTGTCCAAAATGGAACAATTTTCAGAGTGAAAAGGTTGCTCTTAATAATTATGCAGGATACCATGTGTAGAATATGACTGTTGCATTGCCAAAGTGAGATGTAGGATTATCCTAGGGGTAAGTCACCAGAGAGAGTAATGTTCTGATATGAAGAACTCAACATTTTTGGTAAGGAATGACGTGAGGGTAATCAGACCTCATTGTGATAGGTAATGGTGTGTTGCGCCAGACAAGTTTCCCCACATTTTCTATTTCTTGTTCCCATTTCTTCTAACATCTTCCTCAATTTTACCACTCCTCATATGTGTAAGAATTATGCATGCATGTGTGTATTTCCCATTCCTGCATACCCCTTGGTGTGCAGTCACAGTTCATAGCACTTGGCGTGGCCTCTTTCTTTCATCTAGGAATTTTGACCAGTAACCAAGGTCTACATACTTTGGCAAATCACACTTTGCCAAAAGGCATCCCATTGGAGTTCTTTGGTATTCTATGGCTGGGACATGATTCTAGTCTATGGTTTGAGACTCTGTGAAACAAATTTGTACCCAAGTTTGTCAGTTCTGTGTATAAACCATTGAGCACAATTACATGTCCCAAATGAGGTATATCTTGATGTACATGTGTCCCTGAGATTCTGCTCAGTGGGGGACAGGGGAGCTTTGTTATCTGACTTTGTGCCAGAGCTGACTCAACACAGACTGTGCCTGCAGGAGAAGAGCCAGCATGGGGGTCGGCAGTGCTGGTGCTCGTCACAGTGGAGTCAGCAGCTACCAAAACTCACAGCAAAGGAGACACTGTGCTGGGATTTGCTTTAAGCATCAGCCATTGGGGGCCAGAGTCTGCCCCTGAGTGGGCCTGAGAGATTCTGAGCTTTAAGACAAGTGGGAGGGGGTGAATGAGAGCCAAGAAAGGACTAAGGGAAAGCTCTCCCTGAGGCCCATCCTGTGACTGCCCAGAGAGAATCTTTGAGTTCTTTTCAAATTGGGACTGAACACTTGCTCATCCCACAGCGGAGTAGAAACTCAGGCATGACTAGCTCAGGGGTAGGTCATCCCCGGTCCCCTTGTGCTCTGTAGACACTGTTAATCAGGTGTGGCGAGCTCCCCACTGGGGCGTGGAGCTGTGCCCACGCTTCTCTGTGGACAGCCAGCTCATCAGAATGGGTGTGTTGGACAACATCCATTTCCCCCTCCATTCTAGCATGATATACATTTCTCTTTTCACCTGGTATAGAGACAACCAGGAGGTACTAAATTCCTTAGAATGATTAAAAAATCCTGACACGGAAAACATCTTTTTGCAGAGGGAAGAACCAGCTGTGCAGTTCAACTCGGGAACTCTGGCCCTGAACAGGAAGGCCAAAAACAACCCAGATCCTACAATCTATCCAGTGCTGGACTGGAATGACATCAAATTTCAAGATGTGATTGGGGAGGGTAATTTTGGCCAGGTTCTCAAGGCGCGTATCAAGAAGGACGGGCTACGGATGGACGCTGCCATCAAAAGGATGAAAGGTCAGTGTGTGGCCAAATCGAGTCAGCACTTCAGCAGGGTGGGGAGAAAATTTGACTTCCTGTTGAGTCCTGCTTCTGTGGTCTTGCATTCTTGAAGCAAAACATTGGCACGAGGTCAGATACAGACCTTACGTGCAACTGAAGGCGATATTTCCTTTGAGGTCAGCCTGTGATAGGGTCGGGATGTAAACATGAAGGCATGAGCTACTTCAACCCCAGTGTCTTGATTCCTTGGGATGTGAGGATACAGATTCTCAGCCATACACTGCTAACTTACTGCAGTGGTTCTCAAAATTCAACAGGCACCAGAATCACCCGGAAGACTTGTTTAAAAACAGACTCTTGGGCCCCACCCCACAGTTTCTGATTCAGTAAGTCTGATGCAAGGCCAGAAAAGTCTGCATTTGGAATCAGTTCCCAAGTGCTGCTGATGCTGAGGGTATGGAGACCACACTTTTCAAACCACTGTCTTCATGGATTACCTGCATCAACATCGCTGGACACAGTGTGAGAAATTCATCTGCTCGGGCGTCTCCCCTGCCCGGTCCTACTACCTGTGAATTCTGGGGTGGTCCATGAGCATCTGTGTTCTTACGCTTTCTCAGTGACTCTTCCGTACACTTAGGTTTGAAAACCACTGACCTGAGATCACAAGAACTAAATCTTTTTCAATTCTGTTCCGCTTAAGACTGCTTGGTGTTTATCCATTTAACAAGATTGGATGACAAACTTCTCAGAAAGCAAACTGACTAGTTAGTTCCCTGGCAATACTGCTGTCTCCTGTGTGAAATGGCAGTTCACAGAAGGCTTGATCATCAAGCGGCACTCTCACGGCATCGTGCAGCGGGAGGGGTTTTGGAGCCAGGAATGTGACTATTGGGCTGTTCCATAATGAGGCTCCCTAAGGTCGCCCACTGGGTTTCCTTCTTTTTTGATGGCAGTCCTGAGCCTCAGATGAGCATTAACCCTAAATCTTATTCTATCACTGCTGGTCCCTGCATTGTTAGAAAACACTGTGTTAGAGAACAAACAAAAACAAGCAAAATATTAGCCGTGCTAAGAGATAGTAATGTTTTAGCATGCACACACACACCCCTTGCTTAGCAGGCAGAACTCCCTTTTTTTGTTTTGCTACCTCAGTCACAAGGAGTTTGGGGGAACAGTATGGACAGTGAGAGGAGAGAGGGTATAGAACCTGGTAAAATCAGTTTGTACTGGGGTCCGACCTGAGCCTGACTGTCTGCATCATGCCCATGTGAGGAAGTAAAACCACTTAAAGACACCCGGACAGAAAATTTCTGCAGGAAGAGTAATATGTCCGAATGAGGGCAGTTCCTCAAGTAAGGGGCAACCTCACTACAAAGAACGTCACTTCGAAACTCTCACAGGCATTGACCCCTGGCCGCTGTGGTATGGATTGCCTGCTAGTTAATCTTACAGGTACCCTCAGCCAGTGTGAACCAGGCCCATAATTTTTATGCACACGGACACTAGCACCCCTCTGTTATTTTCCTAAAAACGATAATAGCACACTGTCACTGACTCAAAGCAGGTCAGGTTGTGCATCAGTCAAAGAGCCTTTTCTCCGGCCTGGTTGGTGCCTGACCATTCTGCCTCCCATCAAGGTGCCAGTGGAGAGACAGGATGCAAAGAAACAAATACAAGTCAGTTTCCTGACTACCAAGCAATGTCTATAAAAATGTCACTGGGAGCTGAGTTTTTTCACAAGACTAGTTTGTGAAAAAGCAAGCAAGTTAAAGTCATCCAGTGAAGTGAGGTGTGTGTGCGTGTGTGTGATTGGTGAGACTTGCATACAATTGGGTCCTATTCCTCAGCATATTTGTCTGGGGATGGTAGACTGAGCCGGCAGAGCGGGAGTCGAAGAGTGGAGGCAAATCCCTCACCATCAATGATTTCCCTGGGTATTTGAGAGCTGCAACAAGAGAATTTCAGAGAATGGATCGTAACCAGGGGTGTTTTGCCCCCTGGCGAGGGGCATTTGTATGGGTACATTTTTTGGTTGGGTTGTTGGTGTCTAGTGAGTAGAGGTTAGACATGCTGCTAAACATCCTACTATGCCCAGGACAGCCCCCAATAGCATAGAAGTACTAGCCCAAAGTGTCAATAGGGACGATGTGCTTTCTTAGCGTAGAAATCTGATTTCTATGCAGTTTTCCAGACGTAATGGTGCCTGAGTGCGCTTGACAATCCCAGGGAGGAGGAAGAGTCGGTTGTTTCTGAAGAAGAATAATAGACAGGGATCATAACTCTTGACTTCCTTCCCAGAATATGCCTCCAAAGATGACCACAGGGACTTCGCAGGAGAACTGGAGGTTCTCTGCAAACTTGGACACCACCCAAACATCATCAATCTCTTGGGAGCATGCGAACATCGTGGTAAGATGCTCTTTTCCTATCTTTCCTGACAGATTTTTTTTTTATTTGAAACAGGCCTATTCCATATTGGAATCAGGAAAGATAACAACCTTAAGAATAGCACCTACTTTTTACCGTTAGAGTTTCAATCTGAATGCCTAGTCTCATTTACAGATCATGCTGAGGCTCAGCATCGTTTGGGAAGTAGGACCTACGGCTGGATCATTTGCCCTCTGACGTGGTTCAGCCATCACTGCGCAGAGTCACCCTGGCTCCTACTTGCCCCGTGCTTGCTCATCCAGAGGTCTGCCCAGCCTCCACTACTAGGCAGACAGGAAGAGCATTGGTTCTTTTTAATTGTCTCTCCTTTCATTTTCCTACCAGACTCAAGCAGTTGATATTCTGAATGTTAAACCCACGAACGCCAACAATCTACTGTAATATAAAAGCATTTACCATAATACTTAGGGAAAATAATAATAATATGCTTCTATCTGATAGAGGTTTTTTATTTCTAACTTGCCCAATTTCCCATACTATTATGTTAGGCTTTACAATTATCCTATGTTGTACATAGTCTTAAAGTTCAACTTGTATTATTAATTCAAATATTTATTGAGTATGTCTGTTGAGTACTTAATATGTTATTAAATGAAGTATTTATTGAGAGATTTACCTCTGCATGTAACCTGGGTTTGTGTTTTGGAATCTCTGCTTAAACTTAATTTCTCATGGAAAAGTTTTCTTCTACAAAAAAGCTCCACAAAGTAATTATTTACAAACTTGACAACCTCTTGTTGACTTTACAGCACAAAACCAACAATAGAAAAGAGACTATTTCCTTTTCCTCAATTTATTAAACTAAAAATACTGGTAAGGCAAACAATATATCATGCTGTGATCTAATAAGGGTGTAATTCTGAAAGTCAGATCATGTCCCTTACGTTAAATAATGAAGTAATGACATTTGTTTTGGATCTCTTTCCTGAAAACAGGAATCAACATGGGGCCACAAAAATGAAAGTTAAAAAAAATAATAACAGAAAAATATATATGTTTTAAAATTTTGCTCAATCATCACATTAAGATATAATTGGTTCTTAAAATTTCTATTTCGGTAAATGAATGAGAAAGCACATACTTACAGTACAGTAGGGTTCAGTGCTAGAAGATTTTTGTTGTTGTTTAGACCAGGATTTCGGTTTCTTAGAATACCTTTTAAGTTCAAAGTCATTTAACATTTTAAATTTACAAAATGGTATATAAATTACCTTTAAAAGATAGTAAAACCATTCTACTTCTCACTGGCTCTAAAGATCAATGTTTTATATTAAAAAAAGGATTACTTTTTATTAAAAGGAAAAGAACAATTTGTAATAAAAATAAGACCATGGATCAAAATGCGTTTTTAAAATGTTGTTCTATTTGTTCCCGAGAGTCTGAGTGTTCCGGTTTCTATGAGTATCACTGACCTTGGACTCTGCTGCCTGGTGACCCAATCAGGGTGTGGTGACTCATGCGGGCTGTCAGGCAGAGCAGAAGGCAGGGGAGTACCTGTGTGGGTTCTTCAGCTATGGATATGTAATCATTGTTTTGCTATTGTTTTATTCATTTTTTAAATTTTTACATGACCTGAAGAAAATTAGAAAGAGCGTGGCTGACTCATATTTGGTTCTCAATCAGTAGTGAATAAACAACAATGTAAGATGGCGTGGACTAGCCGAAAGCAAACGCTTTGATTTTCGGCGTCTGTCATTGCAGAGTAGGTGAATGCATTCAGGAAGCTGTTCGCCTCAGTCCGCATTTGGTGGGAAAGGGGAGAGGCGTGGGAAGAGGGGAACCTGGAAGTGCCCTCCCAGTAGGGCACCCTTCAAGTACTACGGGAGAGGGTTACTTAACCCCCTCCTGTCCGCAGCATTCTCGAGATTGGTGCAAATAGATAAGTTACTTTTAGATGAAATGGAGCTTTACAAGCAATCCCCAAGGACCATAGCACACCAGCAATTTCAGAGCGTTTTGGGTCCACTGGTTAGGTGGCGTCTCTCCCTCTTCCCCCAGGCTACCTGTACCTGGCCATCGAGTACGCCCCCCACGGGAACCTCCTGGACTTCCTGCGCAAGAGCCGGGTGCTGGAGACCGACCCGGCCTTCGCCATCGCCAACAGCACGGCCTCCACGCTCTCCTCCCAGCAGCTGCTTCACTTCGCAGCGGACGTGGCGCGGGGTATGGACTACTTGAGCCAAAAGCAGGTTTGTGATGAGGAAGCTGCTTTAGAGAGAATTCCTTGGAAATTCTCTTCTCTAATTCCCCTTACAGTCTCTCTCATTTTAATCTCTTTGTGACTATTCCATCTATTTATATAGACGTTAATGGTCAACACTGACAATACGTTTATGTAGCAAATCTCATCATGTGTATTTGATGAGGTGCCTTAACTCATCTTAACCCAAATCATGTTCAACAGCAGATGATTTACACGGCAGCCGGAAAATTTAATGACTTTTTTGTTCGGGTTTTGTTTTGTTTTGTTTTGAATGCCTCTCCCAAGATTTGTCAGAATCCACTAACTGATGTTTTAGAGCAGCTTTAAGGGAACTGATTCTGGCAACTTCAAAAAACTCATTTTCATACTATCCTCTGATCTCTGTTTCCCGAAATGTTTGCCCCTAGGGTATTGTGCTTACAGAATGAAGTGAAAAATGTAAATAAGCTGAAAACACATGATGTTTTTTTTTTAAATTTCAGTTTATTCACAGGGATCTGGCTGCCAGGAACATTTTAGTTGGTGAGAACTATGTAGCCAAAATAGCAGATTTTGGATTGTCCCGAGGTCAAGAAGTTTATGTGAAAAAGACGATGGTAAGTTCCAACCGGGCCCCCACAGCATCCTTTCCACGGCACTCCCCTGTCCTGGAGTGGCTCTGTGACTGCTGCTCAGTGGGTGCCGAGGCATTTCTGACCCTGATCCCAGTGGATACTGGCCTGGCTCAGCAAACATCCTTTCTGGGTTTTGATCCCTCAAATGACTGGAGGGGCCGTATTACCAGCAAGGAAGCCACCATGACATCTGGCCAAGCACTTGTCTGTGCAAACCTCAGAGGCAGGGGCTCAGGTGTGGACCTAACGTGTCTCACTCAGAAACCTCTGAGGAGTCCATTGTAAATAAACTAACAAGCAAAATAGAGACAGACTCATAGATGGAGAGCAGGCTGACATCTCTGAGGGTTGGGGTGAGGGTGTGGAGGGATTAAGGAGAAAAGAAAAAGGACTCATGGACATGGGCACCAGTATGGTGATTGCAGGAGGGGAGGGGAGTCTAAGGGAGATAGATGGTAATGGAAATTTACAACAAAAAAATGAATTTTTAAAAGTTAGATAGAAAAAAAAGACTAGAGGGAGAAATCCGAGGAATGGATAATGTGAGTACTAAATTTTTTTAAACAGAATTAAAGAAAGATAGAAACGTCTTAGGAGTTCCCACTATCTCTTTCTACACACAGCAACTATAGGAGGGGCAATAAAAGACATTTAACATACTTCTCAAATATAAGGGAGGTAAATTAATGAGACTCCTAAATCACAAGAAGGCCCTAGGGAGAAACTCGGAACTTCTAAAGGCCTCATAAGACTCCCTCTTTGCCAACAGTTCCACTACTCTCCCTTTAAGCACAAAGCTATCAAATTCACTTTTACCTGATGATGCCTAGTCTCCAAATGGTAATATTGTATCTCAAGTCTAAGATCCTGGGAAAACCTAACCAGTGTCAGCAGAAGAGAGAAACTAAACTCACCCTGCCTTTGTTGCCCACCGTGGAATCATTAAGCCCTAGAAACGCCACACCTTGGATATTCGCACTGTGGCAGTGTCACTAGCAAAGGGGTCCTGGCCCGCACTCAGGGTAGGACTCAGAGGGGAGAGGAATCAAAAAGGGGGGTTACTAAAAACAAGGTGGCGGGAACGGAGAAAGGGAGGGAGCTTGATGATGCGTCAAGGGAGCACACGATAGTGAAGAGTGTGGCTACCTGAACTGCTGCAAGTCCGGCTTAGGTAGGGCTGGGCTCCTCATACGGGCACAGCGTCCATTTTTTCATTCTCCAGGCTCCCCTGTGGGCTGGCATTGGCTGGCACAGAGCAGGCACATTGGTTTGGGGAGTGCTGAAGAGAAACTTCAGTCTTATCTAGGAGAGGCTCAGAAGGATAAATGAAGAACATTCTCAGCTTGTCTCACCAACAATGTGCCACCTCATCTGACTTCCCCGAGCAGTGGGCAGATGTGGGTCCCTGGGGTGGCAAGTTCCTGTAGCCTTCCTTTCCTTGTGTTCACAGCCCCGCTCCAGAGGCTAGCTCGCCCTTTTCTAGGTCTGATAAGCATCACCTGAGCTCAGTTTTCCCAGGACTATGCCAGTTTTTGCAATATAGAGGCTCCTTTTATTTTGTGGTTACCAAATTGACTCCAAAAGGCTCAGGTTTCTGTATTTATCCTCAAATTCAGGTTTCCTTTCTTTTCAATATACTTATTTTGCTGGCTGACAAGATAACACAGAAACAATATTCAAGAATGTTTTGACAAGGAAATGACCCATAGTTCACTACCTTGACACATTTAAAAAAAAATTTTTTTTTTACTTAGTGCTTTCCACAAGCATACACATTTTTACAGTTACCGTCACAGTGAACTTAACTGTTTTGGACCTTTCTACTCTCTTTCCTGATAAGGGTTTGAAGTGGATTCCCTTTGGCTCTTAGAGACACCTCTCAGCCTGGCCCTGGGTGCTTATGACAGGGACACTTTCTGAAGCCATAGGCACCTCCCTGAGGGCTAGTTCCCAGACAGCACTTTTTCCCTAAGATTTTCAGAATTTGCCCCACTCAAAGCAGATGTTTCTCTGCTGGGCTGGTCTTAAAGAAGCAGGACCCACCACTTACCCCTCCCCTCTGGCTGCTGCCCTCCTCCTGTGCTACCTGGAAGCCTCCCCTCTCCTTCACAGAATCCTGTTCCTTGCCTCACTCCTGCATGTGGGCAATGTGGTGCCCTCAATGAGGGGATGGAGCAAGGAACACAGTTTATGCCCACAACCTACCAGTCTTGTTTGGATGCTTTCAGATTCCCAAGGCAAATGCTGGTTTGCTTGGCATTTCAAAAAGGTTAGGGATTTGTGTAGTCTTGGGGAAGTTAAGAGGAATTCTAGAGGAACCGAGCATTGGGTTCAGGGCTTCAATCTATTTCCTAGTGGCAGGGTAGTGTTCCCTGGTGGCTGGGGTCTGAGGAGGAAAGGTACAGGGAAGAAGAGGACTGAGGAGCAAGCTCCCTGCAAGAAGGGTGCAGTGTCCAAAGACGCCACCAGAGGGCAGAGTGGCTACCTTCTCTGTCCTATTGTTTAAGTCCCAGATTTTACTCCCTGCACTTCAGAATCCTGTGGGGAACTTATAAAAACCACAGATGCCAAACCCTACTGCTTAGTTATTCAGATTCAGTTGTTCTGGTGAGGCTTCTGTATCAGTTTATGTTCATTCCAGGTGATTCTAACATGGGAACTGTTGCAAACTAATGTACTGATTTGAGGTTTATTTTCATGGATTAATATATGCATCCCCTCATAACCAACTTATTTTATTACAATGTTTACTACAAAGCTGGGAGGTAAATGAGCCAGACCCAGCCTCCACCTTCAAGGAGCTCACAGATAAACACATGGTAAGCAATTACAACAGGTAAAAGTGCTGAGGGCCAGGAAAACACAGAAAACAACAGGTAACAAGTGCTCAGGGCCACAGCAAATCAGAGAAAACACACCAAATTGAGCATGTGGGAAAACATGGAAGGCTCCCCGGAGGAGGCTAACTCCTGAGTTTTACAGTAGGTGTTAATAGTGGAGATGTGGGAATGGATTGGATGATCTGAAGGGTGCAGTATACATAAAAGCCCAGGTGCAAAGGAAAGTATAAAGCACTCAGTAATTTGGTAATTCAATATGGCTGGAGTGTCATGTGAAAAAAAAAGGACTGTTAAAAAGTCAAAGCTGGAGGAGGGAGCAGGGATAAGGTCTTCTTGAAGAACCTTAAATTCCAGCTAGGGATTTTGGACTAAGCTAAGGATTTGGGATCTTGGAACAATAGGGACATTAAAGAACTTTAAGGAAAGGAACCCTGTGGTCAGATTTGCCATTTAGAATGACCATTCTGATTGTAGTGTGGAGAACAGATCCTTAGGGAGGGAAACTGAGGCAGGGAGATCAGTGAAGATGTGGCGGTCCTCAGGTAAGAGATGACGGTGGCTGGATAGCAGTAGGCGATAGCAGGAGGAACAGATGGAAGTGGAGACACCCACAATAAGAAAAAAATGAAAAAGTGCACCTGGAAATTGGTAATTAGGAGGTATGAGGTCAGGAGCCAACAGGTAAGGGAAAGCAAAGACAAAACAGAGAATATAGACCACTCTTTCCATTCTTTAGCTGGGAAGAGGCAGAGAGAACCACAGCCACAGGTGGGGGATGTAGGTGGGGTGGATGAACAGTGAAAGGAGGTGGGCATGTTGGGAATACTGAAGTGGTACATGTGAGAAAGGACACTTTCATAAGTGAGCCTACAGTATGCAATTACCATTTGGGATGTATGGTCAGCTTCGCATCCCTGCCACTTCACAAAGAACTGGGAGAGAATTGAGCATTCAGGCACGATCCTGGGGGTGGGGCAGGGCTGCTCTCATGGATGGGTGGCCACCTGGGAGAACACCTACTCCAGTGTCAGGGGGCTGAGAAAGATCCTCTAAATGTGCCTGGTCTTGCCCCATCCACTGGCGAATGTGGCTGAAATGCCACTGTTAGGACCTGGACAAATCCCCGAGAAGGAAGTCTCTGTCTCTCAATAAGGTTCTTAGGATCCCTGGGGTGCATTGATAGGAAAGGAGCCCAAAGTCATGGTGAATTTGAGGAAATTAGGAATAAAACTCAGAAGTCACATTCCCCTACATGTAGTCCCCATCTCACTCTTCCCAGACTGGACTCAGTTAGCCCCAAAATGGGGACTACCTAGAGGGAGGCAGGGACAGGCACACAAAGGATGTGTCTCTCATCCCATCTCCAAACCCGGTGTAAACTCATCGGCTAGAACTTTCCTCTCCTGGTGGTATGTCTGCAGCCTGTTCCCTCTGGCCTGCCATGCTCTCTCCTCCCTGCCCCACCTGCTGACACCTACACATCCCAGAGAACCAGGCTCAAATGTCCCTTCCCCTGGAAATTCCTCCCCCACCTCCTCCAGGCATGGTGGTTCTCCTCACACCACCTGAGTCTTTCCCACATTGCAGTTTGATTCTTGGTTTCTACGCCTGTGTCTCCCCTTTCAAACCTCTGTTTCTCTGAGAGCCATAAAGTACATCAAAGAATAAATGAATGTGTACACACATACATTCACACTCACACCCATTCACACTCACATACATACACTTTTCTCTATGTAAACTGCAGGAGGACCCCTTGAGGTAAGTAGGACTTACATTATTTGCTTGTCTTTGGATTTAAAAACACACTTGTAGTTGGAAGTTTTATACAAAACATCAGCTTCCGAGTCTGTCATTCCTTATGTTTGGGGAACTGCAAATAGGGTGCCCTGTGGGCTTGAGTGAGCCACAGCCTTGGGTAAGCTGCCAGCCTTGTGAAGGGGCCCTGCCCCACCTAAGTGGCGTCTCACTTTGTTTTCTCCAGGGAAGGCTCCCAGTGCGCTGGATGGCAATTGAGTCCCTAAATTACAGCGTATATACCACCAACAGTGATGTGTGAGTAAGCCTCATGACTGAGGGTTTTTCCTTTTTTCCTCCAGAAAAATATACACCTGACAGATGATTACATCCTTCTAAGAACAAAGCTAATCAGTAAGCCCAGGAAATAAATTCATAGAATGAAGCCACAGTGTGGACAATTTTCAGGGTGTGAGTCAGGGGTGGCAGGTTTGGGGTTTCCTTGTGCTTGTCAGGAAGCATCGCGTCAGTGGCGATGGCTTGGTCTCCCAAGGAGCAGGGGGCATGCTGGCCTTCCTGGCTCCACTCCCCAGACTGCACTCAGTGCTTGGGACTGAGGTCAGAGGAGGCCTCCCAGACAGCTGCTCAGGGTCAGAGGTGACAGGAAGGTCAGACAGGGAGACGGTCTCTGCTTCCGGCCTACAGTGGCAAGGCTCAGTCTGACGGTTGGAAGGAAGGGTTGGGATTGACACTTAAGGCATCTTGCCCACATGCCCTATTTCCAGGAGGAAAAACTGAGGTCCAGAAGTTTGAGGGGACTTGTCCAGGGGTTTCTTTTACACTGCGGGGTGAGGAGGAGGCTGGGAATGTCTGTCTCCTCACAGTGTGCACAGCGCCTTTGATCTGCTAGCTCACATCTCTGCATAGATAGCTTTGAGGTGGAAATTGTCCCCATTTTTAGAACAATATACTAAGAAGCCTCAGGGGTTCATAACTTGTCCCAGGTCACATGAGTATCAGGTGGCAGAGACTGGAGCAATCTATTTGGCCTAGAATGTCACCTGCTTTCCACAGTACCACCCCACACTCCCTAAAGTAAGTGGGGCTTGAGAAAACTAACAATTTCCCTGTTATGATCCTCCCCTGGGCCTAGAGGAGAGAAATACATGTTGTGTGATAGTCCTGTCCCAGCAAGCAGACATTTAACTTTTCTTTTCGGACAGAAGATCAGTCCTCCTCACTTTGGGGGCAGACAATGATCGTTTCACCTTTTTAATGCTTGCTGATTGTTGGTGTCCCTATTTCCCATCCACAGATGGTCCTATGGAGTGTTACTCTGGGAGATTGTTAGCCTAGGTGAGTATCCATGTCTCTCTCCCAGGTAAGGCTCTTGGCAAAGGGACTGAGCCCTCTCTGTGCTCCCCCCCTATAAAATCCCAGACGGACCATTGGTACGTGGTACCACCAGATGTGACTAGGAAATAGAACCTATGGGTTTCTATCTATCAGTATGTTTTTTTTCCCTGTGTTTCTCTAGGTCTAATATCATATGTAATAGTAAATCTGGTGGCCATGAACTTTGTTATAAGTTCATTGCCTCTGCTTGTGCAGAGATGTCACAGAGCTATTCCAAATTTATTTCCACAACTTTAACGTGATATACTATGTAGCCAAGAAAAAAATCACATTTTGAGAGCTATTGATTAACCTGTGAAAATGTGCACGCTTAAAAAAAAATAAGGTGCACATTCATTATGATCCCAGTTTAAAAATATTACCACTTTTAAAAACTGGAAGGGTAGAAAAGCTATTATAATTTTTCTTGATGCTTTTTTATATTTCCCAAGTTTTCTACAATAACTATGCATTGCTTTTATTGTATAATTAAAATTGGACAGTAACTATTGTAGCTAGAACAGGAATTGCGAAACTACATACTTCCAATTAGGAAACACAGACACGTCATTGATACAATGGATGTGCTGTGTGTAGACAGATTGGGGAAGAGAACTAGCCCTGTAAGTCAGGCACGGTGCCTGGCTCTCGTGGAAGGAATGGCCACACCTCAGTGCCGTCTGCAGAGTGAGTGCAGTGGGTTTGCTCAGAGAGGAGGATCACACTGGATGCACACCCCACACACCCCTTCGTTCTCCCAATCTTCTGGCTTCTGAGCCCCTGGGCAGAAGACTTTGCATTCTGCACCAGAGCAGGCTGAGGGCAACACCATTTCCTGTCTTCCAGGGGGCACCCCCTACTGCGGGATGACGTGTGCCGAGCTCTATGAGAAGCTGCCGCAGGGCTACAGGCTGGAGAAGCCCTTGAACTGTGATGATGAGGTGTAAGTGAGGCCTCTTCCTAGGGCCACTTGGTGTTAATATTCCTGCTGCATGTTTTGTGAACAGA
This sequence comes from Sturnira hondurensis, assembly GCF_014824575.4. Taxonomy (NCBI): domain Eukaryota; kingdom Metazoa; phylum Chordata; class Mammalia; order Chiroptera; family Phyllostomidae; genus Sturnira; species Sturnira hondurensis. The sequence goes on from NW_028084643.1 coordinate 1,479,565, forward strand.
CTGACTCCCATGAAGAAATTACCGGATTCGTGCACACACATGTGCACCTGCATGCACATGCAGGCCCATGAGTGTGGAGATCACAAAAAGCCAGACACGAAGGGGCTGTTTAAACTAGGACTGTTAGGCAGTGAGCAGGGACACAGGCTTTCCAGGCACAGATGTCCAGGTGCTGATTCTTGCGAAGGTTGATAGGAGAAAGGTGAACAAATGCAGAAAGATCTGAAATACATTGATGAAATTATTCATAAATAAGTAAACATATAGATAAATAAACAGGGTAGCGATTTCAGAGCTATTACATTAAGGAAGGTGGACTTTTCTTCATGGAATTTTGCTTCTATAGGGATTACTTTCCAGAGTAAGAATTATTCTGAGGGAGAGAATGACTAACTTCAGTGATACCAGAATTCCCACAACTTAGCTGAGGGAGAATCTGCCTAACTGGCATAGTTTAAAGAGTAGAAGGCTCTAGGTTGAGTAAATGGTGTGTCATTATTGGACTAAGCCACTTCCAAGAGTGAAAGAGGGTGCTACTAATTTTGTAACTGGTACAAGAGACATAAACCTACTCTATCCTGGACAACCCTGGATGTACCAGAACCATCACTGGACTAAGTCTCCAAAAGTCCACATTTTGAGATTCACTCCATGAGGAGTGAGGCTTTTCAGTTGTTATGAAACTTCCGTTAAAGTGCAAACCGTTCTGAAATCTGTGACACCTGAGGCCATTGGGTGACAGTGTTCTGTGCACACAGTTTCCGCTGAGGCATTCACTCAGCGTGTGAAATCCTGACCCCACTGCCGCACATTCTGACTCAGTAGGTCTGGTGTGGGTCTCAGGAATCTGCATTGTGATAATGCAGGTGGTCCCAGCCACATTTGAGAAAGTCCTTCCTTAGACCAGTGCTTCTGCAGCTACGTTTATGGAACACGCAAGATGTGAATAAACAATGCAGGGGGAAAGGAGTTCTGTGTCAACTATGTCTGGGACGTGTCCTGATAAACCTGGTTAAACAGGTTTTTTGTTTGTTTGTTTTTAATGGCAAGGCTGCTCAAGATTTACTATGCTAATAATCCCTGAGATGGAGATGGGGGAGGTGGCATTTTGCCCAGTAACGTGAGCTTGGAGCAATTTTTTAAAAAATTAAACACTAATATTGTGAGAGATATAGTATCCCAAAGAAAATGCTGCCCTGGAAACAACCCAGTTCTTTCCAGAAGATCAGAGTAGCTGAGACCAAGATGCTGCAGGAATGATACCTTGGGGCATGGGGGAGTGGGCACCAGATCTACTGGGAGAAGAATGGGGACCTGGATAGGGAGGTGGGAGGCCTAATAGAAACTTCCCTGGTGCCATTCATCTGTCTTCTGCTGGTTAAGCTTAACGACCTCATGTTGAATGGCTACACTCTCCTCTGGTTTCCATACCCTACCCTTGGCCATGCCCAGGACTGCAGCACAGCCATAGGGTTCATCTACAACTCTTTGCTTTCAAAGGTATGATCTAATGAGACAGTGCTGGCGGGAGAAGCCATATGAGAGGCCCTCATTTGCCCAGATACTGGTGTCCTTAAACAGGATGTTAGAAGAACGAAAGGTGAGTGTGGAGACCAAGCAGGGGCTCCTTAATTGGAATCCCTCCTGTGTGGTGGTTAAAAATAGTTGATACCATTCAACAAGTTCTTCTGGGCATAGCCCTAGGCATTAGAGGGACATAAAAGATGTGACCCCCCCAACTTTGAGGAAGTGACAATTTTGGAGGAAATAAGACCTCTATATGAGATATAGGCACACACAGAACATCATCTATACTTAGCCATTTGAGTTGGAATCTTAAATCTTATCAGTCATGTAGCCTGACTGATAACCCTTTAATTGCATAGATGGGGCAAGAGACTCAGAGGTAAAAGTGACTCACCTGAGGGCGCAGGCACACGCAGGGAGCACCGGGAGCACAGGTTCCTATGGGGAGGGTCAAGAATTCTGCAGAGATTTCTAGGAGGTGGCCGGCTGTGTGTATCTGGAAATTAAGAGACTAATTGAGGATAGGGAAATGGATTTGGAAAATCATCAGAACCCGAGTGGTGATTAAATGGAGATGTGGGTGCAATCACATGGGTGCTGGGGCTGAGAAGTGGACAAAGGAAGGAGCTTAGAGAGCTGGGCGTTTCAGGAGGGGCCGATGAGAGACAATGCAAAAAGGAAGTTCAGAACCTGGGGGAAGTGAGAGGTTGAAATCTTACTGCCAGAACTCAAGGGCTACATTCCAGAAAGACCGTCATCAAATACAGAAGGAACTGAGGGCAGAAAAATGTCCCCTAAGAACCTAGTATTTGAACTGAAACAAGCCAAGGACACCAGAGCTTTACTATACCAGGCCCAGGAAGGCAGCACTGGGGCAGCCTGTCTCTCTGAACCACTCTTGTTCTCCTAGACCTACGTGAATACCACACTGTATGAGAAGTTTACCTACGCGGGGATCGACTGCTCTGCTGAAGAAGCCGCCTAGGACAGACCACTGTCGTCTATATGGACTGTTTCCCCTTCACTGGCAGGAGAGACCCTCGATGCCTTGACGCCAAGGAAGCAAACAAGCCCCTGCCAGAAGGGGTGACCTAGAAAACCGAAGTGTACATATATTGCTGTATGTCTGGGGCTTTCGCCACGAAGACCCCCGCGTGTGAATCTGTAGTACACTCTGACTCTGAAAAAGAACTGTATATACTGTTTTGAGTTAGAATGCACTGGAATCAGAATGCCTGTTTGTGGTTTCATATACAATAATATATTTTTCTAAATATGTGGATTTTAAAGGAAGGTGGGAAAGTACAATGAGTGTAATGCATAACTCATTATTGTCCTAGATATTTTTGATATTTACCTTTGTACTGAATGCTATAAAACGTTTCGCCGTATAGAAGTAAAATATTGTTAACAAACCTAACACTGACCCTGACAGCACAGGTGAGAAAAGTGGAGGAGTCGTATGACTCTTAATGGGACCTGGGTTGGCATCAAAGAGACTGAAAATCCATGGCATGTGGACCCGACGGTCCTCTCTCCCGTTCTCGCCCTCAGCGGCAGAAGCCACCGGCTTTCATTGGTGCGTGTGACAGCCTTGGTCCTGTGTCTCCTGTGCCCAGTCAGTCCAGAATGTTAACCGTGGAAACAGACTGAAATCGCATTCCTCACGTACCTAAGGCCTTTCAGGTATATATAAATAAGTTTAAAAGATAAATTCATGGGATTTGGTGTTTGTTTGTCTGGTAACATTGATGTGTGTATTTGAAGAAATTAAAGTAGGAGGCCCGGAGTTATACTGGGGAGACATTCGACTTTTATCATGTCAAATTAACACCCCTAATGTATTGCACATTGTAAAAACTTTTAGTTTTGACTGGTTGCACGTGTATCATTTTATACAGTAAGTGAATAAATGTCTTGCCTACCTACTTATTTGTCCAAGAACGTGTCTCATAGGTGTTTCCAAAGGTTTTCACTGTGCTTGAAGGAAAATCACCTTATGTGATCATTCTCTCACTTGTCAGCGATACACAGGCAGCAAGTGCTGAGTAGCCTCTACCAGGCACGGTACATCAAGCTCACAGTTGGAAACGTCTTCCAGAAGTGTCCCACCAGCTAGTCCAATTTCTTGTACCCAAGCAGCACACCACAGCTAGTGTTCCCGTGTGAACTGAGGGCCTAGTCCTGGAATCCCTGTTAATTGTGTTACAAAGTTAAACAGTCAACACACCACATCAACTTCCATATTCCTGCCATCTAACCAACCGTCTGTGTTCAGAAATGATGACCAGGAACCTGAATTTATCGCAGAGGCTCTTCATTTACTATGGTACATTCAAGTGGAGACAGAGCAAAAAGCAAGACTGCTGGTATGCCAATGATTTAATCAGGTAAATGGAAACTTGAGTGAAGAACTGTGGAAAATAGGCCCAAATACAGTTGGCCCTTGAACATCATGGCGGGGGGTGCAATTAGGGGTGCTGCTCCCTGAGTAGCTGAAAATCCATGTATAATGTTTGATTCCCCCAAACAAATAGCCTACTGTCAACCTGAAGCCTTACTGCTAACATAAAGAGTCAATTAACAAAGCAGATAATGTAAATTAAAGACCCTCAGCAAGGTGGCATTGGTGTCTGATAGACATATAGAATAAAAGAATAAAGACCATAGGATAAAATCTGTACTGTATATAATTAATGACAGAATCAGAGGAACACCCATATATTTAAGCATACTTAAAAAACATAGCATAGTAACATAATTTTTTAACTTATTCAAAATCAGCATTTCTGTCTTGTATATGGGAGGGTCTACATGGGTATACACGAATATATAGAGTAACTAACTGTCATTCCCAGCTAGGCACTGGGAAACTTCATATACCATGCCACTAACAGCGTAGTTGGTGGGTGTACTTGTTGCATTTGGTTAACTTGTTTAAAGTTGGGCATGCTGCATTAGATGAACCAAAAGGAGAAAAAAGCTCTGAGAGCAAGATATACCAATCCGGTGTAAAGCAAGCACACGTATAATGACTCCCACTACTGATTTAGAGCTGTATTTCTAACAGCACACACCCATAATTTGCTCTGGGTCAGATAGCCTGGGCCCAGTCAATTTTAGAATCTCATTTGTTTTAAAGAAAAGCACATATGAAAAGAGGGACTTAGCAGACTTTAGAATGGAGTTCGAGCTCCATACCAACTCAAGTTTGATGCCTGAAAGCAAATGCTAGGCTCCCAGCTGCGGAACCATTATCTAGCCACTGTTCTAGGTGACTGCTGTTTCGATGCCCATGGAACACCCAGGACCATACAAGGCAGTGGGCATTTAAGGCCTTTCACACAAGCAGATGCGTGAGCCTCCATGGGTTTAGAGAACCCACAGAGAATAATCCACCGTAAGCACTTCTGACAGCAGACTTTTACCAAGCCTCCATGGTTTGTACAGTCAAGTCAGACAGGATTCTGATAGTAATCATAAGCAAACGGGTTCCCACCATTATTCTGCATGATTCTCTGTAGTCAGACACCAGAGTCTTCAGGGATCGTTTATGAGGCAAGCCTAGCCAATGAGGAACTGTAACTGCTGTATCCACAACTGAAGTATGAATTAACTGTCAAATGAAAGAAAAACCTATCAGAAACTCTTCCCAAATAGGACACTGATAGCTGCAACAATAACTGTAGCAGAAATAACTGATATAACAGCAAGTAACACAGAGCAGTTAAGGTGTCAGTCACTAAGCACTTTACAAGGCTTATCTTACTAGGATTTGCTGAGCAACATAATGAGGTATTTCATTGTAGCTTTTTATAGCCAAGCAAACTGAGGTCTTGAGAGGTTAAAAAAGTTGCCTAAACTGAGTTAGTGGAGTAGAAGAAAATAAAATCTAAGCAATCTGACTTCCGAGTCCTTTCCTACCATGAGAGCACCAGGGGGCAGCATAAGTACGGAGAGGTTCCTGCCACTGACTGGGTACTGGGCGAGCCAGGCTCCGCCCACCTCATGATGCAGCTGTGGGGTGGTGTGCATCTCGACTCAGTGCAAGTCCTGTTTCAGTGGTTCACTGGTCTGTCTGTGGAGGGAGCGAGGACGAGCACTGAGTCCCATCTAGATCTGAATCCCCTGTGTTCAAAAATGAAGTTGAATAAATTTTACTATGATTTTGCAAAGCCTAAAATGTGATAGGTCAGCAAGTGGGATTCATCCCAGAGATGCAAGGATGGTTCAATATTCGTAAATCAGTAAATGTAATACACCACATAAACAAAAGCAAACACAAAAACCACATGATCATATCAATAGATGTGGAAAAAGCTTTTCATAAGGTACAACACCCATTTATGATAAAGGTACTCAGCAAAGTGGGAATAGAGGGAGCATTCCTCGATATAATAAAGGCCATATATGAAAGACCTACAGCCAACATCATACTCAGTGGGCAAAAACTAAAACCTTTTCCACTAAGATCAGGAACAAGACAAGGTTGTCCACTTTCACCACTTCTATTCAATATAATATTGGAAGTTCTAGCCACAGCAATCAGACAAGAAAAGGAAATAAAAGGCATCCAAATTGGAAAGGAGGAAACAAAACTGGCATTGTTTGCAGATGACATGATAGTGTACATGGAAAATCCTATAGACTCTACGAAAAAACTGCTCAAACTAATAAATGAATTTGGCAAAACAGCGGGTTACAAAGTCAATATCCAGAAATCAAAGGCATTTCTGTATACTAACAATGAAACAGCAGAGACAGAAATCAAGAAAAAAATCCCATTCGATATAGCAAAAACAAAAATAAAATATCTGGGAATAAACCTAACCAAGGAGGTTAAAGACCTGTATGCAGAAAACTACACAACACTGAAGAAAGAAATCAAGGAAGACACAAACAAATGGAAACATATACCATGTTCATGGATTGGAAGAATTAACATCATCAAAATGTCCATACTACCCAAAGCAATTTACAGATTTAATGCAATACCTACTAAAGTGCCGATGGCATATTTCACAGACATAGAACAAACACTTCAAAAATTTATATGGAACCACAAAAGACCACAAATAGCAGCTGCAATTTTGAGAAAGAAGAACAAAGTGGGAGGGATTACAATACCTGATATCAAACTGTATTACAAGGCCACTGTAATAAAAACAGCCTGGTACTGGCATAAAAACAGGCACATAGACCAATGGAATAGAACAGAGAGCCCAGAAACAAACCCAAATCTCTACAGTCAATTAATATTCGACAAAGTGGGCAGTAACATAAAATGGAGTAAAGATAGCCTCTTCAACAAATGGTGTTGGAAGAACTGGACAGCTACATGCAAAAAAATGAAACTCAAGCACCAACTTACACCATACACCAAAATAAATTGAAGGTGGATAAAAGACTTAAATATAAGCCAGGAAACCATTAAAGCCCTAGAGGAGAGCATTGGCAGGAAAATCTCAGACATTCCACGCAGCAATATTTTTACTGATACGTCCCCTAGAACAAGGGACATAAAGGAAAGAATAAACAAATGGGATCTCATCAAACTTAAAAGCTTCTGCATGGCTAAGGAAAACAGTATCAAGATAAAAAGAGAAGCAACAGTTTGGGAAAACATATTTGCCAATGACACCTCAGACAAAGGTTTAATCTCCAAAATATACAGAGAACTCACTCGACTCCACTCAAAGAAGATGAGCAACCCAATTAAAAATGGGCAAAGGATTTGAACAGACACTCCACCAAGGAGGACATACAGAGGATCCAGAGACACATGAAAACATGCTCGATATCACTAGCTATCAGAGAGATGCAAATCAAAACCACAATGAGATACCACTCAACACTAGTCAGAATGGCTACCATAAACAAAGAAACAAACAACAAGTGTTGGAGAGGTTGTGGGGAAAAGGGGACTCTAGTTCACTGTTGGTGGGATTGCAGACTGGTACATCCAGTATGGAAAACAGTACGGGATTTTCTAAGAAAACTAAAAATGAACGTGCCTTTTGACCCAGCAATTCCACTCTTGGGAGTATATTCTAAGAACCCTGAAGCACCAATCCAAAAGAACCTATGCACCTCAATGTTCATAGCAGCACAATTTACGATAGCCAATTGTTCGAAGCAACCTAGATGCACATCGGTCAATGACTGGATCAAAATCTATGGTACATTTACACAATGGAATTCTATGCTGCAGAAAGGAAGAAGGAACTCCTACCCTTTGCAACATAATGGATGGAACAGGAAAGCATTATGCTGAGCGAAATAAGCCAGGCAGTGAAAGACAAATACTATATGATATCACCTTTAACAGGAATCTAAACAACAAAACAAACAAGCAAGCAAAATGTAACCAAAGACACTGAAATACAGGACGTGCTGACAGGGTCCAGAGGGGAGAGGGGAGAGAATCACAGAGGAAAATGGGAAGGATCACATGAACAAGTATAAAGGACACATGGACAATAACTAAGGTGGGGGGCACTGGGGGGGGGGCCAGGGCTGGGACTACAAGAAAGAAAACTGTACTTGAACAAGAGTTAAATAAAAAAATAAAAATAAAAAAATGTGATACGTCAGATATGATGGAGAGGGTCAGATACTGTAGTCTAGAGACTCTGGGTTTGGATTTGTTGTTCAGAGAGCTGTGATTTGAAAAGCACTGAATAGCATTCATCAGTCTCAGGACAAGAATAACTTAAAGATTGACTGAGAAGTGAAGAGTCTGAGATTTAATGTTTAGCACCCACCATGCTGCTACTATGCCACACCCATAAGCACCTTACATTGTCATTCAGTGTGTCAACCACCACCTAGGAATTTGTTTTTGGCTACAAGGTACTGAGTAACAGAAGAATGTGGCAGCAGGCATAGAGGAAAATAGAAACAACCACGAGTTATCTGAATGGAAGAAAGAGACTGATTGCAAGGAATAAAGGATACACACTAGTTTGAAATTTTCCAGTCTGGGTGACACGTGGAATTGGGATGATTCCTGGAAAACAAGAGACAGGAAAGTCATTGTGAGAAGTCCAATTTGAGAGGTGATGTCCCTGCGGTGACAAAGGACATCCCCGTGAAGAGCTTTATTACAGAAAATGTATGTCCTCAACTGTCTTTCCCCACAGTTTGGCAGGGTCTAGATGGAAATCTTATCTGTCACATGCAAAGGCAGCATGCTGCAGGAAATAAATATCTACACTTTGGATGCCGGCTTTACAGAGAAGAAGGCCAGTACACACCTATGCAAATTTAAGGGCCTTACTTGCACTCTTTCACTGAACAACCAGCCCTACTCTGCGTGAAGGTGAGTCTTAGGGGAGGCGGACTCAAATACTTAGCCAACATCCCCAAAGGTCTAGAGCTGTGCTGTGCAATGTGGCAGCCACAGGCAAGTGTGGCTATTTACATTTAGATTAGTTAAATGAGGAAAACATTTTCTCAGTTATATCAAGCGCATTTCAAGTGCTCATCAGCCACCTGTAGCTAGTGAAGTATTGGATAGTGAAAACATAGAACAGAAAGTTCTAGATATCTGGGACAGATGGCACTATTCTGGAAGAGGGGTGGCTGACAAACTAAGCGTCAAATTGTAAATATTTTAGGCTTGCTGGCCTCCTGGGCCCTATTGAAATACTCAGCAGTGCCTCTGTAGTGTGTGTGTGAAGCAGCTGCACACAAAACGTAATTGAATGGGTGCGGCAGCTCTGTGGCAGTAAAATGTTTTCAAAAACGGGGGCCAGCATGGGCCATATCGTGCTGACTCTTGTGCTAGAACACAGAACAAAGAACAGACTATTTTGACCTGGAGAGTATTAAAGGTGAGATTTTCAAGGCTATTATGCCAAGAGAAATAAAGAAGCATGACATTTGATTTTGAGCCTCCCAGACTTACTATAAAAATGTGTCTACAAGCATGTGAAAGAAAATAACCTGATAAACCTAGTCTTACTCGTTTGATGATTAAAGACAATGCCAAATCAAACAGTAATTTTTAAAATCATAATCGATGACAGACTTTCTAACCTTGATTAGCCACATGACGTTAGCTATCTTATACTGCACCGTGATTCTTGCCATCTTGGTTAATAGGCCAAATCAAGCATCAGTGAAAACACCATGTTAATGACTACCAGATTAACACATACAGTTCTGAAAAAAATATGAGAGTATAATTCTTTACCTAATAGCAATAGACTGTGTTCAAAGTTATATCCAGTTAGCACAGTGTCGGCGCTAAACAGGTTCAGCAAGATGGCCTGCACATTGCAGACTGACGTTTCAGTGTTCCTCAGGTCATCCTCCCCCACAGCAGAAAACCTACCCAGTGAGATTTGTGCACAATGCACACAAGTCCGTGGATAACTCAGTGGATTTCATCGGTTAGTCAGAACATATCACTGACTCAATGTGAAAATTTGCACTGAACAAAACAGAGATCTTGTATGACTGTCAACTACCCCTTGACTAGGTTATATTGGTAACCTTGTAAAATTTATAATTTGGGGGAGGGGGAAAGGCATATTGCAGATTCATAGATTTCCTTCACCCAGCTTAATTAAGGAATGTGATACATAATCAAATACTTGAATTAAGAGGAAATTTTCATGGACAGAGCACTTGGGTTCATTTTATAAAATTTTTAAAATAATGCAATGCACTGAATAAATTTGATGTTTTTTGTTAAAATTCAATGTTTCTTTTATTTATAATACAAGTCCTTCATTTATCATTTGCCACTATGAATTACCAATAATTATCAAAATATGTTCTGACTTGTTCCAAGAAGGAGCTAGGGAAGATCTGATTAAATGTATGGAAGAATAAGAACCAACAACAGTATAATAACTTTAAATATATTACAATATTATCCATCAATTATATCTCAATAAAGCTTCGGGGAAACTACAATAGATGGGACTGCTGGGATATGGCCAAAATGAGTAGAAGAGAAAAAAATCAAATGAAGCCAGGAAGAGATTAGTACATAAAATACATTTCTGATAATAGCAACCTTTATCAAGTTTTTACACATCCAACACTTTTTCTGAACTCTGAGAGAATTTAGGTTAAAAAATTCTAGTTAACAGCATTCTCTATAATTATTTGATATTTATCAAGACAATTTTTAATTTATATGACCACCTTACTTTGTTGCATGCCAAAATTATTAGACATACACACATATAACATAGTACATGTGCTGTCCAGAAAGTATCCACCCATGCACTATGAAAAATCGACACATTTTTTGAAGAAGATACAAGAATCAGAGGAAGAAACATTGCATGTAGGACAATGATGCCTCAGTCCCCTTCAAACTGGGCACCTCACACAGTTCTCCCAGTCGCTATCACCTGGCCCATTGTGTTTTCCTGCATTTCATTGACAGTCAACCTCTTCCCATTGAAAGGTGATTTTGTTTTGGGGAAAGACAGAAGTTGCAGGGCACCAAATCTGGGCTTCAGGGGACCTGAGTCACCTGGGTGATTTGATATTTCACCAAAAAACTCTGCACAAGACATGATGCATGAGTGGATGCATTGTTGTGGTGAAGCTGCAAATCAGTTGCCCAGAGCTGCAGCCATTTTCATTGTATTGCATCTCTTAACCAGTGAATAACCAAGGTAGTCATCCTGATTAATTATTTGGCCTGGAGGAGCATATTCATGATGGACAGCACCTTCCCAATCAAGAAAATGCAGTTAAAGCGCGGGCCTGCAAACCAGAGGATTGCGGTTCGATTCCCAGTCAGGGCACATGCCTGGGTTGCAGGCTGGTTCCCTGCAGGCCAACTCCCAGCAGAGGATGCACAAAAAGGCAACCATACATTGATGTTTCTCTCCCTCTCTCTTTCCCATCTAAAGATAAATAAATAGATAAATAAAATAAAAAAAAGAAAAGAAAATGCAGTTAACATGGTCTTGATCTTGCTGTGACTTTGTTGTGCCTTCTTTGGGCATGGAGAACCAGGCGACTTCCATTGAGACCTTTGTTTCTGGATCATAGCTGTTGACCCACAATGCATGTCCAGTTATGACCTTCTTGAGGAATGTTCATTGGTAGCAGTTTGAATCAAGTCATTAGCAAGTGCAGCACAATATTCCTTCTGCTCTGATAGCAGAAGCTGCAGAATGAATTTTGCCACGTTTCATGCCAAGATCCTGTGTCAAATTCTTGGACACAGTAGTTTTTGGAATCCTCATATTAGCTTCTAGTTCTTGCACTGTTTGTTGCTGATCTTTGTTGATTGCAGCCCGTACACGTTCAACATTCTCAGGCGTTCTTATTGTCGAGGTCTCCCAGAACATGGATCACTTTCAATAGATTCTTAACCATCTTTGAAACATTTGTGCCACACTTTTATTTGTGCAACACTTATTGTCCTTGACAGCCTTCTGAATCATCCAAATAGTTTCCTCAGAGGAATGTTGAAGTGTAATGCAAAATTTGATGCAGATTATGGCTCTACTTGCTCAGTCATTTTGAAAGCAATGGCCACACAGTACACATGCTCACTCAATAGCATCTACCACCCCCACTGACTAGTACAGTAAACTTGTCATTGTTCACACATGTGTATTCCAGTCAACTCTCCTTGGCTGCCAGGTTATATTAATGCCACACAGACTGTCCTTGTTATAGTAATAATTAATAATTATATATGCTATATATCACATAATGCATATTGTGTGTGTACATATTTGATTATATATAAAAAGTCTTATTTTAAGTGTCATTGGGGAATTTGTTATTTAAAGAAAATTGAACAATGAATACAACTGCACCAATAATAAATACTTCTAAATTTTCACTCTAGAAAAGATCAGTGCCTTCTATTTTATATGTAAACAAATGTATAAATACGTCATGTCATGGTTCATATGCCCTAGAAAAAACAATTTAAATTGATTGATGATATCATTGGTGTTTCATATGAGGTTTTTTAAAAACTAAAGGCATATCTATATAGTACCGTCTCAAAGTTAGCATTGAGTTTGGATCAGAAATATGTCATGCTTTAATAATAACGATTAATAAAGGAGAATCTGCATCGAACTAATACTCTGAAATCTGTATCAAAGCAATGTATACTCATGGTCACATCTACAAGATTATAGCAATGTTTACTTAATGGGAATGATACCATGGTGTTTTGAGAAGGAACTGATTAATGACTGAACAAATGGATCAATAAGATACTTTGTGCATTTTTTTGCCAGTTTCTCTAGTATCCTACCTACCACTCCAACATGTGAATACCATGAGAGCTGAGGCCTTGTCTCTTACTTAAGGTTGTAACTCAGGGCCTAGCACAGTGTATATATAATTTTAGCAAGTACTTCACAAAATATGTTTTTGAATGAATAAATTCAAAGAAAAATAGTGTAACTCTTAGTCTAAAGTTGACTCCAATAAGAGTACCTAAGCTAAAACTTCACAGAAACCATACACTGAACATTCTACAGTCTGAAAAACAATAGCTTTATATAATGCATACTTTGTGTTGTAGTCAATGACTTCTTCATCTGGTTTCACAAATCTACCACAAACCACCTGGAGGGTGGGGTCAACCACGGTCACAGGACTAAGTTCTAAGCCTTTGGTTATATAGCACCAGAAATGGGGAAATATTAATGTCATATTAAGAAAACATATTTCCTTTTGACACCTAAGATATATTAAAGAGATATTCCTAGGAATATAATTTACTCATACAATTCAGCTTTGCCAACAAAAGCCAGTGGATCTGATGAACATGTGAAAGATGTTCTAAGCCTTATTTTTCCCTTAGTGTTAGTAATATTTATGCTACCAAAGTAATTTTATTTTGTTGGCTCTGCCTTTACAGTTATTTTCATTAGAGATCAACCCCATCCAGCAGAACCCCCTGTGAGGAGGAATTGTTCTATTTCTGTGAGGTCCAATATGTTAGCCACTTGCCATGTATGGGTATTGAGCATTAGACACAAAGCTGGTGTAGACTGAGGGACTGAATTTTTAACTTTATTTAATATTAATTTATTTAAGTTTAAATAGTCACATGTGGCAAGTAGTCACAATATGAGAAACGGCAGTTATAGACCTTGCTGACTGAGAAATAAGAGCCCTGCCTCCGTTACAGAGACATGGCGTCATAAAGGACGACATGGCAATGGTGTTGATTGCCAAGCCAGAGGCAGTCTGCACTGTATCCAGGTCCAGATCTGAGCCCAAAACAGAACATGCTCTTCTACATCTAGTACAATCAAACTTTACACACCTGCTTTCCTAATGTACTACCAGGAGTACAATTTATATGTTCTGTTGAGGATGACTGTTCACATCTATTTACACACACAAAGCACTTCCCCATATGTTAGCTCATGTGATTCTCACAGTCACTGTGATGTTTTTAACCCCAGAATTTACAGCTTAGAGTCGTAGAGCATCTAGGAGATTTACGCTGTGGCTGCAGCTGGTAAGGGGTGGAACTTCCCTGCTCTCATGATTCCAAGTTCTGTTTTTTCCCTTCTTTTTAGTATCGATTCTCATATGAAAGATAAATCCCTATAAACATTTTACTATAAACATCAGTGTTTTTCAAAGTACTTATTAAAACTTTTATGCTGATAATGGTAGTATTTATTTCAGTTTCCGTACACATAATACCAACATTTTGAAGAACAGAACCACCACTGGTAATATATAAAGAAAAAATGATAAATAAAAAGAGGATCATGGACCAATTCTTGGCTCCATCATTTACTAAGTGCAGGAACTCTGCCAAGTCACCTAACCCTTTTCAGCTCATTTGCTTCATCTGGCAGTTTGTGGACCACAATGCAGAGCTACATGGAATCAAGAGATAAAGCCCAGGAAAGTGTTCTCTATAATGCAGAGTGTTCTACAAACATTCAGTTGTAATTATGCAATAAGGTAAAATATGAAAGTGACATACCACCTCAAAATTCACAGCAAAAACACCATGACTAACTATCAGAGGGTGGGAATTTGACAAAAGTCTTCACAAAGCCTTTGAGGTATTCTTTTTGGTCATGAACATGAAGCTGAAATAAGCATTGCCAAATAAATTAATGCATATTTTTTGCAAGAGCAATTAAGCCCATAAAAGTTTCATCAACTGAAAATCAGCTCATTAGTTCTATCAAATGCTTATTTATCCCTAAGGCCGTTGCTGGATGTAGCTGCTCTTGTTCTGAAGCAAGCAACATTCTGGGTGACAAATTCTACCTTGGCAACCTGGCACTGGAAATCCACGGACACCTTCACAACAGCCATACCATGTCTCTAAGCCAGCGAGGACTGCAAATCAGCCAAAAAAATAAAAACTGAAACCAAGCAAGCTTAGCAAGGCAGAGTGGCTAACCCCAAGGGCACATGTCTTCTCTTACCCTCAGAGACCTCTAAGGACTTTACCGTGTGGGCAATCTGACCTCACCACTGTCCACATTCACTTTTTGGGTTATTACAAAATGAGCAGGAAAAATTGACTTCTGGAAGCACAGTTCTTACAGATTATTCTTGGATGGTGAAATACGATTGCCAGTGTCCTGAACACCATTAACCTCTTCTTCCCCTTTCTCCTGTCAGTTGACCTGCTCCCTCAGCCCCTCTCCAGTGTCACTTCTTTATCCTGCTCTGACTCCACCTCAACTATTTCCCATCAACTTCTCCTACTTCCTCACCTACTCCCTTTCTTCCTGCCACAGCCCTCTGGATGACGGGCTCGACCTACCACCTTCTCCCTTCCCGTATCTCAGTTGTTGACCTGGCCCAAGACACATCATCCAGTCATGCAGACCCAGATCACAACGCAGACCTCCAAAACCCTGACACCCCCTCCCCCGTTTCTTTCACATCCTTGACCAGGCACTTTGCACATTTACATAGCGACAATCCCAAACCTTCACAGCTTTTTTTTTTTACCCCAATCCCATTTCCCATCTCATTTGTGCCCTTGTCCACCCTGAGCCCTCCTTCCTTCCGATCCTAGGCAATGTTCTCCCAACTTCTCCCTAACAAATCCCTCTGCCTCCAGTGGTTTCTGTTCCAGATTTCCTACAAAATGTCATTAGATGGACTTTCCCAAAGTTCATTTTCATTGTGTCACTTTCCTCAGATGGTTCACTTGTGCATTACTGATCAAATGCAAATTTCTCAGGCTCTTGCTTAACTAACCTTATATTATGCACCCAATCTGGGCATCCCAGAGCTTTACCTTCTTTATCTTACCTTTTCCTGGGGTGAGAAAAGGGAGGCAGAGAACCAGTATGAGCGGAGCATTCACTACATGCTAGGACTTTGACATGCTGACTCACTGAATTGCCACCCAAAGTTCATCCTATGAATGTGCTAACAAAAGCTTGGACAGCTTAGGTGACCTGCCCAAGGTCCCACAGAAAGTAGGTGGCAAATAGCCTAAAATGTCAGGTCTGCTGGCCCCAAAGTGCCTATTCTGTTCATTAGGCTGTATGGTCTGGTTAGCCCACCTGGTCTGCCTGCTGCACTTAATATTTTGAGGTGTCTTTCTTCTCTTTTGGAATTCCCAGTCTCATACCCTCTGAAATTAAAATCCCTGTGCTTGAAACACTTGAGTTAAATTTACCTGATTTACTTCCCTATGTTATTTATTCACTACACAGAATGGTTATTAAGATTTAATAAAATAGATTATATAACTAAGTATTTAGATAATAGAAGTGAAATATAAAAGAAAATAATTCTTTTGAGATTCCAGTAATAGCATGTAGAAAACATAATTTTCAGCCCATATACTTACCATCATTCACAATGGTTTTTGTCATGCCTGGGTTTAGAGGAATACTTCCTGCTTTGTCAGGGTTGGGTCAGGGTGGTTATTTTCATGTAACTCTTCTTCAGTTGAAAGGTAGTGTTCAAGCTGTCTGTAAAGAATAATTCCTGTAAAGGGGGAGGGGGAAGACAAACTGTTTAATAAAATTTAAACAGCATTTTTTTTGAGGTATGGTATGGTTAGAGTCTACTAACTCTTTCATATTTGAAATGCTAGAATTCTGATTAACATTAAGTAAGGTAGTAGGCTAGAAGAATCCAAGAATTCATAACCTTCAACAACAAAATAATCCCTATTGTTCCCTGAATTATATCAGTAATAGCAGCACATGTTAAGCATGCCAAAAAACTATTCTAAGGACTTTGATTTAAACTTCACCTTAACCCAGAGAGGCAAACATACTGACTTCATTTTTACTGGTGAGGAGGATGAGGCTCAGGAAAGTGAGGACCCCTAACTAAAGTCGTAGAGCATGGCTGATAGACAAACTTAGGTTGTCTGGTCTCAGGTCATGCTCACTGACTCTGAACACTCACTCGGGTGAGTGCAGTGCAAAAGCTCACACGCAGGAACAGGACACACAATGAATCTCATGAGGGCAGAAGGGTTCAAGTCCAAGGATTTCTTTCAGACACCCTTAACCCAGGCCCAGATCCCCTTACTCTAATTGATTCTTAAGAAAGTTTCTCTAAGTTATTATAAACTCTAGCAGAATTTTCTGGACTCTCTTTGGCAAGTCCAGTTGTAAAAGGGAAAATTCTTCTGTATGAGAAGTATTGGGAGATTCTAAAAGAATATCTTGGATTCCATTTTTGAAATATAAGGCTTTCTTAGAGAAGAAGCACTCCCATCAGGCATTACTAAAAATACAACTCAATGCAAGTCATTCCTTTGCTCTAGCTTCTTGCTCGTGGAAACTTGCTACAAATTCAGACTTCGAGTTTGTTCCCAGATCCCCTGAGTCAGAATCTGCATTTTAAGAAGATTCTCAGGTAAGTCCATTCATGTAAATTTGAGAAGCACTTGTTCTTGCTGACTGGATATATGTTATCCAAACAAACAACTAAAAAAGTTGAGAATTCAATCCAAAATAGTGCTTAAGTAAAAGTCCATTTTTCTTCTACTTATATTAATTTTTTTAAAAGGGCATCAAATATGCATAGTATGCACCTACTCCTTCATAAACAATAGCTTAATAGTTGTTATACCAAATGTACTTCCCCTTTAAGGTCTGTCAATTATGAGGCCAGTCATTATTACAGTCAGTCTACCATTCGTCATTTCATTCTCTTTAATCCAATTGTCTTGTTGTCACTTTCAGACACATCTGAAATATACTTTTCAGGAGAAGAACTTTTCTCCTGAAAGAATGTTTATCCTGAGATAACAAAAACTGTCTGCTTCATAAAAACATATAGAACACAATAAAGGTCTATAGCCTAGTAGAACATTTTATCTTAAGAAAGGATCCAACAGGTGAGGACAAGCCTCTTCATAATCATGTCTAAGTTGGAAAAAAATATATCTCCTGAACTACTAAAAAGATAAGGACTTCATATTTGTCACAGCTAATATATTTTGAATATTGAATAGAGCATGTCTAAATTTGAGTCTGTGAGTTTTATATCATAATTTATCACACCTGTGACAGCTTGGAAACCATCTGTATTTTCAATGGAGATGGTTAAAATATGTACTTACAGATCTGTGTGCAATAGCTGATATGAAAAGAAGGGGGGAGAAGCTAGAACACTATGAAAATACTAACTGAAGTGGGTTTCCAAATTTTAATGAAGTATTTAAGTCTACCTAAGGCAGTGTAAATTAAAAATGCTGTAAGAAAATGATAGATGAACAAATTTCATATTATCGAGATTAGAATAGCCTTTCTAAATATGACACAAAACCAGAACCCCACCCCCCCAAAAAAAAGAGATTGATTACACTCTGAAAGTAACTCCTGCATCGAAGCCATGTGACACACAGAGGAAAGGGAGATGTGCAAAAGGTAGTCCCAGATGAACAGGCCACTTACAAAAGAGTGCAGAAAAATGCAAAGAAGGAAGTTTTAAAAAAATGTTTAGAAGGAAGGTTTCAACTTAATGAAAAAAAAACTAAAATAACTATTTTTGGTCTACACCTTTGCACTCTGAAAGAGGGTCAGTCACAAAGTTAGACAAAGTATGAAGGAAAACACATATTCTTCTACCTTATTGGTGGGGTAGTTAAAAATGCTCACCAATTTTAAACCTACAGAACCTTTCTGCTAGCTTCTTTGCACAGGAATTTATGCTAATGATACACAGGCTTGAGTATGAGAAAATGTTAGAATTCACACATATTTATTACAAAATTTATGGTAGAAAAAATGTAAGCAATCTAATTACTTAAGTGTGTCTAGTTCATCTGTAGTATAGGTTCCATGTAATGGAAGGAATAACTGTAGCTGTACACAATAGAATATGATGTGGTCATTAAAAAGTATGACTTAGATTTAGATATTAACATAGACTCTAGATTAACTGACTAAAGACCTCTATGATACCCTCTTCAGTGAAATAAGTTAGACAAACCACATATATAAATGATTATATCTTAGGAACTGCTCTGCCTGAGATATAGGTTTCAGGAATTGTAACTGACCCCCCCATGGATAAGGCTGAGTGAGTGACCTCCAGACTGTGAGCCACTCAGGAGACAAAGCTTCTCCCCCTGGCAGGAGCACTGCTTCTGCTTCATCCATCTCTAACCCCCAACGCTTGGTTGGTTAGTCAGAGACAGTTAAGACCCCTCAGAGGGGCAGCAACCTAAGCCAGACATGATCACTTGGGAAGCCCTCAAGGAAAGACTTGGGGGGGGGGGCTACAGCAAAGAGGGGGTGATGGATCCTCACTCCCTGGCTATTCTGACATAACCTTCTCCCATTTCCATCTGGGAGAAGCACTTCCTGGTTCTAATCCACTTAAGCCTAAAAACCTCTGATGGGGAGGGTGGTGCAGCCCTTTGCCGGCTAGAGCAGGTTCTGGGGTGAGTGGGCATAAGAAAAATTCCTAAAGTCCAGTGAAGCCTGCTTTGCTAAGAGTGCTTTCATTCATATGATAAGGGTCTGAGAAGGAAATTAGTATGTCTCCCAAAGTTTTTGCAACCCCCTTACCTGACAGACACTGACTCAGATTAAGCCCTCAGATTTCTTTGAAATGTTATCTACTATTTGATCCTTGCCACCTGACATTGATTGATGAACTTTACCTGTATTCCTGTGTGTTACGAACCTAATAAAAGCCATTGAGGAAAGGGCTCTTGGCCTTTCTCCTTTGAGAGATTAACTACTTCTCCTCCCCAAGCAGATCATTTCTTGGTAGTTTTATTTTCATCTGTGGTGGATGGGGGGACTTGTGGGCAAAGTTGCCCCCACAATTATATTCATGAAAATTATTAAAATTACATATATCTCTGTAGCAATGTATTGAAGGGTCTCTATAAGATAGTTGAAAGAGAGGTGTCTTTGGCTGATTTTTAGAAAATGTTTTTCTATATTATTTGAGTCATGCCATGCATCCTCAATGCAGATGGTTTTGCCCTTGAGGAAGTAAAATTGGCTCTTGAGAAATGAAAAAAATCTTAAATGTTACAGTGTTTTGTGGCTATCCAAAATTCAGCCTTACCTGAGAAAATATTGTCCCTTAGTACTCAATTTTAGGTGAAGAATAGGAAGCTAAAGAAAATGTCTAAGAAAATTTATAACAAGATTTTTTTAAAGGTTGATAAATACTATTATACATGGTAATGAGTTCCTTTTATAACTCAGAACCATATTTAAACATCTCAGTGGTAACCTCTTTCAATGAAATTATATTTATATGTCCAATTTCAAATCTAATTTGTTATTTGCAACCAAAAACATTATGTACACATTCCACTCAAGAGAATATTTAAGAAATACAGTCTATGCAATATCTAAAATGACCCTGATAATGAAGAAAATGTATCATTGTCAGGTGTTAATCACAAGTTTTTATCTAATTACTTGATTTGAAAAGAAATTACATTCATCTCTCCACTTCTTAAGAGTATTTATCTCTATGTTCATATACATATTTCTACTGCCAGAGCATTCATGAATGAACTTTTAGCCTAGATCACAAGGTGAGTAACTAAATGAAAATATTAAATCCAGTCTGTGAACAATAAATGCCATTTGCAGTATGAGGGGTCCCGCGCAAAAAACCGTAATTACATCTTCTGGAGAGTGAACCCCTTGTAGTATGGGCTTCTCCTGCTAGGTGAGTGTTCTAGGAACCCATCTGTAGCAATGTACCAGCTGGTGTTATTGTGAGAGGCTAAGTTTGGCTTCAATAAATTTATTTAAAGACTTGTTCAAAACATTTGCCCATTTCATGATGGATGATTTATGAGCATATCTGTCCATATCGTGCTGAGTGTTGAGCCATTTTTGACCA
The DNA here is from genome assembly GCF_014824575.4 of Sturnira hondurensis. Lineage (NCBI taxonomy): Eukaryota > Metazoa > Chordata > Mammalia > Chiroptera > Phyllostomidae > Sturnira > Sturnira hondurensis. The sequence continues at coordinate 1,500,382 of NW_028084643.1, forward strand.
AAAATGACATGACTTCTAGACCCTACCCTCCCTATTATCTGATCTCACTCTGAGTGACTTTTTTTTTTACCAAATGAAAAGTGTCCTCAAAAGGAAACATTTTGCCAATGTGGAAGAAATGAAATAAAAACTGGCAGAAGCACTAAAACGCATCAAAATTTACAAGTTCAAAAACTGTTTTGAGCAGTGGAAAAGAGTCTTGATGTGTATTGCATCAAATGGAAAGTACTTGGAAGATAATTGAAGTATGCACACGTAAGAATAAATAAACAGCTCAGAAAACTAAAAATGGAACTGCCTTTTGACCTGGAAATTCCACTGCTGGGATTATATCCTAAGAACCTATGCACCCCACTGTCAGCACAATTTACAATAGCCAAGTGCTAGAAGCAACCTAAGTGCCATCAGTAAATGAATGGATCAAAAAACTATGGCACATTTGAAATACTATGCAGCAGAAAGAAAGAGCTCCTACCCTTTGCGACAGCGTGGATGGAAATGGAGAGCATTATGCTAAGAGAAGTAAGCCAGCAGTTAAAAGAGAAATGCCATATGATCTCATCTTTAGGTGGAACCTAATCACCAAAACAAACAAGGGAGCAAAATATAACCAGAGACAGTGAAAATAAGAACTGACAGTACTCAGAGNTTCCACTGCCCATCCTCCCAACCCCCGCCAATCTCAGTCAGTCCCCACACTGTTTTCCATGTCTGTGGGTCATTCATTATATGTTCTTTGTCTAGTCACTTCCCCTTCTTTCTACCATCCCTTTCTCCCTTCCCCCTTTCCTCTGGTCACATTCAGTCTGTTCCATATTTCCATGCCTGTGGTTTTATTTTGTTCATTAGTTTATTGTGGTTATTAGATTCCTCTTTACAGGTGAGATCATATGGTATTTGTCTTTTATTGCCTGGCTTATTTCTCTTAGCATAATGCTCTCCATTCCATCCATGCTGTCACAAAAGGTAGGAGTTCTTTCTGTTGCATAGTATTCCATTTGTAAATGTACCACAGTTTTTTGATCCACTCATTTACTGGTAAACATTTAGGTTGCTTCCAGCACTTGCCTATTGTAAATTATGCTGCTATGAACATTGAGGTGCATAGGTTCTTTTGAACTGGTGATTCAGGATTCTTAGGGTACATTCCCAGAAGTGAAATCACTGTGTCAAAAGGCAGTTCCATTTTTAGTTTTTTGAGGAAATACATATTTTTAATAAATAAATTTTATTTTTTTGTTCCCTCCTCATATAACAGATAAATATTGCAAAATGTTTAGTCAAATCAAGGGTTAGGGAAAAATAGTGCCATACATAAAAATCAACTCATTTTACACTGTGTTATCTGTTTTGTTTTGTTTTTGAGAAGGAAGAAAAAATTTAGTCTCACGAATCCAACCTAAGAACCAGATATTTATCTTCACAAACTAAAGATCACTGTGTATACAAAGCCTGCAGGGTACATGGACTCATCTGATTCTCAGAGCAAGTCCCTAAGACAGAGGCACACACTATGAGTCACATATAATGGTGATGCAACTAAGGCTCAAGATGCCTAAATAATTTGCTTATTTACCCATTTAGGGATCACCCATTTAGGGGGAAGTCATGATCTTCTTTTAATTGTTTTTCCTCTACAGTGACTTTTCTAAAAACATTAAGTAATTACTATTTTTATATCAGGACTCATTATGACATAATAGTAAAAGAAAAAAGGAAGGAAATATGAGAGAAGCAAGTAAAGGGAATGTTACGGCAATACATAGTATATTATACAGAAAATTTAATGTGTACCTAGAATATGCAGTTTTAATGTAAGCTCATTAAATGTTTTCTCATTTAGTCTCCATTGCGATTCTATGAGAATGGGTGTCATCACCACCAATTTACATGAGGAACCTTAGGCTCAAGAAGAGTAAATATCTTGGGCACTATGGCAGAGCTTGTGATTAAACCTAGGTGTGCACAAATGCCAACGCCAAGACTCCCTACACTGAACCATCACAGAAAGATAGAGATGCTGAAAAAGACAAAGTCAGCAGGAAAAGGGTAACGTTTCTCTGCCAAGAGGTTGCTTTTTGTTTGTCTTTGTTTTGCCATTATTTTTTAATCTATAGAGAATCCCAGAAAAGACAGACCTCCAGAATGGCAGGGAGAGAAACTTCATGAAGTCACTGTCCTACAAAAACAATAAAATACTGGTAAAGTGATGAAAATCATTTAAAAACCCTGAAAATTAACCAGAGCCACAGAATAAATGGAAAAGTATCTAAGAGAAACTACCGAAACTCTGTAATATAGTGGGGTCTGTACCAGTTTAGCTTGAGGCTATTCCCATCATTCCTCACTCCCCATATTAGTGACACCATAGCTATAAGACGTTGGCAGCCTGGTAGACAGCAGAGAAAACACATTGCTTTTAGAGCTGCATTAAAATCATCACCCCCAGAGCACGGTCAACATTTTGTCAGAACAAGTAGCTCCGTGGAAAATCTCTATTTCCAGGGTGTTGTGGGTATTAGATTTGACTCAGAGCTCAGCTTGTGGGGTAAGAGGAAGCCTTATCCCCAGAGCACTATCAAAACAATAGCGGTGGGTGGCAATATAGCAGCTACCTAAGGATATGACTTCATTGAGGCAAACGAGAACCTGGCCAGGAATTTGAAAGGAAATCATAGAGAACTAGATGGCTGTAAGTAACTCTGAAAACCCTTGACACATTTCTGAGTTTTAAAAGGTGGATCAGGGAAGACCCAAGAAAAAAGAACACATCCACTCACTACTGGCTGACCTTGAAGCCCTGCACAAGCAGGAAGTAAAAGCCTTACAAACCACAGCAAGTTCAAAAACATGTCTTCTCATATTCCCATGGCAAAGGGTGAAAGACATATAGATAAGGCATTTTTTAAAAGTCCTAAAAAATGTACCTGACACAAAGAGTTACTACAATACATTATTCCATTGTTGAATTTTCAACAAAAAAATCATGAGACCTGTAACCAAGCAGAAAAGTATATCACATACAGGAGGAAAAAAAGACCAGCCAAGAGAAAATACCCCCGAGGAAGCCCAGATTTTGGACTTAGTAAACACAGACTTAAAATCTGATATTTATAAATATGTTTTAAAAATTAAGAAAACTATGTTTAAACAATTAAGGGAAAGTAAGAATATGATGTCTCATCAAATAGAGCATCAGTAAAGAGAAATTATAAAATTAGAAAAATTTTAGAAGTTCTGGAGTTAAAAGGTACAAAAATGGACATGAATAATTTACTGTGGAAGCTCAACAACAGATATGAGCTATCAAAAAATAATCAGTGATTCTAAATATTGATCAGTACAAATTATTCCATTTGAGGAGAAGAAACAGAAAAAGAACAAAGAAAAACAACAGGGGCTCAGGCACCTGTGGGATACCTACAAGTCTTTTGGGAGTCCCAGAAAAAGTCCCAAGGAAAGTATGTGTAGGAACAATGGTGGAAAACTTTCTAAATGTTATGCAAAATTTTAATCTATACATCCAAGGAACTCAAAGAATTCAATCCACATAGGATTTATGCATAGACAGCCATACTTAGACACATTATAGTCAAACTGATGTAAGTGAAAAACAAGAGAAAATCTTGAAAGTAGTAAGAGAAAAATGACTTATCCTATATAAAAGAGCCTCAATAAGATTAAAAGTTGATTTCTCATAAGCAACCATGGAAAACAGTGGAATGACATTTCAAAGTCTTGAAAAAAATGAAGGTGAATGTAAGGCATTACCAAATGAACAAAACCTGAGGAAGCTCATTGTTACCAGATCTATCCTACAAGAAATACTAAAGGGAGTCCTTCATTTGCAAAGAACACAAGATAGCAATTTGAATCCATATGAAGAAATAAAGAACACTGGTAAATATAATTCCATAGAAAAACATAAAAGGATAAATGTGTCTTTGTTTGCAATCTTTTTCTTCTATTTTAAAAGACAATAGCATGAGGCAATAATTATAAAATTATACTGATGGAATAATAAAATAATGTAATTTCTATAGGTGTGATGTTATAAAGTAGGAGTAGAAAGTGGAGATATTTTAGAGCAAAACTTTTATATACTATTAAAATTAAAATAGCTTTAATCTGAACTAGATCATCATAAATTAAGATGGTAATTATAATCCTCAGGAAATACATTAAGAAAATATTTTTAAAATAGACAAATAATAAGGGTATTTATTTTTTCTCTTTTTAAAATAATCTTTCATTTGTTTTTTTATTACCACTTAGTCTCCTTATATCCTCTCTGCCTCTACAATCACCACACTGTTGACTACGTACATGAGTTCTTTTCCTTTTATTTCAATCCCTCCACTCCCTACCCTTGCTCCCCTTAGCTGTAATCCTGCTGTGAGTCTGTCCCTGTTTTGTTTGTTAGCTCAGTTTGTTTATTAGATTCCACATATGAGTCAAATCATATGGTATTTGTCTTTCTCTGCCTGGTTTATTACACTTAGCGTAATGTTCTCCAGGTTCATCCATACTGTCACAAAGGGTAAAACTTTCTTCTTTTTACACCCTGGTAGTATTCCATTGTGTAGATGTCCCACATTTGTTTTATCTACTCATTTACTGATAGGCACTTGGGCTGCTTCCATATCTTGGCAATTGTAAATCATGCTGCAGTGAGCATTGAGGTGCTTATGTTCCTTCAAATTCATTTTTGGGGTTCGTTCAGATATATTCCCTGAAGTGGGGTTGCTGGGTCAAAGGGTAGTCCCATTTTTAATTTTTTGATATATCTCCATACTAGTTTCCACAGTGGCTGCACCAATATGCATTCCCACTATCAGTGCAGAAGGGTCCCCTTTCTCCACATTCTCACCAGCACTTGTTGTTTATTGATTTATTGGTGATAGCCATTCTGCCAGGTGTGACATGATATCTCATGGTGGTTTTAATTTGCATTTTTCTCTGATGATTAGTGACATTGAGCATCTTTTCATATGTCTATTGGCCATCTCTATGTCCCATTTGGAGAATTGTCTATTTAAGATCCTTTGCCCAATTTTTAATCTAGTTGTTTGTTTTTTTGGTGTTGAGTTTTTAAGTTCTTTATAAATTTTGGATATTAGCCCCTTATCAGATGTATTGGCAAATATGTTCCCCCATTCTGTGGGTTGTCTTTTTATTTTGTTGATGTTTTCCTTTGCTGTGCAAAAACTTTTTAACTTGATGTAGTCCCATTTATTTATTTTTTCTTTTGTTTCCCTTAGTTGGGGAGACATAGCTGATAAAATATTTGATACAAGCTATGTCTGAGATTTTGCTGCCTACATGTTGTTCTAAGATTTTTATGGTTTGGGGCCTAACATTTAATTCTCTAATCCATTTTGAATTCAGTCTTGTCAGTGGTATAAGAAGGTGGTCTAGTTTCATTTTTCTGCATATATCTGTCCAATTTTCCCAACATCATTTATTGAATTAACTATTATTAGCTCACTGTACGTGCTTGCTTCCTCTATTAAATATTAATTGACTATAAAGGTGTGGGTTTATTTCTGGGTTCTCCATTCTGTTCCATTGATCTATGTGTCTGTTTTTATGCCAGTACCATGCTGTTTTGATTACTATGGTATTACTTTGATATTAGGTAGTGTGATTGATTCCTCCCACTTGTTTCTTCTTTCTCAAGATTGCTGTTGCTATGTGGGGCCATTTGTGGCCCCATGCAAATTTTTAAAATATTTGTTCTAGTTCTGTGAAATACATCATTGGAATCTTGATAGGAATTGCAATGAATTTATAGATTGCTGTGGGTATGGACATTTTATTGATGTGGATTCTTCCTACCCATGAACATGGTATATGCTTCCACTTCTTTGTATCTTCTTCAATTTCTTTCTTCAATGTCTTATAATTTTCTAAGTACAAGTCTTTTGCATTCTTGGTTAGCATTATTCTTAAGTATTTTGTTTTTTTGAAGCAACTGTAAATGATATTTTTTTAATTTCCTTTTTTATCAGTTTGCTATTGGCATATAAAAATGCAACTGAATTCTGGATATTAATTTTATATCTTGCTACTTTGCTGAATTCATTTATCAGTCTTAGTAGGTTCTTGGTGGAATCTTTAGGGTTCTCTATGTATAGTATCACATCATCTGCAAATAAAGCCAGTTTTACTTCTTCCTTTCCAATTTGGATGCCTTCTTTTTCTTCTTGTCTGATTGCTGTGGCTAAGACTTCAAGCACTGTGTTGAATAAGAGAGGTGAATGCAGACAACCCTGTCTTCTTCCTAATCCTAAGGGGAATGCTTATGGTTTTTGTCCTCTGAGTATGATGCTGGAAGTGAGTTTGTCATATATGATTTTTATTGTGTTTATGTGTGTTCCCTCTAATCCCACTGTGCTGAGAGTTTTTATCATAAATGGGTGCTGGATTTTATCAAGAGTTTTTTCTGCATCTATGGATATGATAATGTGGTTTCTTTCCTTCATTTTGTTTATATGGCGAATCACAATTATTAATTTACAAATGTTGTACCAAACTTGCATTTCCAGAATAAATCCCACTTGATAATGGTGTATGATCTTTTTGATGCATTTCTGTATTTGGTTTGCTAATATTTTATTGAGGAATTTAGGATCTATATTCAGCAGGGATATTGGCCTATAATTTTCTTTTTTTAGTGTCTTTATCTGGTTTTGGAATTAGAATAATGCTGTACTTGTAAAATGAGTTTGGGAGTCTTCCTTTCTCTTGAATTTCTTTTTATTTTTTTGGAAATTGTTTGAGAAGGAGAGGTCTGAATTCTTCCCAGATGCTTGGTTAAATTCCCCTCTGAAGCCATCTGTTCAGGGGTTTTGTGTGTTGGGAGTTTTTTCATTACTGCTTCAGTTTTACTAGGTGTAATCTGTCTATTCAGATTCTCTGATTCTTCTTGATTTGGTTTTGATTAATTTTATGTCTCTGAGAATCTATCCATTTCATCCAGGTTGTACAGTTTGTTGGCATATAGTTTGTTCACAATATTTTCTTACAATTTTTTTTATTTCTTTGGTGTCCATTGTTATTTCTTCTCTTTCATTTCTGATTTTATTTATTTTGATCTTCTCTGTTTTTTTCTTGATAAGTCTGGTTAAAGATTTGTCAATCTTGTTTATCTTTTCAAAGAACCAGCTCTTGGACTCACTGATCTTTTGTATAAATTTTAGAGTCTATTTCATTTATTTCTGTTCTGATCTTTATTATTTCTACTCATTTTAGGCTTTGTTGTTTTGTTTCAAGTTCCCTTAAGTATGAAGTTAGATTGTTTATTTGAGCCTCTTCTTGTTTTTTGAGATAGGTCTGTAATGCTATGAATTTCCCTGTTAAGATTGCTTTCCCTGTGTCCCATAAATTTTGCATTGTTGTGTTCTCATTTTCATTTGTTTCAAGGTATCTTCAGATTTCTTCCTTGACCTTGTTTTGATCCATTTATTGTTTAATAACGTTTTTATTAGTTTCCATATCTTTGTGTGTTTTTCAGTGTTCTTCTTATGGTTGATTTCTAGTTAATAGCATTGTGGTCAAAGAAGCTGCTTGATATGATTTCAATCTTATTTAATTTGTTGAGACTTGTTTTGTGTCCTAACATGTGATCTATCCTAGAAAACATTCCATGTGCACTTGAAAAGCATATATATTCTGCTGCTTTGGGGTAAAGTGCTCTGAAAAAATCAACTAAATCCATATGATCTAGTGTGTCATTTAAGGCCACCATCTTCTGGTTAATTTTGTATCTCAAAAATCTATCCATTGAAGCCAAAGTGGTATTAAAATCCCAACTATCACTGTATTTTTGTAAATCTCTCCCTTTATGTCCATCAAGATTTGCTTTACACAATTAGGTGCTCCTATGTTGGGTGTGTAAATGTTTCCTAGGGTCATATCCTCCTGATGGATTGTTTTTTTTTAATCATTATGTAGTATCCTTCTTTGTCTCTTACGAAAGCCTTGGTTTCAAAGTCTATTTTGTCAGATATAAGCATAGCTACCCCAGATTTTTTTCCTTTACATTTGCATGAAATATCTTTTTCCATCCCTTTACTTTTAGTTTGTGTGTATCTTTCAATCTGAGGTGGGTCTCTTGGAAACAGTATATTTATGGGTTTTGTTTTCTTATCCATTCAGCTACCTATGTATTTTGGTTGGAACATTTAAGCCATTTACATTTAAGGTGATTATTTATAGATACATATTTAGTGCCATTTTATTGTTAGACTCTTACTCTGCTTTTCTGTTTGTTTGTTTGTTTGTTTGTCTTTTTCTTCTTCTCAAAGCAAACCCTTTAACATTTGTTGCAGTACCGGTTGATGTTAACTCCTTTAGTTTTTTCATGTCTGGGATGTTCCTTATTCCTCCTTCAATTTTAAATGACAGACTTGCTGGCTAAAGTAGCCTTGTAGATCCTTGCTCTTCATCACGTTGAATATTCCATACCACTCTCTTCTGGCCTAAGATAATTCTGGTAAGCAATCAGATGACAATCTAATTGGTTGTCCTTTGTATGTAATTACCTGCCTTTCTTTTGCAGCTTTTGGGATTCTCTTCTTTTCCTTAGTCATTGAAATTTTAATTATCAGGTGTCTGGGTGTAGACCCCTTTGCGTCCAACTTGTTTGGGACTCTCTGAGCTTCCTGGACTTGTATGACTTTTTTCTTCAACAGATTAGGGAAGTTTTGGGTCATTGTTTCTTCAAATGGGTTCTCACTCCCTTGCTCTCATCTATTCCTGGTATTCCTATGATGCTGATGTTGTGCTTCATATTGTCCAAAATGTTTCTTAAGCTCTCCTCATACTTTTTATTTTCCTTTTCCTGCTCTTCCTGGGTGTTTTTCCTACCTTGTCTTCTAAAACACTGATTCAATCCTCTGGTGCATTTAACCTACTATTGATC